>NC_138028.1:48660215-49409240 GCF_964106645.2 Podarcis pityusensis | reverse complement strand
GGGAGAAGGTATGGCTTTGATTATACTTTAATGAGAAACATCCTAATTCACATGTGAACCAAGATGTGAACCAAAACACAACAGTTGTTTAAAATTCACACACCTCCAGATTTTGCGATGAAGTTCCTCAGCTGAATTAAGTGTACAAAATTGCATGGTCAGGGATGATGGGAGATGTAGTTCAGCGGCATCTGAAGGGTTCAATGTTCACCCACAGCTGGTGTAGACTATACTGAGGTAGATGGACCAATGGATTGACTCAGTGTAAGGCCTCTTCCTATGTTCTTAAACCGTCAGGGGCATAGGAAGGGGGGTGCGGGCCGCCCCAGGTGTCATCCTTGAGGGGAGTGACAAAATGGCACACCGCGGGGGGTGGCACTTACCGCAGGGCCTGGCCTGCAGCGCACCTGAGCCACGCACCTCTCCTGAGAGTGATGCGGTGGCTCAGAACCCTGCACTGTCCGAAACGGCAGCGTGGGGCTTGTGTCCACCAGGTGGACTCCGTGGGCAGCTCATCACGCCACCCCCCTGGGTGGATCACCCCGCCACCCCTGTGCGGTGCCCCCGTGCGTGGATCGCCGCGGCGCCCCCGTTCAGTGCCCCCGTGCACAGATTACCAGGGCGCCCCCATGGGTGGCTCGCCCTGCCCCCGCCGCTCCAGGTGCTGGAGCAGCTAGCTACACCCCTGCTAACTGTACATGTATTCAGACCAAGAGCTGTTGATGTGGGTGGTAGTGGCACTATCCTGGAGCATGGAGTATATAACTAAGGACTTCCAGTGGCCTGTCCTGTCTCACAGGGTAGTTGTGCTTGAGTTCACCTGTAGCAGAGGGGTCATGCCATTGAACAATATTAAGTCTTTCGTTCTAATGAGTAAAGTGTCTTCCCAAATCACTGGAGCACACATGAGGATTGCATTTCCATTTTGTTGTTGTTGTTGTTGTTGTTGTTGTTGTTGAAATAGCTTCTAAGTGTGTTTGCTGATTTCTGAAAAACTGACGCCCCTTTGTCTTAATTGCTGTTGTTTGAGAAGCCAAAATAAATGAGCAGCGAAAACTTGGAATCTCTGTATTGCAGCTAAGTGAGAAATGTCTTTTACATCTAGGTCATGATAGAAATAATTTAAACGCACTATTCATATTTAATTTGCGCATACGTAAAATTCTCACACATCCTTGGGTTACATATTCCATGAGGAGAGGGTATAGGAAATGCAATGTTGCTATTTAATTTCATTTTCCCGAAGCTGAAAGGCTCAAGTGGCCTCTTTTGCCCTGGATTTATTGTACTGTGAGTGAATTTCGACACACTTAAGATTTACACAAATGCATTTTAATTACTGCTTCCCTTCCTCTCAGCCACCTCCCATGTTTCAGTTTAAAACAGCGATATTGTTGAAAGTCCTGCATAAGCATCAGGCTCCCAATACTTTCACCAGGGCTATGCTCTGGCTCCAACCAAATCCTGGATCCTGAACTAAAACAGTTCAATTCTGGTCAATTCAGGATTTGGTCAGAGCCAAAACGGAGGCAACCCTGGGTCACCCTGCCTCAGACAGTTGCATCCCCACATTTCAGTTTGTGCCCCAGATCCAGTTTGGGTTGGTCCTAGATTGACTTGGGTGCATTCCAAAACACTGGATTGGGTCCCAAATGAGATTGGAGGCCAGGCACAGACCTAACTTTTACTGGTCCTGCTGCCATACTGTCTGGAGCAGCAGCAAGCATCTTCAGTTTGCCAAAGAGAAAGATCCTTCCTCTCTTTTGCCTGGAAGTTCTGCTAACTCCCCCAGAGCCAGTTTAGGTGGGAGGAGGGGGGAAAGCCCCACTGTACCAGCAGATGTCCTCACACAGGGTTTCTGCTGGTGGGACCCCTTACTTGAATGCTGCCCCATTTGTTCATCTATTGGTTCAAAGGGTGCAGATTAGGATGTTCCCAGCACCTTTAACAAACTATAGTTCCCAGGCTTCCTTGGGAGAAGCAATGACTTTTTAAGTGGTATGATACTGTTTCAAATGTATGGAATGAATATGACCTTACTTGCAAATCCAAGCATGGGGAGCCCCAGTGAAGTCTAAGCTTTCACTGGTAATTGAACTGGAAAAGCAATCAACCTGTGTCGTTGTCTCTCCACACTGTTTCCTCATCATTATTCCCTGCAACTGTAATATATACTTTGGAAAAGGTCATGAGCTTTAAAAGTATTGAACAACCTTGCTATAGTTATTTCATTTCCAATGCTAGCTGGAACCAAGAACAATAGAGGCCATTAAAAAAAAATTAAGCAGGAGGTATTATTGATTGTAAGGTTTTAGATTTTATTTTTATTACTATTATTCAAGAGCAGGAGGTGGCATAATTTTGCCCTCTATTGTCTTAGTGTTGAATTGATTGCTTGGGCAGAAGTGAATTGAAAGTAGGCAGGAGAAAGCAGCCCAAGCCCTCCATTCACATTTTCCTTTTTATGTTTGAGACATTTGGAAGTGTGCATGCATGTCTTTAATCTAAGCCATTTCATTTTATACCCACCTGCTGTTTAGACATACTCTAGGAGCCATATAATCACTAAAATAAAACTTCCACGGGGAACTCTGTGTGAAGCCAATGGGCTGAGTTCATTAGTCACCTCCTTCTGCTCACACCCACTGGCATGTATGGCCACCTTGAAGCTCTGCCGCAATGCTCTAATGGCTCACTTGTAACATCAGGGTGAGGACTGCTTGCCGCAATCACTGGGAGAGGGGATCATTAGCATTTTCAAAATGTTAGCCATCTAGTTTTTGGCACACAAACCTTCCGAGTTCCTGGGAAGTTTAATTCTCTTCAGAGATAATTATCTTAGGCAGCATTCAGCTGTTAACAAAAACGCTCAGAAGAATCCACCCCTATGCAGGATGAAAGAAAGTGGTCATCAATTTCAATGGATGCAGTGCAGGCAAAGTTAGGCACTTTGAACCACGCAGTCCTGAGCACATTTACTGAGAAGAGAGTTCTATCAACCTCAGTAGGGGTTATTCTTAGAATTCCTGCTCCATGATTGCAGTCATGGGATTGTTTTTCACATGACGGTATATGTTTTGACTCCACAAAGTGGGAAGTGACGGAGACAGGATGTTTGTGTTACTGTGTTCCGTGAAGTGGGACTATTGTCCTTTTTCTTTCTCTCTTTGCTGTCTGATGCTAGAGAGAGAGGGAGCCTTGTTGCAGTGCTCCGTGTGTGTTTATATGTAAATAAAGTAGATTAGCCAAAATGCTGAGTTGCTGAGGTTTGTTACGCTTGATGCACAAACTCTGTGGATCCCTAAGTGTGCCGGTGTCAGTTGGCATCAGTTGCTGTGATGTTCGGGCTGAAGAAAGCTTTTGAAGCTCCCGGACGATTGACCAGGAGGGAGAGAACATGCCAGTCGGGCATGTGTCTCTACCAGGGTCCTACTCAAGTGTAGGCTGACCTCCTGACAGTTATACCTTGGTAAGGGGGCTTGGGTATTGACCGCATAAGGTTTATCAAGCCAATCAGTTTCAAGGCATTCCTCAGCACTGAATTAAATAGGGGAGTTAAGCACCCATACTATCCTAGGCGTGTCTACTACTAAGGATTTAGTCTAGCTAAGCTGAATGGAGCTTACTCTTAGGTAAAGGGGTGTGGAATCATAGCCTAAAGCGGCACATCTTTGCACACTTACCAGGGATCAAACCCAGTGGAAAGCACCGTGGCTTACTTACTCTTGGGTCTATTGAGACTTGCTTCCAAAACAGATATGCACATGTACACGGGCACAGGTTTGACTTCAGCTAAAGATCCTTTTTGTGGTAGTGCATTTTAGGGATTGTGTGGGTGGTGGTTTCACACACAAGAGATTCCCAAATACATGTGTCTCTCAGCACCAAGTTCACACAGCATGGACTTCAGAGAGTATGGCTGGCTAGCTGAAAGTGAAGGCTAGAAAACTGAGAATTGGGTTAACTCCCTTTAGCGCAAAGAATAGGTTCTTTAGGAATTTATTATTATTATTATTATTATTATTATTATTATTATTATTATTAGAATTTTTATCCCACCCCTCCTCCCAAGTTGCCCATGCAATTTTATTAAGGGGAAATCCTGAAAAATCCACACTAGGCAGAGGACGGAAGTTCTAAAAAGCAGAGTACTTAAAATGTCATCTTGGGACTGCCAGTCTCTCCTCGGTTTTATTTTAAAAGAGACAATATCAGCTAGAGGTTTACCTGTAGCTGGCATAATGGCACTCCTGCTGCCACCAGTCATGTTGTAAATACTCCACTTTATTCCCCCTGTCCCCCCCGGTGATGATACTTGACATGCCATCACTGTCAGGAAAAATGGCATGGGCAGCCATCGAGGCAGCCATGGGTTTTTCCTTGCAGTTTTTCCTGAGAGCGACAGCACGCCATCAAATACTGTTGCTTCCAGGGGGAACAATGCACAGTCTTTGATGATTGCTCGACAGCAGTAGATGCTCCATGTGCTACCTATAACCATCATCTAGCTTCTATGTTATCTTTTAAAATAAAACCGAAAAAAGGCCAATAGCTCTCAGATCACCTTATAAAGGAATCTGCAGGTCCGCGGATTCTAAAGCAGGCTTGTGATCCAATCTGGATCATGATCCAGCCAGACTGAATCAAGTGGTGCCGTTTCGGAAATTGAATTCAGTGGATCCCTTTCCATTCCTAATAACAATTTGCCTGAGGGATTGACACAATTGGCGACCCGTCACTCAGGCTATTAGGCAGGGGAAGCAACTGTAATGTTCCTTCGGGAAGGAAGGCACATTGGGGTCTGGGTGTCCCGAAAAGGTCGAACTTACAAATTTATGTGTGTTTTCTATCATGATTTAACCTGCAATATTCCAACTCTCTGAGACTTGAGAGTAGGGCCAGCCCAAGGCTTTCTGGCAGCTGAAATGAACCACCAAATGACACCCCACCCCACTGCCAGGAAAGAAGAGGGGAGTGAAGATGTACATCAGCAACAAAGGAGGGAAGAAAGTTCTCCATAGGGATCTGCTGCCCCTGTGGATCCTGCCCACCTCCATGGGTGGGCCAGCCCTGCTTGAGAATAAGTACCGTTGAAATCAGTGACACTTCTGAGATTTGGGCTGCATGTCTCTCCCAGTGAAATCAGTGGGACTTCAGTGTTCTTAAGTTCACCTACATCCTGAACTATGTTGTTAGAACAAAGGTAGTCATTGTGATGCCCTCCAGAGGCTATTGGACTTCAACTCCCATCAGTCACAGACAGCGTCAAGGATGATGGGAACTGTAATCTGGCAGCAACTGGAAGGAACCACACTATTTAACTTAAATACCATTGAGACTGATGCTCTTAGGATTATGCGAAATATTGCAAGGAAGATTATGAAGAGAATATTAGTTGAGGATACAGTGGTGCCTCGCAAGACGAAATTAATTCGTTCCGCGAGTTTTGTCGTCTTGCGATTTTTTTCGTCTTGCAAAGCACGGTGTCGGGAAAGTTTTGGAAAAGCTTCAAAAATCACCAAAGTCTTTAAAAACCTCAAAAAAGACTACCACACCGCGTTCTATGAGTTGCTCCTCGAAGTCAAGTCGCAACTGTATTAACGGTGTTAAGAAAAAGGAAACAAACTTGCAAGATGTTTCCGTCTTGCGAAGCAAGCCCATAGGGAAAATCGTCTTGCGAAGCAGCTCAAAAAACAAAAAACCCTTTCGTCTAGCGAGTTTTTGTCTTGTGAGGCATTCGTCTTGCGAGGTACCACTGTAATTAAAAGTAATAGAGAAATTAAGAAATGCAGATTAAGTGATAAAGAATTGTATAAGACAAAAATGTGTGTTAAATGACTGTTGGAAAGGGTATGTTAAAAAATTAATAAAAATGTATATATATAAAAAGAGACAGATGTTCTTAGCATTGGCATGGAATTGTAGAGTTGGAAGGGACCCCAAGGCTCATCCCTGCAATGCAGGAATCTCAGCTAAAGCATCCATGACAGGTCCTGCAACCTCTGCTTAAAAGCCTCCAATGAAAGAGAGGCCACAGCCTCCTGAGGGAGCCGGTTCCACTGTCAAACAGCTCTTACTGTCAGGAGTTCTTCCTGATGTTTTGGATGTTTTCAAACTACTGTGTATACCAAATGTGTGTGTTTCCTTGTTTCTTTTGGCTTAATTTAAATAGGGGCAATTTTATATCTACAGATGGCATTAGTGGCTTTCTCTCTCTCTCTCTCTCTCTCTCTCTCTCTCTCTCTCTGGCTTGAGAGCATCTGTGCTGAGTTAAATCTTATGTGCTTTGTTGACTCTCTCATTTTGCCTGCATTATTAAGATGTTAATGTAATATACATGCTCCCTTTGGGTCTGTGCCGCATCCGTTTACACTGCACTTGACACATTGGTTTCCTCCATTATCATAAATACTTGGGCTTCCCACAGCACTTTTCACCACTAAATCTCCATGCATTTTACAAAGAGCGACAAGTGTCATTATCTCAGTTACAGGTCTTAATTCTGGTACATTAACTACAGGATAGTTGTATGATGGGAGCTCAGTAGCTGCTCCCTGTTTGCTTTTTATGCCTGTAACCAGCGTGACTTCATATAATCGGAAGGAGCAAAGCTCGAAAACACATTCTGCTGCAGGCCTGGCTTCTATGCATTATTGCACTTATTAATAAATAAATAACTAAATAATACACCGATTAGTAGTTGATCCAGACTGCTCAGATGATGGCCCTTCTGATAATCACACTATGAGACAGGATCACCAGCCCAGAAGGTTAAACTCCTGGATTTAAAGTCCAAGGGGGAACTCACTGTAGGAGAGGGAAGGTGATTTACGCTGGACCTAGGAGCAAAAGCTCAAATATAAATATAAATCTCAAAGACACCCTTTGAGACTATTCAATAGTTCCACAGCATCTGGTCCCAAGCCAGAGTACTGTCTCTTTAAAATGTTTGCAACATAGTTGAGGGACAGGGCATTTGGGATCAAATGACCCAGTTGAGCTCTGGACCACTAGATCAATTCCTGCTGTCACTAGGAGCTCTCTCCCAGATCTTGCAGTAGTTGAATATGCCTAACAGCTTGCAAACAATGCTCTGTTGTTTGCCCCCTGTGCCTTGCTGCAGGACCCTGCCAGTTGTTCCATCCGTCAGGTCTGTTCTCAAGAAACTGTGTCCAGCACCTAGTGGGCTCTCAGGCTGCCCAGGACAGGTCATTTCCCTCTTTTAAGACAACAACCATGAAGCAACTTCACTGCTGCTAATGCTTTTGCATTACAATCTGTTCTCATTATTTGCACTCTGCAGAAAGGGAAATTAGAGCCGACAGGCAAAGTGGACAAATGCCAGCCAAGTAGCAGAGAAGGAAAACGAATCCACGTGAGCCGACACTCCATCCAACCTCGCACATGTTTCCCCTGCATTTTTCTTGTGCATCCTGTTTTATTAGAATAGTACCAGTCATCTATATTCAGTGTTTTTAAAACAATTTCTCAAGGGATTTACAGTGGTACCTCGGTTTTCGAACGTCTCCGTTGACAAACATTTCGGTTTTTGAACGCTTTAAACCCAGAAGTAAATGCTTCGGTTTTCGAACTCGCCTCAGAAGTCAAACATGCCCAGTGGCTTCTGTATTGAGTTTTCCATATTGAGGCTTCCGTGCTGAGTTTTTGGTTTTCAAATGTTTCGGAACTCAAATGGTCTTCCAGAACTGATTATGTTCGAAAACCAAGATACCACTGTAGTTACATTATTGCAAACCCTTCATCCCCCATCTGGGAAATGGGTATAATAGTACCTCACAGATACAGCTTCATGAGTCACTCATGCTTGCTCACTCACAGCTACTTTGCTATGTGCAAAGAGACTCTTACTGATCTCCACCTGAGAAATATGTTTTTCATGTTTATATTCATAAACCAAGGGCTACTAAAACAATACGGGGTCTTTAAAATGAAGCATAACTTGACAGATGCCAACATCTTCAGAGATGAAGTGTTACGCTCAGCTGCCCTTTTTTTTTCAACATAAAAATATACTTGTAAAGTACACTGCACACCCTGATATCCCCCTTTAAAGCATAGCATTTAGTTAGTGTATAGCATTTTGGTAGCATTCTGGTCCCTAAACCAAACTTAAGCTGCAATCTTATACACACACTTACCTGGAGCTAAGTCTCATTGAATTCAACAGGCCTTACTTCTGAGCAGACCTGTATAGGATTGTGTGTTACTGGATTCCACCCCCACCCCCCACCCCACTGCTTGGTGAATTCAGCAGAGATATTACTGAAGGCACAAAGAAGGTTCCCCGGATACCTGCTGGTAATTCCGATAAGGGACGGGCCTGCATTCACCAGTCATGCCAGCTAATTAGGAAAGATGCTGGCTTTATTATAGCATGCTCCTCAGAGACAATTTAGCCTAACAATGGTAAAACAGTAAATACCAGCGATTGCACATTAATCCAAACAGCATTTTGGTTTCCTTAAGCAAGAGAGAGAGAGATGTGGAAACAGGCATTTCACAGGACAATCCCTATTCCCATTTATCAGGGAGTCAGGCCCACTTGAGGAAGCTTCCTGCAATTTTCACTGAGGAAATGCGTGTACACAAAGGGGACAGCCACTGCCAATACAGAGTGGTCCTGACTTCACCTTGCCCTGCCCTATCCCCATTGCGGCCAGTGGCAGCTCCACCACTGTGGAGAGGGCACTGCTGGTGCTCACCACCACCGCCCCACATGTGCCACTGCCAAGCAGGCTGCCCCAGCGGAGAGATGGGAATCAGGTCTCATTCTGCTAGCTCTGCTGAAAAGCCAGCTCCTCTGGGCCTTTTATCCCTCAACGAGCAGGCTGACTCAGTGGGAGGGATGAGAAGGAGAGTCCGTTCCAGCTCTGTCAGGCTCTTCTTGTTCATGAACTGTTTCAGCTGGTCATTAAGAGAACAACGAACATTAAAAACTGGTGCCTGAGTTGGCTTCTCCCCCCCCCCTTTCACTCCCTCCATTTTACCATTTGTATTTCCTCTTTCAAATTACAAGCCTGCAGGCAGTGCCCTTCTTGTTTTAATTGATTATATATATAAATACTCTGAGAGGTGTTTGGGTTTTTTTTTGTTTTTTACCTGGAAAGCAGAATACAAATCCAATCAATCAATCAATGAAACAAACCCCCATTAGTTCCAAAGAACTCAGAAGTTTGGAAATATATGCGCCAGGGAGCGTGCTCGTCATGTGCAGCAGTACTGAGAGAATCATAGAAGGGACACAAAAGAACATCTAGCCCAATACCCTGCAATGTAGGAATCATAGCTAAGGCTCACACTCCCGATGTGAGGCTCACCTCACAAATTCCTGCTTGCCCCCTTCATGATTTCCAGCGAAATACATCCGTGTCCTTTGGTTATTCTGCTGGGCTCTAGGTCTGAATCTGTTGTCTTTCACAGAATCGCAGAATTGTATTGTTGGAGGGGACCCCAAGGGTCTTTGTTTCCTTCACGGTTAAGGGGGGAACTTCCTCAATTTTACCATATCTGCTTTAAAAGGAGACATGTGCTCTGAAGGCAAAGACCTCAAGCAAGGCACATAAAGGGCTCAAACAACCCTTTTAGACTATCTACAAAGAGTCCTTGTTCACCTTCAGAAGTAATTGTGTGTGAGTGTTTTAGAAAACTCCAAACAATTTGGCTTATTTATTTTATTCCACACAGTCTGGAAATTGTGACCAAAATAAAAGGGGCACCTCATGCTGAATTTGTGATGTTTGAAAAGGCTAAAGAAAAAGGCTAAAGGAAAAAAGCAATGTACATTCATATTTGTTTTTGCTGGCAACGGCGCTACCTCATTTCCCAGTTTTCCTCTAGTTATGTGCATTTCAGAGCTGGGAGATAAAGAGTCATCTACCAAGATGGAAGAGACTGTCACAGCAAACCCACCATACTTATTGTATTAAATCCCCATCTGACTTCTGAATATGTTGTTTGCAGTGTGCCAGATAATCAGAGATGTTCTGAACATTGTAGCGGCCCTAAACTGTATTGCTACAGATGATAACATTTATATAATTCCTTCATTTCAGCAAGGCAAATACACCCAAGGAATACATTTGCTTTTCTTTGCTTTTTGTTTTTTTGTAATACAGGTTACACCGAATCCTGTATGTTGGTTAGTAGCAAAATTCCTAGAAATCATCTCTGATGAGCAATTCAGTGTCGGTTTACTCAGATGAGAACTGTGAAAGATACAAGTAAGTATATATAGCAAGGGTGGCTAACCTTGTTTCAGGCCAGGGGCCAGATTTCCTTTGGGGGAGCCGCATGCCAGTTTCTGAAAAAGTGGGCTCTCACACAGAGAGAGAAACACACACATCATGTATATACAAACAGACACAAAGCTCCTCTTCCCTCTCTTCCTCAGCTGATCAGTTCAGATCACCAGAGGAGCAAGGGATATTTTTCTGTAATCATGGCACTGGGTGGAGAGCTGTAAATCTCTCTATGCAGGCCGGCATCACAGTGCAGAGGGAAATCAGCCCTTCTCCACTAAAGTGCCAAAATGAAGAGGGTGCAATTTCCCTCCCCATCACAGTGCTGAGCTGGGCAAATGGGTTATTTACCCAGACCAGCGCTCTGATAGGGAGGAAAATCATACCCTCCCAGCTCATCAGGGATAAGGATCACAGCTCAATGGTAGAGCATCTGCCTTGCATGCAGAATGTCTTGGGTTCAATCGCTGATATCTCCAAGTAGGACTAAGAATGGCCACTGCCTGAAACCCCAGAGGGCTGCTGCTGGTCAATGGGGACAATACTAAGTTAGATGAATGAATGCTGCTTTTGATGTTCCTGTATAATCAATCCGATGAGCAGATATGGGGCAATCTGCAGTCCACTGAGGCCGATCAAGATGTGGCCCATTAAAAAGGCTGCACCTGGTGATATTTCCCCCACTGCTGGCAAAGTCAGTGAATATCTGAGGGGCCAGGAAAAACACCTGTGGGATTTCAGCTTACCATCCTTAATAAATTGTATTGCATGCTGATGGTGCAATCCTGTGTACAGTTACCTAGGAATAAGTCCCATTGAACTAAATTGAACAGAGTTCTCAGTAGAAATATATAGACTTGCACTGTAAATCAGTTTTCTTTACTCACAAGGTGCCATTTCCCACAGAACTCTCCTCCTCCTTCTCTCAAGACAGTGTTTTATTGATTACGACTCAGCCATCCCGATTTCCATCAGGATAAATGAGCTGCCTGGAGATGTTATTTGAGTAAGTTTATTAAGTTTGATGTGGATGATTAAAACATGACCTTCTCATATTTATTTTTTAATCACTGATACTCAGTTATCTCAGTCATTGTAGATTCAAGATGGGTAATAATATTTTGAGAAAATGAATGTGTACATAAAATAACAAAATTTGAAATTTGACACATATGACAGAATTAGTGAAGTGGCTGACACTATAATGATGAACTTTATAGCCAAGCTCATAAAATCGTAGAGTTGTAGAGCTGGAAGAGACCCCAAGAATCATCTAGCAATGCAGGAATATTAACTAAAGCATCCAAGACAGATGGCCACCCAACCTCAACTTGGAAACCTCCAGTGAAGGAAAGTGAACCAACTCTCGTGGGAATCCATTCCACTGTTGAACAGCTCTTACTGTCAGAAAGTTTTTCCTGATGTTTAGTCGGAATCTCCTTTCTTGTAACTTGAAGCCATTGGTTTGTGCCCTACCCTCAAGAGCAGGAGAAAACAAGCTTGCTCCATCTTCTATGTACTGCCTTCACTGTTGGAGGCAGTAATGTTGGGAGAGTGCTGTTGTGCTTAAGTCCTTTCTATGGGCTTTTCATTGACACCCAGTTGACCTCTATGAGAACAGGATTCAGGATGAGATGGACCTTTGAGTTAAACCAGCAGGGCTTTTCTTGTCTTCTTATGAACATGCTACATAACACTGTTCCTTTTCCCAGAACTGCAAATGTACTGAGAAGGAATTGGAGTGTATATTTGCTGCTGGAGTTAGAGGGCTTCCTCAAAACTAGGAAGAAGATGAGCTTATGTATAAGAGGAGCTGTCTTGGATCCTTATTAAAAAGGTAAAGGGACCCCTGACCATTAGGTCCAGTCGTGGCCAACTCTGGGGTTGTGGCGCTCATCTCGCTTTATTGGCCGAGGGAGCCGGTGTACAGCTTCCGGGTCATGTGGCCAGCATGACTAAGCCGCTTCTGGCGAACCAGAGCAGTGCACGGAAATGCCGTTTACCTTCCCGCCAGAGCAGTACCTATTTATCTACTTGCACTGGCATGCTTTCGAACTGCTAGGTTAGCAGGAGCAGGGACGGGAGCTCACCCCGTCGCGGGGATTCGAACTGCCGACCTTCTGATCGGCAAGTCCTAGACTCTGTGGTTTAACCCACAGCGCCATCCGAGTCCCTGGATCCTTATTACCTACATATTATTATCCTTACAGAGTAGTCCACTGGGAAATAATTTGTATGCTAAGCCGCATGGTGATGGAGCAAGCTGCATCATATTGGCATTTTCTTAAAAAGCAAAACACAATCATTTATTTTTATTATTTCTTTTTTATATTGCAACCTTCCTTGAAGGAATTCAGATCAGCTTATATAACTCTCACCCACCTTGTGAGACAGGTTAGGCTGAGTGATGGACACTCGTTCAAGGTCACACACATCTTCATGACTGGGTGGTGATTTGAACCAGCATCTCCCTAGTCCTGGGCTGGGTAGACACTATGCCTTTAAAGCACACTCAAAGCACAATCTTTCTCTCAAAGAACCTTATTTTTATTTATTTATTTATCTCATTATATTGGCATTTTAACCTGTTTCCAATACAAAGAGTCTGTCCTCTCTGGCTTGAGAACTCCCTTATGGCAGCACAGGAAAGATACAGTGTGTGCCAGCTCTATAGAACTGACCTAGATTTCTTCTTGCTGATTCACTCCCAAGATACTAGGATACTAGGAACCAAATGAACACAGACACCTTCATGCACCCAAGATGGCTTTAGACAACAGCCTCCTCTGCCACACGCCCTTTTTCATCCTGTGGAGAGTTTTAAAGTAATTTGTGATATGGCTGAGGTCGAGAGACACCAACCCAGCACTCATGGGCACCACGACACCCACAAAGGCTTTCATTGGGCCCTCTGGCCAGCCTGAGTTGACTCCTCAGGAATTTGGGGTCTCTCTTAGAAGGATGTTTATATAGAGAAACATGGTGCCTAAATGGTTTGCCCACATATGAAATGCTAAAAAGAAGCCAGCCCATTCATCTCAACAATGACTCAAACGAAGCTACAGGAACCAGGTGTTGTGCAATATGAGAGCAGAGACAGAAGAAAGTAAGGCAAGAAAAAAAATGGCTTTCATCTCTCCCAACACCTTTAACAGCATAGCACCGTTTTTGTTTTGTTTACCTTGGACATCTTTGACTAATTAAGCAGTTTCATCCCTGTTCTCTCTCTGTACTGCAAATGGATTTTGGCAATGCAAGCATGATTTGTAGCTCCTGAATGACTAAGGTGTACATTCTAAAAGAGGAAATGTGATAAGCTGCTCATTTGTTCTAGCTGAACCTTATGTTGTATTCCTTCTGGGTCCTTATCTTTACTTATTTATTACTTAGTTCTAAATGGCTCAGAATAAGTGAAAATATTTTTAAAACAGTATTTATTAAATCAATTGAGTATACTGTACAGTGCATACGGTTTCAGTTTACATAATTTGTTTTCCTTGTTATTATTTATTCCAGAAACAAAGCTCTGTATACACACACACACACACACACACACACACACACACCACTGACAGTGAAAAATGAAAAACTGTTGACTAGGAAATGTTTGGGATGAAAAATAAGGTTTAATGAAAAATTATGATATCAAAGCCTCTTTCATTATTTATGAAATATGGACAAGTTAAACAGCTTTGTATATGGAAGGAGAGAGAACTCTGCAATGGCAGATAACAAAATAGCAACCATACCCAAGAACTGCTCATTAATGGCTCTACACTAAACTCAGGAGATGTCTCAATGGAATGCCACAGGGCTCAGTCATGGGCCTTGCAATCTTCAACATTTTTATGAATGGGTTGAAATGCAGTTGAAATGCAGAAATGAGTTGAAATGCAGAAATATGAAGAACTGGAGGCTGGTAAAAATGAGGAACTAAGAGAGACCAAAGGTGACAGATTCACCCATCCTTGCCCCATCCTCAACAATTTCCTTCTCACTTCTGGCTTCTCATTCACCATCTCCTCCCCTGTTGCTGGGATGTACGGATCAGGGAAACTTGAAATCTAGGGCACTCAGCTTTTCAAGAAACACAGCATGCTCCCAATTTGAGCCTGTTCTTACATGATCTTGACTATAACTCCTTAAGTAAAAAATGTAAACACACTGTTTCGGATAAGATTATCGCATTCACTAAGATACACACAAGCTCTCCGCCTGCATGTATTTTGAAGCGGAACAGGGTTAAAAATTCATTCATGTGGCCTTCATATTTTTCCATTGCATATGTATTATAAAAAGGTGTATAAGATTAATCTTATATGTGTGAACCTGAATGACGAACTGCTCATATATAACAAAGGGGAGAACTTCTTCCCAGCAAGTCTGTGTCTGGAAAATAATGTGCTGTGAAGTGACTCTTGCAGCACAACGACAGTTTGTGGTATTCCATCCTCATCCTCTGAAACTCTTTTTACCAAGGAGTGGTGTTCACAGAACTCTTCACTCCACTATCTACACTTTTGCAGCCAGAGCAGTGTCTTTTGTCTAGAAAAGCCAGCGCAAGGAAGCACTTCATCAAACATAACTGCAGAGATCCGTATCTAATATTTTAATATCTGTTGAATCTTTCCTCTGCACTTTTAACTATGGTTATTTGTTGATGTATCAGTTGTTGAACATGTGTGTATTGCATCATTTTAATCAACAGTAATTGCCCAAGAATCACTGGTTAAAGGGTGATATAGAAATTCTTTCAAAAAAAATAATTAGAAATTTTCAATATTGCATGAATGAGTTTTTGCAGTGGTGTAGATTTTATTGGCTGCAGTGCTTTAATACTAATAATACTAATACTAATTTATTACTTATACCCCGCCCATCTGGCCAGGCCTCCCTAGCCACTCTGGGCGGCTTCCAACAGGATATTAAAAACACAATAGAACATCAAAAATTAAAAGCTTCCCTCTGCTGCATATTTCCTGCTCGGGTCACCCCAAATCCTCATCCTTGCTACTTTTACCATTCATTTCTAAAGATAAATTTTAAAACCAAAGGCACTCCACCAGAGGGCTTCCAGGACTCTGTGCATTGAAAAACTTGCATACATCTTGTGCCAAAAGTTGTGGCAAGTTAGACAAGAACAGCTGGCTATACTTTTTTTGTGTAAACGAGCTTTTTCTCTTTCTTCTAGAAGAATTTTTTTTGGGGGGGGGGACCCAAAAGGATGATTACAGGAAGACTGGAGTCTCCCTTCCTACATTTCGGAATCTTGTGTAAATTATTCAAATTCACAATTATGCATGTTTTTGAGATGTTCTGACATCCCAAAGTCCACCCTAGAATGACTGACCAGTTTTATATGCTCCATCATTTTTCATGATGAATTAGTGAGTGGGCTATGGATCTACCAAAAAGATGCATTTGTAATGTAAAATCATAGTATAAATAATAATAATAATAATAATAATAATAATAATAATAATAAATTTATTTGTACCCCGCCCATCTGGCTGGGTTTCCCCAGCCACTCTGGGTGGCTTCCACAGAAACAAAAAATACATTAAAATCACACATTAAAAACCTCCCTGAACAGGGCTGCCTTAAGATGTCTTTTGAATGTCAGGTAGTTATTTATCGCTTTGACATCTGATGGGAGGGCGTTCCACAGGGCGGGCACCACTACTGAGAAGACCCTCTGCCTGGTTTCCTGTAGCTTTGCTTCTCGCAATGAGGGAACTGCCAGAAGGCCCTCGGCGCTGGATCTCAGTGTCCGGGCAGAACGATGGAGGTGGAGACGCTCCTTCAGGTATACTGGGCCGAGGCCATTTAGGGCTTTAAAGGTCAACACCATCACTTTGAATTGTGCTCGGAAACGTACTGGGAGCCAATGTAGGTCTTTCAAGACCGGTGTTATGTGGTCTCGGCGGCCGCCCCCAGTCACCATAATATATAATGTTGCAACTACTGCTTATGGATAACATTTCATTTTTCAGTTACAGATGGGTAGCCGTGTTGGTCTGCCATAGTCGAAGTAAAAAATTCTTTCCTGTAGCACCTTAAAGACCAACTAAGTTAGTTCTTGGTATAAGCTTTCGTGTGCATGCACACTTCTTCAGATACACTGAAACAGAAGTTACCAGATCCTTCTATATATTGAGAAGGTGGGGAGGGGTATTACTTAGAAGGGTGGTGGGAATCGGAGATTGGCAGATAGCTGAGATGAGCCTGTTGACGACTCTTAACGACTGTAATAGGTCTTACAGGAAAAGGCAAGGGGTGAGAAGGTGAGAAATGGCTTAGTCATGTATAATGAGATAAGAATCCGATGTCTCTGTTCAGACGAGGTTTCTCTATTGTTTTAAGTTTGGTAATGAGTTGTAATTCAGCAGCTTCTCTTTCCAGTCTATTTCTGAAATTCCTTTGTAGTAAAACAGCTACTTTGAGATCTTGTATAGAATGTCCTGGGAGATTGAAGTGTTCTCCTACTGGTTTCTCTGTTTTGTGATTCTTGATGTCAGATTTATGTCCGTTTATTCTTTGGCGTAAGGTTTGGCCTGTTTGTCCAATATAGAGAGCTGAAGGACACTGTTGGCATTTGATGGCATACACAATGTTAGACGATGAGCAATTAAATAGTCCCGAGATGGTATGTGTGATCTTGTTGGGGCCAGTAATGGTGTTGTCCGGGTGTATGTGGCAGCAAAGTTGGCATCTGGGTTTATTGCAGGCTCTGGTGCCAGTGTCCGTGTTAAGTCTGGTTGTAGTATTATTGTGGGTTAGGAGTTGTTTAAGATTGGGTGGCTGTCTGTAGGCAATGAAAGGTCTTCCTCCCAGAGCTTGAGAAAGAGAACTGTCATTGTCCAGGAGAGGTTGTAGATCTCTGATGATGCGTTGAACTGTTTTAACTTGGGAGCTGTATGTGATGACTAGTGGAGTTCTGTTATTTTCTTTTTTGGGTCTGTCTTGCAGCAAGTTCTCTCTGGGTATCAGTCTGGCTCTGTTGATCTGTTGTCTAACTTCATCTGCTGGGTATTTTAGTTCTGAGAAGGTTTGCTGTAGATCTCTTAGGTGAGAGTCTCTGTCTGTAGAATTGGAACAGATGCGGCTGTAACGTAGTGCCTGGCTATATACAATGGACTGTTTGGTATGTTTGGGATGGTAGCTAGAGGCATGTAGATATGTTTGTCGGTCAGTTGGTTTACGGTATAAGGTGGTGTCTATGCGTCCATCCTGTATTTTTATAGTAGTGTCCAAAAAATGTATTTCTTGCATAGATTGATTCATTGTAAGGTTGATTGTGGGGTGAAAATCATTGAATTTCTGGTGAAAGGTGTCCAGGGTCTGTTGACCATGTGTCCAGATGATAAAAATATCGTCAATGTATCGTAGGTACAAGAGAGGTTTGAGTGGGTAGGAGTTTAGGAAACGTTGTTCTAAATCTGCCATGAAGATGTTGGCATACTGTGGGGCCATGCGGGTGCCCATTGCTGTGCCGCTGATCTGAAGGAACAGGTCATCACCGAATTTGAAGTTGTTGTGGGTAAGGACAAATTGGCAGAGTTTGGTGGCAAGGTCCGCTGTGGTTTTATCTGAAATGGTGTTCCTTATAGCTTGTAAACCATCGTTGTGTGGGATGTTGGTATACAGAGATTCCACGTCCATAGTAGCTAGTATAGTATTGTTGGGAAGATTATTTAAAGATTGTATTTTCCTCAGAAAATCTGTGGTGTCACGTACATAGCTGGGAGCACTGATGGCATATGGTTTCAGAACAGAGTCCATATAACCGGAGACACCCACTGTAATAGTGCCAATACCTGAAATGATGGGGCGTCCTGGATTTCCTGGTTTGTGTATTTTAGGTAGAAGATAGAAAGTTCCTGGTCGAGGTTCTGTTGGTGTGTTGGTGAGGATCTGTTCTTGGATGTGTGGGGGTAGCTCCTTAACAATCTTGTTCAGTTCTTTCTTGTATTCTTGTGTGGGGTCTGAGTCCAATTTTGTGTAAAAGGCGGTATTGGAAAGTTGTCTGCGAGCCTCCTGAATGTAGTCAGTTTTGTTCATGATGACGACAGCTCCCCCTTTGTCTGCTTCTTTAATTATAATGTTTGGGTTGTTTCTGAGATTATCTATGGCTCTCCTTTCAGCATGGTTTAGATTTTGTTGTAAGCGATGGTGTTTTCTGGTTACATCCAATACCGCCTTTTACACAAAATTGGACTCAGACCCCACACAAGAATACAAGAAAGAACTGAACAAGATTGTTAAGGAGCTACCCCCACACATCCAAGAACAGATCCTCACCAACACACCAACAGAACCTCGACCAGGAACTTTCTATCTTCTACCTAAAATACACAAACCAGGAAATCCAGGACGCCCCATCATTTCAGGTATTGGCACTATTACAGTGGGTGTCTCCGGTTATATGGACTCTGTTCTGAAACCATATGCCATCAGTGCTCCCAGCTATGTACGTGACACCACAGATTTTCTGAGGAAAATACAATCTTTAAATAATCTTCCCAACAATACTATACTAGCTACTATGGACGTGGAATCTCTGTATACCAACATCCCACACAACGATGGTTTACAAGCTATAAGGAACACCATTTCAGATAAAACCACAGCGGACCTTGCCACCAAACTCTGCCAATTTGTCCTTACCCACAACAACTTCAAATTCGGTGATGACCTGTTCCTTCAGATCAGCGGCACAGCAATGGGCACCCGCATGGCCCCACAGTATGCCAACATCTTCATGGCAGATTTAGAACAACGTTTCCTAAACTCCTACCCACTCAAACCTCTCTTGTACCTACGATACATTGACGATATTTTTATCATCTGGACACATGGTCAACAGACCCTGGACACCTTTCACCAGAAATTCAATGATTTTCACCCCACAATCAACCTTACAATGAATCAATCTATGCAAGAAATACATTTTTTGGACACTACTATAAAAATACAGGATGGACGCATAGACACCACCTTATACCGTAAACCAACTGACCGACAAACATATCTACATGCCTCTAGCTACCATCCCAAACATACCAAACAGTCCATTGTATATAGCCAGGCACTACGTTACAGCCGCATCTGTTCCAATTCTACAGACAGAGACTCTCACCTAAGAGATCTACAGCAAACCTTCTCAGAACTAAAATACCCAGCAGATGAAGTTAGACAACAGATCAACAGAGCCAGACTGATACCCAGAGAGAACTTGCTGCAAGACAGACCCAAAAAAGAAAATAACAGAACTCCACTAGTCATCACATACAGCTCCCAAGTTAAAACAGTTCAACGCATCATCAGAGATCTACAACCTCTCCTGGACAATGACAGTTCTCTTTCTCAAGCTCTGGGAGGAAGACCTTTCATTGCCTACAGACAGCCACCCAATCTTAAACAACTCCTAACCCACAATAATACTACAACCAGACTTAACACGGACACTGGCACCAGAGCCTGCAATAAACCCAGATGCCAACTTTGCTGCCACATACACCCGGACAACACCATTACTGGCCCCAACAACATCACACATACCATCTCGGGACTATTTAATTGCTCATCGTCTAACATTGTGTATGCCATCAAATGCCAACAGTGTCCTTCAGCTCTCTATATTGGACAAACAGGCCAAACCTTACGCCAAAGAATAAACGGACATAAATCTGACATCAAGAATCACAAAACAGAGAAACCAGTAGGAGAACACTTCAATCTCCCAGGACATTCTATACAAGATCTCAAAGTAGCTGTTTTACTACAAAGGAATTTCAGAAATAGACTGGAAAGAGAAGCTGCTGAATTACAACTCATTACCAAACTTAAAACAATAGAGAAACCTGGTCTGAACAGAGACATCGGATTCTTATCTCATTATACATGACTAAGCCATTTCTCACCTTCTCACCCCTTGCCTTTTCCTGTAAGACCTATTACAGTCGTTAAGAGTCGTCAACAGGCTCATCTCAGCTATCTGCCAATCTCCGATTCCCACCACCCTTCTAAGTAATACCCCTCCCCACCTTCTCAATATATAGAAGGATCTGGTAACTTCTGTTTCAGTGTATCTGAAGAAGTGTGCATGCACACGAAAGCTTATACCAAGAACTAACTTAGTTGGTCTTTAAGGTGCTACAGGAAAGAATTTTTTATTTCATTTTTCATTTCATTTCACATTTCATTTGCATACCGCCTTTCTATTTTACTATACCCAAGGCGGTTTACAAGCTGAAGAAACAAAGAATGTACACCTTATAACAATCTAAGCCAATACACACAAAAAATGTGATAATAAAGTGTAACTTTAAAATAAACAACTTCTATCAAGTAAAGTTATATTCAACAAAACATTAGACTAGCTAGCCATTAGCTAGTCTTTACCATTCTTAATTATGTAAAGACTACCTTGGCTTGGCTATGTTTGGCAGTTCTCCTCTACTCTAGACTCAAATTTTACTGCTATAAAATCAGAGGGCTGAATAGGGTGTTGAGATTTCCATTCCACCTTAAGGAGCAGATATGTGGAACTGTTGCGTGTCACATGTCTGTTTACATTCCAGCACAGCTTGCTGGGAACTTCCGTTGTGTGTATAGCTTTTGCTTTTCCCGTTCTCTATGAGAAGACGAGAGAGAGAGAGAGACGACATGTTTCTTTGTCCTGATTTATGATTAATAAATCTGTAGTTGTAGTATGCTTCCACAAACCTCACACCTATTCTGTGTGCACAGTTCAATCTGCTGATAGTGTGCCCTGGCTTTGAAGCCCAGGTTGCTGATTTACATCTTAGCAGAGGTAATGGTCTTCGCAGTGGGATGGCGAGAAGGAGACGGCCCAGCCGGGGCTAGCCATTTGGCCTCCTGGCCCTCTGCATGTTGACATAGGGTTGGTAGGTGCTTTTTTAAAAAGGGGGACAATGGGTCTCAACAGGCTCATGTTCACTGGACGTTTCATCCACAGTAATACTCAGTACAGTATCCACAACCATCTGTACACACTTGGCTGTGTTTTAAAAAATAAGGGGTTCTCAAGACAACAGGATCACCCTCCTTGTACATTAAGCTGACATTGCTGATTCCAAATGACATATCTGACCGCACTGATCATGGTAACAAAGTGTGTTACTTGACAAACATTGTAGGTATTCAAAGGTCCAGGCAATCTGATGTGACATACAATTTACTTAACAAAAGAAAGTGGATGTTGAATGTTATTCCTTATGTAAAGCATTGCAGGGAGTTGAACTAGGCAACCGTTTGGATCTCTTCCAACTCTGCAATTCTATGATTCTATGAAAGCAAAATGAAAATGTCTAAATGTAGGTATGATGAACATCATAAAATGCACACACAGAAGATCAGGAAGTGTTTTAATTTGATTTTTAGCTTATTGTTGATTTCAATTATTTTCTGAATGTCTTTGAGTTGTTTTTAATTTCTTTTTACTGACAGTTTCATTGTTTTACTATTTCTGTAAACCAATAAAGTCATATATAAATTTTATAAACTAGATAAATAAAATCAACTTTCTTTCACCTGAGAATCACATAGTCCATAGTCATAGAGTTTTTCAAAACATTTGAGTAAAATTCTACTTGAGGATGAGCATAATTTTACTTAAGGATTAACTTGTTTTCTGATGCTTGATTTAAACTGTATCTCTGTGCTAACTAAAGAGTTTGAGGAAACAGTCTTAACATTCCAATGTGAGCAAGGCGTTTTAATTAATTGCCTTTTATTTTAATTTCCCTCTTAGCAGGAATGCTGAAGTGGCTGCAGGTTAATTAGCCAGTAGGCTCCTTCCCCCCTTTCCTGTTCCTTCATTCGTTTCTTGAGAATAATGAGGTGTGACTCCCCCAGACTTGTTTTGATTCTACCAAAACTAACAATCCTCAACCCCCTCTTTTTTCTTTCTTTTCTACAAAATACTTGCAAAATTCCTTTGAAATGGTCTGGGGTAGATTATCTGTTGATAATCTCATGATCTTCTAAAACTGACATTCGTCGCTTTGATTTATTATAAACACATAAAATAAAAACACAGAGAGGTTTTCATTTATTTAATTGTACACAGCATAGCAACGCACTTTTGAGGTCCATTTCAAACAATAAGCAGCTGAAAACCTGGGTCTGCCACTGAGTAAGGACCCTTGACATAATTCAAAATCATCACTCTACACTTTCACACAAAATACCGTATTTTTCCGTGTATAAGACTAGATTTTTTCCCTAAAAAATAATGTCCAAAATTTGGGGGCGTCTTATACATGGAAAGATCTCCCCCCATTTTCATAAATCCAAGTCCCCCAAAATAGGGGGCGTCTTATACATAGGGGCATCTTATAGACAGAAAAATACAGCAAAGTGGCATTCTGGGCAGAAAGGAACGTACTGGATGAGGATTCCATGACAGGAAAACCAAGTTCTGCAATCACACCCTGCTCAGAGCAGATTCTGGAATACCAGGCAAATTAACCCAAATCCATATTGCTTTAGGCAAATCTGTTGCATCCAGGGACCAGTTGGCTGTTTTCAGTATAAAAACTAATGTTAGAGAGTGATATCAGTTAGAGATATCAACAGACCCAAAGCTATAGGTACCCTCAACAGTTACTGAAGCATTTCAAGGGTTTCTAAGTACAGTGGTACCTTGGTTTTTGAACGTAATCCGTTCTGGAAGTCCGTTCGACTTCCAAAACATTCAAAAATGAAGGCACGGCTTCTGATTGGTGCAGGCACCCCGGAAACATCACCCCAGATGTTCAGTTTCCGAAAAACATTCGGAAACCAGAACACTTTTCGGCATTTGGGAGCTGATTTTTTCATCAACTTAGCCATTCAAGAACCAAGGTTCCATTGTGTATAAGAAGATCCTTCTGGATCAAGGCAATGGCCCATCCAGCCCAGTCTCCTGCGGCCAACCAAATGCCTGTGAGAAGCCTGCAAACTGGACGTCAAGGCAACAACATCCTCCCCACCTGCAATTCCAGCAACTGATATTCATTGGTAGAACATAGCCATTATGACTAGTAGACATTGATAACCTTGTCCTGCATCCTGTTCTAACAGTTGCTAGGCAGATGCCTATGGGAAGTCTGCAAGCAGGACCTGAGTGCAACACATTACCCTTGCTTTTTCTCCCCTGGTATTCATGGGCACATAGCCACTGACACTGGAGGATAGGATACAGTCTTCTCTCAATAGATAACAATGCAACAACTAACCATGGCCAGAAAACAGTATGCATATACAGAATCCATGTTCTTCCAAACTGTAAGAACCAGTTATAATTTAGTGATGCTGAAATGAAACGTTCGGTCATGACTCAGTGCTGCTTAAAAATCAAAGTAAAACAGAGTACTGAAATCTCTTGAAATATATGGGGGACTTTTCTCACAGCAGGGCATGTAGGCTCAACACATATAATGGAGGGGAGGTCAAGATTATCTGCCTCCAGTTTTGGAACACTATTTGCCTCTGCTAGATCTAGACATTTCAGAACAAGTACTGCTAGAAGTTATCAAAGTTATTACTTAAGTGTTATGGCATATTTTATGCCTGAGTTGATCTCTCTTTGATTGCAAGATGATATGTCGTCCCACTGAGGATTTAAGTACAGGCCTCCTGCAGGAGGTTGAGATTTAGGTACCAATGGGGAAGTGTACCATTTTGCAATCTGAGATTACTCTGGATTTCAAAGATTCTCTGATTATCACTACCACATACACAATAGATAACTATTATCCTTATTTGACTGATTCTTCTTTCCTCTGCCTGGACCTGCTGTTTCTAGTTGCTGTGCAATTCAGGGTCTTTTCAGTGCCTTTCCAACCTGTCACTTTGCTTTTGTTTCTGCAAATGAAAGAGAGCAAAACCTGGCATATCTTTGCTGAGACGTTCCTTACCCTGGAGTATGCGTTTGCTCACTCACTTCACTGCTGAGCCACAGGAAAACTTTGCATGTTGTTGAAAGAAAGTCATAAAGGCATTCTTCTCCCTCCACTGAACCATGGTCTGCAAAACAAGGCAATCTTGAGAGTGGAGAGAGGGGCATGTGCCAATCCAATTGCACACAGCCATGTCAGCCATGCATCAATTGCCTAGAGGACTCTTAACATTTGGACAGGACCTCTCTAAAGGTGCATGGTGAGTCTGTGTGTGTTGTTTACATTGTCACAATGCGTTACAGACAGCAGGAGCTGCAAAGGCATCAGCGCAGTAGACAAGGCTTTACCAAGAGGGAAGAATTAATGATGTGAAATTTCATCTAGATGTTGTCAATGAGACATTTCACTTGCAGATTAACCCCAGTGCAGCCATGCATATTAGAGAGCAAAACACTCTTCCAGGCTTTGGCCAAGCACCAAAAGGATCCACTACTTGACCTAAAATTGGTTAGCAACATGCCTTACAAAGAGAAGTGTGTGGGAGAGACAAGCAAACCAGCCTGGTGCAACAGGACCAGCCAAATTGGGGTCAGCCAGGAGTCCTAACTGGTTTATCAGCAACTTGGCGGGAGCTCAAGTCAGCCATGGGATGCTGCTGACATTCCCAAAGCCTTTATCATGTGAAGAAGATGGAGGCTCAGATTGTTTGGCATGATAACGTGTGGTAATATACGTGCCCCTAAATTTTGAGAGGTGTCACTTCCAGGCAATTTTATGGTTGCCAGTTTTATGGCAGCTGAACTACATTTTTGTTTAATTTTCCCATGCTTTCTTACAGCATGTGCCAGTTACAAATATGGGTAACTGTTTAGGGCAGTAAATTAATAAAGAGATTTGGAACAGGCAGGGACAGTTTCAATAAAGGTCAAATACAGGCATGTGTGAGTTTCTGTAGCTTTTAAAGAAATACCAGGCTCCATAGAACAGCCTTTGCCAACTCAGTGCCCTTCAGATTCTTTGGACTACAGCAGGGCACCTGAAGGATACCAGATTGACAGAGGCTGTCAATCAAAACTTGTAGGCAACTCCTCCCTCCCACAACTCCTTTCCCTCCCTTCCTTTGAGGAAGCCAGCTCAGATTGCCTAGTGTACATGTTCTGCTCGGCTAAGAGAACACTACTATACAAGGCTATGGCAACTGTCCACAATCATCTTCTCCTATCTCTAAAAATAGGAAAAGATGGTGCATGGTCCTCTCATAATCCCAATAAATGAGTATAATCCAGCTGGCCTAAATGGTTTGAAATGATTATTCTAGTCAGTGGGAGAATGCTACTCAGAAACCAAGATGTTCCACCAAAAGACCAAGTTCCAAATGAGTCTTTGGCTTTTGACCACTGCCTCCTCCTCTTCCTCCTCCTCCTCCTTCTTTCCCCTCACCAGGTGATATTGGTAAACCACTTTTTAATTTAAGAGGACTTTCCAAAGGTTTGTTATATGGCATCAAGCAAGGCCAGCCTGCTCACCCATGCCGCCGCCACCACTGGAGAAGCAAGAAGAATCGCTGGTGGTATCTGGTGAAATCTTCAAAATAAAAAAAATCCTTCCAGTAGCACCTTTAAGACCAACTAAGTTAGTTCTTGGTATGAGCTTTCGTGTGCAAGCACACTTGGTGAAATCTTGTGAGATCTCATCAGATCTGGTGGAACTCTTGAAGCTCATGCAAGATCTCACAAGAGTTCTATGAGACCTCACCAGAAACCACCACCATGCAATCCTGGTAAGGGAGGCGGGGAGTTGGCGGTGGCAGCGAGGAGTCAACACCTTCCTGTTTTGCCTCAGGTGGCAAAACAGGATGGGCCGCTGCTAGCAACAGTCATGTGGGGTACTGGGCATGCCTAGTGTTGGGAACATGCTTACACTACTGCTTTAGAGTTGGCCGTAGTGTAAAAATAAAGCAAATAGCTTGCAAGGAGAGCCACACACTCAGTGGTAGAGTACAAGTGCTGTATGCAGAAGTTCCTGTTATCTCCTGGTAAGGCTAGGGAGGTTAGGAAGGGTTCCCACCTGAAACCCCGGAGATCTGCTGTCAGTCAGTGTTGACAGTTCCAAGCTAGAGGGACCTCAAGTTGCAGAGTCAATGAATTCTGCATATGTCTGGATTTAGCAGTGAGCTGCACACTGCTTTGACAATATCCTAGAAATATCAACTGTTTTTAAGACGAACAACTAGCACTGGTGACTACGGCTCCAGCATTTTATAGTATGTAAAATGCAGTCTGCTCTGACAGGGTCATTCCAAAGAGCACCCTTCACTGTCTCTCAGATGGCAGCAGCTAGTCTTTAATGGGGCAAGAAATCCATTTTCCAAAGGTTTCTAATCTCTCTCACACACAACTGCTGGGAACCCTTGTGATGAGAACACCATGAAAGACCTAGATGAATAGTGGATGGATGGGAGAACCTCACTAACAGATAACCTTGCATCATCATTAGTTCTCATTAAAATAAATAATGATAGAGGCAAGACCATGTAATTGGGGATTTATGACCCTTAGATGAGGCTCGATAAATAAACGCAACAGATTACCCCAATATTATTGAGTGCTGACATTTAGATTCTCTTCTGGCAGATTTAATAGGGATATACATCCATTTTAGTGAAAGCAGTGGGATGACTAGCATCTAAATCAGAATGCCCAGAGTTGAACAGCCTGATGGATATCTATCTCCCAGCTCAATGGCAGTAATGCATTCAAGTTTTGGAAAGATTTATGCCAGGATTCAAGGATTATCATATTCCTCCTGAATTAACTAATTTCTGCAATCATTGTACTGTGTGAGTGATCCACGTAGATTTGTAGCCTGCCTGAAGTGCCAATTACCTCCCAATTTCTACAGTGAATTTATTTCGTAATGTGAGTTGCCGTGGCAGTTTTTACACATCAGCCAAGATGGATATGGATGTGCTTTCCATTGTGTCTAGAAACAGATTTTGTAAATAAAATAATGTGCAGGAGAGAGGAATCTCATGGGTTTCTGCAAGCACACCACAACTGGCATTTTTCTCTCTTTATTTGTTTTCTTCCGTCCAATGATGCATTCCTAGCCAAGTCAATTTTTCTTGAATATTATGAGAAGAAAATGCACTGTGCACCTACTTGAAAAAGACAGCCTCTCTGTGAAGAGGGGAGAGCTAAGATCTTTAATCAATATGTAACCAGGGTGCATGCATACTAGATGGCGAATACAATCTAAATGTATACTTTAGGAGACAATCCGAGTTGGATTTATTGCTTGTGCTGTAACATCGATTTACCCTACAGTCAGATCTGCCTACTACAAAGAGCATGGGGCCATTTCTGTCAATGGCAGCCTTGTGGTGAGTTACCTTCCCTCCGTAATGTATCCTGAGGTCAAGATGTTGTACATTTCCTTGCTCCTGCTGACAACTGTCAAGGACATCAGGACATGGAGTGATTTAAATTAGGCATTATGAAGGAAGAGGGGAGAGCAAGAGGAATAATGTCTTTTGTGGCAGTCATGTAACTTTGTGCCCCAGGACTAGGACTAGCAGTCAGCCAGGCCTGGCACTGGCTGAAGGTCTCAGAGGCTCAGAAGGGCAGCCACCAGCCTGATCCAGCCATGCTGCCACGCACTGTCCACCCTGACCTCAGGGGGGAGGTGCCACCTTTGAATGGGAGCAAAGTTTGGGCAAGATACTTAATTATTAAACACTGGATCACTTCATTATTAAACTTTGGGCAATACTAGTGGCTCAGGTGTTTCCAGATTTTAAAACAGTGAAATCTTGCCCCATCCTTATTATTTTTACACATAGCTCCCCCTACCAACAGTGTCCCAGAGGCCCAAGCCACTTCCAGCTTTTGAGGACCCCTACCCATACTTAGAGGGACATGGGTGGCGCTGTGGGTTAAACCACAGAGCCTAGGACTTGCCAATCAGAAGGTCGACGGTTTGAATCCCTACGACGGGGTGAGCTCCCATTGCTCTTGCCAACCTAGCAGTTCGAAAGCACGTCAAAGTGCAAGTAGGTAAATAGGTACCACTCCGGCGGGAAGGTAAACGGCGTTTCCGTGCGCTGCTCTGGTTTGCCAGAAGTGGCTTAGTTATGCTGGCCACATGACCCGGAAGCTGTACGCCGGCTCCCTCGGCCAATAAAGCGAGATGAGCGCCGCAACCCCAGAGTCGGTCACGACTGGACCTAATGGTCAGGGGTCCCTTTACCTTTACCCATACTTAGAATTTAAAAATCACGGAAACAAAATAAGGCACCAAAATGGAAAACAGGGGTGACGGGAGAGTGAAGCATAATCTGCATTTCTTCTCTCTGAGAGTGTGTCACATTCTGGTGTGATGTGCATAAAAGCAAACTGCAAAACTTAGCAAATGCCAACACTTTGAGCAAGAGGCCCACTTTGAGCTAGCGGTCCCAGGCTGAAGCCCCCCCCCCACCTATCCATCCCCACTGAGTGGGGGCACCAGAGCCCTTGAACTGAGTCTGTCCTGGACTTGGATGCTAGAAGCTCTTCTATAGCCAACTCAACCAGAAGACAGAATGCTAAAATAAAACTTGGAAAAGGCCTATCTTTTGAAGAGGAAATGTCTGCCTGTCTAATCAACAAGTCAATGTACCTTACGCTTGAAGAAAATAATTGAATTTTCCCTTCTTTTATAACATGAAAGCCCAATACATTGTTGTTAAAAACCTGAGAATAACAAACCTGGAGTTTCAAAATCGCTCTTACATGAAAAGGAAATAGTATATAACAAAGTTTCAGTATAATGAGTTGGAAAGAACCCAGGACTTTCAGTCCAGATTCGTGTGTGTGTGTGTGTGTGTGTGTGTGTGTGTGTGTGTGTGTTTTCTGAGGACAAAGGGAATACAGAGAGCAAAGTGATGTTCCATCCCCAGCTGCTCAGTGGGTAGCACTTTGGAAAACAAAACAGTTGTGTAACCACTAGCTTAACAGTCCTCCGACTCAAGTTGTTGCCCCATTTAACCTCTTGCAAATTTCTCCCTCCAAAAAACTGGATCTGAGCACCTAGAAAACAGCAACACACACTTCCTCAGCGAGGTGTTGCAAAAGCCCTTATCCTTGATGACAGCCTGAGAAGTGAAAGCAGTGGCAGGCCATGATGTCTGAAAGGCCACGGCATGCTCTCAGCTCTGCGGAGAAAGATCCCTGCAGTTGGCGGAATGGAAAATGCTCCAGGAAGGTCAGCAAGAATTAGAGTTGATGGGATGCCCAGACCTATCTCAGAGAGAAAGTCAGCTCAGAGATATGTGAAAGTCATTGCCTGGAAAAAAGACTGATGTTGGCGTTGATGTTTGCATTCTAAGTCCATCTCATCCAGCTCGCTGAAGAGGAAAGTAAATCCCTCCAACATTTCTCCAATGAAAATAGGGATGTCATTATTATTATCATTATTATTATTATTCCTGTGCATCCCAGCCACTCTGGTGGCTTCCAGCATATATAAAAACATAATAAAACATTAAACATTTTCAAAACGTCCCTATACAGGACTGCCTTCAGATGGCTCAGCGTTGGATAACTCCATACCCTCCAACATTTCCCTGGTGAAAATAGGGAAAGCATTCTAGGATCAAATCAGAAACCGGGACAGCTTCTGTAAATCTGGGACTGTCCCTGGAAAAATAGGGACACTTGGAGGGTCTGGGTCTGGGAAAGTATTCAGAGCTAAGTACTAAGCATCACAAATCAGATTTGATAATTCCCACCCCCCAAAAAACTTGGCAATTTACAATTACTTTGGCCTCAGAGAATGAGGCACGACATTGAAGCTACTTTGAATACATAAGTGTAAGAGGAAACTGGCTTTCGAATTGTCACAGAATCAGCAATCAAACATTTCATCGTCCTTAGAAGTCCTTCCACTTTGCTTAGTCACTTCACAGGGGGGTTTAGGGTAGTGAGACTGGTTCAGCCACAATGGGCACTGCGCTGCAGGGGGCACCCAAACAATGCTTTAGAGAGGAGGAAGAGCCCAAAGTCTGCCCCAGATCACAGACTTGAATTCAGAGCAATCACAGTGGGTGGGGGGGCGAGTGGGCTGTACCACTCAACTGCTGCCACTGATTGACTATCAAGAAAAGGAGAGGCTTTTGCACATATTGGCGTGTGTCATTTGGGCAGCAGTAGCAGAGAAAGCTTAGGCCAGGTAGTGTAAAAAGGGTGTCTGCAGAACAGTTTACAGCAGGCAACATGAACCTCTCCTGTCAGTGCCTTCTCTCAGTTTAAGTACTGAGTCACCTTCTGGTTTCTGTTTCCTCATTTACCTCCATGACTACTCCGTTATTCTTCCTGACGCAGGTGACACTGTGGTCTAAACCACCGAGCCTCTTGGGCTTGCCGGTCACAAGGTCGGCAGTTCAAATCTGCATGACAGGGTGAGCTCCCATTGCTCTGTCCCAGCTCTTGCTCATGTAGCAGTTCAAAAGTATACCAGCATGAGTAGAGAAATAGGCAAGAAGGTGAACGGCGTTTCTGTGTGCTCTGGCTTCCCTCATGGTGTCCTGTTGTGCCAGAAATGGTTTAATCCTGCTGGCCACATGTCCCAGAATGCTGTCTGTGGACAAACGCCATCTCCCTCAGCCAGAAAACGGAGATGAGCACCACACCCCATAGTCAAATTCAACCAGACATAACCATCCAGGGATCCTGTACCTTTTACCTTTATTCTTCCTGACCATTTCCTTATCTTTGTTTGTTTGTTTGTTTGCTTGCTTGCTTGCTTGCTTGTTAGCACTTTTAAACCACTTAATATTGTTAAGATCTCTAAGCAGTATACAGTGGTACCTCTTACATACGCTTCAGGTTACAGACTCCACTAACCCAGAAATAGTACCTCGGGTTAAGAATTTTGCTTCAGGATAAGAACAGATACCATGCAGCAGCAGCGCAGTGGCATCAGGAGGCCCCATTAGCTAAAGTGGTGCTTCAGGTTAAGAACAGTTTCAGGTTAAGAACAGACCTCCAGAACAAATTAAGTTCTTAACCCGAGGTACCACTGTACAATATTTTTTTAAAAAACAAACAGTATAATTAGAAGGGGGGGAAATGTCCCAAACAACAGTAAAAGCATATAAAAACATATAAAACAAAGGAGGAGGAGGAAGAGGAGGAGGAGTTTGGATTTGATATCCCGCTTTATCACTATCCTAAGGAGTCCCAAAGCGGCTAACAATCTCCTTTCCCTTCCTCCCCCACAACAAACACTCTGTGAGGTGAGTGGGGCTGAGAGACTTCAGAGAAGTGTGACTAGTCCAAGGTCACCCAGCAGCTGCATGTGGAGGAGCGGGGAAGCGAACCCAGTTCACCAGATTACGAGTCCACTGCTCTTAACCACTACACTACACTGGCAGGAACACACTCTTCTCATTCTTCCTTGCATCAGAGGCCACAGCAACGCTGCCAGGCTGTAAGAGGATTCTCTAGCACAGTTCCACTCCTGTGTAGATGAGGACAAAGACTGACAGGAAGAGATTACTACTTGCTGTGTTCAGGAGTAGCAGAGGGATGATTCGAATGCAAAGCAGAGAGTGACAAAGAGACTCACCTGAAGCCTCCCTTCCTGATACGCACCATGTGTGATTCTGATCTAAGGACCAAAGCTGCTTCAGGAGTGTTCAGTCTGGTGCCCAGGCAGACCTTATGTGCTGAGCTAGGGTTTCCATATTTTGAAGAGCAAAAAAGAGGACACATTGGCTGACTTCTACTTTTAACTATGAAATCACTATGACGGCACTACCCATGAAAAAGAGGACATGTCCGGGGAAAAGAGGGCATATGGCAACCCTATCAGCTGAGCAGAGTAGTCAAGAATTGTGATAGACTTTATTAAGCCTATCCTGTCATTTCCAGGTTAGTTGAACCACTCCACAATCCTGTCTTCAAGTTGTGTGTATTGGGCAGGGAATGACTAGCAAAAGCTTTCCAGGGTTTCAGGTGGGACCATCTGCATGCTCAGCTTTATCGCTGACCCAAGGCCATTTCCAAGGTGGGGCACATATTTATTTATTTTTAAATTCCTATTTACAGAAGCATTAGTTCCCCCGAAAAGCATGTCCTTAGTGCCTCCTGAGATTCTCAGCTGCCTGCCTTGGGCCTATAGACTATGTTCAAATTGCCAAACTGATTTTCTCAAGCACCTAGCCAAGTGCATGGGACATGTCCATTATTTAGTACCCACCCACTGTCAAAAGGCACTGATGCTCACTGGGGAAGCATCTTTAGCTATTAGTTATATAAAAGCCAAGGCCAAAATTCAAGTAGCTTTTGAGTTATCCTGCATAGTTTGAACTAGGAAGGTTTATCACTGTGGTGCATGCACTCTTACAATACTATGGGAAATGATGGTTATCAAAGATTAAAATAGGAGAGTATTTGGAGGGTGTTACATCATATAAATGTGCTGTCAGGATGTCATTGCCTGCAATGCAACATTTGTGTTTCAGGTTGTGTGTTTTTTGTTTCAGGTTTTTGTGTTTCATGTTTTGTTTTGTTTTCCTTATGAAAGAATATTGCAATGAAACCAGAAAAGTAGGAGGAAGAGAAAGAGAGACCTTTCCTCTAAGCTCCCTTGCTCTGGTGCAGCATATATAGAGCATCTTTGCACTCTCTCCTACTGCTTGCATTGGGGGAAAACTCCTATTGGTGGCAATTGAAGCTTTTTTTCCCCAATGAAAATAGTTGGGCAGAGCCCCTGCGTCAGGCAGGGACCACAACAAGGAGCAAAAAAACTCAACCCTTCCCAGCATACACCTGGGTCCCAATCCCAAGGGCTACTAAAACTGATGGCTGTGCTCTTCCTCCACAGTTGGAGGCAGTAATGCTTTGAATACAAGTTGCTGAAAACCACAGGAGAGAAGAGGACTGTTGTGCCCAGGTCCAGCTTGTAGGTTTCCTATAGGCATCAGGTTGACCACTGTGAAAACAAGACGCTGGACTAGATGGGTCATTTGCCTGATCCAGCAGGGTCTTCTTCTTGATCAGGCCCACTATACCTGCAATCTGCTTTTTAAAGCTATTGACACAATAAATAAATGGGTCAACAGCATCTCATCTTGGCTTCTTCAGTGGGGGGTTTCCATGGCTGTAGTTCAGATAAGATAGATCAGAGCCCTTGCCCTCTTTGATATAACATCAAAAGTGCTTCCCTGTTCTTCGGAAAACAAACAGCAAGCAGAAAGCTTTCCATCATGACTGCTGCCACCTCTGATATCTTTCATCCTGTTTTGGAACACGGTACCCTCACAGCAGCTTTGCTGGAGCTGTGTGGAGTTAAACAAGCATCACTGTGCTTTGCCATCTGGCCTGTCTATTACTCGGCTGAAATGGGATCTGGTTAGGAGCATAGCTAGCTTGTACGGGCTCAACAGGCCACTTTTGTTCACAGTATTATGTTTTCAGATTGAAATAAAAAATTAAAGGGGGGGCATTTGTCATCCCAGTGTGCTATGTTCCAGAGTTCGGTATTCACTGAGGAGAGTCATTTAAATGGAATAATTATAATGCTGTCTGAAAGCAGAGGGGTTTCTGACTTCCCTGGGGTTTCAGTAATGGCAGAAAGCCAATGAAGCATTCCAAATGAAAGAGAGCCCGTCTGTCTGTCCTTCTGTAGGACTGCTGAATGCATGTTTGTGATCTCTGTCAAATGAGTTTGCATTTCGTTCTGTTTATTCCACTCCTAGGAAAATTGGACTGCCCCACATTGCCATCTCTTTCCAATTCTGGGGATATCTTTTGAGAGGCCTGTCACATCCTCTTGATGCTGTTGTTTTTCTCTCTAGCCCACACAAAGAACAAAAGGGAGTTGTGGCTCTTAGACTGAGCCTGCCCTAGTTTTAATAAAACTTTCAGTTATGTGGCCACAAAGTAATGCGTTTTAACACACAGGACCACCTTCATCAGAGCTGGCTTCCAGATTTTTAGAGTGTCAAGACCCCTAGCTCAGGTGTAGGGAAATTTGGTCCTCCAGATGTTTCCAAAGTAATCTAAGATGATTATTCTAAGATGACAATATATGGAAACAAATGTTTGCCAATCAAATGCTAGGTCAATAAACCAGTCTGTTTTAGGATAATCTTCAATCAGAGGCAGTTTTCTGAATTTTCAACCCAGTCCTTGTTCACTAAACAGAACATGTAGGAAACCAATAAAGCGCTGTACCTACAACAAGAAGGGACAGCTCTAGGACAATTTCAAGACTACATCCACACACACCACACCTCATGCTGACTGTGGTACATTCCAAAGTTTGCAATACAGACAGCAGCATTCAACTACAGGAGAAGCAGCAGCACTAAATTGCCAAGCCACCATCTTTTCATACCCTCCAATGGAACCCAAGGGCACAGATTGGAGATGATAGCACTGGTGCAAGATGGAACCTTGAAGTCAAGATGGAACCTTGAGGTCAAGGTATCTAAGAGGCCCACAGCGCCACCAAGAAAGACTTAAAAACATTCACAATGAACCATTAGTGAGCACTCTTTGGGTCCAGTCAGTCAACCAACGACAAATCCACCTAACAGTTACCTCATCTAGTCCCCATTTTACCAGCTTCTCCACAAGAATATTATGGGGGACTTCATCAAAAGCATTACTGAAACCAAGATACACTGTGTCCACAGCATTCCCCTGATCCACCAAGCTTGTAACTCTATCAAAGCTGAGATTCACCCGGCGTGACTTGTTTTCAAGAAACCTGAAATATACTCTGTTCTAGCACCTTTCCTTGTATTGATGTCAAGGTGACCAGTTGGTAATTACCTGGATCTTATTTTTTTCCCCTTTTTGAAGATGCAGACATTTGCCCACCTCCATTCTGCAGGAACCTCACCTGTTCTCCAAGAATTCTCAAAGATTATATACAGAAGCTCTGAGAATACACTTGATTTTATATATATATATATATATATATATATATATATATATATATATCCATATAAGTGTTTTCCAACATTATACGTAAATCCCACCTTATCCAGAAACAGCTGGAACCAAGATGCCAACATACGCTCGAGCACTTTGCCCAAAAATGAAATAATTTTGGGAAACTGTAAATGATCCAGCATTTTAAAACAGAGGTCTTGCCGTCACCTCTTTTAGGTGGAACTACACCAAATGGAAGTCAGATAGGGCCAGGAACAGAACCCAAAACTCTGGAGAGCTATTGTTAATCAGTGTAAACAATAATGAGCTACATGGTTCAATGGTCTGACTTGGTATAAAGCTGTTTCCTGTGTTCCATTGCCATTGTTTTCAGCCTTTTGTTAATAACTGTATCACAGAACAAAGATGTAATGTGGATTATGATTTTTTTCAATGTTCAGCCTTCTTACCTATAGACACTGACAAGTGGGATCAGTTCCAGAAACTGTGGTTTTCATCCCACCTAGCACAGCAGTCAGTCACACAGGCATGCCTCCACAAGGCATTTCATGACCTTGTAAAATCTGATTTATTTTATGGCATGATGCCCAACTATAATTAAAGGCTAGACTATTACTAAATGCCAATGTCTTCCAGCATTTGCCATCAGAGGGAGTTAACTTGGAAAGCATTAACTGACATTACATCCGCTGATGGAATGGATGATGCCTATTCTGTGGACCAGAGCTGTCAAACTCCTTCAGTAGAGGTGGCCAAATTTCTTTTTTAATAATGTTCCATGGGCTTTAACATAATACTGACTCTGCAGTATTAGACTCCACAGTACAGCTGATGCTTCTTACTTGCGTTCCCATATAAACAAAGTAAGTCCACGGGGTTTATTTAGAATTTCAGTTTGTGCTTTCTACATTTTTTCATCTCCACCAAGCTAAGCAGTTGGCTCCTTACCTCTCTCGCCCTGACCTAGCCACTGTGATCCACACGACGGTCACCTCCAGACTGGATTATTGTAACTCGCTCGTGGGGCTGCCCTTGAGACTGACCCAGAAACTCCAGCGGGTGCAGAATGCCACGGCAAGACTCCTTACGGGGTCCTTGCTGCGAGCTCACATTCACCCAGTGCTATACCAGCTGCACTGGCTCCCGGTGGAGTACAGGATCAGGTTTAAGGTGCTGGTTTTAACCTTCAAAGCCCTATACAGCCTAGGACCATCGTACCTATAGGACCACCTCTCCTGGTATGTCCCACAGAGGAACTTACGGTCTTCAAACAAAAACATCTTGAAGGTCCCAGGCCACAGAGAGGTTAGGCTGGCCTCAACTAGAGCCAGGGCTTTTTCAGCACTGGCCCCGACCTGGTGGAATGCTCTGTCACAAGAGACTAGGGCCCTGCGAGACTTGACATCTTTCCGCAGGGCCTGCAAGACAGAGCTGTTCCACCAGGCCTTTGGCCAGGGCACAGCCTGACCCCCTCCTTTGGCAATCCTCACAGAACTCTAGCCCAATGGTTGCCATTAATCTGATTGGAATTAATTTTATAATGAAATGATTTTAGAATGTTTTATCTTTTTTTTTTTGTAAGAATTTTTATTGGTTTTACAGAATAATTTTAAACAATACAAACAAATAAAAAAAGACATACAAACATGTAAAATTTCATAACCTTTTTTTCATGTCCCTCTCTTCTCGGACTCCCCCAAACCTCCCCTTCCTACATCCCAATTTCCAAAATTTATTTCAGCAAATTCTAATTAATTTTATCAAATATATTTTTTCTTATTCTTTTCTTCAACTTAATCTTATGTCACTGTAATCTCCTTTTCTTTCTCCAAACCTCGACATTTTAACATTCCTCAATTTTATGATAGTTCTTAAGGTAAATTTTAAATTTCTTCCACTCTTCTTCCGCCGTCTCTTTCCCCTGCTCACGGATTCTGCCAGTCATCTCAGCCAGTGTCATATAGTCTATTACCTTCATCTGCCACTCTTCCAAGGTGGGTAATTCTTCTGTCTTCCAATACTTTGCGATGAGTATTCTTGCTGCTGTCGTAGCATACATAAAGAAATTTCTATCTTTCTTTGACACCAATTGGCCGACAATGCCCAAGAGAAAGGCCTCCGGTTTCTTAGGAAAAGTACATTTAAGTACCTTTTTCATTTCATTATATATCATTTCCCAGAAAGCCTTAATCTTCGGGCACGTCCACCAAAGATGATAAAAAGTACCTTCCGTTTCTTTACACTTCCAACACTTATTATCAGGCAAATGATAAATTTTTGCTAGCTTGACTGGGGTCATGTACCACCTATAGATCATTTTCATAATATTTTCCTTTAAGGCATTACATGCCGTAAATTTTATACCAGTGTTCCACAACCATTCCCAGTCAGCAAACATAATGTTATGACCAATGTCCTGTGCCCACTTAATCATAGCTGATTTAACTATTTCATCTTGTGTATTCCATTTCAGCAGCAGATTATACATTTTTGATAGAATGTTTTATCATTTTACTGTTGTTAGCCGCTCTGAGCCCGGCTTCGGCTGGGGAGGGCAGGATATAAATAAAATTTATTATTATTATTATTATTATTCCCACAGCTATCTGGTTGGGCACACTCTCCCACTGTCTCCAGAGACAGATGGATGCCAGCCACCCAAAACTGTGAGAACAGGATGCTGAACTAGCTGGGTATTGGCTTGATCCAGCAAGGCTCTTCTAATGTAAGCCGGATCCTTGTTTTCACTGAGTTCCCAAATGAAAGTGGATCTTGCTAAACTAGAGTAGCAGGCTGATGATGGAGACTTGTGTGCTTCTGCCAGGCATTCTATCAATAAGGTTTTTTTAAAAAGATCTCTGTACTTTCATTCCTTGGCTTTTTCTAAAGTATAAATATTAACAACAAATTCCTTGCAAACACAACAGGCTCAGCAACAGCAGTTCTGCTTCATGTTAACAAGAAAAATTATGCATAAGTGGCAGGAACTTTTTCAGAAACTATGTGACTTGGCTAGAAGCCTGAAAATATCTCACTAGCTTATTCCAGAAAATGTTTTAGTCTGTCTTGTTCTTTTATGCTGTTGTATTTTATTCCCCCCTCTACCCAGGAAAACTCCAAGGCATTGTTTTAGACTGTCATCCAAGGAGGATAACCAGAAGGAATAACAGACATTTGGCATTAAAGTCAAAGAAGAAAATCTTTGGGAAGTTTACTTAAGCCTTACAGGCCCAGGCATTGAAACAATATAACAGCAACCTCAAATGCAGAGAAACAGACTTGTTAATAGGATTTCTCTTCACTGTCTGCATTGAACTCCTAACTTTCTAAAAATAAAAACAATATAGTGGCAGTAGTACAAAATATAGCATGATACTCTTTCCTCAGCTTGCTGAAACAGTTGTGGATTTGTTGTCTTCACTATAGCTGTGTAGGCTTACACCACCGGCCATTACCAGGAACCCTTGATTCTCAAGTCTTATGGGAATCTGTCAAGACCTGAATGTGCATTTTCTACATGCATGAAAAGTGACTTAGCACTCATTTATCAAACTATTGCCAAGGTGTTTGAAGGACCACAACTCACACCCTAAATCCTGCTTAAGGCGTAGGTGTGTGAGAGTAAGTATGTGGGTGCTTTTGTGTAAGTTTTACATAGAAAGACTGGTAATTTAGTGTGCAAAACACTGGTGTGTGGTTTGTTTAAAAAGACATTTAAATCTCTCTCTCTATCGTGTGTGTGTGTATTTGTGTACACATGTTCATGCATCACAGAGGAATATGAGAAGATGAGTCTTTTGTTCTTCATCTTCCTTGCCTACTTCCTACTAACTCAAAGTGCATTCAGGGAATACTCTGGGATGGCTATGCTTTATTCTCTCACTATTTACAGGGTGGACAGAAGACATTGTCATTAAATCACAGCAATTTCCTCTCTTCCCCATGCTGCTTCTGCTGTTTTTCAGACAACAGAAAATCTGGGGGGTTTTGCAGCATAGAAGAGCAGCACCAATTTCCACAAGTATATATCATTCTTAGTACTACTCTTCTGACTTTACAAGCAAGAGGCATGTAGAGCGGTGTTTGGAGCCCACTACTCACTGCCTCCTCAGTTCCACAACCTAGCACAGGGTGGTCCAATACATAGCCCAAAGGCCATATGCAACTCTCAAGGCCTTTTTTTTAAAGCCCTCAGCAACATTTGATGCCTCCCCCCAGCCTTTGCACTGCCTTCCCAAAGCCAGTTAAGCAAGGCACTGGGCTTTGAGAAGGAGGTGTGAAGGCTCAGGCAGGGTCCTTGAGTCCTCCCTCAGAAGCAGTTTTAGGGTAGCCTGACCAGTTTGGCCATGCTGAGTGCCTCAACAATTCTGTAGAACAGAGCACAAGAGGTGGGGGCACAGAATTTTAGTGTCTCACAGGGCATCACTGAAATATGAGAGCCCAAAGTTCACCACTGCTTCCCTTCCTCCAAGGGAAGGCCCCAAACCTAGTTAGCGCCTTCCCAGCTTTGGGGAGGAGGGCTCTCAGACCCTGTAAGAGTCTTGCAACTCCTTCCCCAAACCTGGTGCCTCGCTAATCCTACTTTGAGAAGGTAGTGCAAGGGCTAAAAGGGAGGCATCAAATTTTGGCTTTGCTCCCCTCCCCTCATGTAATGAGGCAGTGTGTGGCCCACAGCCTTCATGCTGAAGAACTCTTGCGGCCCACTTAATATGTTTACCACTTTCTTTCCAAGGGAATGGGGGGGGGGTCTCCTAACAACTCTCAGCACCCTCAACAAACTACATTTCCCAGCATTCTTGGGGAGAAGCCATGACTGTATCAAGTGGTGTGATAGTGCTTGAAATGTATTATGCAAGTGGGTTCTAGAAGCGATGAAGGCATCCCTTTATTATGCATTCTAAAACTGAAATGGCTGCCCTTGTGGGAAAACCATTCTGGCTTAAATTTGAAATTTGGATTCATGTGAACGGGAGAGAGAAATTAAGGAGGTGGACCTCAAACCAGCTTGGGCAACCTATGTAGCATGTTGTATCAAATCAGGCTGTTTCCTGGAGTGCTGGATTGGCACCTTGTGGTTGGGACACACCCCAAATACATGAGGTGTTTTGTGTGGAAATACAGTGGCAATTTCACTTTCTCTTCTTTGTGCAAGAACAGTGTTTCAACGGCACAGAAGGGCTCCAGTTTGGCAGCATTCATGGTGTGTGGAAACCAGCAAGGAATTAACTGCACAGCAGACACTGAGCAGGATCCAAATGATGCCGCAGGCCACACACACCAGATGACATGTAACAAATATAGTCAGCAGCAGTGACTAACATTGAAGCTACCCGGCGATATATTCAATTACTGGAGAAAGAACGTCATGCAAAGCAAATAGCACGTGAAGTAATTAACTGGAGTGCAGAAACTTTAAACTATGAGAGTAGCGTTCCATCCTGTCTGTCACCATTTGTACTTGGAAACACAGGTCTCTCCACTGCTGCTGAATGCCGCATATCTGTCTATTACTCCCCACCCACTCAGTGAAACTGAACCAGAAGAACGTACTGAAATGTCAGGACTGAAACTGTACCTTTAGGGTTTCAGTGCAATGTGAAGGTGATTTTGATAGCCACTTCAGGAACTGTGTAAGGTGGCTGTTGAGAATAAAGAAGGGCTAAGATTCTTGCTGGTAGACAGAGAGGTTGCTTAGCAATTACCGGTATGCAAGAATCACCATCCTTGGTGGAAATGTGTGGATATTTGTGTGTGCATGGATGCACATTTGCCAGGAACAAGGTTGAACTCCACCAACCAATGTACTGAAAAGGCAACAGAAAGGGATGATACACACACAGGGCCGGCCCACCCATGAGACGGGCTGAGGCACCAGCCTCTGGTGGTAGAAGCCCAGCCATCCTGCCACCTCTGCCACTGATGGAGAAGCAGAACTGGTCGTGGCAGCAGGTTCTGGAGAAATCTCATAAAAATCTCATGAGACCTACCTTAGTTTGCTGTGCTCACCACAGTTTGCTGAAGCATTTCATTATAAAAGCATTTGCATAGCTTCTAAAAAGCTATACAGAAAGATGGTGCTAATTGTTACTGATTTGGATCCCCAAGTGCAATTGATTCTGCCCTGTTTACTCAATTGGGATGTGTCCTTTTAAAAATTAACATTTGATTCCACTAATGGAGTCAACCTTTCCTTCCCCACAGAGTTCCATTGAACAGAACCACGATCAGATAATATCATTCATTGCAATTTCATAATCATGTTAATATCTAATTTGCTACCCTCAGCTTGTTAAAGTACCAAAAACACATCTCCTTTTTTAATGTAATAATAAAAGAAGCAACCATGCATTTATTGGCTTTATAATTCATGGATTAATTTCATGGCAACTTGAGGTATGTCTTTGCAAGCACACTCAAATCTTACATAGAAAATTAGCATACAAGAATGTCCTCCTTTGAACGAAGCAAAATGTTTACTTGATCCTCTTTAATCTAGTGGCAGCCAATGTGATTCCCTCCAGATGTTGCTGGACTCCAACTCCCATTCCCCCCAACTACTGGTCCTGCTAGCTAGGGCTGATGGGAGTTGCAGTTTAACAATGGGGAGCACATTGGCTAATCATGCTTTACTCTAAAGCAAGGTTTCCAAAATTTGGGTCCCCAGTCGTTTTTTGACTACAAGTCCCATCACCCCTAGCTAGCATGGCCAGTAGTCAGGGATGATGGGGACCCTGATCTATAGCATCTCAAAGATATTCAGATATAAGGCAGTACCAGAATAGTAAAGCAATTCTTTTGCCAGTCATTCCATTATGGAGGAAAGTGGGAGAAAACCATCTTTGTGCTGTGATGCGCTTCCTCACTCATACAGAATGTGTAGCCAGAATACATTATACAATAAGGGGGGGTGTATGTTTGCAAGAATGCCCAGTAATACTAGGGCTATGCATCACATAAGATGAATCCTGAATCCAAAGCCAAACTGGGCTGATTCAGAGACATTTGGGAGGTGTCTGAGCCAAATCAAGTTCCCTCCAAATCAAAACTGGGTCCTCCAGAAGCCATTTGAGTGATCAGAGATTTGGTGGCAAAGGGAAAGACAGACGCATAGCCAACCCTTCTGGTGACAGATGCTGGAGGGCAGCAGTGGGGCCCACTCAATTATTCCTCCTGAGTCCCCTAACATTCACTAAGTTTTGCCTGACCCTTTCTCATATAATGGGTTGCATGTTGTTGTTGGATCAACACCTTTTGCTTATGCTTATGTAGAACCTGCTGTGCCTTTTAACAGAATTTTGCCTGGGGAACACACTGATCTGAGCATTAAAGTTTTTTGTATAAGAACAGCCTGAGTGAGATCTTCATTGAGTGGGAGACAGGACAAATAGACTGAAGCAATGTGACAAAATCAGAAATCAGATCCTGTCATATGACACAACATACATGCATGCACATACCGACATACATGTAAGTTTCCTGTCATCTTGAAAAATAACATTTTATTTTATGTTTTAGTACTGTTTTTATTATATTATACTGGGGGGCACCATTCTCTTTCCAGTGCTTAGGGCCTCTAGAGGTCTTAATTTGGTCCTGGTCTGGCTCAGTTTAAGTCAGGTTCATTTAGATCAGGACATTAGAACTTATGTACCTATATTTGTCTTTTCTCCCGCATTACCGAGGTTAAAACTAATCTCAGATAGTCATTAATTTATTCACTCTCAGAAGGAATTATCACTTGCCAATCTTCTTCCAAAGAATCAACGCTAGATCTGTGCAGCTCTTTTCTGGAAGATATGCAGGGAATCAGGCTAGTGCAATTAATATGGACATATCTACAGTTAGCAGTGGGCACTAGGTGGCAGGCTTTAACTTGCTACAGAATGCAGCAGTCTCCGTGATTATCCTCCTGGGAAAGCCTGTGTCGCTAAAGGGATAGGTGGTCTTTCTGAGGCTACCTGCCCAATTTAATCACAATCGCCTTGGGATATAATCAGGCAGCAGATAAAAGTCCTCACCGGACTGATTTTGTTTGTCATGTGCTCCATTTGGGAAGAATAATTTTCTAATAGCTTGTCATGTTTGGTTGATTTATAATTTAAGCTCCTGTCTTTGCTAATAAATCATTTGCCTGGCATTGGGCTGTGCAACTGAGACAACACATTACATATCAGGGAGCTCCTTGGGCAGTGTGAAATGACCCTGTGGTTCTGGCATTGCAGGCATGACCAAGGATAAACCGTGTAGTAAACTCTCCAGACAGCCTGCTTGGCACCTCTACAGTACTTTCTGCATCATGCATCATCACTGCAGACAACAATTAATTAGACCTTGTAGGAACATTATGGTTTTCATTTTCTTTACCAGCATGTGGGCACCATATACTTCCATTAAGGCAGGCAAAGATACCTAGCAGTGGCACAGTTATGTTCCAGCAGCAGAAGCAAAACCACAGCCTTAATGCTAAGCTTTACCAAGTCTCTTTTCTAGAAATTGAACTTCTCATTTCCCACCTTCCTGCAGGCTGTGAAAGACAAACCACTTTGGAAACAAAGGGAAGTTTCAAGAGCAGATTGCAGTGTGGTGTTACCACATGCCATTACGTAGGCAGTTTCATCAGCCATTTGGGAAGAGCTGTAGCTCAGTGGTTTTGCATACAAAAGGTCCTGGGTTCCATCGCTGACATCTCCTAGTGTGGCTTGGAAATTCTATCTAGAGAGCCATTGCCAGTTAACACAGAAAATACTGAGCTAGATTAACTAATGGCTTGAGTCAGTATAAAGCAATTTCCTCTCTTTCTAGGTTGCAGTGCAGTATTAGCAAGTATCCTTTTTTACACATGCAGCCAATTCCAGAGGTGCACCTGAATGACACGTGTTTGGAACCTTTGTAGTTGTCATGGTGCCCAGAAAACTGAGATGGTGCTTCCTTTGTGAGCATGTGCCATTATTTTTGGATGTGAGCCAAGGGAAAACCAGTAGAGATTGCAGGCTGCCCCCTAGAGACACTGCTTCACTACCCTCTCTCTGCAAGGGCTTGTGGCACTCTCTCCTGTATTGATTTTTTTAAAAAACACAACAATGGAAACACAACAATGAAAAACCATGCTGAAAATAATGAGAAAATCCTAACATTATTACAAAATAATATAAAATTTACCAAATCCTTCTTTAAAAGCACAGGTGTGTTTTCACCAGGCAAATGGGAATCGGCCGTGATGAGGCCATGCAAGCTTCCCTAGAGAGAGATTCCCATGAGAAAAATACACCCACTGAAAATGCCCAGCTTCGTTTAGCCAATTTCCTATTATCATAGCATTTGGAGTAGGGACTTATAGGATTATTTAAGCATGCTAGGAATGAGCTTATATGGAAGAATGCATCAGTTATAACCCATGGAACAGTAAGAATAATGTCTGAAGCTCAGAAAGCTTTCTTTGTGGAAGAAAGTAATGCAAAGGGTATCTTTCTCCTGCTGAGGATGCTGGGACACGTAGTGCAAATACCTTCCTCAGCATTTTAGTGTGAATTTCTCCTAATATACACATGTTTATATGCAATTTTGCCTAATATATACATTTTTGCAAAGTGACATCCACCTAAATAAATGCATTTTGTATGCTACTTACATGAACATATACATTTTTATGGACGCTTTGCCTCAATATATGTGTTTTCCTACACATTACTTGGCAGGAGAACTACTTTGCAAAATTTGGAGAAGTGTGAATTTCAAAGCATGTTTCAGTTCCTGAATTGCAAATTAAGTAGATTCATCGGTAAATGAGAACTCAGTTGAATTTCTCCACCATCAACTTAAGCCTATTCACAACAACCAAAACAGGAGCATTTGCTTTTGCAAGCAACCCTATTCACTTTCTCATGACATTCCTACTAACGACAGATGGGGGTATCCAATTAATACATTTAGTCATGGTGAGACTTTCTGCTTGTGCAATGCATCCCCTATTTCCCCTGCACATCACCAGTTCTAGGGGTTCCCCACCTCTCTGCAGCAGGGTTGAAGAAGGTGCAGGGCACCCACTGGGTGTGGGGAGGGAGGAAGTTCCACAGCACAAGCAGAAATCCTTCTGATGACAGAATGCATTAGTTGAAACCTGTCTAGTGTTTACTTATTTAAACAGCAAACATAAGGGGCATCACTAATACAGGTGTGTGCGTGCACATACACACACAATAAAAAAGCAAGCATTTTTAAAAAGTTTAGGAGAGCAAATGAAAATCAAGGAAAACAGGTTAGAGATATCCATCCTTTGGGAAGTCTTCTGTTAAAATTGCAGCTGTAAACATTTTTTTTACAAATACAGAGCAATTTTGAAAAAGGATAATGAAAGGGAAACTATAAGCAGCCTCAGCTCTGGAACTATAATATTTAATTATGATATCATAAAGAGGGGAAATTGTGAAATTCTCGCATCCCTTCACAATAAGAAAAGATCAATTTTTCAAGGATGGTTTCATATAATACAGGGCATTAGGGCAGTCTGTTTATGAATACAGTATTGATTTTTCATAACCCATTTTATACATATTTAGATAGCCTAAGGCAGAAGCGGCAGAGCTGAGTTGACTGACTGAAATCTCAAATCCATCTGGTTAATTGTAAGAACAATTCCCACACCTTCACTTTTGCTTTATAGAGACAGGTTTTTGCAATGAAGTTCTCAAAGTACAACCATCAGTGATCACAGCTGCTTGCTGGCCTCGTGGGTGGCAGCTCAGAAATCTTCACTGGTAGACGGGCCATTCTCCTGTGAGTTGCAAACAGTGAGGCATAGATTCTAGTCATGTACAATTGTATTCTCAGTGAATTTATATCAGGAAAAGCAAACCAGCTAAGCAAACAGGCAATATATAATGGCAGAGCACAAACAAAGGAAGCCAGCATTGGGACAAACATAATTCAAACTTACTCTGCCCTCTTTGGTCCTTTCCTGAGGCCTCAACCCTCAAAATGCATTGCTGCGTTCTAAGGCACAGTATGCCACCTTGGAAAAAGATCCACAACCAGCTATTTAAGTTAAATGTCTCCAGACAAAGGGAATTTGTTTTTTCTTGTTATTGGCTGTGTCCATGCATGATCTGCATGAGCAGGAATGGGCCACAGCAAGCTTGAGCCATATCTACTTTCCTTCACCTCCCCCTGTGCAATCAGAAGGAGTTCAGAAACTTGTTTTGCTTTTAGCTATACACAGCAGCTTATGTCATCCAGACCAACAAACTGTGGTTGATGTTAATAATGCTTAGTTTCAAACAAGCCAACTCCAAACCATGATTTGTGTGCTGAGGTCCCCAAAACACCCCTACCCCAATAACTCACACATCACACATAAATTTTTGTTTAAGGTTTTTGGCATAATTTTGGCCACAACTTTATTAACATACAAATTGTGAGTGGTTGCTTAGGCATTGGTCATGACTAGCTGTCCCCCCCGCCTTGCGGGACAGCACTGACTCCCAGATTCCAGCGAGAGCCAGTGTGGAGGAACAAGATCAGGGATAACTGGAGCTGCGACACAGACCCTCAGCTACTCCCCGCATGCTCCCAGGAGCTTACGCGGCCCGCACCCTGCACCAAGGGTTTGGACGAGAGGATGGTAAGCCCCTGAATTCCTTTAACGGAATTCCTGTGCAGCAGCAGCATTGGAGGGGCAGGCACAGCCAATCCATACCCCTCCACCAACCAATTTAACCAATGCCTAACCGCCACTCGAGCCCTTACACTCGCCGCCAACCACTCACAAACGCAACCACACCCTCAACTTAGACACCACTGAATCCAGCCAAACATCATTCCCAACTGAGGAAAGATGAACCCCATCCGCCCTATACAATTCAGCGGCCTTGAATGTAATAAGAGGGTGAGGAATCACAAACCCACCCAAACCAACCACCGACTTGCCTGCCGCGGAATTAATCCGCTTCCTAACTCGCTCGGTGGCAGCTGGGCAGGGACTACCCCACCAAATGCGGCGTTGAAGCAATCGTGACCAAATTATTTTAGAAGCAGGCACCATGGCCGCCAAATCCCCTAGATCCTGTAAAATGGCAGCACGCAACCCATAACAAGAAGAGGAGACCATATCGTTTTCCCCGAGCTGCACCACAATCGCCGTAGGAGGGCCAGCCAGGAGAACACGCCTTTGCATGAGAGGTAAGAATTCCCTCCACAGCATCCCCCTTCTGGAAATCCAGGACACCTGCACGTGCTGCGGAAGGCCCAGGCCATCTCCCAATCCGGACTGACGAGCTCTGTCAGCAGCCCAATGCACAATACTGTGCCCCACTATCCAGATACGGATAGTGGCCAGACCTAGGGTTAAAACACAAAATGTAAGTACACAGATCCACATTATTTCCGCACATATGCTCTGAATGCATCCGACTTCCACCGACCCAGGTCTTTTATCCTTTCCACCGATAAACCCCAGTGGGCAGCTGTTGTTGCAGCACCAATCCGGAAGGAGTGAGGAGCAAACTCCGAGGCCGCATGGCCACATGCCGCAACAACTTTGCGCAACACCTTAGTGAACTGATGCCTCACCAATGGATGCCCATTTTCATGAATAAACAGGGGGCCCTCACCTGTAGGTCGCAAGGCCAAATATTTCCCGATATCTTTTACCGGGCAAGGGCCCCTTTCCCCAGTTGCCGGGAGCCGAATAACTGCTCCTCTGCCTAGCTGATCAGTCTTTGAATTTCTGATATTAACCTGCAATTCTGACGGAGACAGGCTCACGTCCTGCAACAACAAACCCCTCGAACCTCCATGCCGCTTAGGCTCAAGGACCACCTCCCCCACTCTCAGGGCCCCAAAAAAGGCTAGTGAGAAGGCTGCGGAAAATAGTCGAGCCTCGAACCTAGACCAACAGATGCTCCACAGTTTACTGCGCATCCTTGTCAACAAATCAAATGTGATGGGCCACCTGGAAATAGGCCTAGAAGGAGAAAGTCGCCCCCATCCCTCCAGTGCCCTTCGCACCACAAACTTCCCACATGGATCCTTGTTAAAAAATGCCCTGCTAAAGAAAGAAATTGCCGCTGAATGAATCCTCAGCGTCCTGGCCGCCCGCCGCATCTGAAATAGATGCGCCAAATACTGGAGCACATGAGAGGTAGAATGGGGGGCAATAACCTCCCCTACAACCGACTGCCCGTTAAATAATAGAAAATCAGTCCAGGCCTTTTTATAAGACCTCAAAGTGGAGGGGGCAACAGATGCAGCTACTCCCTGTAAAACTAAGTGCTGCCAAGGTTCCAGAGATGATCCGGGAAAATTTCCGGACGGTCTCGAGCCACTGGCGCCAGGGACCTGAATCGCTCCATCTGAAAACGGGATAGAGCATCAGCAATCTCATTAGATATGCCCGGAACAAAACGAGCAGAAAATACAATATTAAAACGCAAGCAATGTAAAACAAAAGCCCGCAACAGGGCTGATACCCTAGGGGATCGTGAAGACTGCTTGGCTAGCACGTTCACCACCACCTGGTTATCGGACCAAAAACAAACTTGATGGTCCCTGAAATGCTCGACCCACAAATGCACGGCCACTACAATGGGAAAAAACTCAAGAAAAGTTAGGTCCTGAGTTATAGCTTCCCCACGCCAAGCAGGAGGCCAGCGCTCAGCACACCACCTACCATCCCAGAACAGGCCAAACCCCAGCGACCCCGCAGCGTCAGTGTGCACCTGAAAGTCATTGTGGAGGTTCACAGTGTCCTGCCACAAGGACACTCCGTTGAATTCCTCCAAGAATTCCAACCAGATACGAAGGTCAGCCTGCACCTGACGAGAAAGGCGCACCCTATGCCGCAGGGCCTGCAAGCCCGAGGTGAGTCTGGCCAAGCGGGAGCAGAATGGTCGCCCAGGGGCGACCACCCTGCAAGCAAAATTCAAGTGACCCAGCAACGACTGCAGCTGTCGCAAGGTAACCTTCTTCAAGGGAAGCAGTTCTTCAATGACCCTTTTTAAAGTGGTTATCTTATCTGCTGGCAAGCTGGAAGTTTGGGCCATGGTATCCAACAAGATACCCAAATAAGTCAGTTGCGTAGAAGGACCCTCAGTCTTCTCTGCTGCTAACGGAACGCCCAGTTCTTCCACTAAGGAAGCAAAGGCCCGCAATAACACAACACAGTTCCCCGTATTGTTCGCTGAGGCCAATAAAAAATCATCCAAATAATGCGTGACTCCGCCCAAACCAGTTCTTTCACGCAAGGCCCACTCCAAAAATGAACTAAAACACTCAAAAGCCGCACAGGCTACAGAGCAGCCCATGGGCATGGCCTTATCAAAGTAAAATCCTCCTTCAAACTGAAAACCTAGCAACCAGAAATCATCGGGATGAATCGGAAGCAGCCGAAATGCCGATTCAATGTCGCATTTGGCCAGTAGGGCACCAGGCCCAAATTTCCGTATCATCTTGATCGCGTGATCAAGAGAAGCATACTTCACCGAACAAAGCTCCGGGGGAATCACGTCATTTACTGACGTGCCTCTAGGATGAGAGAGGTTATGAATTAGGTGGAATTCCCCCGGGGCTTTCTTAGGAACTATACCCAAGGGTGAAACATGCAAATTGGGAAAAGGGGGAACGGCAAAAGGACCGGCCATACGATGTAAAGCCAGTTCTTTTCCGATTTTCTTACGCGCCACCTCTGGCATGTCCTTTGCAGACTTCTGGTTCGCAGGGTTCCTAGCTATCGGGGTTGAGACCACTGGGATTCTGAAACCTAAAGAAAAACCATCACGCAAATAAGACGCCGAGCCCCTGTCAGGGTATGACTCTAATAATGACAGTAACGGCTGTAGCCGTACCGGGGTATAGGCTAAGGAGGATAGGATACTACTTTCCCGTTCCAGTGGCTGGAACCTGGGGATCGGCTTTTGGGGGCTGCGGCCCCACGCACAAGCAGATGCTGAATGGTTCCCTGAGCACTTCTCACACACATGTGAGTATTTGCAGGGTTGCCGTTGGCAGAAACCCTTATTGAAGTCCCAGCAAAACGGCTTGCGACCCGCCTTTGCAGGGACAGCCTTGAGTTTCAGCGGATCAGGGGTCTTCTTGTCAATACGTGGGGCCACATAAGTGGTCCAGACATCCAAGTCCTTCCGATCCCAGCAAGCTGTGGGGATCTTGGCCGCCCTACGTCTAAAATTCTGGTCATAAGACAACGCAGCAGCCTCTCCGGCCATCGTGAAGGCCGAACGGACTATAGACAAATACACCCATAAGTGCAAAGATCTCCTAGGATAGGCTGCTGAAACCACACCAGCAAAAACCTGGAAACTATCTAACCAGCGTTCAAAAGTCCTATCCGCTTTAGCTATGATCGCCCGTTTTTTAGAGGCAGCAAAGCCCTTTTCTAAAGGCTCCTGACCGTCAAGCGGAGGGGCCAGGCTAAAAATAGCAACATAACGGCCATTCAAAATCCTGGACCGTAATTTGGCTGACAAGTGGGCACCAGGAATAAGATCCCTAGCCGAATTGGTGGAGACCTTTATGTCAGGCACCAAGACCCCTTCCCGACACTCTTGCACTGCCCCATACTTTGCCCTGTGGGAATTCGCCCTCCGCTCCCAGCCCCACTTTGGGAGCCCCGAGGTCTCCCCGAAGCCCCAATAAAGCTTAAGGGAAGCTTCCTCATCACTGCTGGAACTCTGGGAAGAAGTACCTGTAGAAGAGGACGACGTTTCTCTCCGTCTCCTCTTGGCGCGCCTCCTGGAGCTCTTTTTGTGGCGGCGGTGCCCACCAGAAGAGGTCTTTGGAGGTGGAGGAAGGCTGTCCTCAACCAAAGACAGACAAATCGCCTTGCTGCACAGCGCCTGGAACTGACTGAAAGGAGACAACCTGTGAATGATCCGGAACCAAACTCACAGCTACTGAAGACTGCGCAGGAGAACCCCGCGCAGCCTGGCCCCGGGTTTAAGCCCTTCTCCTGGCCACGCCCCTGGCGTGACCCCGACCCCTAGGCGCAGCAACCTGAGACACAGGTAAGACCGGGGACTGGGCCAATTGTGTGTTAGGTAAGAAACCACCGGCTGATGAAAGTTCTCTCTCATCTTCACTAGATGATGACACCGGAGAAGATGCACCCACAGGAGGAGCCGGCCTCACCGAAGAAGTTGACGGAGTTGAGCAGCGTTGCATCATGCCATCCATCTCGGCCTCAACTCGCGCCAGTGCCACTGGGTCACGAGCCAAACTAGAGACCATGGATTGGAGGCGTCTCAGCGACTGGCTGGTCTCAGGGGAACGCAAGGCCTGGGAGGGGCCTCTTATCGGCCGTTTTGCAGAGGCCACAGGTCCAGGCCTCTTTGGTGCCTTCTTTGGAGCCATTCCTACAGTGTAAAAAACAAAATTTTAAAATTAAATTAAAATATGATATACAGCTAACAAATAATAGAATCAAACAAAATAAATAATTAAATTAAATTAAACCACTAAGGTAAGCAACAACCCAACCGTATAAATAATCACCAACCAACAAAATTATTCAAAATAATTTTGCAACCAATATAGGTGGCTGCAGGAATACAAATCACCACCAGGTGGCAAAGCGAGCAACCTAAATTACAGTGCAATTACCCAGAACAGCCACTAGAGGCCGCCACCGAGATTTATATATAACTTGCACTTACCCCAACGGCCACTAGAGGCCACCACTCGATTCAAGAAGAAAAACAAAACAAACGAAACAAAACCCTGCAGTTACGCAGCTTGGCCACTAGAGGCCGCCACTTGAGGCAGAAAAGAGGCAAAATGGCGCTCCCGCCAAAACGCTTCAAAATGGAGGTGTCTCCAAGCACCCTCCCACCCAATGCCCCCCGAAGCCCCGGAGGTGGAAAGGGGGGCTCACAAGGCAGTATAAAGCGCCGAAAGCGGCACCGCACAAATCGGCTGCGCCAGCACACTCACGCAGCGCTCCCAGCCTGCAAATTAAAAGTCGGAGGCAAATTAAAAGCGATCCAGCACCCGCCGCTAGCGGCGGCGATGAAGAGGACGGCCCGAGAGGCCCACCACGGAGCGAGGTAAGTCACCCCGCAACTCCGACGGCCTCCCCGGCCGCCTCCGGCGGCTCGGGACAAGCGTGGGGGGGAAGGGGCGGGAGGGGGGGGAGGGCCAAGCAGGGCCAAGCCAGGCCGTGGGACGATCCCCCGGCGTCCGCAGGCCGCAGAATGGAGGGCAGGCGAGCCCCGACCAGCTCTCTCTTGAGGCGCCCTTTGGGATCCCCGGCACGGCACGGCCTTCAGCGCCACGCCAGCAGCCCCCCGAGACGCCCAAACAAGCAGGGTAGAGCGTCAGCTGCCACCGATGTCCCTAGGCAGGCTAGGCAAAATCCCCCGGCCCGGGGCTTTAAGCTCAGCCGAGAATCGGGCCGTAAGCCACTCGGGTCCAGGAGCCCCTTCTGCCAAAGGGCGGTCGGGCAAAAATTAAACCAGGACCAATAATAGAGGTTGATAGAAGGCAAGGATGAATTAAAGAAGGAATAATAGCAAAAGAATGAGGGAGGGAAAGGAAGAAAGGGGGAAAAGAGTATGCAACCAATCTCCAGCTGAAATCGCTCCGGTGCTGATCCGGTGTCCACAGCGAAAGAGAAAGGAACATGCTGTGGACCTTGTTTAAATAACCTCTGATCCCACCCCTAAATTGACAACATCAAATTTACCCCAGCAACACCAACCACCAATCTGATCCAAGCCCCTTGAATCTATCCTGCCTGGCAACCGTGGGTGTTTTGCTTGGCCCCATCCACAACACGTGCTCTCCTTTAATGAGAACACGCTTTCTGATGTTGGCTTGCTGAAACCACTATTAATATTAACCACAGTTCCCAGTTTGGATGGCACAGGAAACTGCAGTTAAGTAAAAACAAAAGCAAAAGCTTCTAAACTCCTCCTCTTGATCATGTGGAAAGGGGAGAGGGGTTGAATTGTATTTACCACATTTTTCCGTGTATAAGACGCCCCCATGCATAAGGTGACCCCTATTTGGGGGGGGGCGAGGTCACTTCCACCAATCGCTCACTCACCTGCCCACCACTGCCGATCGCTTGCCACAGTCACTGCCAATCGCACACCTCGCCGCAGCCCCCAATTGTCTGCCCGCTCACAGCCACTAACAGCCCACCCGCCCACTTGCCTCAGCCACCAATCACCTGCCCATCTCACCACAGCCATCAATCGCCTGCCCAATTGCCGCAGCTAATTGTCAGCAGGCCTTGCTGCAATCACCAATCACCTGCTCAATTGCCACTGCCAATCTCCTGCTTGCTGCTGCCATTAATCGCACGTCCCCCCTCTGCATTCACTATCCGTGTATAAGATGACACCCAACTTTTGCCTAACTTTTTAAAGCAAAAAGCATCGCCTTATACACAGAAGAATACGGTATATAGTCAGACTCCACCCCTTTCTTCAAATTTTTCAACACCTGCTCTTCGGTGTTGTGCCTTTGTTCAGGTTTCAGCAGTGGCAGTGATGATGATGATGATGATGATGATGATGATAATTTTATTTATACCCCGCCCCTCCCTGGCCAAGATCAGGCTCAGGGCGGCTAACACCAGATATAAAATACAGTTTAAAAAACAAAAACAAAACAAAACCCAATTGATTAGAATACAGCTTAAAATGCAGTCTTGTTTTACTGACGGCCATAAATCAAGACCATAGGGGGACGAAACATCAAATATTCACCAGGGCCAGCTATCCATGCTGGTCCTACATGGGCCAGCAAAAGCGCCAAGCGAAAATTTATATGCAGGGTCCCATATAAGGAGTTCCATCAAAAAAAGGAGAAGGGGGGGGTCAGACTGAGTCCAGACCAAAGGCTTGGTGGAACAACTCGGTCTTGCAGGCCCTGTGGAAAGATGTTTAAAGAAATGGAAATTTGATATTAAAAGGGAAAAATTTAAAGTTATATGACATTAAGATCAAGGATTAGGTTTAAAAAAGTTGAAGTTATATATTTTAACATTTTATTAAGTTAAAGATTGGGATTAAAAAAGTGGAAAAGAAACTGCTGGACAAATAATGTAGATTGGAATACAAAAGAGGGAGGTATGAGGAAGTCTAGAAAATAAGTATTTTAAATTTGGAAATGGAAAAGAGAGTTTGTTTTTAATTGTTAAGCTTTGTGTTTCTTATTGTTGAGTTTTGTACTTTTTTTGTGTATGTTGTTTTCTTTTTCTTTTGTTGTTTAAAACTTTAATAAAAAAAATTATTTAAAAAAAACAAACAAATCCCGCAGGGCCCTGGTCTCCTGCAACAGAGCGTTCCACCAGGTCGGGGCCAGTGCTGAAAAGGCCTTGGCCCTGGTTGAGGCCAATCTAACCCCCTTGAGGTCCGGGACCTCCAAAGTGTTGTTATTTATGGACCGTAAGGTCCTCCACGGGGCATACCAGGAGAGGCGGTCCCGTAGGTACGATGATTACAGCAGGTGATATATGTGATAGCTATGTATGACAGCCTAGGAAGCTGAATCTGTTAAGAGTGCAGCACTGCCTTTCCAAGGGATCCTTTTATATCTACTATTGAGATCACCATCTTAGTAAATGGAATGATCAGTTAGAAAGTAGCTGTGCTGGCTGTATATAAGCTATCACATGCTGACATGAAAGAAACTATCCACTTATGAGTAGGCAATATCCCAAATTATGTCAGATGATTTAGATGCATTAAGTATTTCCTGCTGCGTCCAAGAAGTTGCTGTTCATAACACTTGTCAATCTCATACTACATTTTCAGTAATGCTTAGATGAAAATGATTTTTATGTAGTTTGGTGCAATCCAGCCATCTTATTTGCAAGTAAAAAAACTGATGACATTTTCAGAGTTCAAAAGCATGCGGCTTGTGAAAACTTAACTGTTCACAAGGATGACGATGGCAATGGCATAAGAACCAGTGCTGATGATATTGTGGGCCTTGCATAAAACATCTCATATTTACAGCGGCATAATAATAACCCCATTTTCATCATTTGTCACCCAAGTCATTGCTATGGTGTTTGGGTTTTGGATATCCCAGGGGAATGCTTTCAGTTCTTAAAGAGAAGGAGTGAATGTGGCCAAGAGATTTTGCTATTTGTCTTAGATGAGGAGAGGAACAGTAGTTGGGTAAACTGCAAAGCAGGTAAAACCATCTTTCTTGCCATTTTCCTGATTTTGCTTTGCTTTGCTACTGCTACCCCCTCCCCCCCCCCAAAAAAGGGAGAGGAGAGATACTGGCCCATCCCTGGAGGACATTGGACCTACCCACCACTGACTTGTAATAGCTGACCTTGACAGCAGACTTCTGGGTGGGGGGGGGAGGTTAAATGGGGGGAAATGGTGGATCGACATGAACAATTTTTGGACCTTTGTTTATTCGCTAATTAGTGGGTCAGAGTATTGCTTTGTTTATTATTTTAGTATTGTTATTCACTACTATTTATAGGACTGGCTTGTTTTTCTGTTTTCCCATGGGTGTTATGTTATATGAAATTTTAATGTATTATATTATTCCCCCCCTTTCCCTCCTAATATGCATTGCATATTTTTCTTTGCTGTAAGTTGCTTCAGGTGACAGGTGACTCATAAGTTAAATACATAATACTACTTATAATAAATAGAGCTTTCTTTCCATGTACTAAAGATCTATAAGCCGTTTCAGGTCACAGAGACCCATAGGAACTCTGCAAAATCCTTTCTTGGTGGTGAGTTTCATAATGCTTATGAAACATTGGCCTCCAGCTGTACTTCTGCTCCTCCATCTTTGTAGCACTTTGGACTTTTCAGCACCATGGACTGTGGACAGAGCACATGTTAGAGTACATAATTGTGCCTACTATGCAGCAGTGAAGAATGCTTCCTTCTCTGCTTCTGTCTCACCCTCAGATAATGTCTTCATCCCCAAATGCCTAGCTGGACGAAAAACGTTAGGTCTAAGCCTAGGATGTTTGTTCAAATTTTAAATTTATTTGGTTGTTTTATTATCGGGTTGCAAATTGCTTTGAAATTTATATGAAAGGTGCTTCATAAATAATAATGTGTTGTCTCCAGTGCCACGCCAGTGGGGTCCCACTGGCATAATGGGACTTCCATTTCTTCTGCTTCTGTTCTATGCATGTTCCACACCTACCAAATCTGCTCCAGATGGTCCTCCAAGCCTCCAGAGCTATTTTGAGACACGCACAGGACTGGAGGGGACAGGAGTGCATAAATCTGATTATTAGCAAGTATAAAAAGGAGGGAAATAAATGCACACTTTAAGTCATATCTTCAGTAGATCAACTAAAGAAGAAAGGACACATCTCACTGTAAACATTATCTCCATGCTATATTAGTATATGTGTCTTATTTCTTTTTAGCTACTGTTGATTTTAATAAGCTTTTGGATATTTTAGTACCTGTTTTTATCAATATTTTTAAAAGTTTTATATCATACCTTTGTGAACCGCTTATGTAGACATAACCACAAATGTAGACAACAAAGCTGCCACTTTATTCCTAAATTCACACTACATTTTACTCTTCCTCAGATTAGAATTTCAAGGCAGCAAACAATTAGAAAGACTTGCAGCACTATTCTATATTTGCTTATTCGGAAGGAAGTCCTGTTATGTTCAATGTGTGGGGATTTTATGAATTTTTCAATTTTGTAATGCTGTTTTCCAGCCAAGTAATGTGTACAAAAATGCACATATTACGATCAATCAATCATTCCCCCCCAAAAAAAAAGATGTGCATAAGGCAAAATTACATACAGAAATGTTCATATTAAGAGAAATTCACACTGAAATGATAAAAATTTCATAAGACTTTTTCTTCTTTTAAAAAAATCAGAAACTGATGTGGAAACATGGATAACTGAATTTAAGATTGGAAAAATTGGAAATTGAGAAAAACCAAAACTGACAGGTCTAACAAGAAGAGTGTTTAGGACTGCAGCTGAAATTTACAAAGGAAATTTTCAGATCCACTGCAGTCTGCTTCTATCCTAGGTACAGTAATAGGGAGTGAACCTCACTGAATACAAGTATAAGAAAATATGCATGCAGTTGTTCTGTTGGAGTTGTGGTGACTACTGCATTGATCAAGAGAGAGAGAGAATGAAAACAAAATGTGACTTAGAAGAACGAGAAATGGTTCCCCTTAGTGGAGGAAAAGGTCAACTGCAATTTGGTTCAGATGTTGTGCTGGTGCTTACAGGCAGCTTCTTTTCATACAGGGCACCTCTTATTCTGCAGCTGGAACATCTGCACTGTCAAGAATGGAACCAAGCCCTTCAGAAAGCCATGAGCCGCAGGAATAAAACTAGAAGGCAAATCCACAGGTGAGTCTAAAGCAACTATTAGTTCACTCATATTCTTGATCTCATGTGAAGCCCAGACTTTGGGAAGCTCATAAAGGTCTAATGACACATTTCTTCAAACACTTCACTTGCAATATTGTTGGTTTGGATTTTTACATTAAAAATAAGAGCAGGGGACCAATCCAGATTATGACCTCAGCACAAAGGAGGGGGAGGTTTAGCCTTTCCCTCCCCCCATAGAGCAAATACTAACAGAGGAAATCTCTGTCCTCCCTAGGTGTCATCACTGGGGGGGGTGACAAAATGAGGTGTGTGGGTTTTTTTTTAAAAAAGGGCTCACGAAACTTTTTAGGAGTGACGTGGTGGCTTAGGTGCCTGCAGGTTCCTCACTGCCTGAACTGGCAATCTGGGGCTTGCATCTGCCTACTGCCTCTCCCTCAGCTGCCCTACAGAGAGGCTCCAAGTGCCGGAGATGCTTGCCCCGCCCCCATGGGAGGATCACCCCACCCCTGGCTGCAGGACATGCCCCTGCACCAGGCACCCAAGCACCTAGCTACGCTGCTGGACATAACAGTGCATGCCAAGCACTGATGGCATTTCAGGGGCGAGTTCGTGGTTTCTGACAAGTTAGTTTAGGACAAAAATGAAATCTGCAACTACTTTTTTTTTTTTTTTAAAGGTTGTTAGTAGAGGATACTTCTGCTATCGAGTGAATAGAATACAGAGATTGCTTCTTTGTGCAGGTTTGATCTGACTTGCGGCCTGACAGAAGCTAGGTATTAATTTATAATATGAGCTGGCTTAAGAGTGGCTGGTAAACTGGGATATGTAAGAGGTGCAAGTGTATTTGGTGCTGCTGTCCTGCTCTCTCCCACCCTCAACATTAAGAAAACAGATTAAGAAAACAGCACAGCTAGCTAGCTAGCTATTGATTGATTGATTGATTGATTGATTGATTGAATTTATATACCGCCCTATACCTGGAGGTCTCAGGGCAGTTGACAGAAAAGATCTACTTAGATGCCTTTATTCAATTACTGTATTGTAACATTAGTTTTTGGCCCAGTATTAGTTATGACTTAACAGTTGTTTGAGTATGAGAATCAAACCTGGTTGAGTTTACAATGGTTTGAGCATGAGAAGCAAGATGCCTTATTATCTCTGTATGTGTTTGTTGAGTTAAGGATTATTGCTGCAAATGATTCCTAAAGGTCCTTTAGAAAGTCTCCGCTGTTGGGTTTTTAAAACATTGATTATTGGTGTTTATGCTGGGATCATGATTTTATATTCTTTTGCCTGAAACCTGTACTGTATAATGTCATCCACAATTAAATAAAAATTAAGAATTAAAAATGATAAAAATGATGACCATAGAAGCAGGAGGAGAAATAGAAGAAGCATTTGAAGTGTCAAAGTGCTTCACAGAAATAATCTTGCTGTTCACAACAAGACGGTCAATATTATTAGCTCACTACTGCAGATGGAAAATTGAGACTAAGAGATAAAGGCTTGCCTATAGCCACCTGGTGAGTTCATAGCAGATGGTAGATTTGAACCAAGGATTCAAAACTTCCTGTTATTCAGTTGGAACTGTGCTTGTGTCAGAAGACTATGCTTGTATTTTAGCCTTGCTCTGACCAATGAGTGTGGTGCCATTGTGGTGAATCAGAGAAAGTGTCTATGGTTTAAGATAAAGTATACACTGTAAAGTAACAATAAGATGCTCTCCAGCAAGCATAATCCACTGGGAATTTAAGTTTAAATTTACATTTCCCTGAAGACCTTTCCACCTGTCTCCAGCTCTGCCTGCATGCCTATATATCTGTAAATGTGAACTCATATCTTACACATGTGTTCACATAATTATCTTTTGTGGGATCTTTACTGGGAACAATTGCATGCCAGAGAGGCCACTGCAATGAACACAATTATGTTAGAAATGTCAATATTCCCTTGCTTACTTGGGAGAATTCAGCAGGAATTACACAATTATTATGGGCCTTGCTTCAAGAGCTCCCGATTGCTGTGCCTTAGAAGGCAATTACAACTGTCTTTCCTGCCATAGCTCCTTTTCCATAGGAGAGTTCCTTCAAGAAAGGGGTTGCCAAATTGCGGCATCTGGTGAGATGGTTGACTAGGCAAAATTGTCAGCAACTGCTGCATGATGACTAATGGAGCACCATTAAGCAGCAGGAGAGCTGATGGAGGCACCACTCCTGGTTGGATAATAATCTCTGCTTATGTCAGCAGCCTACATCTGTGTCAAGGTGACACTCTAGTCATCAAAAGCATAAGAACCTATGAAGAACCCAAAGGACCATCTAGTCCAGCATTCCATTCTCACAGTGGCCAAACAGATGCCTACAGGAAGCCCACAAGCATTTGGTGGCCCCTCCTCCTCCAGATAGTAGCCTCCTAAGGCCAGTGTGGTGTAGTGGTTAAGAGCGGTAGTCTCGTAATCTGGGGAACCGGGTTCGCATCTCCGCTCCTCCACATGCAGCTGCTGGGTGACCTTGGGCCAGTCACACTTCTTTGAAGTCTCTCAGCCCCACTCACCTCACAGAGTGTTTGTTGTGGGGGAGGAAGGGAAAGGATATTGTGAGCCGCTTTGAGACTCCTTAAAGGGAGTGAAAGGCGGGATATCAAATCCAAACTCTTCTTCTTCTTCTTCTTCTTCTTCCTAAGACAAAGCACCTCCTAAGAAGCAACAGTGCCCCACCTGTGATTCCCAACAACTGATATTTCACTGCAGCTCCCCTTCTCTTTCATCTGTTAGTGCTTAAATGTCAAAGGTAATGAGAGGGACCTGAAATGAAACATTGCAGTGTGTGGAATTATCCTTTTACGTGATAGAAAAGGAAGCAGCAATGGCATGCAATAGGATTCAGCTGAAAGTCCTTTCGTTCTTCTGATATTTATTGAATAACCTTCTTCCTTTATTCTTCCTAGACATCAAATGCATTTTTGTATTATACTAAGAGGGGGAGACTAATATAACTGAAACAAAACATCACCATTTGATAGCAGGCTTTTTCATATTTGCCCAAAATGAAAAATTAATGTATTTTAAAAACGATAGGCGTTTATTCACTCATGGTCAAAATTAGTGACTGGGGCATCATTCTATAAGTATTATAGATCCTGGCTGCTTTTAAAATATTTTTTATAGTATCTTTTAGAGTTCGTTTTGGGTACAGTGTAATATACGACTCATATATGTGCCAGCTTCAACATCTACTCCATTTCAGCATCATTGCTGCATTTACAGGTATAATGAACTCTAGTATTTTATGTTGCTTCAGTTTCCAAGCATTTTGAACTTTGGACATCATAATGATTGAAGATCCAACCCCCTTTCCTATGTATTTCATCAAAAATGTAGTTTCTCATTTCAGGAGAGCTCTTTGAATTGAATTTGTGCCCCTCTCCCCTTCTGCCAAGAAAAAGCAAAGCTCATTACCAGAATCGAACGCACAGATCAGCTGTGAATGGAGCGGGGAAAATGAGACTCCACTTTATTTGAAGAGTGAAATTCTGAGGAAAGACAATATAATAATTAGAAGAAATGTACAGAGGGGAAGGAAACAAATGCCCAGCCCAGCAGACCCAGGAATTACTTGTGCATTTTAATCCAATAGTTGTACTGTCAGCCTGTTAGGAAAGGTCTAAATATTTTGTTTGTTTGTTTGTTTGTTCAATGTGCCATTTGGGTGATTTTATGGTAGTGTGTTTAATTACAGTGGTGCCCCGCAAGACGAACGCCTCGCAAGACGAAAAACTCGCAAGACGAAAGGTTTTTTCGTTTTCGAGTTGCTTCGCAAGACGAATTTCCCTATGGGCTTGCTTCGCAAGACGAAAACGTCTTGCAAGTTTGTTTCCTTTTTCGTAAAACCGTTAATACCCAGGGTGCATTGCTGGAAGAGGTGCAGTTGCGACTTGACTTCGAGGAGCAACACACTGCACGCGGTGTGGTGGCCTTTTTGAGCTTTTTAAAGAGTTTGCTGAATTTTTGAAGCTTTTCCAAAACTTCTTTTGCAGCTGTTTGGTAAGTTTTACTTTTAAAACTTTTTTGGGGGGTTTTGGATTTTGGGTTGGGGTGTTTAGAATTCAATTACTTGGTGTTGGGGAGAGGTTTGCAAGAATCTGGGAGCTTGTGTGGTTTTTTTCTGCATTTTTATGATTTTCTGTGACCATTGGGCCATGTTGGTTTTTTTTGAAAAAAAATTCTGGGTTTTGAATTTCTGTGTGCTGGGTGGCTGGGGGAACAGCTGGGGAGGGGTTTGCAAGAATCTGGGAGCTTGTGTGGGTTTTTTTAATTTTTATGGTTTTCTGTGACCATTGGGCCATGTTGTTGTTTTTTGAAAAAAAAATCTGGGTTTTGAATTTCTGTGTGCTGGGTGGCTGGGGGAACAGCTGGGGAGGGGTTTGCAAGAATCTGGGAGCTTGTGTGGGGTTTTTTTGAATTTTTATGGTTTTCTGTGACCATTGGGCCATGTTGTTGTTTTTTGAAAAAAAATTCTGGGTTTTGAATTTCTGTGTGCTGGGTGGATGGGGGAACAGTTGAGGAGGGGTTTGCAAGAATCTGGGAGCTTGTGTGGTTTTTTCTGCATTTTTATGATTTTCTGTGACCATTGGGCCATGTTGGTTTTTTTTGAAAAAAAATTCTGGGTTTTGAATTTCTGTGTGCTGGGTGGCTGGGGGAACAGCTGGGGAGGGGTTTGCAAGAATCTGGGAGCTTGTGTGGGGGTTTATTGAATTTTTTTGGTTTTCTGTGACCATTGGGCCATGTTGTTGTTTTTTGAAAAAAAATTCTGGGTTTTGAATTTCTGTGTGCTGGGTGGCTGGGGGAACAGCTGGGGAGGGGTTTGCAAGAATCTGGGAGCTTGTGTGGGGTTTTTTTGAATTTTTATGGTTTTCTGTGACCATTGGGCCATGTTGTGTTTTTTTTTGGAAAAAAAATTCTGGGTTTTGAATTTCTGTGTGCTGGGTGGCTGGGGGAACAGCTGGGGAGGGGTTTGCAAGAATCTGGAAGCTTGTGTGGTTTTTTCTGCATTTTTATGATTTTCTGTGACCATTGGGCCATGTTGTTTTTTTTTGAAAAAAATTCTGGGTTTTGAATTTCTGTGTGCTGGGTGGCTGGGGGAACAGCTGGGGATGGGTTTGCAAGAATCTGGAAGCTTGTGTGGTTTTTTCTGCATTTTTATGATTTTCTGTGACCATTGGGCCATTTTTTATTTTTTTTTTTGAAAAAAATTCTGGGTTTTGAATTTCTGTGTGCTGGGTGGCTGGGGGAACAGCTGGGGAGGGGTTTGCAAGAATCTGGGAGCTTGTGTGGTTTTTTTTGAATTTTTATGGTTTTCTGTGACCATTGGGCCATGTTGGTTTTTTTTGAAAAAAAATTCTGGGTTTTGAATTTCTGTGTGCTGGGTGGCTGGGGGAACAGCTGGGGAGGGGTTTGCAAGAATCTGGGAGCTTGTGTGGGTTTTTTTGAATTTTTATGGTTTTCTGTGACCATTGGGCCATGTTGTTGTTTTTTGAAAAAAAATTCTGGGTTTTGAATTTCTGTGTGCCGGGTGGCTGGGGGAACAGCCGGCGAGGGGTTTGCAAGAATCTGGAAGCTTGTGTGGGTTTTTTTTGAATTTTTATGGTTTTCTGTGCCCATTGGGCCATGTTGTTGTTTTTTGAAAAAAAATTCTGGATTTTGAATTTCTGTGTGCTGGGTGGCTGGGGGAACAGCTGGGGAGGGGTTTGCAAGAATCTGGGAGCTTGTGTGGTTTTCTTTGAATTTTTATGGTTTTCTGTGACCATTGGGCCATGTTGTTGTTTTTTGAAAAAAAATTCTGGGTTTTGAATTTCTGTGTGCCGGGTGGCTGGGGGAACAGCTGGCGAGGGGTTTGCAAGAATCTGGAAGCTTGTGTGGGTTTTTTTTTTGAATTTTTATGGTTTTCTGTGACCATTGGGCCATGTTGGTTTTTTTTGAAAAAAAATTCTGGGTTTTGAATTTCTGTGTGCTGGGTGGCTGGGGGAACAGCTGGGGAGGGGTTTGCAAGAATCTGGGAGCTTGTGTGGGTTTTTTTGAATTTTTATGATTTTCTGTGACCATTGGGCCATGTTGGTTTTTTTAAAAAAAAATTCTGGGTTTTGAATTTCTGTGTGCTGGGTGGCTGGGGGAACAGCTGGGGAGGGGTTTGCAAGAATCTGGAAGCTTGTGTGGGGTTTTCTTTGAATTTTTATGGTTTTCTGTGACCATTGGGCCATGTTGTTTTTTTTTTGAAAAAAAATTCTGGGTTTTGAATTTCTGTGTGCTGGGTGGCTGGGGGAACAGCTGGGGAGGGGTTTGCAAGAATCTGGAAGCTTGTGTGGGTTTTTTTTTAATTTTTGTGGTTTTCTGTGACCATTGGGCCATGTTGTGGTTTTTTTGAAAAAAAATTCTGGGTTTTGAATTTCTGTGTGCTGGGTGGCTGGGGGAACAGCTGGGGAGGGGTTTGCAAGAATCTGGAAGCTTGTGTGGGTTTTTCTGCATTTTTATGATTTTCTGTGACCATTGGGCCATGTTGTTTTTTTTGGAAAAAATTTCTGGGTTTGAATTTCTGTGTGCTGGGTGGCTGGGGGAACAGCTGGGGAGGGGTTTGCAAGAATCTGGAAGCTTGTGTGGGTTTTTTTGAATTTTTATGGTTTTCTGTGACCATTGGGCCATGTTGGGTTTTTTTAAAAAAAAATTCTGGGTTTTGAATTTCTGTGTGCTGGGTGGCTGGGGGAACAGCTGGGGAGGGGTTTGCAAGAATCTGGGAGCTTGTGTGGGTTTTTTTGAATTTTTATGGTTTTCTGTGACCATTGGGCCATGTTGTTGTTTTTTGAAAAAAAATTCTGGGTTTTGAATTTCTGTGTGCCGGGTGGCTGGGGGAACAGCTGGCGAGGGGTTTGCAAGAATCTGGAAGCTTGTGTGGGTTTTTTTTTGAATTTTTATGGTTTTCTGTGACCATTGGGCCATGTTGGGTTTTTTTAAAAAAAAATTCTGGGTTTTGAATTTCTGTGTGCTGGGTGGCTGGGGGAACAGCTGGGGAGGGGTTTGCAAGAATCTGGGAGCTTGTGTGGGTTTTTTTGAATTTTTATGGTTTTCTGTGACCATTGGGCCATGTTGGTTTTTTTAAAAAAAAATTCTGGGTTTTGAATTTCTGTGTGCTGGGTGGCTGGGGGAACAGCTGGGGAGGGGTTTGCAAGAATCTGGGAGCTTGTGTGGGGTTTTCTTTGAATTTTTATGGTTTTCTGTGACCATTGGGCCATGTTGTTGTTTTTTTGAAAAAAAAATCTGGGTTTTGAATTTCTGTGTGCTGGGTGGCTGGGGGAACAGCTGGGGAGGGGTTTGCAAGAATCTGGAAGCTTGTGTGGGTTTTTCTGCATTTTTATGATTTTCTGTGACCATTGGGCCATGTTGTTTTTTTTGGAAAAAATTTCTGGGTTTGAATTTCTGTGTGCTGGGTGGCTGGGGGAACAGCTGGGGAGGGGTTTGCAAGAATCTGGAAGCTTGTGTGGGTTTTTTTTGAATTTTTATGGTTTTCTGTGACCATTGGGCCATGTTGGTTTTTTTAAAAAAAAAAATCTGGGTTTTGAATTTCTGTGTGCTGGGTGGCTGGGGGAACAGCTGGGGAGGGGTTTGCAAGAATCTGGGAGCTTGTGTGGGGTTTTCTTTGAATTTTTATGGTTTTCTGTGACCATTGGGCCACGTTGTTGTTTTTTTGAAAAAAAATTCTGGGTTTTGAATTTCTGTGTGCTGGGTGGCTGGGGGAACAGCTGGGGAGGGGTTTGCAAGAATCTGGAAGCTTGTGTGGTTTTTTCTGCATTTTTATGATTTTCTGTGACCATTGGGCCATGTTGTTTTTTTTAAAAAAAATTCTGGGTTTGAATTTCTGTGTTCTGGGTGGATGGGGGAACAGTTGAGGAGGGGTTTGCAACAGTTGGGGAGGGGCTGGGGGAACAGTTGAGGTTTTTGAAGACTTTGGTGATTTTTAAAGCTTTCCCAAAACTTCTTTTGCAGCCATTTGAGGATTTTGAAGACTTTGGTGATTTGCAGCCATTTCGTAAGTTAAACTTTTAAAACTTTTTGGGGGGGTTTTGGATTTTGGGTTGTGTGTTTGGAATTCAAGGACTTGGTTCTGGGTTTGAATTGCTGATTTTTTTTTTCTTTTTCTGAGTTTACGAAGGTAAGAGCTGTGCTGCCATGGGACCCAAGAAGACTGCTGCTGCTGCGGAGGCCGGCGAGAGGAAGAAGGAGAAGGTGACGCTGGAAATGAAGAAGGAGATCATCTGGAAGCACGACGGTGGAATGCGTGTGACGGACCTCGCCAGGGAGTACGGCAGGAACCCATCGACCATCGGGACCATCCTGAAGATGAGGGAGAAGATCCTTGCGACTGATGCAGCCAAGGGAGTCACCAGGATCGTGAAGAACCGCCCAGCTGTTCTGGAGGAGGTCGAGAAGTTGCTGCTCATCTGGTTAGAAGAGAAGCAGCGTGCAGGGGACACAGTGACTGAGGCCGTCATTTGTGAGAAGGCCAAGGCCTTGCACGCAGACCTCATCCGGGAACAGCCAGGAACCTCAGGCGAGCCAGAAGTCTTCAAGGCAAGCAGAGGCTGGTTTGACCGGTTCAAGGCAAGATCTGGAATCCACAGCGTGGTCAGGCATGGAGAGGCTGCCAGTTCTGATGTTCCTGCGGCTGAAGACTTTGCCTTGGAGTTCCTGGAGGTTGTGAAGACGGAGGGCTACGTTCCACAGCAGGTCTTCAACTGCGACGAGACCGGGCTGTTTTGGAAGAGGATGCCCAAAAGGACTTTCATCACACAGGAGGAGGCCAAGTTGCCTGGCCACAAGCCCATGAAGGACCGCCTGACCCTGCTCTTCTGTGCCAACGCAAGCGGCGACCTGAAGATCAAGCCCCTGCTGGTGTACCACTCGGAGAACCCACGGGCCTTCAAGAAACACAAGGTCGACAAGGAGTGGCTGAGTGTCATGTGGCGATCCAACAGCAAGGCTTGGGTCACACGTGTGCTGTTTGTGGACTGGGTCAATCTTGCTTTTGGCCCTGCTGTCAAACAGTACCTGCTGGACAACGACCTGCCGCTGAAGGCTTTGCTTCTGTTGGACAATGCTCCTGCTCATCCTAAAGGCCTTGAGGTGGACTTGTTGGAGGAGTTCAGCTTCATCAACATCATGTTCCTGCCGCCTAACACCACGCCACTGCTCCAGCCGATGGATCAGCAGGTCATCGCCAATTTCAAAAAACTCTACACCAAGGAGCTTTTCAGGCGATGCTTCAAGGTGACTGATTGCACCACCATCACCCTGCGGGAATTCTGGAAGGACCACTTCGACATCGTCACCTGCTTGAAGATGATCACCACGGCCTGGAACGGGATCAGCCAGAGAAATTTGAATTGCGCTTGGCGCAGCCTGTGGCCGGACTGTGTGGCACCAAGTGACTCTGATGCACCAGAGTCAACAGTGGTGCAGGACATTGTTGCCTTGGGGAGGACCATGGGCCTGGAGGTCACAGAGGAGGATGTCAGCGAGCTGGTGGAGGAGCACGACCACGAGCTGACCACCCAGGAGCTGGTTGAACTGCAGGCAGAGGTTGCGCAGGAGCAGGCCTCGCTGGAAGAGGAGGAAGCAACTGAGGAACGGCCGTCCTCCAAAGAACTGAGGGACATTTGCCAGAAGTGGAAGGAGGTGCAGGCTTTTGCAGAGCGGCACCACCCTAACAAGCACGTGGCACATGACCAAGCGAACACTTTTGATACGACGGTCATGTTGCCTCTCAGGGAGCTGCTGAAAAGGCGGATGAAGCAGCAGACCAAGCAAGAAGCAAAGAGTGGAAGAGGAACCTTCTTCGAGTGGTCCCCCAGAGTCTTAGAAAATGTATGTACAGTACACTTTGTTGATTTTTAAATGTTTTTCTGTCATGTTTAGAAACTTAATTTATTGTTCCTTCAATTTTTGATATGCTCTTTAAAGTATGTGTGACTTTAAAGAGTAGTTAATAAACTATTGCTGTACCAAATTTGGCTTTGATTGGACTTTTTTTGACCATAGGAACGCATTAATTGAATTTCAATGCATTCCTGTGGGAAACCGTGCTTCGCAAGACGAAAAATTCGCTAGACGAAAAAACTCGCGGAACGAAATAATTTTGTCTTGCGAGGCACCACTGTACTGTTTTATCTGTAATAATTTACTGTTATTTAAATGTTTTGTTTTTGCAAGCCTATTATGTTGTGTTTATAGTGATTATTTTGTAAATCATCTTAAGAAGGTAGAGAGCTTTAAAGGTGGAATAAAAATCAATTAAATGAACAACTTCCCTTCCCCAAGGAGCTTACAAGCAAGAAGTGATGGAAGCCACAAAGGGCAAGGCAGGGAAGAAGGAAAGAAAAAGAGAGAGAAGGTTAACAAGAGATAAATCTTAGTAAATCATACCCTCCAACATTTCTTTGATGAAAATAGGGACGCCTTGGTTTTCCCAGTAGTGATGTATGGAAGTGAGAGCTGGACCATAAAGAAGGCTGATCACCGAAGAATTGATGCTTTTGAATTATGGTGCTGGAGGAGACTCTTGAGAGTCCCATGGACTGCAAGAAGATCAAACATATCCATTCTTAAGGAAATCAGCCCTGAGTGCTCACTGGAAGGACAGATCGTGAAGCTGAGGCTCCAATACTTTGGCCACCTCATGAGAAGAGAAGCCTCCCTGGAAAAGACCCTGATGTTGGGAAAGATGGAGGGCACAAGGAGAAGGGGACGACAGAGGACGAGATGGTTGGACAGTGTTCTCGAAGCTACGAACATGAGTCTGACCAAACTGCGGGAGGCAGTGGAAGATAGGAGTGCCTGGCGTGTTCTGGTCCATGGAGTCACGAAGAGTCGGACACGACTAAACGACTAAACAACAACAAATTCCATAATAAATTTTTTTTTTTTTACTATTTATGCCCCACCCATCTGACAGGCACTCTGGGCGCCTTCCAACATATTTAAAAACATAATAAAACATTAAACATTAAAATAAACTTCCCTATACAAGGTTGACTTCAGATGACTCGGGGGTCAGATAACTCCCTACCCTCCAACATTTTTCCAACATCCTAAGGAAAAGTGGGACATTTCGGGATCAAATCAGAAACTGGGACAGCTTCTGTAAATTCAGGGCTGTCCCTGGAAAATAGGGACAATTGGAGGATCTGAGTAAATGCAGTTACATGTCTTTCAGTTTCAATTCAGTTGAAGCTAGGAATTAGTCACAAAGATTAGTTATTCAGCGCCTGTTATGAAAACATTATGTAGAACTCATGTAAGTGAAACTCTTCACATTTTCCCTTTAAAAACAAAACAACAGCAACTTGGGGGTCATGGCCAAATTGGGGGAGGGGGGCTTTGGCAGAGCTTCATCTTATATTGCTTAGCAAAGAAACTCCCTTTTTAATACAAATGTTAAGGGTACACTCTCCCTGTCTTCAGTCACTCTAAACCAAGCAGTGTTTTATAGAATCATAAAATTGTAGAGCTGGAAGGGTTCCCGAGGGCAATTTAGCTGAACCCCCTGAAATGCAAGAATCTCAACTAAAGCATCCTTCTGCTAGAGTCCACCACCTTCTGAGGGAGTCCATTTCGCTATCAAACAGCTCAGAACGTTCTTCCTGATTTAGGTCAGAATCTCTTTTCTGGTAAATTTGAATCCATTGGTTAGGGTCTTTTAGATTAAACCTTGTCATGAGAAGAACACATGCCTTTTTTCAGCCGGAACTCGCCGGAACTCAGTTCTGGCACCTCTCAGGTGGGCACCATTGCCATTATAAGAGAACAAGGAAGGCATTCATGGTGAGTTCCGGCACTTCTTTTTCTAGAAAAATAGCACTGCGAAGAAGGGAGTTTAACCCTTTGTGCCCCCACTGTTTTACTGACACGGAAAGTTGTATAGCAGCTCTAGGAAGACAATTTAAGTCAAGAAAACAGCATCTGAAGAAGGGTAACCCCCACTGTGTAAGACAGCAGAGGTATAAAAATGTGATTCCCACAACAGTTATCAAGTAACCAAAAGTGGAGATACATTCACACATCTCCATGTAGTATGATATTTTAATTTGCCACCTGTACTCTGTGAAAGATAATGGGAAAGCAGGGATTATTTTTTCCCACCAGTTAGAAAAACTGTAGTTCTTCTTAATCCAGAGTTCACAGACTAAGTTTGCTGTCTCAAGAAGATTGACAGAATTTTTTGAGGGGCGGGGAGGCTTCCAAGGAAAGGGTCAAGAAATACTCACATTCAGTGTAAATGTGATTTGGTTGCTGTGTGTGTTTTTCCCTTCTAGTACCTTGTATTAGCCCCTACAGCTTCTGACAATATATTTTACTCAAGTCCTCGAGATTCCAATCTCCGGTCTCTTTTTTAGGTCCACTGTCTTCTTATCAGAAACAGTCAAACAGTCCTACAGCAGTACAGCGCTGGAGTCAAAGGTATCTCCCTCCCAGCCTGCCTTCAGCCAGCCTGCTCAATATGGAACTCTGTCTTTGTTTTCTTCCTCCTCCTTCCCATCACACCTTGCTAAAAACACTCTTCTCCTGTTGCCTCACACCCAGTTATCCTGGCTACCTCCCAAATCTCCAGTCTTTCTTCACCTCAGGGTGGGGAGAAGAACAGTTCTCTTGCATTGCCAATGGTTCTCAACAGCCCCGTGTTGTTCCTTAATGGCCCTAGCTTGGCTGGGGTGTTTTGCACAGGCTAGCTCAGGAATTCCTCTGCAGCTTATATTTCTCCCTTCACATCCAAATAATCAAAATCCTACCATTTATTGATTTCTAGGCTTTAGGAGGATGCCCCCCAAAAAACTTATAACAATACAGTAGAGCAACATGGAAGGAAGCTACAATGAAGTGATTGTCCTCTATCCTCCTTCTGGTAAATCAGCACCTAGAATCAGTGCACTTTGGAAAGAGTGAGCCTGCTCATTTGCAATAAACCACAGTTAAACACTACTTAGGTTTGATGCAGGGGTGGGTAAACTTAGACCTGAGGGTTAATTGTAGCCCTCCAGGCCTCTCTGTCTGGCCCCCATAACTATTTCCGTGCTGCATCCCTCATTGGCCCTGCTCTGTGTCCTCCTTAAGTGATTTTGTCTGGTTGGAATGTGTCTTTTAACTGTAATAACATCGCTTACTTGCCTGGATGGAGAGAAATGGGAGCTGGAATTCAGCCTGCTATGAAAAGGGAAGAGCCATATCTGTTCTTCTGTCCACTTTTGCCTCCAGCCCTTCTTGTCTCTGGCATATTGTAGCACCCTGCTTGTGGTTAACGCTTAGCTGGAATGAAATATTCAATGGAGCAATAGAGAAATTAAAATAATAATTTATTTGTCAGACAAATAAATGAGAGACACAGTGGTATATGGATACCAAAGGTCTGCCCACTCCAGCCAGGATGGCCAGCACTTATATTTCCTCAGCCCAGCCCCCTTGCTCCTCCTTTGGCTGCCTCTGTCCAATCAGCCTGGTTGAAATTCCTATTGGCTGTTTGCTAGAACCAATCATAAAAGATACACCCATTTCCTATTACCTTTTATGGGAGACAAAGAGCTATATTTCCTTCTATCCATAAATGGCAGACAAGTAGCCATATATCTTACATTTACCTCGACCAGGCACCTTAATTACCAGATAACCTTTGGCCCCTGTTGCCCTATTCACTGCAAAACAGATGGCTAAAGCAGATGGTGCATGGTTTTTAATTTTTATCTTAAAGAGATCTTGGGTTCACCTTCTCACACACCATCTATGAAATAAGAATCTAACACAAGAATCTAACATTTCTTACTTTCTAAATCCTTTGCATAATTACATTTAAGCCAATATATTTTCATACATTAACATATGTAGCTTTTTAGAAGGAAAGGAAAGGCCTTTTCAAAGTAAAAGGAACTTAGTAAAAGCTAAGTTCTCTAAGTTCTCTGAAGCTTCAAAGCAGCTTTGGAGAGAAGCCTCTTTCCCTAACTAGCTGCTGTTTCTAAAAGCAACTTCTTCAATTTACCCTTTAACCTTATGAAAATGTGGCTCAAGTTTAATGGGAGGCATAATAATTCTTACTATTTACCAACTCTTAATTGTGTTTTTGCAGCTTGATTGTATTCTGTAATTTGTATGGTCAGTGTGACCTTTTGCTCCCAGCCTGTAATTTCCTTTTACAACCCTGAAATACTGCTATAGATCAGTGGGGCCCTTGAACAGGAAGATAAACAGCTGCCAGAGTATTCAGCTGGTTTCTGCCTGGCATGAGAGATACAAACATTTACAAATATATTTTTTAAGCTCATTTTAAAATGCAGATCTTGATCAGATGCCTCATAATACAGATCTTGATCAGATGCCTCAATATGGCCCCCCAAAAGGCTGCTCATAAGAGCATGTGCCCCTTGGGTTGGAAAAGGTTCCCCACCTCTAGATTCATATGGCATGTGAACATAGCCAATGTAGAAGATTTCACTCTGGCTTCCAAAATGGCTTCCACTCTCAAAAGACAACTGCGCAGGAAGGTACATCTACTTGATAAGACAGCAGTTTAGAGAGTTCGTATTGATTGTGTCTTGCTGAATAAGCCTGAGCTCACTTAAGGACAAAAACAAAGTAGAAAGGCATTTTCTTTTAATGAGGGTTATCTTAAGATGCAGGTGTAAATAGGAATTGCACTATGTCAGTTACTAGGAAACAGAAACACTTGATCTGGGTGACTGAGTGAGTAATTAGGCTTCCATTGTGGACGAATTGGTTTTTATCGATTCATTTATGTTAGATGTAACTGGGACAGTTTTCTTCTCTTCCTTGAAGTGCAGCTGAATTTCTTAAATAATAATGTGGCATTTAAATGTCTGCGCAATTAAAGAGGCATAAGAAATCATGGTGATATAGTTTACATTGTTTAATTACATGGTTCAAGCATCATGTACCATCAGGCCTTTTTTATTGACAGAAAGCCTGAAGGAAATATTTGATTAAGAACTTTAATGTTGGGCCTATTCTAAGTGCTAATGGTTTAATTACAGAGCAATTACCATAAAGTGGGTGTTAGCCAATTGATTATTGGCTTGGGATTTACAAGGTAGTTACTATCTAATAGTGGGGGATTTATGGAGACATCTCAAACTAATGGAACAGGTGGGAGGTTGCATGATGCCTCCTATGAAAGATTAGCATTCTGCATTCTCAAAAGCTGCTCTAGCAAATCACGCTTAGCACAAATGGTATGAAATACTGTTATGATTGCATAAATATTCAGCAGCAAAAAAAAAATTCCATCCTCCATTAAGTGCAAAGCCATAAGATCAGAACATTTTAAAAGCCAATAAGCAAGGAAATGCAAAACGAGCCATTTGTGCCCTCATTGTTGAGCACTCTAGCATTGATGCTACCTTACAACATGAGGAGATAAGCAGAACTAAAACCTCTTGAAATTGGAAAGGATACTGGTTCAGAATACCTCATTTGTTTGTAGGCAACTGGAGCTGCTAACCTGTCAAGGGCCAGGGATCAGATTCCTCCTCCTCCTCAGGTGATGGAGTCAAGGGCCCCAAACCAGAAAGGGAGGAACATGCAGACCAACCCTAGAAACAGTGCTACCAGACAAGCCTGCTGGGCTAGCAGATATTGCACTGTCATCCTCAGAGGACACCATTGCAGACAACCCAGGGGGACTAGGTACTCCTCTGTTCCATCCCAATAGGAACCTGCTGGGGAGGGCTGGGCCCTGTTCCTTACAGAAGTAGCTTCCAGTGTGGGTAGAAGCTGCTGCTGCTGCTACAACAATGACTATATAGGGTCCATTCTTCCTGAACCAATGTCAGAGTTCTGTGTTCCTAGAGCACAGTCTGAGCCTTGTCTCCATTGAGCTGGAGTTCTGTTGTGCCCCACCTTGCCTCAGCTTGCCTTGTATCCAGCCTGAGCCATGCCTTGCCTTGCACCCAGCCTAGTCACCACAAAGCAGGACATAAGCCCAACCCTTTTCTCCTCTTCTGGGCGAGCATCAGGGATTGCCACATTGCTGGATTGGACAAATGGCCCCATCATTCACAGATTCTTTCAGACCCCCCCCCCAACATTACAGAGTTTCCCATGTTCAGGACTTTCATACATTGTATTATCCAAGTCAAGGGTGGGAAACCTATTTCCTCCAGAAGTTGCTGAACTCTAACTCCCATCAGCCTGGGCAAGCATGGTCAATTGCCAGGGATGGTGGGAGCTGCAGTTCAGCAACATCTGGAGGGTCACAGGTTTCCCACACCTGCCCTATGTGAAGACGCACAAGGGGATGCTTGATTGCTCTATGTAAAGCCCTTGGTGGATGCTTACTTGCTTCATGCTTGGGGAATCTAGTCATTGCTGAAATGTCACACTGAACAAGCTCTGCAGCCAGCCAGGTTGAAATGGCCTAATTTTTTTAGACATCCTTTATCCATGCACTGCGGAAGGCAATCCAACTCACAGCTACTCTTCTTCCATATAAGGCAGCTTTTATTTATTTAATTAGTAGGCTCGCGAATTCAGATTCTGTCCGTGGCATTTCGGCAACAGTTAGTAATAAAGAGATTGGAACCTTACTAATACCATACAGAGATGATTTTCTGCTTAAGGTGGGCACAGAAATTGTCACCACAATTCTTTTTTGCGTTACGTTGCTCTGTTTATATGTGTAATCCATCTACTAGTATCTAACAAACTTAAAGAGTACTGTGCTTTGGAGTCACAGCAGATGTCTTCTGAGAGATTTGAGGCTATGCTATAATGTCTGGTCCTGGAGGGGATTCATGTGTTTTGAAACTACTTGACTATTGTTAAAAGTATTGTGATTCTGCAGTGTAGTGAATATGGGTATTTACACCCTTAGTGTATGCTAAAACTTCTTTTTCCACCAGTTTTTGTGGCAGCAATGGTCCTTCGAGGGTGGGAAGTATTATTTCACAGAAAGAGAGTCACATGGCACCATTCCAAGAGAAAGATGGTGGATTTCACTAAAATTCTGGTTATCCACCCTTCCTTTTGGAACACTATGTTCTTTTATTTAAAATATTCAAACCCCCATTCACTGTGAAGCAAAACGGGGGCAGAATACAATACAATAAATACACGCCACAGCACTGATTATGTATGACACATAATGCCCTTCCAGAGACAGAGTGGGGAGTAGAATAGTGGCAACAAGCAGAATATGGCAAGTTTTGCTCCCACGCCACTGAAACCTCCACTCCCTGAAAGCATTCAAAAGGCTACTGTGTCACTGCACAGAGTATCCAGACAGTCACACAGGAAATTTACCAGTTTGCAGTCCACTTTGTCCATTTGGCTGGGATGAAAAGCTTCTCATGGGGGCAGGCTGAGAATTGGGAAGAACATATGGAAGCTAAGGGGCAAGGAGCACGCACGCATGGAGACTGATGAGAGTGGGCAGAATAAGAGGCAATGCAGGGAGAAGCTGAATGTGAAAGGGAAGTAGGTTGGGCAATGTGGCTTGTAGAAAGGGGCAGAGGAGACAAAGAATTAAGGCAAGAAAGGGCTAATCAGATAAGAAACTCAGTGTGGGATGCCTCTCCACACTTGAATTTTGCTATGGCAGGCTGGAAGCTGTGAGCCAGAGAGCAAAACGGGCGTGGGGTTGTTTAGTATCTTGACCCAAACAAGGGGATTCTACACGTAGCTTTTAATACGGTTGCAGCTTTGTGAGCTGGCAACCCTAAGGAAAGAACTGAGGGAGAATCTCAAATGTTGATCTGAATTAAGCAGTCAGTGTTTTGGCTGCTGGCTTCAAGTCTCATATATTGTACCAACTGTAATAGATATCTGATTCCACATTCTGGGGGTTTTCCTTAAAAAGAGGCTCCCCCCCCCCCCTATTGCTGTGGACGTGTCTTTCTTCAATGTGTTTGTTCTTTTAGCTCCGTGTAGCTCACTTTTTTTTTTAGTTTGCTGAAGGGAGGGGCAACTGATTTTACTTCTTTTTTTCAGCTGGTTGGCAAAAACCAGACTGCTGTTCCCGATGCCTGCTTCTGATCTGCTTAACATTTGTAGAGGTATAGTTTGCTATAAAAAGGTACCAGAGGTCTGCAGTCCTCTCTCGTCCCTCGTAAAAGGCTACACCTGGAACTTTCTACCTTCCAGGAAAAGTTGGGAGGGTCAAACAGTTTTTAGAATTGTAGATTAACAAGCTGATCCATGACCATGATCGGAAAATAGCCTGGAAAATGCAGGGGTGTGTGCATATTTACAAATTGCTGTAATCACAGTAAAGCACAAGATATATGATTTTTCATTAGGTGGGAAATCAGAACACTAAGCACAGAAAGCAAGAACTACGAATGTTAAGTTAACCTTGTTTTGTACCTAAAAGATGGACTGTAGTTTAAAGTTACCGGTTGTTTCCTCCCAGGAAAAAAACATACTATGTTAGTCTAGTCAGCTATGCATTCACCTTGGTACATATGATTAGGCCTTGTGACCCTCTGTTCACATAGCAATAATATCATGTATATGGAACTTTCCCCTAAAGCAGGTGAACCTGTGGCTCTTCAGATGTTATTGAACTCCCAAGTCCCATCAGCCCCACCCAGCATGGCCAGTGATCAGGGTGATGGGATTTTGAGACTGGCAACATCTGGAGGGCTACCAGCTCCCCGTCCTTGCCTTAAAGACTGTGTAAGTCATCATGATAACAACCATTATTATGTAAGGGTGGAAGAGGCTGAGGCTGAGAAAGGCTGGCTTGTGTACAACCGTGTAAAGTTGAGAATTCAATAAATTATACCAGACTCATATTTACATCAGCTCTAGTAACACAACAGATAGTACAGACACACACACACCAAACCTACACGCATTTTACTTTCATGTGACCGCGTATACACATTGTGCTGGGAAATAACTAATTCAATTCAAACCTAGCAATTGAAAGAGAGAGCTGGAGAGTCCTTGTGCTTCATGAGCAGATCCTCTCCAGAGCCTGAAAAGGATGTCAATGGATATCAGAAGAAGGCCCAAAGAGACCCGAGGCACAACAGGCCCTTGTTTATACTGCTCAGCCTCCCCGCCTACCAACTGATGTGCGGGGTGGCGCAGCAGCAACAACAACATTCCTATTCATCCTCCTGCTGGCCCCAGAGCTTCAATTCTGGTTGTGGATATATTTGGATACAGTATTTGTGGTATGGATTGAAGAGAGAGAGGCAGAGAGGGTGTTTTGAGGGTGCTCCTCACTTCAATCAATTTCACTTATGCATGTGGGGACTGGAACGTATCCCCTGCGTAAGGGGAGAGTCACCTGTATTGCATCAGCAGAGTGACTGAGTCCTCTATCAACATTTAGCACAATATAAGCCACCAGAGCTATTTCATCAGACTTTGTGCTCCTGCCCACAACATTACAGTAACAATGAATAAAAGCATGTGCGCCCTAGTACCAGGAGTGTGTAAGATATTCTGATATGAACAGATAAGATGTGATTTTGGGGATTGGGTCACTGCTTAGAGCACTATAAAGATCACCTTTACACAAAGTTTGGCTTGGTATTCCAGGTAAAGCTGGGAGAGACCCCTGTCTGAAAACATGGAAATTATATTTACTGTCAAAAATAAGCAAAACAGGATGCCTTTGTATGGGTGAATCAATTTTGGTTTCCCATTTTTAGATCAATTTCCCACATTTCCACATCAATTTGCTTAAAAAAAACAACTTCCTGAAAATTTGTCAGCATTTTATTGCAAATTTATCCTACTATGCACATTCTTGTATGCAATGTTGCCTAATATACACATTTCTACAAAGGAATTTTCTCTAATATAATACAGTTCTGCATGTTATCTTTATGAATACATGCATTCTTAGGAACACTTTACCCTAGTATATACATTTTTGTACACATTACTTGGCTGGAGGACTGCACTGCAAAATCTGGAGAAATGTGAACTTTGAAGGATGGCTGTTTCCGTTTGTGTATTGTTTCAGAAAGAGCAGATTAGATAGGCTCACTGTTAAATGCAAACTGAAACAAATTTCTCCTCCATCCGTAATGGTGACAAAGCACAATCTCTCTGCAACAGAACCAATTTAGGATTCCCCTACAGAAAGTACTCCACAGTCTGCTACAAAAGTATAGAACCCCAGAATTTTTGAGCTGCTGGACATTCCCACCAAGAATGGCAAGAAATGTATCTATTTGCCCACAATATTTCCGGCATCATCGACTGTATTCTATGCACTTCTTACTGTTTTCCTTTAGACTGGGGACTGATAGAAGCTTTGCTTCTGTACAAAGAGGTGATGCTTCTTAGATCCGACTGTGGGCTTTCCTGATGTTTCTTTTGAAGAGAGAGAGTCACATCCAGCTTGAACTAAGCTGCTACTACACTGTATTGATTCAAAACATGCCTGCAATAGTAGTGTGCACACTCTTCTGGCCAAAGAGACAAATAATAGAAAAACATATATGATAAATAGATTTATAGCACCAGGGTTTAAGATTTGTTGCATTGTGAGCAACCTTTGCAGTTTGCTCATTCTTTGAAGACCTTCACATTTAATTACAAGACGGCTGCCAAATCTAAAGCTGCTTGGAAAGCTTTGGAATTAAAACTGAACTCCTTCTGCATGCTAATGCAAGTGTACCGAATGTCTGGAGTCGAGCCCAGAAGTGTCTTAACACTACTCAATGTACATCTCAATGACAACTCAATGTATGCACAAAAACCTATCCAGAGAACCAAGCAATAACTGCAGTATGTGAAACCCTGTTCCCTTTCTCTGCGTGTTAAGTCCAACTGCTTCTAAGGGTAGAAAGTGAGAAGCTGTCCAACTGAAGTCTATATATTGCCTATTTCCAAGTAAGTGTCACTGTTCCCTGGAGCTACTCCCAAGAAAGCACACAAAATTTGTCGCCATTTGCTTTGGTAGTTTCTTCTGTAAGAAAAAAAGGAAAATTGCACAATGGATTATCAGTATTCCATGAGCTACTGTTTAAGAATTGTTGGTGTGGGAACTGAACCAAGAAGATTCAGAGGCCAAACTAATAGGTAGCGGTTCCCAAGGCAAATCTGCAATTGCCTCTTCATTATTCCATGCCTCATGGGAAGTGAATAATAATAATAATAATAATAATAATAATAATAATAATTTATTATTTATACCCTGCCCATCTGGCTGGGTTTCCCCAGACACTCTGGGTGGCTTCCAACAAAATATTAAAATACAATAGTCCGTCAAACATTAAAAGCTTCCCTAAACAGGGCTGCCTTCAGATGTCTTCTAAAAGTCTGGTAGTTGTTTTTCACTGCCCTCAGGAAATAACTTCTCTTGCTCTGATGCCACACCTGAATCAGAAATCCTGAACCTGAACAAGAGCTCCACCTGCAGACTTCAAAAACTGAGTCTAAATTAGGAATATCAAAACAAAAGAGACAGACGAGGAGGCCAAGGAGTAATGCAAGAGCCAGTTTTTCTTCTCTGTGCTGGAGGATTCAGCTCATGTTGCTGGGTTTGTAGACAGAGGTGAGAAGCCAGGGAGATCCTCCGTCCTCCCCACACAAAGAAACTGCGTCTTATATAATCTACTTCAACCACCATCAGAGGTTTTTTTCAATATCAAGGTCCCTACTGGGGCAATCTCTGCTTCTTCAAGGCCTTCAGCGGCGCATATGTGAAAAGAGCTGAAATGCCATTAAGAGGAGCTTCACCATTTCCATGGCAACCGTGTTTCCTGCAAGTACACTGACGTTACAGCTGGTGTTTCTCGCAGCAAGCATGTAAAGTGTGAAGACCTTAATTAAACACCAATGTGCACGCACCTGTTTCGGCTGCAGCTCCTTGACCCACCGTACGTATATTACATGGGTGTATTTCAGGAGATGCACTTGTTCTATACAATCACGGAGAGAATCTGTCGTTCGCACTTTATATGCATGTTGTGGCCTGTGGGAAACATTCCTGGAACATCAGTCGAGTTGTGGCTGCTTCACGTGTGGAGCTGCTCTGAGTGTTTTTAAGGTCACTTGTTCTAGATTCTAAGGAGGATTTGCAAATGCCACCTGGCTGACAATACTATTTTTCTCTGTCTAGAAGCTTGGCGTACAATACTAAACAATTCCCCCTGAGGAGCTCTGGTTTAAAGGGCTTTTTCTTTACAGGAACAGTGGGCGCAACAGCTTCCCTTGCATCCTGTCTGGCCTGTCAGCCACTGGGCACATCTGTCTCCCAGGAAGCTCTACAATGATGTCACTTTGGGGATGCATCCAGGACTGGGGGCACTTTTTCTCTACGGTTGTGCAGCCAGAAGTCTGAAGAAGGAGACAGGCGATGAGTTGGGAGGCAGAGGAATAGGAGGTGCAGCCCAAGTGGGAAACCAAGCCACTTATCCTCTTGCTTCCTTAGTAGTGAGGGCAGGAAGCTAAGAGCTGCTGCTGCAGCAGCTTGCTGCTGCGAGGTGGGAGGCAGCCAACAGTTCAGGAGCCAAGTCACAAAAGGAGATTGAAAGGACTCAAGCTCTATTTGTAAAATGTACATTATTGAATACACGAGCGCTGTGGGAAAACTCATAGTGCTCATGTAGCTGTCAATAAGCAGTGTTGTGCATCCAACCTGACATGGTGTCTGTCTCTTGAGAGGCAGGGATGGAGGCCACCCCAATCATAGTTTCCTGCAGTATTGTTTGAGGGTCACTAAATATCTCCTTGCCTATGGTTGACTGCATGCACATATGCTGTGTTTTGTGGCTATTTATAACTTTAAAATGATTTGAATGCTCTTTCCAAACTCAAGTTGAGGTTGGGCTTGTGGCTGCTTGGTCCCCTTCCACTTGGTTTGCTAGGCAATAAACGGGGCTTTCAATAGCAGCATACATTGATGACAAGCTACTTCGCATGAGAGAATATTGGTTAACTACCTTAAACTTCTGGGCCAATTGTTTCCTTGTATGATGACTTCATTGAAATGAAATTTGCATTGTGCGTCTCAAGTGAGCTACTTTCACATTCTAGCTAGACATTACTTCCATTTCATTGGGTGTAATTGAGCCTGAGGAAATAGAAATGGAGGGGAAATCTTTTGCAGCTGAATGGATTCTAATGGGTTCTAAACAAGCCAAAGCAAACCTGGCAGTGCCATCAAGCAAAATATTCCACTACATCCATGGATCCGTGGAGCCAAATTTTGTATCCTGTGTGTCGGCTGATAAGAGCCTGAGGGCAATATCAATCTTGTTTCACACAGCAAATGAAGACAGACACAGAAAAATATGGCTTTGCAGCAGCACCGCAAAACAGTGCTCTGCATTATGGGTCAGTTTGACATCCAGTGTGTACATCATGCCACACTCACACCCCATATACCTGCAGGTGTGTTTTTGAGAAGGAAGAATTGCTCTCACGTGTATTGGCCTCTAAGTGGAGATCCCACTTCACATATGAATTTAGATACCATAAGCATCTGGTTCCTTAAACAGCCAATTGATCTCACTTGGTCGTATTCACCCACCCACATTAAACTGGAATTGTTTTTTGCTAGACACACAAATGCCACTGAATCCTTCTTCATAGTCATGTGGTTTTTCTAGAAACCATATTTCTGTCTGTGTTCAGTAATTTCATAGTTTGGGTGAGGGGGGAAACTGTGTATTTCATAAATGGACCAGTGTGCATTACTTCACTCTTTCGGTAACTCTTCAACTTCTCACTTTCCAGAAGAGAAATTTTACACCCAACTTGCTAGTCCTCTTTAAAACTCAATCTCAAGTATATTTAATTAGAGTATGAGAGGATGCCAACGCCACAGAAATCTGACACTTTTCCTAGGGCACAATTTGCTCTGTCATCACACTCAGGCTTGCATGTCCTGGGCTATGCTAGAATTGTCATGTCTTTCCCAGAGGTGCAGACAGAATGAGAGATTAAAGCACATAAATGCTTTTATTCCTAAGTAACTGTCCCTCTTCCTTCTCCTCAACCACTACCCCACCTCTAGCCCCATAGGAGATAAAAAAAATATAACCAAAATGTTTCTGCTAGTGTTTACCACTGCCCTTGGCTGATACACAACATACATTCACGGACATAACTTTCCCCAAAGAATCATGCAAACTGTGGTTTTTGAAGTGTGCTGTGAATTGTAGCTCTGCGAGGGGTAAACTACAATTTCCATGATTCTTTGGAGGAAGAAATGTGCTTTCAATGCATCATGTGTACCCAGCCCTTGTTTATGTGGTTTCCAAAAGGTCCACGAAGGAGACATTCATATCAGTGGAGAACATAAGCATAGAAGTAACTGGGAGGAGGACATATATTCTATACTGGTCACTCTACATCCTTCCTGGGAAAGAAATGTCAAGCCATGAAATTAAAAGAATAATGTCCCCCATTATTGCTCAGTGTATAACAAAGAGTAGCAGAACTTTTTTATGCTTCGTCTGAGTAAGTGAGGCCCACCATTATCGGTGCATTTGTCTCCCAACACTGCAGTGTTGCAACACCACTGACTCATAAGAAAGGATTGTCTACTGAATCACCATTATCCCTTCCGCCAGCTGACAGAGGTCTCTTATCCATGAGGTAATTCAGCTTGACTCCATTTAGAGGAAGAGACTGAACAAGAGAGAAGGAAATGTTTTATCTTGAATCACCAGGAGGCTTATTTAATAGAAGTCTCAGCAATAAAGGATGGTGCTAGCAATTTATAAATCCAGGATTGGTGGTGGTCTCCAGAAACAGATTCTTGTCCAAGGCTGCACCGGCTTCCTTGTACAATCAATTCTTCAGTCAGCTCCCCCAGCCATGATAGCTCTATGCTCCCTCTCAACAAAAAAAGGAAAGATAAAGCAAATGTATCTGTCTGCTTCAACCCTGGAAATGAGAGATGAGGCACATAATTAGCTTTTCTCAAATTTTCTAAGAACCTGTCAGTGCAAATAAATATGTCAGCAGCGAAAGGAAGCATCTTTGGCCAAGAATTCACCTCAGCAGCTATTATTATACAGTGAAACATTTTAATTAACTGAAAGGCTATCAGCCATCAGGAGGGACTGAGGCCTTTCATGGAGGTGACAAAATGCCAGTATTTCCTGGCATAAAGCCAGGAATCAAAAGCTTGCACAAAAGCCAAAGGAGACAAAATTTCCCAGCATGTTTTGTACAAAAGAAACTAACTGCCCTGTATAGCTGCTAAGTAGACACAATGGCTTAAGAGGATTTGTAAAAACAGTGAAGACTCTCACGCAAGGGCACAGGACTTATTCTCAACATGGGCATACAAGCACTCATAGTTACTGGTGAGGGCACTCACTCCACTACAATGGATATTGCCAACCAGTGTCACTAAAGAGTATAAATACAGAGAAAGGGGGTAGGGGGAGAAAGTGCACTGGCAGGTAGGATGTTCAGGCTAGATGAGAGAAGGCAGACTTCCTCTGGTCTTCTTGCTTTGAGACCCATTGCAACTGGGCATTACTACAGCTGAATTATGAGGGCCACTTCATCCATAGTACAGTACCAGCTGAAGTTTCCAATACAACATCGAGCCCAATGTTGTGGGGTTATTTCCAGATGATGCGGACTGAAGATGTGGACAGGATACTTGCAGCGATGCACCTGACCACCTGCCAGTTAGATCCTTGTTCATCCTGGCTTATTAAAGCTAGCTGGGGTGGCGTCCCTGAATGGGTCAAAGGTGTGGTAAATGCATCCTTGCACGATGGAGTGATGCCCACTGCCCTTAAAGAGACAGTGGTGCGTCTCCTCCTCAGAAAGCCTTCACCAGAGCCAACAGAGTGTAACAACTATAGACCAGTCACCAACAGTCCTTTTCTTGGCAAAGATGGTGGAGAAGGTGGTTGTGGAGCAAATGCAGGTGTTCCTGGAAGAGACTGATTATCTAGCTCCAATACAATCTGGGTTCAGACTTGGTTCCAGAACTGAATCAGCCTTGGTTGACCTGAAGGATGACCTTATCATGAGATGGACATGGAGAGTGTGGCCCTGTTACTTCTGATCGATTTCTCGGTGGCTTTTGATACCATCGACCATAGTATTCTCCTGTACTGACCTGGTGAGATGGGTATCGGAAGCACTGTATAATGGGGGTTGCATTCGCATCTTCAGGGTCATGTCATTGAAGTGAGTCTTCCTCAGCCTGACATTTGTGCAATGGGCTTCTGCAGGGTACTATTCTCTCCCCAGTGCTATTTAATAGTTTTGGAGCAAGGTGTCACCAGTATGCTGATGACACGCAGCTCTGCTTCTCCATAACATCTGAATCAGGAGACGGTGTGAAAACTTTGGACTGGTGTCTGGATGCATTGGTGGACTGGATGAGGGCCAATAAACTGGTTTTGAATCATGGGAAGATGGAGGCTCTTTAGGTGAGTGGTTCCCATGTTCAGGACATTGGCAAGTTACCTGTTCTTGGTGAGGTTGCACTCCTTCTTAAGGAGTAAGTGCATAGTTTAGGGGTACTCCTGGATATACCTTTGTCACTAGAGGCCCATATGGCTACAAGCGTTTTTTACCAGCTTCGTCTAGTTCACCAACTATGGCCATTCCTGGGCAGGTATAGCCTGGCCACTGTACTTCATGCATTGGTAACCTTGCAACTAGATTACTGTAATACACTCTATGTAGGTCTGCTGTTGGGTCTGGTTCAGAAGCTCCAGCCGGTGCAGAATGCTGTGGCCAGATTGCTGCTGGAAGTTTCTGGTCAAGAACATGTGACACCACTGTGAAAACAGCAGCACTGGCTACCCACTTGCTACCGAACCAGGTTTGTGGTTCTTGTGTTGTATTCATGGTTCTTGTTCTTGTATTGATTTACAAAGCCCAGAATAATTTGGGTCCAGGATATCTCAGGGATCGCCTGAACCCTTATATTCCACCTCAGTCACTGAGATCATCTGCAGGAGCATCTTTAATGAAGCTCATTGACAACAATGAGAAACCGAGCCTTTGGTGCCATTGGTCCAGTCCTGTGAAACACCCTAAGGATAGAGATTCAGCAGGCACCTTCTGTGCCAACTTTTAAATGCCTACTGAGAGCTTTTCTGTCCCACCAGGTCTATGCAGATAATTAAAAGTACATTCCCCACAATATTCTATTGAGGTTTGCTCTTAATTTATTTTTGCTTTTAACTTTTAACTTTTATTGTTTGGTTTCATGTTTTTATATTGTTGTAAACCACAGTGATACCGGTACATCTTTATGATGCTGTGGTATATACATATTTTTATAAATAAAGTAAATATATTTATGTGTGCATGGGAAGCTGCCTTACACCAATCAGACAGTTTGTCCATCTAGTTCAGTGTTGTCTACTCTGACAGAGGCAGTCTAGTTCTCAGAGAAAAGTATTTTGAATCATCATCTGCTTGAAGATGTGCCAGGGGCTGAACCTAGGTCCTTCTGCATGCAAATCTTGTTCTCTACCACTGCTCTATCTTCCCTAGATATATTACTTAAGGTGTTTTAAATGTGCACCTAAAAATGTAAGGGGTGAGTGCCACAAGAATATGTTATACAAGTGCCCTCATTAGGGAGCCAAGGTTGGATGTAGTTCCCTTGTAAGTCTACATTCCGTGGCCAACCTAGATTTGTCTCTGGACAAAGTGCAGAAGACTGGATGGAAGGCAGGGCTTATAGGCAAACCATTGAAAGCAATGAAACTTCTGTTGAATGTGGCCATATTCGTGGCATAAGGCTGCAAAATGAAGCTGGCAAGGCTTAACAAGGTAACAGTTACAACAATCAGCTGCCACTACAAGGGCTTTTGGGGGCTGATTCATATTCAGCACAGCTGTCCAAAATGCATTCCCTGTCTTGGAAGTTACTATCCCTACTGGGCCTCCTTTCACATATATTTTGCTAGTAAAAGCTGTGATTTATGTGTGTGAGAGCCATTCATAAATGGCACTGATTACATTTCTTTTGGGCTTGGATGTAGGTTCCCGAGTACAAAAAGTGACACATGAAATGACTCCAAGGAGTCATTGCTGTTTTGGTCTCATTTGTATGCCGATTCATAAATTTTCTCTGAAATCAGCCTAGAATACAGTCTTTTGGGGCTCATTTATGATGTTGGGAGCTCAGTAAAGTAGTGCCACAAGTATACCATCTGCTAATATCCTAATATTTTTTTAAAGGTCTTCATAATCCTTTGAATTCATGTAATCTCTCTGCTTTTGCCTACCTGGCAGAGTTAGTGCCTCAACAATATGGCACTCCTAGAAACACAGGGCAGGATTCACCTAACAAACCTTGTGAGTGGAAGCCCTTGCACAAGGGGCCTTCCCTCCCCTCTTCTCACCTCAGTGCACCCTCTTCACACCTCAATGGGATGGGGAAGGAGGATCGTTCCATCTGGCAAACTGATATGCTTGCTCAGAGTGAACATTTGTAATCGCACAATGCTGAATTCCAGCTCTAGTGACCTAAATCCAGTGCAGCTTGTGGTGACATTCGGAAGTTGTTGGACTGCAACTCCCAACACCTCTGACTATTGGCCATGTTGGGAGATGGAGTTGTTGACCATCTAGAGGGCACTGCATTGGCTATACCTGCACTATGTAACTTTTAAAAACCCTTTTCTTTCATTTCATTATTTAAGTAATAACCCTCTTTTAAAAGAATCCTTTTGAACTGCATTGCGTAAAAGCAATATATACAGTCCAAAACATCAGAAGGACATAAGGTTGGGGAATGCTGCACTAAATGCCAATAAAAGGGTTGTTTATTAAATTTCACCTCCAATTTGTAGGTTTGCACTCATGCAAAACATTTCAAGGGAACACAAAAACAAGAGTTTTTATTACAGTGGTACCTTGGGTTACAGACGCTTCAGTTTACAGACACTTCAGGTTACAGATTCCGCTAACCCAGAAATAATACCTCGGGTTAAGAACTTTGCTTCAGGATGAGAACAGAAATTGCGTGGCGGCAGCGTGGTGGCAGCGGGAGGCCCCATTAGCTAAAGTGGTACCTCAGGTTAAGAACAGTTTCAGGTTAAGAATGGACCTCCAGAATGAATTAAGTTCTTAACCCGAGGTACCACTGTAAATGTAATGACATTTCTGGGGAGAATTCTATCCATCCTTAAATTCTGAACCAGTTTTGCTTTAAGTGAAATTTCAAGGAAAGTGGGAGGCTGGTGCCTGGGCAAAACAACTGAGGAATTCCACAGGCAGTCACAACTCCCAAAAAGAGTTTGATGAAACTGATAAAATTTATGAGGAAATATTCTGCACATCCCTCATAGATCCCCTTCCATTTCCATTACAGTTTTCAAGGAGTTTGCCTTTAACACAGTTGTTGTTTGGGGGGCATAGCCCAGGAATGCACTCACATCCTAAAAGTGGTAGAAAAACTAGGCCATATTGAACATGAGATGCATCGTGAGTGAAGGAGGGGCTGGAAGTAAAGCCATAGAAAGGAAGGGGACCCATGAACAAAAGCTACAGGCCACTCGCTCACAAAGCATACCACATGACCCCACACACTGCTTGCCCTTTAAAACCTAATCTATGAGGCGCATTTATGCAAGGCATGGAACTCTGTAATCTCTCTTCAGTGTGCATTTTTATGAGTTTATATTGGCTTTGATCTGCCCACTTAACAGTTTCTCAGTGGGATAAAAGTATGTTTCAGTGGAAAGTAATTTTCAGTTACCTCAGTTTGTAACTCCTTATAGCTTGTGAATTCTTGTCTCTGATATCTTTGACAGCTCAGAAATACTATATTAGTATTATTATACATTACCTTAAATTATATAGGGGGGGATTAAGAGCTACTTAATCATCAAATGGGGCTTTCTTGTCACTTTCTGCTCTCAGCTGGAAGTTGCTGTGTGCACTTCAGATCTGACAGTCCTTCAGCCAACCCTTTGCTTTGCAAAGGTGCTGCCTTTGCTTGGTTTCCTCAGTGTTAAACAAGGTCAGTTTTAATCTGCTGAGTATGTCATTTGGTGATATAGAAGGCAACCCCATCAGGGAATAAGTCTCACTGAACTCAATGGGGCTTACTTCTGCGTCAACACATAGAGGGTTGCACTGTTAAATAAAAAAGCCCATACTCCACTGATGACCATGAGCTTCAGCAGAGATTACAATTATGAACATGGCATGCTTTATGAATATACTTGTAATCTATACCAAAGCCCACTGGATGGCTCCACACTCTGCATTTTAATATAACATTTTATATCAAAGCCATTAGCAAAGTTTGTAGCACTGTTGTTACGGTATTTAAGGTTTAGGATCAGACATGAATCTTAGAAGGGTCTCCGGTTCACAGCATGTGAACAGTGAAAGAGGCCCCTTATTATCTGGGTGTGGCTAAGCTGGTTGATGGTGTGCCTGGCAGAGTCTCAGTTATTGGTTGTTCTTAGAAGATTTTTGTAAAATATAATTAGCAGGTTTGGAGGAAACTAACACAGCAATGCCTGTAACGAAGTACTCTCGGGTGAGTCTTAAAGCATCATTCTTTCCTTTCCCAATATGGCGCCTAAACATCTTAGCACAGCCTTGGCCAACCTGGCATCCTCCAGATGTTTAGAACTAGAACTACACACTGGGGCTGATGGGAGTTGTGGTCCAAAGCATCTGGATGGCACCAGTTAGACCAAGGCTCTCTTAGCCTTTCAGATAGTGGGTATCTGCAGAGGCAGTTTTAGGGTAGCATGACTGGTTTGGCTGCACTGGGCGCCACACTGCAGAGGGCAACACAGCAATGCTGTAGAACAGAGAGCAAGGGGCAGGGGGTGCCAAATGTTAGCGTCACACAGGGCACCACAGACATTTGAGAGCCCAAAGTCCAGCACTGGTATCAGTGAATGTTTTGCCACACAAAATAACAAAATGCGGAGCAACCTTTCACCAATAGTTCTGGGGATGGATTTGATATATGGCCTTTTGGAGAGTTTAATTTGTCTAGTTCTACAGGCCTACTGTGGAATGTCATAGATCAAAAGTAGATCTACTAGCACAAACTACTGCAAAGCAAGAAAATCACATGTATCATTTCAACTATTTCTTTTTTCCATTTTCATCTTTCAGGGTGTAGCAGTGTTGCTACATCCAAAAAAACACCTTCAGGCCTCGATATAAAACTGAAATGTCTCAGCCCCCTTATGTCATATTTTTTTCATTATCATCCTAGATTCTACAACAGTAGAACAGTATGCACAAACCAGTATTTTTGGTCTCTTTTGCTTCCCCTCACCTTCCCTCCTTGGACCCTTTCTCCCAGTTCACTGGGCTGTGCTCCTCCTTGGAAGAATTAGCCACTGTGGAACCTGCATGACAGCCAGGGCCAGTTCCCACCACCATAGGAGGCAAAGCAAGAGAAGATGCTGTAGGGGGAACAGGCATATAGCAGAAATTAATCAGATGCACTTTTTCTGATGATGTCTGCAGTTATTTTCAGCAGATTTGCTTCTCACATTACTTCTCCTTTGCTACTCAAGTCATCAGGGGGTAACTAGCCTGTCAGAAGCACAATATATTCTTCAGCCTGTTATCAAAACAGCAAATGTCACCAAGGATTTTCCACTGGGAGTGAACAGTGTGTTCAGTAAACAGAGTGTTCCCAACTAGGTCACATTCAGTGTGCTCTCTCACTTTCCATTCCCAAATCACAGGACATTTGGAGAGGCTCTTTTATCCTCAAATGTCCCAAAAGGATATGCAGTGTGTGTGTGTGTGTGTGTGTGTGTAAGCCCTTATTTTTGCACTGAATTGAAGTGCAAGCTCAAATGCATGTGTTTTGCATCTGTTTGTATTGCAGCAGCATTGTTTTTCTGCCATGAGAAATGCATCGATTAAAGAATAAAGAGGACCCTCTGAACCAAATTAGCTACCTACTAGAAAGGGCGCTGGCTGCATCTCTGCATTCCAGGAAAAGGAAAGACTGGTAAGGTGGAACCAATAAATTATGCAGAAAATGATACCCTTAATCCCTTGTTAAGGGCCTGTATGTATGGGGCATATAAGATATGGGTGTAGAAAACCGAGTAAGTAAAATATTACAGGAGTGAGCCCTACTGAACACAGTGAGATTGATCTATGTGTATATATGTGTGTGTGTTGGGTGGTACTTTACATGTGGAAATGTGTTGAATATGAAGTAATATAGGCATTTTGAAGGTGGAATTGGATTTCACATGTCTTTAGAAGTATCAGCATCTTGCCACCAATAGCAGCGTCTATGAAGCACCTCAGTTTGAACTTAGAACTGGTATTTTTCTTTTGTTGCTGCCAAAAGCATAGTAGCATGAAAGGTGAAGCTGTCTGGTTCTGTGACTACTAGCGAAACATGTCACCTTTTAAAAAATCTTTAGTATTCACACTATATACACTGTGACAGCCACAGTGAGAACACTCCATTTATAACTAGCTCTCTGGACTGTTGCTGAAATTTAAACAACTGCTGCCCTCTGCAGGAGCTTATCTTTATGTCATTTCCATCCCTTATTCACAAGCTTGCAGGAAAACATGACATGGGTATGTAATGTTGATTCTTTTGAAATTGTTCTGGGTAGGATTATATAATGGTATTTTCAAGGTGCAACATAGCACGGGTGAATTACTGACTACTAATGCATAGCACAACTCTAATATAATTTATAAAGTAGGTTAGCATACATAGGAACCAATCATCTTTTGGTAGCCTATGCACTTTGTGCGATTGCAATGTTTAATACTGCACAATGCAAAATGATATTTTTCTTCCTATGCTGGTCCAGGTGTCTAAAACAAGATCATCTTTTAAAGAAAAAAACAACTTTTTGCATACTTTTTATTTTTTATTATCTTATTTACTTAAAGCTAAAATAAAGGACAGAGATATTTGACAGAGAGTTGGCTGACTTTTTATCCACCCAACTCAGCAACGTTTTTAGAGTAAGAAAGAAATTGAACATGGTGGAGCACAGTTAACACCAGACAAAATGCACATGGAACTGAGTATCTAGAAATTTAAGAGTCTGAAACCTGTGCTATTTCCACTTCCAATGTAATACACAAAGTGGGACCTCACAAGCTGGATAAGATCCTTGAGTCCCAGTTGTGCCCATTACAGCAAAAGCAAAAAAAAAGATGTGCAAGATATTTGCTCTCTTTGGGTTTCTGGGACTTGGAGGAGTGCAGCCGCACTGGGCACAGGGCCTCAGAAACACTGCAACTATGATGTAGAATGGAAGGCCAGAGGCAGAGGGAACCAAATTTTGGCATTGCACAGGGCACTGCTAAAATTTGAGGTCCCAAGTTCCATCACTGCTGTCTATGATGAACATTCATATCATCTCAGAGGTTTTTTGTTTTTTCATTATTTCACAGAACTAAGGCTAGCACAAGAAAGAAGACGAAGAAACAGAGGAGAATATGGTTCATTTTATGAGCTGTAAACACCACCACTGGTTTGGCAAAGGGTCCCTGAGTCATGTGGATGCAAACATCTTTTCTGTAGATCCATTAAGAATCTCATGCTTCTCAGGATAACTTACAATTAGTATTACCAACTTCTACTTTCATGTTTTGAGGGCTTCTGCCCATTTAACAGCTTCATAACAAAGCAAGAAATTATTAGTGATTTCTGTCCCAGTATGGCAGTGCAGTGGTGGGGCATTTAAATAACCACCTGCTCTGCTTACTAGTTCACTAGGAGAACCTTAAAATGCTTTATTTGGGTTCCTCTCCACTGAGAGACTAGGTGAATAGTTAGTGGAGATAGGACCTTCTCTCTAGTAGCAGCATCCCAGCTCTGGAACGACTTGTCTACAACCCCCCTAATTATTTTTAATTGAAAAATAATTAACTGTGGGGACCAGATCAAAATTTTATTTGCCCAGGACTTTCAAAGCACAGAATAAGGGATTTTTTTTTATTGCTGCCAATTTTATTGATGATGTCTCAGCTGCTTTGACTTCTTGTTATTGATCAATCAATCCATTTATTATTTAGACAGTCTTCTTCTGCCTAGTATTATTATTTATTATTATTTATTATGTTTATACCCCACCCTTCCTCTCCCAAAGGAGCCTAGGACATTATAGGGCATTCACAGCAGCTTCACAATGTAAGACATGCAGAAAACAAAAAATACAGATTTTTAAAAAGCAAGCAAATATCAAAACACTACCATTATACTAAAAACAGCAATCTGAAAAATACATCAAAATCAGCAGCATGGAAATTTTAAAGCATTAAAAGCTTATTTAAGAAAAAGAAAAAGAAGGCAGCAGGGAGACAGAAGGATGTCTAATGGAGGATGCTCCAGAGACACCACTGAGAAATGGTGGAAAGTGTGAATGGGCTCCCACAGATCGAACGTTAGAGAGTCTCACACGGCCTTAAAGATGACTTGGGTGGATCTTGAGAATCTGCGAATGGAACTCTGCCTGCAGAAGGCTTCCATTGGCAGAAAGAGGGGAGGTTATTTTCACAACCCACAACCCCTGGAGTCCCATGTCCCACTGAAAATAAGCTCCAGATGGCCAGGAGATCCCATAGAACAATGTGGGAGGTGAGATGGGGGTCTAGCAGAGAAAGAGAGTCCGTGAATATTGCCCCTTGCCACCCTTCCACAAGGGGGAACCGGCACTGACTCACAAGGCCCTTTCTTCATGGAAGGACAATCAGGATCCAAGTCAGCATTCAGGTCACACAGTCAACTGCCAGTTATCAATGTACAGTACAGTAACCACATGCATGTTGAAAAATTGAGTATTGTAGATGCATTTGTGATTCAAGCTTTTGTTTGAGCCTGATGCTGTATTTCTGCTAGGCAGAGCCTTTGTGGATTCAGGGAGTCTAGGGACTCAGCTATACAGCTTAAAATAAAACGTTTTAAGTGTGTTGTAAAGTGCATTATACAAATGTGACACTAGTTGGCGATTGTGAGCGATGGGAAATTCAATATATTTTTCAAAACAAATTTTTAAAAAGCATTTTTATATGTGTCTAGATTTCAAGTAGTTCTATCTAGGGGTTGACAGAAAGACCCTTCCATTTCTTAAACATGGCTAATTTTGAATCATAAAAACTGAGTCCTTGAGATAATCCTTGTGGTCTCAATTGCACAAATTAGCCCTCACAACATAGAGCTAAGGGGAGATGGGTCTAAAGCAAGCATCCGGTGAGTCTGTATGCTGAGGGTGCTGTGAAGGGCCTAAAGACCACACAGTTCACTCTATATTTGTGTAGACCGAACACAAAGATTTCTAGTCATAGTTTCCTCTTTCATAACAATCCTTCCTAAACCAGATAGAATCGATACAGCTTATGCTGCTGAATTCCTCAAGGTGCACAGTACCTTTTTTTGGCATCTAACAGATTTCTTTCCTCTCACATGGAGTTCAGTTTCAGGTCGTTTTGTTTCTCTTTGTGATTTTCTTGACAGATTTCTCTCTTATTGTGCACACAGTGCAAGAACAGCCTTGCATTGGGGAGAGTTAAATATTTAGTATGGTGAAGAGGAAAAAAACCCCCTCCCTTGGCATGAAAGGGAGTCAGATTTGTAAGCAGTTATCACCCCTCCCTCCCTTGCCCATTTTTAATAGGCTGCTGTAGGTTGAAATATGGCTTTATTCAGCTATGAATAAACTTATTTCTTCTTTGGGATACTGTTACTCACACAACCCTATTCACACAGTTACTTGTGTGTGGAGCAAAAGCCGACCCTTACTTCTGAGTTCACCCCCAATATTTCATCTGTGCTGCCATGCCGCTTTAGACTTCCCTATGTGGAACACAGAAGTCTGAAAGGGGAAACCAGTCCCGCAGCAAACATTTTAATATGCTTTAATAAAGACTATGTCTTCTCACTGCTGTTTCTTTGTAAGCCCCTTCCCATTACTGTGAGACTATTAGCATGATTTTGCCTTGTCACTGGTGTTGGCCCACATCTACAACTCAATAACGTTAGGTCTCATTCCCACAGTAGCCTGCATTCAGCTGAGAGGCTTCCGAAATTCCACTTGCTGTTGGTGTTACTGGAGCAGTCTTGTATTCAAATAAGGCCCTCATTCTGCCAAACCCTTGTATAATTTGCTGCTGCTATTGCTGAGTTGTCAGTGGCTTCCCACAGTGCTTGGAGAAAACTGTCAGTCGAATAGCAGCATGAAAAACCACCAGTGTCCTGACATAAGACTCCTTTAATCCTTGCCATAACCCTGCATGGCTGCTTGTTGTTTAATGAATTATTCCTCGGCATACCATTAAAGGGTGCTGTAAGAAGATGAAAGCTCTTGTTGCATCAGCGATTATTTTGGTAAGGACATTCTTGCAGGAATTTATCAGCCTCCCTAATATGTAGAGTGTACTGTACTCCCTTTTTCAAGTTTCTAAATTACTTTGCCCTGTTATAAAACAACAACACTGCTTTCACATTAGGTGGTGAATGGCATCAAGGAGCGGCCTGTGTCTGAGGCAGAAGCAAGTGGGAAGCATGAGATGGAACACATCAGAACAGTCCAGGGATCAAGCCAGAAGATCAGAAGCCAGGATTGAAAGAATTGCCAAACAGGTCAGAGTTAGTCTGAGAATCAAACCAGAATCAGAGTTGGAGCTGAACAGAGATTGAACAAATACTTCACCAAATTCCTTCCAAGAGAAAGAACTTAGAAAAAAGTGAAAACAGTATGAACTTCCCACATTTTAGAACCTTGCCAAGCCCTGTGGTTGGAGAGTGTTGAGTGAGACTGTAGCCCTGGATTAGAAGTGAGAACTCTTCTGTGATTCAAGTCTGGCTTTGGTTGTCCTTATTTGTCAGAAATAATAGGCTCCATGTAAGTATTCTAAGGGACACGGGTGGCGCTGTGGGTTAAACCACTGAGCCTAGGACTAGCCGATCAGAAGGTCGGCGGTTCAAATCCCCGCGACGGGGTGAGCTCCCGTTGCTCGGTCCCAGCTCCTGCCAACCTAGCAGTTCGAAAGCATGTCAAAGTGCAAGTAGATAAATAGGTACTGCTCCAGCGGGAAGGTAAACGGCATTTCCGTGTGCTGCTCTGGTTCGCCAGAAGCGGCTTAGTCATGCTGGCCACATGACCCGGAAGCTGTACACTGGCTCCCTCGGCCAATAAAGCGAGATGAGCGCCGCAACCCCAGAGTCGGTCACGACTGGACCTAATGGTCAGGGGTCCCTTTACCTTTACCTTTAAGTATTCTAAAGTGAACACCTGCATATTTCAACCAAACATTTGTTTCATAAGACCAAAATGAATAACCTTGCCTGCTTTTTAAGATCTCCTTCGGCATGTTTCCTCCAGGTGCTCTCAACATCTGAAGCTCTGTGGGCAGCTACCAATGGTGGTGGTGCCCAGGCTGTGGTTTGCCTGGTACCTTTTAGGCACCTGGCAAAATTTGTTCACTGCTCCCTGCCTTGCAATCCCTTTTCCACTGGGTATGGGTGGGCAGGGCCCTGACTGACTCGAGCTACAAAAGCTGAAGCTGCTGAAGAGGCCAGAGGCCATATTGGCTGTTTCTTAGTGCAGACCCAAACCACCAAGCCTGAGCTTCCAAAGCCACTGGCCACCATGGACCACCATTGGCAGGACGGGCAGCAACAACAGCAGATACAGAATGATAGAATCTTAGAGTTGGAAGCGACCCAGGGGTCATCTAGTCCAATCCCCTGAAGTTCAGGAATCTTAGCTAAAGCATCCATGACAGATGGCCTGCCATCATCTGCTTAAAAATCTCCAAGGAAGGAGAGTCCACCATCTCTCATATGTTCTATGCTTATGGTAATATTTTTTTCTCTTTTTAATTATGCTGTTTTAAATGTGCATTTTATTTTTGACTTCTCTTACAATGTTTTCTTTTGAAATGTTTCAGATTTTTTTGTTAACTTTGTTTGTATTAAATATGTATTCTGCAGTTGACCTCCTTTGTAATGTTTTGTTTTGACATCTTTAAGGTAATATTTTCGTTTCCTGTTAATTATGTTGCTTTGACTGTATACTTTATATTTGTCTTTCTTTGGTAATGTTTTATTCTGGAAAGTTTTATTGATGTTTTAATGTTCTGTAAACCGCTTTGAGATTTTTCTTTAAAAATATAAAGTGGTATAGAAATAAAATGAAAAATAATAATAATGATATTTTCTCAAGCTTTTAATAGCATCTGATTTCTTTTATATCTTGTTATTAATCCCTAAATTACCATCTTGGCTGCTTTTTTATCTGCTGTTTTCAGTTATTTTAAATACTGTATATCCAAGGAATCCTATGGCTATGAATTTTCTGAGTTCCATCCTAGGCCCTCTGGTACTAGCAATGCTACCTCCAAAAATTCCCAACTAGGGAGGAGAGGAAGAAAACAGAAAGGATGTACAGTGGTACCTTGGTTCTCAAACTTAATCCATTCCGGAAGTCCATTCCAAAACCAAAGTGCTCCAAAACCAAGGCATTCTTTCCCATAGAAAGTAATGCAAAAGGGATTAATCCGTTCCAGACTTTTAAAAACAACCCCTAAAACAGCAATTTAACATGAATTTTACTATCTAACGAGAACATTGATCCATAAAATGAAAGCAATAATCAATGTACTGTACTATAAAATAAATAAGACGATATTGTAGATGATAAAAATTAAAATGTTTTCTTACCTGCGCTAGTCATTGTTTGCTTTTATCCATTTCCGCAGTCACACAATCAATCCATCAGTAGCTGAACTGGGTTCCACACAGTCACAAAAACAAATTAACCAAAAAAGCCTCAAAAACAAAAGCATAAAATAAATAGCAAAAACAAAAGCACCAAACTCAATCCATTCCGGAAGTCCATTTGATCTCTGAAATGCTTGAAAACCAAGGTGCAGCTTCTGATTGGTGCAGGCGTCCCAAAAACAATAGCCAACAGGCGCATCGGATGTACGGTTTCCAACAAACATTCGAAAAATGGAACACTCACTTCAGGTTTCGAACATTTGGGAACTAAGGCGTTTGAGTACCAAGGCATTTGAGAACCAAGGTACCACTGTAGTAGGAAGACACATTTCCATTTTATTCCATCCCCTCCATTAGAGTCTATGGCAGGAGAATTCTCACCATGTTAATGGGCATGTCAGTCCAATGCATGGGGTTATGGATCAACTTTCTGGTATGCTCCTCTGCTATGCTGGTCTGAGGAGTTTCCAACCAGTGAAGCCTCTTGGGGAGCAAGAAGAGGAGTTCCAGTGGTGGGCATCTTGTTCTGCTGCCATTTCTGCAGAGCACCATTTTTACACTTCTGAGGGCCGCTTAGCTTGAGGATCTGAAATGAAACGATACTGTACTTTCATTGTTACTACCTTAAGATTTCTGCAAAATGGTAGGATATAAATCTTGATGTAAATTTTAAAAAGCAGTAATTTGTTTTTAAAAACTGTGATATTGGAGCAGGTTGATTTCATTCCAAAAGAAAATGAATGCATCTAGAGAGAGAGATTGACTTGTATCAAAATAACTGAAGATTTTAATTTTAACCGGCTTAATCTTTTTGGGTTCCTGCTACCATGTAAACTAGCAACCTCAAGAGGTAGGGTAAGGAGGAGGATGAACAGCGTAATTAATAACAGCCAATAATAATGGCAAATAATATTTCCAAAAACGCTTTGAAGGGAAATTAAGTTTCCTTAGTCTGTGATACCTTCATCAGATATTTTTGAGGAGGCAGGTGATTCGATCATATATTATAAAGGATTTGAAGACTAAGCAATTGTTGTATTAGCATGTTGTATTAGATTAGATCTTTGGTTTTCTGTGGAACTGTTTTCTATGACAAGAAGATTCATAATGGTAGACGAATTGCTCAAGAGATACCTTATGTGGCGTTAAAGATCTTATCTTATACTGAATTTAGCTAGAGAAATGCTGAGCACATTCTAGGGGGCAGTCACGCTTTACACAGGTCACTGGTTAGAATCTACATATCTCACTAGCACCAGGTGTGAGCTGTGAGAGTGCCTCAGAGCACTCCCCAGACTCCTCTCTTTCAAAAAACTATGTGAAAATGATTCCCTGAGGGCAGAAAGGGTGTTAAATGACCATTAAGGCAGCTTATACATAGCTATTCAAATGGCAAGTAAGAATTGCCTTCAGGGACAATGGGAAGGGAGTTAGTCCTTGATTTCTTTCAGGCTGTCCATGTTCTTGTTGTTGTTGTTGTTTAGTCGTTTAGTCATGTCCGACTCTTCATGACCCCATGGACCAGAGCACACCAGGCACTCCTGTCTTCCACGGCCTCCCGCAGTTTGGTCAAACTCATGCTGGTAGCTTCAAGAATACTGTCCAACCATCTCGTCCTCTATCGTCCCCTTCTCCTTGTGCCCTCCATCTTTCCCAACATCAGGATCTTTTCCAGGGAGTCTTCTCATGAGGTGGCCAAAGTATTGGAGTCTCAGCTTCAGGATCTGTCCTTCCAGTGAGCCTTCCATGTTCTACACATGGCTAAAACAGATATTTGTGGGCTGCTGGTCTGATAAAGATTTGCATGGATGCATCCTGCCTTGGTCAGTTGGCTATAAGGGCAATCCAGATACATAGGGTCTTCAGTGGTAACTGAGGTGAAGCACTGTGAGGCAGTCCAAGAGTTGATGTGGTACAATAAGAGGGTCATGAGGCAAGTCCAGAGTCAAACACAGCAAAGGTTGGCAGGGTTCAAGAGCAAGGTAGTAATAATAATAATAATACCTTTATTGTCATTGTACAACCTGTGTACAGTGAAATTAAACGAGCCTCCCTCCCCACCCCCCAACACTCAGTAACACATATTCAGTCAGACTAGGCCACAGGAACCAAAAGCCAAGTTACACAGAGCTAAGGACCTGTGTTGTCCTACTACAAACAAGCTGCAGCTGAGAGTTTATGTAGCCTGGCTACCAAGACCCAACTAGTTAGTTCAGCTTCAAGGCACCATTACTCCTGAGGCCTCCTGCTCCTGAGGAGCCTGATGCCTCTGAGCAGGGGCAGACTTTGGTCTTTCAAATTTCAGTGGTACCCTGTGTGAGGCCAAAATTTGGCCCCCACCCCACCTTGCCTTTTATACTGTATATGTATATAAATATAAATACATATGACTTTTAGCTACAGTCCTATGTACACTTACTTGGGAACAAGCCCCATTTTACTTAGCAAGATTAACTCTGAGTAATCATGCATAGGACTGAAGTGTTTGACTTTTCAAACGTTCTCTACCAGGCAACTCTATTTCCCTGACAAACTTTTCTGCGTGCAGTATATTTTCATGTGTCAATCCCATAGTCTTATCTGATGGTCATAATGACTGACTTTAGACACAAGTTATTGTGTTAAAACGGTAGCTACTATTTTGCATGCAACAGGAACAATTGGAGTAGGTTGACATGAACCAGAAAATTAAACATATTCTGGGCAGCTGTGCCCACTTAGTAAACAAAAGTTTACCTTGAATGCCATTACGCAAGATTTGATTTGAGTTAATAACAATAAAAATGGAGCAGGAAACCTCTTCTCTGTTTTCTCCCCTCCACCACCCCGACTTTGCACAAAGTGACAATCAGGGAATCTAAGTCTAATAATATAGTAAAAAAGGCAGACCTTTTCTAGACCTTGATATGCAGGAACAGGACAGTGGCATACCAGTCATTCACCACAGGGAGCAAAAGTGGTGAATAACTGTCCAGCTGCCTACAGTGTTCCATCATGGGTAAATGGGTATGAATACAGGCTTCTGTTTGTGCATTTTTAAAAGATCAGGATCCATATGTGCAATGGATGCAGCACCTGGTACTCCTGAATCTGTATTGATATAACACTGGTGGCTACATGGGCAGCTCATGCTGCTGAATCAGGAATCTTGGGTACTTGTAACACAGAATGGTCGCTTCACTTGCAGATGATGATGATGATGAATTTTATCGAGTGCTCTCCATAACACTCAATAAAAGGTTCATAACAAAAGGTTTGCATTCCCCCCTTGAAATAGTCCATAAAAATATTAAGTAAAAATGTATATTTGGATAGGGGGATAGATTAGATTAGATACTCCCAGTGGTGATTTTTTTGGCATCACAGTGTCAACCGTTGAAGGCTGTTGGGCTCAGATGAAATGTTGCCTCGTGAGGAGAATGTGTGGGACAGGAGCTTTCAGAAGTCTGGTCATGTGATATGATATCCCATACTTGTCCCATGCTGAAATTCTGGTAATATGTGGAATGTGATTCATATATATAGCAAATGCAGAGCTTTTGGGGATTGCTTGTGCTTTTTTGCATTCTGATATTATCCATTTTGGAAAAAAATCATTACATTAATATCCCACCTTTCCTCCAAGTAGCTCACAGTGGCGTATGTGGTTCTTGCACCTCCCACTTTATCCCCATAATATCCCTGTGAGGTAGGTTAGGCTAAGAGCAAATAATATTATCATTATTTATTAAATTTGTATATTGACCTTCATCCAAAGGTCACAGGGCAGTTCACAACATAAAAATACAAACTGAGAAAGCATGTCTTCCCTAAAAGAGGGCACGTGTTGTGGTAAGACCTGGAGAATGACCTTCTGGTTGTGGATGGGTATATTGGACAACCACAACACCTGATTGGTAGGTCCCTCATTGCTGGGTTTAATCTGGCCAATGGGGAGCTGTCTAAGCATGCCAAGGGACCTATATATACCTATGCATGTGACCCAGAGCTTCCTCTTTCGGCTCGTGCATCGGAACAGCTAAGAGCGTGTCCTCTGTGCAGCCGAGAGACTTGCCTTCGACAATCGTCTTTGGTGATATCTTTCCGTTATTCCCTTTCCTTTTTTAGTTGTTAATTCATTTCTTAATTGTCCCTTTCCCCCAATTTAAGTTGATCCCTTCCCCTTCCCCTGGCGGGGCTTTCAGCCCCTGAGAGCTCCCGTTTTAGGGAGCTTGCCACTGCTTCTTTAATCTCTGCCCACGGGGCGCAAATTTACAGCAGCTTCTTTCCCTTTGAGCTGCGGCTTCGGCTTCGGGGCTTTGGAGCCTTAGCGGCTTTGGGAATTTTGCGACTGTCACTGCCTTGGGCGGCTGCATTTAACCGATTTCATTGTTGAGCATTATTGAGAGTCCCCTCTCTTGTCAGCAGCGATTTCGTTATAACCGTTTCGCAAAATTAAAAAGAGGCTGGTTGGGATTTTCTAAGGGTGGGAATTCCCCCCCCCCCCCATCTCAGCCTGGCCACCATTTTGGGTTACCTTTTGCCTTGGGAGAGGTTCAGCCCCATCTGGTTTTGGTGGGAGCGCCATTTTAATTTGGCGGGAGTGCCATTGTATATTGTGGTTAATTTAATACCCCCCACCCAGTAATGAAGGGATCAAGATGCCTGTTAAAAGGAATCCCAGGCCTGCTCTCCCTTCTAAGAGGGTGATTAGGGGTCCATTGAAATCCCTGCGTTCAGCGCCGGCCTCCGCAGTTCCTCAGCATACACCAGATCGCTTGGGTTCAATTGTGGCTAATATTGGTTCAGACCCGGCTGCCATTGCAAGGTTCAATACTGAACTCGAGACGCTGGCCCAGCAATTTGGGGGGCAGCCTGAGTCACAGTCTGGCCCCTCCACGTCATCCACTGTTTTTGAGGCTCACAGTCCTTTGGATGGGAGCGAAGGGAGTGAGGCTTATGACCCTTTGGGGGCCTTGCTTTCTCAGTTCCAGCCTTCCAGGATTCCAGTCCCAGCTAGTCCTAGGGGTCTCTGGATTAGAGCTTAGGATGCTTTGGCCACCCTGGCCTGTGATCACACATTCCAACATGCACTGGTTTACCACAGTATGGAATCACTGGGAAACAAAATATTTGTTGCCTTGACACCTGCAGTTGTTGTAACCTAATTTTGACATGCTGATTTCATATCTGAAGTTGGTTTTGTTCTGTAAGCTCTAGTTTTTTTGCAACTCACTTTTCACCATAATTTTTGTTTTCACAATGCAAGAATTCAATATTTTATTAAACACATAGCCAAAGTAGTACAATATGAGTATAAATGTAAGTGACTTATATAGCATTGAACATGACATGTATAGCATTGAAAATGACACGTATATTTATGTACAGTTGGAGGTATGCAAAAAAAAAAATGTATTCCCTTGGGATACACAGTATCTACAAGCTGTTGTTATTCAGGTAAGAATTTGCACTTGTAGCTCTTGTGTTTGTGGACTTGCACAGGGGATTCTCGTTTGATGGTCCAACAGTAGTCTGACATCATAGTTTTGTCCCATCGCCCTTGATAACGCTCTTCCATTGTCTTCAGGTCTTGATGGAAGCGCTCTCCCTGTTCATCACTGACTGCCCCAAGGTTTTCGGGGAATTGATCTAGGTGACTGTTCAGGAAATGGAGCTTCACACTCATATTGCACCCAAGATTGTGGAAAGCCAACAACATTTTTTCAACCACAACCTCATAGTCGTCTGCTTTTTTGTTGCCAAGGAAGTTTTTGATAACTGCCACGAAAGACTGCCACCCTTTCTTCTCTTTGCCATTCATCTTCCTGACAAATTCCTCATCTCGAACAAGGGCACGAATTTGAGGTCCATCAAACACACCTGCTTTGATCTTCTCAAAAGACAAAGCAGGAAAAGCTACAACCAAATGTTGAAAACATTTACCTTCAGTATTTAATGCCTTCACGAACTGTTTCATCAAGCCAAACTTGATATGGAGTGGAGGAAAATGATCCTGTCTCGGCTGATGATTGGTTCATTCACAATGTTTGGCATCCCTGCTTCTAGAGTTTCATGAATGGGCCACTCCTTCTGTATCCAATGTTTGTCTCGAGCTCGGCTGTCCGACATGCACAGACAGCACGGGTACTTGGTAAAGCCTATCTGTTGTCCAAGCAAGAAGTTGACCATTCTGAGATCCACACAGATGATCCAGTTGTGCTTGTAATATTTGAGTAAGTCAATCACAATTTTTATGTCATTATATTCTTCTCACAACTGCAGTGAGTGACCAATGGGAACCGCTCCATACACGTTTCTGTTGTGCAAGAGAACACACTTGAGACTGCGCTTAGAGCTATCAAGAAATAAGCGCCATTCCGTTGAATTGTATGATGTAATTGTAATTGGCAGAGAAGGCCTGGGATATCATGACAGTAAACAAAGTGCTTGTCTTCTGAAAAGAAGGCCACAAAATCCTGGTCCTTCTTTCAGAAATATGCCACTTTTGCTGAGTGGTGCAGTAGATGTTTTTCTTGCAGCCTGGACACTAATAACTCAGCTGCCTTCTTGGAGAGGCCCAAATCATTCACTAAGTCATTCAGTTCCGGTTAGCCAAACTGCTGTGGGGCTGATTACTGCTCAGATGAGGAGTCTTCGTATTCTACAACCATTTTTCCATGCACCTTCCCAAAATCCTCATGATGCTCCTCACCATTTAACTCCTTTCATCTACAGAAGAGACAAACCCCTTAAAAACTGGAATTAGGAGTTCCTCAGAGTGTGGGATAGGTCTAATTGATGAAGGAATACTGGGATAGGCAACAGCATGTCGGTTTTTCTTGCCGATACCCTTCGTATTGACCAGAAGTCACTTGTGTGATCCTTGGGTTCTTGCCAAACCATGGGAACCCCAAAAGGCATACCCTTCCATTTTCCTTTTGTCCAGTCTCTAAGCATTTCCTCACAATTGTGACAAACAATATGTGGCACCCATTTCTTGTCTTGGTCGCCCAGGGGAATTTCAAAATAGCTTTTATAGGCACACCTCACAAACGCTGTTATATTGCGTCTTTGATGAGGAAGTGTGTAGCAGCCACATACATAACAAAAGGCATCAGGCTTGTTTACACATTTTTGTCTACTTGAAGAAGCCATGGTCCAATCTGAAAAATATTTAGGTTACAAAACTATAAAAATAAAGAAAAATTAAGTTTGCAAAACAATAATTACCATGATCAACGTGTCAGTGTCCACTTATCCCCAGTGTAAATATGACATATCAGCAAAAGTCAGAAATTGAAATATAACTATAGCATGTACACAAAAATTAATTTCAGATTTGAAATCAGCATTGAAAGAACATATAAGAACAGTTGGAAAATCTCATGCAACAGGGGAAAAAATTGTTCCCCAGTGATATGATTGCAACCCCACATCACAAATAGTCAACAAACATTTATTGTTTATGACTACTTTTGTTATGTTTGTTGTTATGTAATCTGTTATATGTTGTAAGCTGTCTTGAGAGTGGTTTTTAACTTTGAAAAGGCAGCATACAAATAAAATGATTGATTGATTGAAGTCTTCATTAGTCCCTGAATACTACTTTTCTGCAAGTGGAACAAATTTGGCTATGTCTAGAGACCATATTGCATGTTTGTGAGCTATATCAATTCAATTTAGTTTTCCATTATTGAAAACAATTAATAATTAAAATTAATTATTGTACTAGAATCTTTGTTAACTGGTTAATGTTTTAACTTAAAGTGTGTGTATGCAGTGTAGTTAATGTAAAAAGTTATGCTTCCCAGGGAATAAGTCTCATTCAACTTAACAGGCCTTTCTGCTGAGTAGTAAAAAGGTAAAGGGACCCCTGACCATTAGGTCCAGTCATGACCGACTCTGGGGTTGCGGCACTCATCTCACTTTATTGGCCAAGGGAGCCAGTGTTTGTCTGCAGACAGCTTCCGGGTCATGTGGCCAGCATGACTAAGCCACTTCTGGTGAACCAGAGCAGTGCACAGAAACGCCGTTTACCTTCCCGCCAGAGCGGTACCTATTTATCTACTTGCACTTTGACGTGCTTTCGAACCGCTAGGTTGGCAGAAGCTGGGACCGAACAACAGGAGCTCACCCCGTCACGGGTATTAAAACTGCCAACCTTCTGATCAGCAAGTCCTAGGCTCTGTGGTTTAACCCACAGCGCCACCCGTGTCCCTCTGCTGAGTAGAGATGCCTAGAATTGTGCTGTTAAGAACACACTATTTCTCTAATCAAAAGCAATTTTGTACAGACACGTATTCCACAGATCAGGGTTTTCTGTTCTCACAAACATTAGTCACAGCTCAAATGCTTAACAATGGTAACAACAATGGACAATGTGATGCACCCTGGCAGACAACTATCGCATGGTGATATATATTGTGCAACGTTTAATACTGTACACAATCACAGAATAATAATTCTCCTAGGCACTGAATATTAAAACCTATACATCAAATTGAGATGCAAACGTGGAAAGAATTACAGGATGAAAGGCATCAACCTGTTTTGCATAACCCAGTAAACCAAAGGAGCACTTTGCAAGACCATGTGACTGTGTGGGCTCCCAGAAAACCCTTGCAGCCACTTTGCTTATTCTTGGACCTTTTTACAACTGTGCCACGTAAACTAAGGCAAAGCTTAACTTAATCTGAAACAGAATTCCAGCTGCCACTCTCTGTTCACTAACCACAAAAAAGTTTGGTCTTGAGCTGGACTATAAAGAAGGCTGATCGCCGAAGAATTGATGCTTTTGAATTATGGTGCTGGAGGAGACTCTTGAGAGTCCCATGGACTGCAAGAAGATCAAACCTATCCATTCTTAAGGAAATCGGCCCTGAGTGCTCACTGGAAGGACAGATCCTGAAGCCGAGGTTCCAATACTTTGGCCACCTCATGAGAAGAGAAGACTCCCAGGAAAAGACCCTGATGTTGGGAAAGATGGAGGGCACAAGGAGAAGGGGACGACAGAGGACGAGATGGTTGAACAGTGTTATTGAAGCTATGAACATGAGTTTGACCAAACTGTGGGAGGCCATGGAAGACAGGAGTGCCTGGCATGCTCTGGTCCATGGGGTCACGAAGATTCAGACACAACTAAATGACTAAACAACAACAACAGCTCACTGTTAGTGGAGAGTGCTTAACCCAATGTCGGTTTGGAGGAGACACTAAGCCAAACCTTGGCTTAGTTCAGTGCAGCTGCAAAAGGAACTGGGAGGAACAAACCATCTGCAAGCACCTCTTCTGGGAACCCCCACATTCATGTGGTTTTGAAGGGAGAGGGAAGGATTGCTTTCTATATGCTTTCTATACCTTGTACCTTGTACCTAAGAAGGATCTTCTATATTCTCTGTACTTTGGATCTAAGTAAATTTCTGAGCTAATTTGACTTCTGCAAAAGAGGCCCCTCGCTTTAGGAATGCAAGATTAAAAAAGACACATATGAAGGAGACTGTAAGCTAGAAATAACCAGAGGCCCCTCGCTTTCTTACTTTAGGAATGTAAGATAAGAAAGACACATACGAGGGAGACGGGAGGAGGGGATGCAGGACGCTTAGAAAGACACGTATAGGGAAAATAGGGAGGGGGGGCTGCATAGAGGGCTAGCATTATAGATATGCCATGCCATATAAAAAAAATAAGTTAAAAACTTTCCAGTTGATTGGGGAAGTTTTTGGAGGGCGTTTGGGGGAGGAGGGAGGGAGCTTTCTCAAGGTATAAGAAAGTCTGCAGAGGCGTATTTCTGGGCAGCCAGTCTTCCAGAAATTATTCTGCTGGCTGTCACTGTGCACAGAGAATAAACTGCTTTCCTCCAAAGAAAGATCTTTCCTGGTGCTTTCTTTTGCTCTCTCTCTGGATCTGAGGACGCGGGCCAACGATTCCCTGGCATGGACTAGGCTCAGCCTACATCTTGGTTCCCTGACCGGGAATCTGCCCCACCTCAGAGGGCTGGGGAGAGCCAGGCTCGACCTTGGTGGACAGCTCGGATCGGCAATTGCATGCTCCACGCGCGCCCTGCCAATTTGTGGGGGGAGCCAGCCACACCGCTCCGGAGCAAGGACCCAGGTCGAGGGAGGAAAGAGGACTGGCCAGGGAAGGGAATCTGCAGCAGAAAACGGTAAGCCCAAGGGAAAGGGCGTGGGCGTGAGCCCAAGGGAAAAAAGGGAGGCCTGATCAGCCTCACCTGGTTATGCAGTAGAGTGCAGCCAGGAAGGGAAAAAAAAGGGGTGTGGCAGTGGTGTGCCACCGGTAAGGTTTGGTAAAAAAAAAAAAAAAAAAAAAAGGGGGGGGGGAACAGAGGGAAAATTATTTTGGTGTGTTTTGTGTATTACATGTTGAAATTATTTTGGTGTGTTTTGTGTATTGCATGCTGAAATTATTTTGGTGTGTTTAGTGTGTTACATGTTGAAATTATATTGATGTGTTTTGTATGTTGTATGTTGCATGTCAGATACTCTAGTGACTGAATTGTCAAGTGTGGGCCAGGGCTTAGTGTCCCCCTTGGCCGAGCGATTGTAGGGCTGTAGTGTGTGTAGAGTGAGAGAATTTACAACCTGTTAGCAGCAGAGTATCTGAAAATGGGGTCTGGGGCAAGCCAATGTAGTCCTCTGGAATGCTTTTTAAACAACTGGAAAGCAGCCACAAAGCATGATGATTGGGGAATCAAATTGAGGCAACGGAGGATGAGAACATTATGTGAGGTTGACTGGCCCTCGCAACAAACTAACTGGCCCTCGGAGGGGAGCTTTGATTTGCAACTAATCAACCCACTGTATCAAAATATCTTGAACGTCCACCCAGACCAGATCCCCTACATTTCTACTTGGAAAACCAATGTAGAAAAGAACCCATCGTGGTTGAAAGCCTGCCGAGGCGACGCCCCACAAAGTACAGTTTGTGCAGTTCGACCGACAGGGAAATCAGAAAAGCCCCCAGTGATACCAGACCCAGAAGAAGAGGAGGGGGAAGTCATTAAACCACCTCCACCCTATGCTCCACCAACTGCCCCTCCCCTGGACCCAGGCCCCCAGGCACCGGGAGGAGCTAGCCCCCAGCCTGAACCCCCCAAGGCTAATGAATCAGAAGAAGAAGAAGACGATGATGAGGAATTTGTAAAGGGATTGGTTGAGTTAGCAAAGAAGGGAAGAGAGTGGACTCAGTATCAGTCTTTGAGATTGCAACAGTATGTACAACCCTATGCAGAAGAAGTGGATGTTAGCCCCCACGTGTTGGCTGCAGCAGGATGCTCCTCAACACAAGGGAAGAAATGGCAGAGGGAATGGATAGAAGCAGCAACCAGGGCAGCCTTCCATAAGTCCCATGAGGCACAGAAAAAGGGTGGGATCGGAGTAATGCCCCTCCGAAGGGTTTATGACCCACCAGGACCTCCAGGGACTAATGGAGCAGCAGCAGAACGGACCTACACGGTCCAGCATATACCCTTTTCAAGTGCAGATGTCTGTAACTGGAGAAATCAAAACCCATCTTTTGAGGAAAACCCAGCGAAGATCATAAAGCTGTTTGAAGGGATTTTTAAAACTTATAATCCCACCTTTGATGATGTGCAGTATTTGATGGATGCGCTACTAACCACAGAAGAAACTAGGCGAATCCATGCTGAAGCCCGAGCACACCTGAGAGCGCAGGGAGTGCAGGATCCAGCTATGGCAGCAGGATATCCAGAAAACACCCCGAATTGGAATTATCAGACTGTTGATGGCCAGAACATCCTCACTACCTACCGCCAGAATGTGTTAAATGGTATGAGAAGGGCAGCTAGGAAACCCACCAACTTTGTGAAGGTTAGAGAGGTAGTGCAGGGGAATGAAGAGGCCCCAGGAGCATATTTAGAACGCCTGAAGGAAGCCTACCGCCAGTATACTCCTGTGGACCCAGATGAGGCTGCCAACGCCCCTATCATAAAAGCTGCCTTTGTGGCCCAAGCGGCGCCCGATGTCCGCCGAAAGATTCAAAAACACGAGGGGTTCATGGGCCACACCCTTGAGTGGATGTTAGAACTGGCTCAAACCACTTATAATCAGAGGGAGGAAGAGGCACAAAAGAAAAAGGAGAAGTATCAAGCAAAGAAGTTGATGGCGCTACAGGCTACCGCACCCACCCCTCAGGAAAGAGGAAGTGCCCGGGGAGGAGGGCAAGGCCGTCTGGGGAGGAACCAGTGCGCCATCTGCCGGCAGGAAGGGCACTGGAAAAGAGAATGCCCACAAGCTCACTCAGGTGGAGGAGGACGAGGAGAGCGAATCCCAGGCCCAATCCTCGTGGGACCTGGACAAGAACTGAGACCTTGGACATCTGCAAATACAGGCAGGGGTAGAGGACGTGGACAGGGACCTCCCTGGCACCCTCCAGCCCAAAGACAGCCCGCCGCGATGAGCCTGAGAGAGGAGGAGGAAGAATACTAGGACAGACCGGGCCCAGCTGATTTAGGTTCCCGTGAGCCCATGGTCAAAATACAAACAGGGAACCGAACCATCCCCTTCATGGTTGACACAGGAGCCGCCCACTCTGTTTTGCCAGTACCAGTGTCCAAGCCCACCAAGCAAACAATTAACATAATAGGAGCTACAGGCAAATCACAAAGAGCCCCCTTCTTGCAATCTGTTGCCTGTCGCCTGGGCGGCCAAGTGGTCCAACACAAGTTTTTGTATATACCAGAGTGTCCCATCCCATTGTTGGGCCGAGACCTGCTATCAAAGTTGCAAGCCCAGATTTCCTTCCAACCGACAGGAGAAGTGACAATGACTACAGGGCAAGCAGGAGAGTTCTCCTTAGAGGTACCCTTGAGGGAACACTGGCGCTTAATGATGGTAGAAGAAGAGGAGGGGATTATTCCAGAAGACCTCCTGCAAGAAGTTAACCCTGGTGTATGGGCAGAAAGCAACCCACCTGGAATGGCAAAGAACATCCCACCTATAATAGTCAAGCCCAAGCCATTCGCCAACCCTGTGGCTGTGAACCAATATCCTATCCCCCGAAGAGCTGCGGAAGGAGTATGGGTACATTTGGAACGGTTACTTCGCCATGGCATCCTGAGGCAGTGTCAATCTCAGTGGAACACCCCACTCTTGCCGGTGAAGAAGGAAGATGGCTCGTACCGCCCGGTCCAAGACCTTAGATTAGTCAACCAGGCCGTGGAGACCCTCCACCCCAATGTGCCCAATCCTTACACGCTGTTGAGTCTAATACCTCCCACCGCATGTTATTTCACCGTATTGGACTTGAAGGATGCATTCTTCTGTTGCCGCCTGGCAGAAGAAAGTCAGCCCCTGTTTGCATTTCAATGGACAGATCCGGGAACAGGCACCAGGGTGCAATACACGTGGACGAGGCTTCCACAAGGCTTCAAGAATTCTCCAACCCTTTTTGGGGTTGCATTGGCCTCGGACCTGTCTAGCTTCCCCACCAGTCCGCGCAGAGTCTTGATGCAGTACGTGGATGATCTTCTTTTGGCCTGTTCAGACGAGAGCACGTGTATGGAGGCCACCAAGGACTTGTTAAATCACCTGGCTGAAGCAGGATACCGAGTATCTAAGAAAAAGGCCCAGATATGTCAACCCACCGTGAAATACCTTGGATTTGATATATCCCATCAGCGACGGACCCTAAGGGAAGAAAGGAAGCAAGCCATCATCCAGATTCCAGAGCCAAAGAATCGCAGGGAACTTCGCGGCTTTCTGGGCTCAGCAGGATTCTGTAGAATATGGATACCAGACTACAGCACAATTGCCAAGCCTCTGCATGAGTCAACCAGAGGAACTGAAAAGGACCCCTTTGTGTGGGGAGAAGAGCAACAGCATGCCTTCAAGGATCTGAAAAAGGCATTGCAGCAAGCACCAGCGCTGGGCATCCCAAATCCTGAGAAGCCTTTCTCCCTATTTGTGGATGAAGACCAGGGAACAGCAAAGGGAGTGCTATGCCAAAAATTGGGAAGCTGGCAGCAGCCCGTGGCATACCTATCTGAGCGCCTGACGCCTACAGAACAAGGTTTACCGCCATGCATGAGAGCAGTAGTGGCAGTAGCCACCCTACTGCACAAAGCAGACAAATTTACTTTTGGCCAAGACACTGTTTGTGTGACCCCGCATGCAGTCCCAGCTCTGCTTGACATGAAGGGTACCTATTTCCTCTCCCAAGCAAAAATGAGAAAGTGCCAGATGCTATTGTTGCACCCGCGTTTGAAGTTCCAGGTTACCACCGCCCTCAACCCAGCTACCCTGTTGCCGGTAGGAGAAGGTGAGGAGCAGATGCACGATTGCATTGAAGTGATGGATGAAGTATATTCCAGCAGACCTGACCTAAAAGATGAGGCAAACCCCCACTGGCCTTCATGGTTTGTAGATGGAAGCAGCTTTGTTGAGACTGGACAGCGGAAGGCAGGCTATGCAGTGGTTGCCCTGGAAGACCAGGTGATCGAAGCAAAGTCACTCCCACCTGGAACATCGGCCCAGCTGGCAGAGCTAACTGCGCTTACCAGAGCCCTGAGCCTGGCAAAGGGACAGAAGATAAACATTTATACAGATTCTAAGTATGCATTCTTGACTTTACATGCCCATGGAGCCTTATGGAAAGAAAGAGGTTTGCTTACCTCCAGAGGAAGCCAGGTGGCCCACCCACAAGCCTTATTGAACCTTCTGGATGCTGTATGGGAGCCCGAGGCAGTGGCAGTTATCCATTGTTATGGACACAAGACTGGACCAGGGGAAGTGGCCAGAGGAAACCGATTGGCAGACAGAGTAGCCAAGGAAGCAGCCCAAGAACTGGCCCCCGCCTCGGTTATTGGAGCACTGGTCCCAGAAGAGATTTTAAGCACTACTGACAAGCCAGCTTATACAAAGCAGGAAAGGGACACTGCAGACGCTCAGGGGTTGACGTTGTCCAACGAAGGATGGTACCTTACCCCTGATGACAGGATATGGATTCCAGAGTCCCTTTCTCGGCAGGTTACTCAGAGATACCATGATTCAACCCACATAGGACCAGATGCTACAACCAAGCAGCTGGAAAAATGCTTCTATATAGCCCACCTTTACCAACTGGCAGCCCAGATCTCCAGGAAATGCCTGCTGTGTCAAAAGAATAATCCCAGAGCCGGACCACTGGCTCCCCCAGGGATTCAGCACAGTGGAACTGCACCTATGGAAGATCTTGTCGTGGACTTTACTGAATTACCCCGTTGTGGACTGCACCGCTACCTGCTGGTAGCAGTGTGCACCTACACCGGATGGGTTGAAGCATGGCCCACAAAGACTGAAAAGGCACTTGAAGCAACCAGGTGCCTGCTTAGGGAAATCATCCCTCGCTATGGACTGCCAAGGTCCATAGGATCTGACAATGGACCAGCATTTGTTCATGCAGTCCTACAGGGACTGGCAAAAGCGCTCCAGATCAACTGGAAGCTGCATACTGCTTATAGACCCCAGAGTTCTGGAAAAGTAGAGAGGATGAACAGAACTCTAAAGAATCAGCTGTCCAAGCTGACACAGGAGACCGGGTCTAATTGGGTGACCATGTTGCCCTTGGCATTACTCAGGGTCCGCAGTCTCCCGTCAAAACGGACCCATTTGTCACCTTTTGAAGTTATGTTTGGGAGACCAGTTCCATATGTTAGAATGTTAACTCCATATGCTAGCCAAGATGTGCAATTGAATAACTATGTACAGTCACTCTCCCAAGTTTTCTCTTACCTCAACAGGTGGACCCAGGCTCGCACCCCATGTGTGTTAACTGAACCGTTCCATCAGTTCGAGCCAGGTGACGAAGTGTGGGTGAAAGACTGGCAGCGAGCCCCCCTACAGCCCTGCTGGAGGGGACCCTACACTGTGCTACTCTCTACCCCTACTGCTGTGAAGGTTGCCGGCATCACCCCGTGGGTCCACCATACTCGAGTGAAGAAAGCCATTTCAGACTGGACAGTAACACCAGATCCAGAGAATTCCCTTCGGCTGACCATCTCCAGACGCCCGGTAGACAACCGCCCTGCTGATATCACTCCGGAGGCTGATATCTCTACGCACGGCTGAAGAATTGGATGGGAGGGGCGCCCGCGGGCAGCGTCCCCAACGTAGAAACTTGCTCTCCAGCAAATTCAGAGGCACCAATCGGACTTTTGGTATTGGGTCCGGAACCCCTTGATATAGTCACCCCAAGTGTCAGGCCATTGCAGGGGTGGACATATTCCTGTGGGTGCATGCTGATATATGAAGAGGGAGGAGCCCCTTTTGGGTATAATATCTTGAAGAGACAACACGAGAGCCCAGTCCACCCACAAGGGATTGTAGGGAAATTGCTCCGTATAGTAGGTGCCTCAGCAGAGAAGTGGAAAGTTACCCCTGAGGCCCAGGAAATAGTTGAATACGAGTATCGGTGGGCCCTTCAGCTGTAAAAGAAAAACTAGAAATGAACCCTGATTTTTGGTGGGAGGAACCATGGAGATATTGGGTTTGGTGGATAGGAGTGATATGTATCGCCCTTGTCATATGGATGCTCTCGTATTTCTGTTGGCACGAGCGCCATAGGTTTTTTGGAAGGAAGCGATCCCCCTCCATCCCCTTGATGATCCTTCTCCTATTTATGATGGGAGAATCTATTCCCAAGGCCGAATGCTTCCAGGTCTTAAATCGTAATAGCATTTTCCCCACACAGGAAATGAGAAAACAGGGGGCTCAGAGTCTCTATAACAAGTGGCTTCAATTGGCAGAAATAGTAGCCCATGAAGCAAATAAAACTGCTTGTTTAGTTTGTACCCTTGGACCCTTAGATGGAGGAGGAGGAATGCCCATGCTCCCCATACCCCTCAATCGTTCTCAGATCCAATATACACATAGTCCATCCCGCCCAACTCCTTATTGGAACCATTCAGCTCCTTTACGAGTTTATAGGGTCTCTGGATGGTTCTGTATTAATCAAACCCGAAATACCGTCTACAACTATACGAGGTTTATAGGACGGTCATCATGTAAATGTACATGTGGTAGTCCTTTGGACATCTCTGAATGTGGCGGGGCTTGTACCAACCTTGCACTCATGGTGGAAGGTTCTCGAGCCAGCTGGACCTCTTCTCAGCGCGGCAGTAATATTTATTGGATTTGTGGAACAAAAGCTTATCACCTCTATCCACAGAACGGATATGGTGTCTGCTTTCCAGCGTTTCTTGTACCTCCAATGTGGATACCCTCTTCCCCATCCCATCGTAACCGCCGCTTTGCTGATATCTCCAACATCGCGGGGGGTAGTAAACAAACCTGGGGAAAGGACGAATGGCCACCTGAGCGGATAATTGCCCACTATGATCCTGCCTCCTGGAACCCTGATGAGTTAGTGGCAGGTGCCAGAGAGCCCATTTACAATCTCAATCGAATCATCAGGCTCCAGGCAGTGGTGGAAGTTGTGGCCAATGCTACAGCCACCGCCCTCCGTCTTGTTGCCACCCAGCTAGATGAAACCCGAACGGCTATTCTCCAATTGCGTTTGGGAATGGACTTCATTTTAGCTAAGCAAGGAGGTTTTTGTGCTGCCCTGAACCTGACAGGTGGAGCATGTTGCTTCAACATTTCAGACCATGGCGAGGCTATCCGTGATCTGGCAGCAAGCATTGAAAAGGTAGCACATGTCCCTGTACAAACCTGGGAGGGCTGGGATATGTCTTGGTTGGACGGCATCTTCCCAGGTGGATGGATGGGGAGGATATTTACTATGGTGATAGGTCCAATAATGCTTTTATTGCTTTTCTGCTTCTGTATGCCCTGCTTGATGCAATGTATGCAAAATATGATGGAGAAGATGATGTCTCGCATGATGGGACCTCGTGTGCTTGCTTTCATGAGAGATTATAGACCCCTACCCCAGAACGAACCTAAGTATTAGGTTGTTCATAAGAAGAGGAGGGAGTGAAGGGAGAGGGAAGGATTGCTTTCTATATGCTTTCTATACCTTGTACCTTGTACCTAAGAAGGATCTTCTATATTCTCTGTACTTTGGATCTAAGTAAATTTCTGAGCTAATTTGACTTCTGCAAAAGAGGCCCCTCGCTTTAGGAATGCAAGATTAAAAAAGACACATATGAAGGAGACTGTAAGCTAGAAATAACCAGAGGCCCCTCGCTTTCTTACTTTAGGAATGTAAGATAAGAAAGACACATACGAGGGAGACGGGAGGAGGGGATGCAGGACGCTTAGAAAGACACGTATAGGGAAAATAGGGAGGGGGGGCTGCATAGAGGGCTAGCATTATAGATATGCCATGCCATATAAAAAAAATAAGTTAAAAACTTTCCAGTTGATTGGGGAAGTTTTTGGAGGGCGTTTGGGGGAGGAGGGAGGGAGCTTTCTCAAGGTATAAGAAAGTCTGCAGAGGCGTATTTCTGGGCAGCCAGTCTTCCAGAAATTATTCTGCTGGCTGTCACTGTGCACAGAGAATAAACTGCTTTCCTCCAAAGAAAGATCTTTCCTGGTGCTTTCTTTTGCTCTCTCTCTGGATCTGAGGACGCGGGCCAACGATTCCCTGGCATGGACTAGGCTCAGCCTACAGTTTCACCGAGCCATCCTTTGCCTTCCCGTGTCATGCAAAACAGCTCACTGTATACAGTAGGAGATGATACTGCTGCTCACGTGCTTGCCGTGCAATTTGAACGCTGCTTTATTTTTAGGGCTTTTGTGCTTTTTAATCACAATCTTTTTTTAATAAAAACGGTAGATTATAAATTAACGTCATCCTGCAGTTCAACCCAATTTTATTTTAGATGAAAGAAAATGCGGGGAGGGGGGGGGAAGTTATCAATTAGGGGAAACCAAATTGTGCTACTTTTCTTTACTGCAACCATGGTATCCTAGCAACAGCTGTGCCTGCTGTTCCTTCTCCAGACGCTTTGCTGACTCACCAACTGATTCACTCAGACAGCAGCTTTATTTGGTTTCTGATTAGCATCACTGTGCTTGCGTGCAGCCTGTGTGCCTGCCCTAGGCCACACCTATATATAGCCTCTGCTTTTCCCTGCATGGCGCAGTGAGCTGTACAATGCATGGCCCCTCTTGGAGGGTGAAACAAGAGCCTTTTCTTCTACTACTTTTGCCCTTTGCCAGACGTGTTCTCTTCTGCACCCAGGGGCAGTAATTAAGATGCAACAAACAAATGAACACAATCTGTAAAGTTAACAACCTGAAAGGAACTCTTTGCTTTTGTTCTGTTGCCAGTAGCTAGAGGTCTGTTCCCCCATTGAGGAATGTTTGCAATCCCCACGAACACCAATAGAACAAATGCACATCATGCCAAGCATCAGTGGATTCAGCAAACCATCTCCTTGCAAGCAAAAGCTGGCAGTTAAAAAAAATACACCCCTTACTTCTGCAATTTCTATTACTGCTTCATATGGTAGGACAAACTGCAACTGAGAGGTGTTTTCCAAACGGAGGAAGACCACAACAAAGCCAGCTTTAAAGAAGTGTCGAGTTTAATACTAAGGACACCAGCCCCGCTGCAGCTCCAGTGGTACACAAAAAGTATACACAGCATTCTCGTCCCAGCACATCAGAAGATGCCTCCAGTTGGTTCAGTGGTGCCTAGGTTAACAATGAAATGGATATACATGTAAATAGGCACCGCCTGTTTCTGTGTGCAGATCTCCTTTTCTGATCTGAACAAATGGCAGTTGTAGAAGAAGTGATGCCACTTCCGAGTAATTGGTAGATAGCACATGCCTTCTCTCCCCACCATCACCTTGCATGATCAGCCCCTCTGTTCATTGGTTTTTTTATTATTACTGGACACAAAACCTTAAATCAGTCTTTGCATGTAATATGCAGGTTTTAAAAAACATAAATTTTACCAAATGGGGGAACCATAAATCAATGAAATCAGAGCAGAGCAAGAGCAGAGTGAGGTTAACCCTTTCCTTCCCTGCTGCAGCACTGAGGGAAATGCCTCTTCTGAAGCTCGAATTTACTTTGGGAGGAAATCCCCTATTGGTGCCAAGTGGAAATTTCCCCTCAAGCAAATACTAGCTTCAGAAGAAGGGTTTTCCTCAGGATCTCTGCAGGAAAAAGGAAGGGTTAATTCCCCACTTGCTCTGATTCCATTAATTGTCAGTACCCCATCCCAATGCAGTTTTAACTTTCAGAGAAAAAACATATTTAATGCCAAGAGTAGCTTGGCCTTCAATTTTCAACCCAAATTCTTCTACAGTGGTACCTCAGGTTACATACGCTTCAGGTTACAAACGCTTCAGATTACAGACTCCGCTAACCCAGAAATAGTACCTCGGGTTAAGAACTTTGCTTCAGCATGAGAACAGAAATCATGCTCCAGCGGTGCGGTGGCAGCAGGAGGCCCCATTAGTTAAAGTGGTGCTTCAGGTTAAGAACAGTTTCAGGTTAAGAACGGACCTCCAGAACGAATTAAGTACTTAACCCGAGGTACCACTGTACTTGCATTTCTACATTTTTAGGTAGTTTCTATGCCCATGAATTATGTCATCTATCAATGACTACCCTAGTAACTCCAAAAATCTTCAACAGATTACCCCTGTATGCCAAAGACCTTCCTTTGTAGGAAGGAAGGCTGTTGGATTATAAATATGTTTATCTTGTTTGTTATTTTTACTTTGCCATGGAGTCATTTTAATAATGATGTTTTATCTGTTCCTGTTTTTGTGTATTTTCTCTGGTTTTGTTTGTTTGTTTGTTTGTTTGTTTATAGCATTTGTATCCCGCTCTTCAGCCCAAAAGGCTCCCAGAGTGGCATATATACAGATAAAACATGACAGCAATCCTACCTGCAGACTTACAATGTAAGGGGGGAAATGACACAAAAGGGGAAAGAGACAGGGAGGGAAGAGGAAAATAAAAATAAAATTCAAAACTTAGGCACCAATTTCCGTACAGTTTTTCCTATATTGACCAGCTGGCACCGTTCTGGAGCAGGAGGTGCCTAATAGAGATGGGCCTCCAGCAAAGGTGATGAAATGAACCCTGCTTCCTGTCTCTCCCACTGAGGCATTCTAATGAAATGGCTGTTGTCAGGTGTCAGTTGAGGAGAGAGGAGGCCTGGTGGAGTTGGCCTGCCATAGCAGAGCCGACGGAGTGAGATTCCCAGCTCTCCCACCGCTCTTTTAATTGGTGCTCTCTTTATTAGTATTATAGATTTAGGATGAAGCCTAGAAATTAATAAATGCTAGGATTTGGGTTATTTGTGATATGAAGGGAGAATGCAAGCTGCAAAGGAATTTCTGGGCTATCTAATGCAAAACAACCTGGCTGAGCTACGGCTATCAAAAGAACAATTTGTGGGAATGTTTAGGGTGGCAGGATAGGATATGTTATTTATTAATATCCTTCCTAACTTGCACTAGCAAGTTCCCTTACTTAGCAGAGTTTACATTCCCCTTCTCATGCACAGCAGAAATCTGGTTGCAGGCTTGTTAGAACCTCTTAATATTATGCAATTTAATCTCTCTCAGATTGAATTGTAGGTTCCTGGTAAGATCCCCTTTTAATCCCTCCTAAAAGAATAAAGACACCACGATCTTATTCAAAAGCAATAAAAAGGAAGTTTACTCACGATCAGGCAGAGTGTGATCCCTGAAGGCAGGCTTAAGGTTTAAAGTTACAAACTTATACTAACAGGTTTATCCCATAAGGGAGATGACCTGGGGGACTGCTTGGCTGGCAACCAGCAGTTCATTCCAGGAAGTTCGCAGGACGAATAGAAGATGGAAAAGAGAGAGAGTGGCAGCATGCCTTGGCCTTTTATCAGGTCTGGAAAGGTCACGCCCACCCACTAGTTACAGGCAAGAAAGGATGCTCCAGGCCAGGAGGAACAGGAAGTTTTGACTGGCTGGGCCAAACATTCCCTTGCATATCCACTCTAGCAGTTACCAGGGTAACTGCTGGGGGGGGGCAATAGTTGCTGAGGGAAGAAGAGCTGAGATCCATCTTGGGCAGGAAGGCTGAAGGTTGCCTGTGCTGCTGCCTCTTGAAATGACCATGCGGTAATATTTGGACTCCCTCCATGCAGACTGAAAGTGTAAATAGGTGAATAAGTCATATTTCTTAAAGCCATGACAGTCTCCACCATGTCTTCCATTCTCCAAAGGAGCCAAACCTATGTGGGTGCCTGGGACCCCATGGGTTCTTGCCTCTGCTTGGCAGAGAGAGGGGCAGGCGCCTGACTTTTGTAACATTAGAAGGAGCATTTCTGCACACAGCTGTCCTGGAAAAAATGGGACATTCCACAAGAGGGCAGTAGCCAAGATGGCTGCCATGATGGCACACAATTTCAGACTGCACTTTGGTTGTGCATGGTGCTCAAAAACATGCATTTTGGGGCACCACACTTTTTTCAGGGCAGAAATTTTGCGTGGTGACCCAGAACATGCATTTTTGGATGTTGTGCCTGAAAAAGCACTTTTGGAGGGGCGTGACCTTGTGTGGGTCGTATGACTCACATGGGAGTGTGGACCTGGAAGATGGATATCCTGGATCTGGGCCTTGTCGTGTTGGAAGGTATGCAGCTATACACATGAAGGCTCCCTTCCTGCCGATGTCTGCACTGGGTGCACAGGCTCCTGGAAGCAAGGCTAGCTGGCATGTGTAATATTGGTGGCACAACCCCACACACAAACGTTGGTCCTACATGCGGGTACAATGGCTGAATGGGGCTTTTGATACTGTTGCTTACTCTTGGACTATTAGCTGCCTAGGACTTTTAAGGAAAAGTAAGATGTATAAATAACAAAAGACATGCTCCACTGCCGTAACCTGTTTTAGAATATTAGATTGCCTATCTATGAAAAGCTGTGCTGCTGGGGAAATGCACAAAATCATTTTCTCATCCTTGCTCAGAAATCAGATGATTGCTGTCTAACTCTACCGACCAAATCTGCTCAGTGAAGTCAAGCATTAGGATGGGGTAGCCTCGAGACAAAACGAAAGAAGAATCTCAAGTCCACATTCCTGCTGTTCTCCTTATCTGGAGAAGCAAAAGGGAGAAGACAGATTATATCTCATCATCAAGTGAATGTAAATCTAGAATAGTTCAACTAGGATGAATATCAGCACAGCTTTCCTACTTGTAAGATGAGCTGGGTTTTCCTTTTCCTCATCCATGAAGGGAATGGAGGGGAGGCCCATAAAGGATGTTTTATGGTTTATTACTTGTAGAAGGAAGGGGGAATCTATGCTAGGGGAAAGGAGCAGCCGTGTGTCTATGTGCAAATATGGGGTGGTGGCGTACTTAGTGGCACCATTGGGCTGGAGTTTGGACCTGATGTCCTGCAACCCCAGAGGGACACCAGAGGCGGCATTGGGCTTCCCACACTTACCATTTATAGTGGTACACCTGCTATTTGATCTGTTGTTTTTTAATATTGAATTTGTAGCTGATTGTCTGCACCTTTGGTCAGGATAATGCTTGAAAATATAGAGAATACTGAGAGTCTATTCCAGATATTTTACAGAAGTCAAGTTTTTTGCCTTAGAAAAAAGTGAGGGGTTTTTTAGTACATCATCCTGGTATTCTAGCTGAATTATGATGGTGTCATGTGGCAATATGCCAAAAAACAAAACAAAAAAACCTACAGGATCTCTACCACTAAAAATGGTAAGTGCTTAGTTTATGAATAGATGTAAGAGGTGACATGCCCTGTTTTGAAAGCTTGTGTTTAATAAGGAGAGTAGAACAACAGGAGTTTGTAACGAAAGTGATCTTGCACTCCCCAACTGACTTAACTTGATATTTGTTTTCCATTCTCTGAAGAATAAAATATATTAAATTGTTAATAGTAATCTGACTCCCAAGGAATTTTAAAGGTGTGAACACCCAGCCCAGACATTGTTTTAATGAGACTGCTGATTGCCTCAAATGGATGATGAGATAAACAAAATTTAAATAGCTAAATGATACCCTCCACATTGGTGGACAGCATGTTACAGAAAACTGTGGTCCAGAACCCACTGAAGCCCAAGTGCTTAGAGCTTGCTCACAGAACAAGTAAGGAACATTTCAGTGGATATAAAAGTGGTAGGGTGACAGTCACAACCCCCTAAAAAAAAAAATACAAAACATTTAAGGGGATTGCTAATTAGATTCAGCTCCACACAAACATCTCATTTGCAATTTTGTTCCCATCTCACCAGCCACAAACACACTAGATCAGTGGTTTTCAACCAGTGTGCCATGGCACCCTGGAGTGCCTTGAATGATGGTTGGGGTGCTGTGGGCAACACTGGCCTCTGTCCCTCTTTCCTGTCCATCCCTCCTCTGATGCCTTCTCACGTCTCTGCCTCTTGCACAACTGCAAGCAAGGCTTGCACAACTGTTGTTGTTTTTTAAATGATATTTATTGAGAATTTTAAAGTTACAAAGAAAAAAGAAGGAAAAAACAAGAGAAAGGGAAAAAAAAGAAAGAAAAAGGTAGATAACAGTAACAATTAAATAATGCCATTCAATAAAAACCAAAATCAGAAAGAAAAAACAAAACACACAATGCAACACAATCAAAAAACAAAAATAAACAACAAATTTAAAAACAAATCCAGTATTCCCAAATCCTTAACTTTCATTAACTTATTTCATCGACCTCCTCACACCTCCCTTTTTTTGCATTCTAGTTATTAATTATCTCAGCAAATCCTTTCCATCTTTCACAATATTCTGTTATTAAATTACCTTAATCTATTTTAACCTTATCTTACCATAAAAAATCCTAAAACTTAAAACTTAACTCTTATTTATACCGAATTCTTTTAACCATAACATATTCTTACATAATTCTTTTTAACATATCTGCTAAAGCCAAATAATTTCATTCCAACATTTTTCTAATACTCATTAATTTTACGATACTTTTCTAAATAAATTTTTAAAACTTTCTTCCAATCTTCATCCATCGTCTCTTCTCCTGGTCTCGGGTTTTGTCAGTCCTTTCTATCCCATCCATCTAGTCCATCAACCTGGTGACCTTATATCCGAGGCTCTTAAGTCTTTTCCATGTCCCTTCCGCAGGTCTTCTTCATGTTTATACCTGTACTTCGCTTTGTCTTCTGCTCCTTTCACTCTGGGAGACTCCAACTTGACAATATTTTTGTCCCTTCTCGACAAGTCAGCCCCTTTTCCATAGTCAACACTGAAATCCATGTGGTATTTAAAGGCATGTTTCAAGGCCCCTCCAAAATTAGGGGCCCCCACAACTCTGAACTCCCCCCGGCCTAAAGCCAGACTTGAAAAGTCAAAACATCCCTGCATAGGGGGGTCCATCCAGCCCCCCATCTCCAAACCAAGCAGAACTCCATCTCTCCAAATCTGACTTTTTCCAGGTTCATTCGTCAAATCCAACGACTCATGTTCCTGCTGGGCCACAGCTCCCTCCATCTCTGCCACCCGAGGTCCAGCAACAGCCTCCTCCCTCATCTCATCTATCAAAGCACATTCCTGGATTAATTCCTGAGTGGATTCTATAAAGCTACCCACTGCCTGTCCAAAATTTCCTATCGCAACTGTCATCAAATCCATTTTCTCATGTAACTGTTCCAATAAAGCACTTGTCTTGCAAAAGGCAAGCACCAGAGCCTCTGAGCACATTCTTGTTCAAGGTCGAAGTCTGGTCCCACGATCTTTAATCTTTTACAGCTGCAAAACTCCCCAGTTCGACTTTAAAAACAGTTTCACAAGCTCCCTCTAGGGGAAACAATTTCTATTTGTATCCATCTTTTTTTTTCTTTTTTTTAGAAGCAGATTTGGCAACAAAGTTTTCCTTTTTCGGATACTTTGTCGATATTTTGTTCCTTTTAAAAGCGAAAGGGAACAATGGGCAGTTGTTTGAAATCCAATTGTCCACAGGAAAAAAGTCAGCGCTCTCCGGCAACAGCAATGCGGCTTCACTCCGTGAAAGAAGCAGTCGATTCAAAGCACCGCACCACTCACCCCACGTCGCTCCGGATCCCCAAAACAGGGTTTCCCCACGAGTAGGGGGGGCGCAAAGGTGCCAGCCGAATCCCACGTCCACAGGCTTCTCCCGCCTGTGGTTTTTGATGGGTCTCCGCCTCGCCGTGGCGGTTCAGACCCTGTTTTCCATGGAGCGGATTCCTCCCGATCGGAGGAAATCCGCCATTGCCAGAGGCGCCAACCCGGAAGTCCCAGGCTTGCACAACTGTTTGCTACAGCAGCCCTGGCTACAAGCTCCACAGGAGAATGGTTCCTCTGGGGCTGGTCATGGTGTGCTGGTTGCCAGGAGCTGAAGTAAGAAAGCAAGCGGGCAAGGGAGCCCAGAAAGCCAGTTTGCAAGCCCTTGCTGTTGGGAATGGACAGACAAGTCCCAGGCCCCTGTGGGGCAGTGTGAGGAGGCACCTCTCTTGGGGGGGGGGAGCTCAGAGACCAGGAGAAGCAGCAGCAGCTTCCCAGAGGATTCCCAAGGAGAGGAGGCCGAGGAAACACTCCACAAGGGAGGGTGTTCGAAAAGGGGCGAGAGGCTGCCAGCTCTGCAGGCAAGGGGTAACATAACTGATTTCCTGAGCCCCACAGGGGTGCTGCAGAAAGAATGTAGTTAGTCAAGGGAGCTGTGAACTCAAAAAGGTTGAAAACCTCTGCACTAGATAGCTTTAAATATGACAGTATCTTTCAGCCTTAATTCCCTCCCCCATCTGCAATTTGATTGACTTTATGGTGAATCTGTATACCAGAAGGCCCCATGGACCATTTCCACTCCCACATTGATTATTGTCCATGTCAATTGTGGATATGTCACATACCCATTATCTTTTCACTCCTCTTTCCGGAAGCACTCAGGGCCTGCTTAGGCCTCTCAAATCCAAGATGGGAGAACTCTTTGACAATGGCCTTGCTTCTCCTGTCCCTGGAGTCAGAAGTGTGTGTTAGAGTTAGTGCCAGTTTTTCCAGACTGCTGCAACTGCCCAGCAGTGAGCCATGTTTAAAGGTCCTGCATCTGAGACCTCTTCAGTATGTGAACACTTTGGAGAGTAAAAAGGCCTTGCGAGATCTCATTGTGGACTCGGCAAGGTGGTGTAGAGGTTGGAGTGGGTGGGAAATAGAAATAGAGCTAAAGGGAGAGAGACCAGAAGATGAAAAGGGGACAAACGGAGAGGTGACCTGTAGGATGGGGAAGGAAGGAAGGAAGGAAGAACTGTACGATACAGAAATAAAAAATGTGTATGGTATTGTGGTTACAGTATCTGATTAGGACCTGGAGGACTAGAGTTCAAATCCATGTTCAGCCTTGAAGCTCACTAGGTGTACTTGGGTCAATCACTATCTCTCAGGGCTCATCCAGACTTCCTTTTTTGCCGCATTTTTAGGCACAGGTCCATGCTTCAAGGCATGATGTCCAAGTATGGGGGGGTTTTCCTGAGAGGTATGAGTGCAAAGATACTAGCAGGTGGAAAAACAGAAAAACAGAAAAAGATGGGTAACATACATGGAAGCACAGAGAGAGAGGCTGCAGTTGCAGAGAAACTGCCAGAAGAGGAAATTTCAAAAGAAGAGGGTAAGTTAGATTGGGGGTTTCATCCCCGTGGTGATGCAGAGAGAGAAATTAGTACTGTGGAGTGGAAGAAAAGAGGCTCAACATAGCAGGGTTCAGAGAGATTGGTGGTGATGCAGAGAGGAGAAGAGGCATAGGGAGGCAATGATTAAGAGCGAGTGTGTTCAAAAGAAAGCACTGAGCAAAACTTCCAGTGAAAAATGCTTCAGCACATTTCAGAGATATTTTTTTGCAAATATATATGCACATATCAGTTACAGATAGTGAACTGGATCAAAAGCGTGGTGTGTAGAGAGAGTGGCTTTAATTCTCTGTCCCCAACCCCGTCCTGGTCTTATTATTTTTACTATTTGAAAGAAAGAGCTCTTGCTAGGCGGCTACTTGATGTTGCGATGAAGGCAGCAATGTGGGCCTTTTTGACTGCTGTCATCACTATGTGATCATTGCAGTTATGCATTCTAATTGCTATTCTGTTAGCTTTCAAACCAAGTCTTGCACCACATCTGCTCTAGCTGTCACCCAGCCTGCCTTCATTGCTCGTAGCTCTGGAGAGAACCAAGAAGTACAGTGTGCTCCACAGTGTCAAACAAGATACTCTGGGGTGATCAAACAAAATACTCTGGGGTGATCATGTCAATTGCCCTCCTCATCTCAGTATTCCACAATGAGACAAGTGCCTCAACAGAATCACCACCATCCTATGGGGTGGGACTGACACTGCAAACCCAAATTTTACCAGATAGTGGGTCAAGAGCCACTCCAAGCTAAACTGATGTTTTAACTGGACCACAGTGACTCCCCCACCTCGGCCTTCTTTGCTTGATTCAGTACTCAGTATCAAGGGGGCAGAGTTGTAATTGGGTCCACCATGCCTGCTCTTTACCCCATGAAGAAAGCTTTCCTTCTGAGAAAATTGGAAGACATAAGGGGGCAATTTAGATCAGGGACATTGCAGGAAAAACGGGTTACAGCCTTGCTTTCCCTATGCAATGGTCCTGTGGTCTGTCTGTCTGTCTGTCTGTCTGTCTCTCTCTCTCTCTCTCTCTCACACACACACACACACACACTTTTATTTTGTTAAAAACCATGCAAGGACTAATAACACACTTAATGTCACTTCTTGTTTGACCCTTAATAAAAACATAGAAGTGTCCTCCAGAGTGGTTTAAGTTACACACCTCAATTGTCACACACTCCTGTTAAATACGTATCTTTTTAATGTATATGGTCAGGTTTGGGGGTCAATCTGGATTAGGACCCTGGCTGAGGGAGAAGAGAACTTTAATGCAGCAGTTGCAGAAAGCAATCCAGATCAGGATTACAGCAGGGGGAAATGATTCAAAATCTGTAACTCCCACATCTGGGTTTCTGATCCACATCAGGGATCCTGCCCTGTAATTTACTCGTAAAAAGCCATTCACAGAACTGCCAATTGCATGAATGATGATGTCTCATCTAGTTTGGTCCTGATATGTATAGTACTTTGAATGATGATGTCTCATCTAGTTTGGTCCTGATATGTATAATACTTTGAGCAATCTAAAGCATTGCTTAAATGCTATCTTTTCTATATTGCAGTCTTCCTATGTGGCTGCACTTGTCTGGAAATGCAGTGAACTGCATCAACTGGCCACCTGATGTACCACAGCTCTGCAATCCCACTTTCATATGTGACTCTTGGGGCGGAGAAAAGCTCACCTCACTACGCGGCCAGTTGTGATAAATGATCAGTTCTCCACATTGTGAGATGTGATGCTTTTGCTGTTGTTAAAGGGCTTTCTATCTATAGCAAATTACATAGTGACAAGGAATATGATGTTAATGGTCTGTCAGGCAACAGAGGATCAGAAAGAAACATAATACGCTTGGTTGTCATGTTCAGTATTGTATTAGTTTTAGTAGCCTTTGTTATTCTATTTTATGTGTCAGCAGGAAATAGTGCCAATAAAAGTGGCCATGATTGCCCAGTAACCACCCTAACTCAGACATACACCCCAGATTTGAAAACCATGCGGATTCTGTTTTGCTGCTACAAGCACCTTGCAAATCCACCATCATTAGTTAGCGGTTAACTCAATTCAGCCCTTGGGGGTCTAATAAGTGAGCTAAAAAGAATATTTTTAAGGAGGAAACTACTCAGATGTAAGTGGCCAGTTAACAGTCTTCCAAATTTGTTAAGTTAGCTAAAATGGATTAGTCAGCCTTATCCTCAAAGCAGAGGCGAATATTTGGCAAAGGAAGAAAGCAATAGCAGTGGCCTTTTGCATGGAAGATAAAGCTATCAATGGCTACTATTGTTCTGCTTTTATGATTGGAAGCAGTATCCTTCCAAATACCAACTGCGTGTCGAGACCCCGCAGCCACCCCCTCGTTGGAAATAACTCACACAAGGACACGGATATTAGGTTTATGTTATTGGGCAAATTTTGGTCACAACTTTATTGAAATTACAGAATGTGAGAGGTATTGGCTTAGGCATTGATTGGACCTGACTATATCTGACTTCTGCCCTTGTGCAGGAAGTCCCCAGTAAGGGTAAGCCACCGGTAGGGGGAGCCCTGTTGATGCGGACCAACTCAAGCTCCCCCTGGTGTTCCCGTCGGGGTCGTGTCAAGGCCTTAGCCCCCCCCCCCCAGCCGGGCTTCAGACTAGAACAACACCTTTAATGGAATACCTGTAGAATAGTGGGTAGACATAGCAGACGATACAGCGATTTCTCCAAAGCAGCTCTTTATTTGTAAGCTGTCACAGAACTGAACAGCAAACAGCTCAGCCGGCCTGCTTTTATAGGCAGCCTGCTGTCAACATTGTAGCAACAACAACCTAGGGTTTCCCGCCTAAAATAACTGACGTGGACCTGAGTGAAAACTATCTACACGATACTCCTGGTGGCCAGGGTGAGAACTTCAATACATAACACCCCTCCCCACCGAGATAAGGCGTTAGTTACAATCGTAATGGTTTCCTTATATACACGTAATGGTTCAATTAGGCACAAAGCATATTGGTTACATTTCACATACTTCCATTAGACCAACAGTGTTACATATCTAACAACATAGTCCTTTAAATACGGTCTACTGGCCTTGTGGATTTCCTGGGCGGAGAGTTCAACAGCTTCTGAGGCCGCGGCCTCCTCAATGGCTTTCTGCAGCGTGAGGTCTGGCTTGGCGAGGAGATGCCATTGCAGACGGATGTCCCGGACCCCGCAGACGATTTGATCCATCAGGGCATCGTCTAAGTCTCGGAACTCACAGTGCATTGCAGCCTGTCGCAGGGCCATGGTGTAGTTGTTGATTGACTCCCCCTCTGCCTGGTTCCGGTGGTAGAACGCATGGCGGGCAGCAATCTTGGATGGCTTTCGCGCGTAGTGGTTGCGGAGCTTCTCTTGAATCGTGTCCCAAGGTGCTGCCTGGACTGCTAGAGGCGCAACCAATGCTCGGGCCGTCGCGAACACTTTGGGGCCACAAAGGCTGAGGAGAGGCCCCGCTTCTGCTCTACAGACCCTCTTGTCAGCTCATTTGCTTGGAGGTAGCAGTCAAACCGAGCGAGGTAGGAGTCCCATGATTCAGAGGCTGGGGCAAACGGCGGTAGAGGCACGAGTGAAGCCATGGTTCCGATGCCGACGTGGAGGCGATGGATGGAACACTGTGCTCTAGCCAGAACAGTCAGCTCTGAATTGGTTCTACTCCGTGATTTCGCTCAGTGTTTCAGCTCCGTGATTCAGCTCATCTCAGAGGGTGGCCGCATCTGGCTGTGCTCTGTTGTCCATCGATTCCACCTTCGTCGCCAGTGTAAAATAGTGGGTAGACATAGCAGACGACACAGCGATTTCTCCAAAGCAGCTCTTTATTTGTAAGCTGTCACAGAACTGAACAGCAAACAGCTCAGCCGGCCTGCTTCTATAGGCAGCCGGCTGTCAACATTGTAGCAACAACAACCCAGGGTTTCCCGCCTAAAATAACTGACGTGGACCTGAGTGAAAACTATCTACACGATACTCCTGGTGGCCAGGGTGAGAACTTCAATACATAACAATACCCTTAAGCATGGAGGGGCAGGTGATGGCCACACCTCCCCTCCTCCACACAAGGTCAAACAATGCCTAACCGCAACCCTAACAAAGTAGTGACGATTGCTACAAGGTAGGCGAAAACCAAGTGGCCAGTGCCAGTTTGCCAAGTGGAAAAAATCCTAGCAGGCCCCTTGGACAACCAAGGTGACCAACCAAAGTCCATAGCAAGGCCATTGCCTAACCTGCAAAATAGGGAGGAAGCGAGTCAAAGAGGAAGTCCTCTGGTTCGCTCCTCCGTTTAAACGGCCCCGGCCACGCCCCCCCCAGCCAGCAGGTTGGCTGGCCGGGCTCTGACGTGGCAGGGATCCTCCAGGCAACGGGGGACAAGGTCCCCTGCCCCTGGTGGGGAGTGGGTGGCCACGCGGTCCACCACAAGTCCTCCCCACTGGGAAGTGGAGTGGATTTGCTGGAAACCACAGGAAGGAAGAGCGATCTTGGGCACGCTGGAGTGTTCAAAGCAGTTCACAAATTACCTCAGTAATCTCACAGTAGCTTTAAGTTGTAAGATATTATGACCCCCATATAGCAGATGGAGATCTGACAGCAGTAGTCAGCACGGTGAGGCAATATCGCCACATTGTTACCTTCTCAACGGTGCCATCCCTGGCACTTGCCAGGATGGTGTGGAGACAGGGTGGCTTTAGGGACTGGGGCTGGTGGAGTCCTGTTGGTGCAGCTATGCAGCCTCAGCCTCACCACAGCCCTGCTCTTCTCATGCACCATCCCAGCAAACAGCAACTCCAGAGGGTGAGAGCTAGTGACATGCCTCAGAACCACATAGAACAGAGTCACATGGGGAAATGCCTTATACCAAGACACACCATTGGTGCCAGCAGCAACTGGCAGCTGCTCTCTAGGATTTCAGACAGGGGGCATTCCCAGCTCTACTGTCCCATGCACACTCAGCCAAGGAAGGCAAACAGCTGATCGCTAATTCTTGATTGATAAAAGCATGTGCTTACAGCAGCTTCTAAGGTGCACCAGTGCCGGATTTACGTATAAGCTAAACAAGCTATAGCTTAGGGCCCCACTCTCTTGGGGGCTCCCAAAAAAATTAAAGGAAAAAAAACCTGGATGTACATTTCCAAAATATAAGATAAAAAGCAAATAAAATAAAACCTACATACAGCAATAGTGTTTTGTGTTGTGTAGGCTCCTGTGATGTAAGTAATGGGCCCCACCTGCTAGCCAGCTCCCTAAAATATCACTGGTTTACTCCTTTCTATATATAGGGTGCCTACATTCTGCATGGACTGATTGCATGGCAACATGTGCAAATGGCTTCAGGTACCTATTAGGTCCATAAATTACCATATAGCATATATTCAACAACAACAAAAACAGCAACTATTTGTTGTTGACAAAGGACAGCTGGACATATAAAGGGCCTCATTACCTTCAGTAGTTTAGGCCCTCATCAGGCCTAAATCCGGCCCTGGGTGCACCGGATACAGACAACACACACACATTTCTAATGTCTACGTAGCTGGCATTAACTTTTCCAGGTTCATGCCCGGTAGCAGTTGAAGCATCAGTGGGACCATGGCCACCCACTCCCCCAGATTTATGTAGCCTCGTCTGACGCAACCTGAGTCTTCTGCACAAAAGCCGCTGCTGCGCTTCCCTCTCCAAGCCCCTCCTGCTTCTAGGAGGCAGTGGGTCAGGGGGTGGCAGGGATTCAACTGGCTAACCCCTTGTTATGTACTGAAGTTCTCACCCTGGGCCAGCAGGGGGATACTGTAGATAGTTTTCACTCAGGTCCACATATGCAAATAAGGAACTGAAAGTGACATTCAGTAATTGGATACCCCACCGCCTCCACCACACATTCATCAGAGCCCTGCCAGTCCCTGACACTGACCTGGAGTTGCCAGAGACTGAGCCTGGAACATTCTGTTTATAAAGCATGTGCTCTGCCAGTGAGCTGTAGCCTTTCCCACATATTGAGTTCATGGCAGAGATGGGATTTGAACTAGGGACCCCTTTTGATAAGGCCGAGTTAGCAATAACAAAGCTTACCAGAAGTTTTTTAAGAATGCGGCACAACCTTTCAAACTAAATCACATATGACTGGGCAGGTTGGTTAACAGTAGAAACAGAGGTGCTATGTGATGAAGGCACTGACACAGTTGCGTTCAGAACTGCTCTTAAATGCATAGCCGAGACCCACAAGGAGTTCATGTAACAATCTAAGATGGGAAATACCAGTAGTATCACCACTGTTTTCTCCCTTTTTTATTTTTAAGAGGAAAAAACAGAAGAAAGCCTAGGTTAGTTTGTGGATTGTCAAGAGTTGTTGAGGTGTTTTTGGCACAGACACTGCTTGCGGCTGCAGTATTCTGTCTGGGAAATTCCGGATGTATGGCAACTCTACGTATACATGTTCTGGGCTGGGGGGGGGGGAGTGGTGTCCTAGATTGCATAACTATAAAGCATTTGGAGGAAGGGAACTGCAGGTATTTTGGGCAGTGGAAGCTGGTTATGTGTTCCTGTAACAAAAATAGCATCACAATCCCATCACTGGTGATGGCGACCAGGGTTCCTGACATAATTTTAGCCTTTCCAGAAAGAAAGAAAAATCTTGAGAACATGAGAATTGCTGAAGGAGAACTTCAGAAACTTAAATTTAGGGAAATGTTTTGGGAAGTTTTTAACGACTGATGTTTTAATGTATTTTTAACCTTCTGTTGGAAGCCACCCAAAGTGGCTGGAGAAACCCAGCCAGATGGGCGGGGTAGAAATAATAAATTGTTGTTGTTGTTGCTGTTTCCTTTTTAAATAGAGATTTTCAATTGCTGTGGCTTGGTGAGAATAAAAAGAAACTGCCATAGAATCCCTTGGGCTCAAAAACACCAGGTAAATAAGCAAAATCTAACTTTATGAGGATATTTTCAAGCTTGTAATTTGGACCAGGAAGTCATTATTTTTAACATTTTGGATTGACAAGTCTCAAAGAGCAGCTTGGCAGTAGCCTGCGAAATTCCCTGCAATGATCTGACCTTGTAAGCAATCTATGGTATCAACGCCCTCTCAGGTTTGTTGCCCCTTTAGTGTGCCATAATGTTTATTGTGTATTAAAAATAATTTAAAATATAGCATTTCACTAACAACTTCCATCGGAGGGGCTCGGTGTGCATTATGTGCAGTCTATTGAGCCATCACTGTGATATATCTTGTTGCTGGTATGCAGTGTAGTAGCTGTTAAACAGCACACAGCAGTACTACACAACAGTTTTGTTAAGGAAGCAAAAAGAATACTGTACTCAACTGCATCAGCAGGGAGAATCTAGGTCAGCAGAATGTAATTACTAGAGCTGACTGAGCAATGGAAAATATTTTCCAGTAATATTCATTTGGGTTCTTCTAAACAATAAGGCTTTCCTAATACACACTTGCAAAAAAGCCAATTTAAGATTGCATGTTCAAAATAATTACAAAATAGGCATTTGAATTTGTTGATATTTGTATCCTTTACGTGCAATATGCTGTGCTTCCAAGGTGCTGGCAAGTTATATAATTGATCCCAAACAGGGTACATACATTTTACCACTCAACTTACATAACTAACAACGCTGCATTACTTTTGCCATCTGAATATCAAATATTTTCAGTGAACTGTTAGTTAGAGATGCCTAAACAAGAAGACATTTTCCAAGCAAATTTCATTTCTCCCTCCCAACTAATTGGATAGAAGACTATGGGAATAAATTAGCTATGATTTTCAAAGGATTATCAGTGCCCATCTACAATTCTGTTCTAGTATAAGGCAGGTTTCGCTCTATAATTTCCTTTCACTTGTTTGGAAACTTTGACCTTGGAGTGGAACAGGAAACAGATTAAGCAAATAACTGACATATCATTGTTTGGCCATGTCAGCCCAGGACCCACAAAGCTGAGGGATAATTAAAGGTTTGAAAGATGTGGAGCGTGCCTTGTGGTTATAACAAAGTCTATGGAAAAGTCAAAAGTGAGTGGGTCCAATAAACGGTACAAGTTAGCTATATAATGTTAAAAATGTAGCCTAAATCAAATATACAAAGAAATAACCCAGCCATAGACATATCATTGCCACAGCAGTTTCTCCTGCTAATATAACTATGACATCATGAACAAAAAAGAAAGAAAGAGTAGACTTAAGCTAGAAAGAGTTGGTGTGATATCATGAATACTAATGTCCCGCCAGGGCATCCATTTTGACAGAATCTGCCATTTACTAGAAATCTTAATAACAAGTTTCCTCCTCAATATAAGATGTGCACCCACTGTTGTAAAGATAAAATGAATATCCAATTCTTACTAAAAAAATATGTAATTCCACCCAAGATGGTGACAATCATATTGGTAAAGTGTATGTCACCAATTTTTAGATGTGCTTTTCCAAGGCTACATTCCCTCAACTGTATAGTGAAAATATAATCAAAACCTGGTGCTTATTTCTTCATACATTTTAGCTTTCTAAACTATGTCAGATTATTCCTCTCATAATCTGTCTGTCCAGTCTAAGGAACAGTGCGTCCACCCATCTGTCAGGGTCTATTTAGAGTGAGTGAGTGAGTGAGTGAGTGAGTATGTTCTTAAAAATATATATAGGAACAAAATAAAATTTAGGAATTTTAGATTCACAATAACAAGTTACAGTATTAGTTGAAGAACCATACCAACAGAACTGTAATCCACATGTTCTTTTTTGGAAGCAAGTAGTATGCTCAGCAGATTCACAGTACAGTAGTTAGGAAGGGGGTACATCTGTAGAAATATTTTGCCAATAGTTTTCTGGAAAAAGCAGAAATAAAGGGGTTAAGAGGGCATTCATTTCAACCAGACTGAAAAATGGATCCTCTCAAAAGCATGATGAGAACGGGCTCTGCCACATATGTCAGACTCGAAAAGCCAGGACAAGAGGCATGGAGGAAGGGAGAGGGACCCCAAGGGTACGTCATAAGCAGCTGCTAGCCCTGGTCATTCAGACACTTGGCCTGAACACTTTGGGTAGTGACATGGCCTTCCCCAGTCAGCCCAAACAGCCTACTGATGCCCTTTGGTGATCCCCCTGGCCCCGTACCCCTTCAAACATGTGCTATCCCAGCAGTCCCAGGCCAAGATGGTGGCTCATACCACCTTCCCATGCTCACAAAATGGCCTTTTTGTGATGGGTGCCCTGTATTGACATGCAGACAATTGCTGTGGCCTCAGCGTGTTTGCATTTGGAGAAAGACATGGGAAACAGGGTTTGGGTATGGTTCTGGGGGTGTGAGGCTATATGGAGGACTGGAGCTGCTGCTCCAACTTGCGGGAAGGGAATGTTTTCCGCTGCTGCCAACCCTCCTTTCAAGGGATATAGGAGTTGCCCGGGACTTTCCCTGCAGAGGCCTCCCTACTTCCTCAACTTACATTGGGGTTGGGTTCCATACCAGCTGCTCTTTGGGAGTGTTTGGTGCTGTCTCTCATTGTCCTGAGACCTACTGCTCGGTTCCTGTGAGAGACAGAAGCTTTGAGGCAAGGTTTCGTCATTTGGATTGTTTGGAGAACAAACTTTGCTCAAAGAGTGTTCAAAGTGGCTGGTGTATTGCAGGATGCTTCCCACAGTGCAATGTACAAGTCACCATGATCAGGGGCGGAGGAAGGGGGTCAGTGGGGGCCAGCCGCCCCGGGTGTCACCACTGAGGGGGGTGACAAAATGGCGGGTGGCACTCAACGCGGGGCCTGCAGTGCTCCCAAGCCATGTGCCTCTCCTGGGAGTGACGCAGTGGCTTGGGCACCCACAGGCTCCGTGCTGCCCCAAACAGTCCACCAACCACTGTAGGGCGGCTGAGTGGGAAGAGGCAGGCAGAGTCCTTGAAGGCCCCATGAAGCGTCCTGCCCTGGCTCACCCTGCCCCACGGGCAGCTTCCATTGCATCCGCTAGCTCTCGCCCGGCACAACTTTTTAGAATAATTAGGTCGATAACGTCCTTAGGGGGACAACTAAATTTAAGCACAAATTCGACTCATAGCTGTGAGGCATTTGCGAGCTTTTTTGCGGAGAAAGTCCTGTTGCTCCACCGTGACCTCCCTGCCAATTTAGGTACAGTAATAGATGTTGGGTGTAGTGAAGGGTTAACCTTCTGTGCCTCAAGCCTGAGAGGAGGCGCGTACAAGGGAAGTACGCCAGGACGTGACAAAAGCAGCTTGGAATGCTGTGAGCTGAGTGAAAAGTGAAAGCGTTTTGTTGCGGAGCTGCACTGAGAGAAGCACGCAGAGAAAATGCAGCTTGAATCTGATGGCTGTTATTGATTGTAAATATGCTACTTTTGAGCAAATAAAGGGATATTAGGACAGAAGAAACGTGTGGGACTTGATTACTGCTCTTTCGACACACACCACTGTGTAATTCTGCTAATTGCTTTACGACTGCTCGAAAGCCACACTGCGTAAACAGAAGCTACAGAGGCTCCCAGGGGAAGCGTGGCTGGGCGCCAAACAATAAAGCAATAAATCTACCGAAGAAAGGTTATGGGTGAACATGAAGCGTGTGAGAAAGGGCTTGGAAGACTTTAATGGACTGAATGTCGGCTTGATCGACTGCCAAGACTTCAAAGGGCAGATCGGAGGAGGCTGACGGAGTGGGAGCTGAGAGCCACGTCGTCCGGAGTGCCCGGTTTGGCTGCTGAGTGAGTACCTTTGGAAAAGCCAACAGAAGGGAGGCAATGGCTCAGCCCCATGAACATGGCTTTGAGCTTAAACTGCCATGTCAGAAACTGACTAGCCAAAGTTGGCTGCAGTGGAGCTTTCAAGTAGAGCTCTTGCTGGTGGGGGAGCAGCTATGGGACGTAGTTCAGCCCTCACAGAATGCAGCTGGGAAAGCAGAGGCTAAGAGGGCTGCAGAGCAAAGTGAAGTTGAGAAGTGTGTGCTTGCTTTTTTGGCAGAAAATGTGGATGCTCAACTGGTGCCAGTTGTCCTGGGTGCAAGAAGGCCAGAGGCCGCTTGGCTAGCACTCCGAGTAGCTTGTGGAGCTGGGGTGGGAAGCAAGGGCCGAGAAGTGGCTGCATCCGAAAGGGAGAGGCAAGATGGCGCCGGCCACATTTTTGAGAGCCGATACACAGCAGGGAGGAGCTGTGAGCCCCCACAGGGGGGCGAAGGGACTGTTGCTGTTGCTGTCAATGCTGCTGGTGCTTTTGCTGAGCCTGGGAGCTGTATGGATGCTGCAACGTGTCTGTGTGAGGAGCCTGGAGAGAGGCCAAGTGTTGGGAGCCCTTTACCCATCAGAGGGGGTGCAGGAAAACGTCCTGGAGACCCCGTGAGCAGTGGGGGGGGCAGTGAGCAGTGAAAGCTCAGAGACGCCTCTTTCTCCAAAAGCTGCCAAGAGTTGTTTACGTCGTGAGTCGGAGCCTGGGAAGTTGAAAAGAGCTAGAGGCTTCAAGGCTGGCCACCTGCAGCAAGTAAAGATAAGAGCTGTGGAGTTGTGTGGGAATGCCAAGACAAGTCCAGTCTCCATGGCAACTGAGAGAGTTGCATCTACGGAAGCTGTGAAGGTCGTGGGCAAGTCTTCCTGCCGGGGGGAGTCTGTTGCCGTGACAACCAGAGAGGACATCTGCAGAAGCCCCAAGGAGGGGGGTAGCGAGGAGATTGTTGCCCTGGCGACCCAGGAATGTCAACAACAAGACTTTCTCACTGTAATAATCGACAGTGGTGCCACAAACTCGTTGGTGCCATCTCCTGGTCTTTTGAGAAATTGCAGGACGGTAAAAACTGAGAAATTTGTGACAATCGCGGATGGAAGTAAAAAAGACTAACAGAGACAGGCTTTTTCTTCTGTCCTTTTCTTAAGCATGAAGTCAAAGCTTATGCAGTGCCCGGTTTAACTAACTGTTTGTTAAGTGTGCATGATCTACTCGTTGATGGTTTTCATGTCTCTTTTGCAGGTGACAAATGTGAATTCTCCAAGGATGGGAAACACGTGTACACAGTGCAGTCGAAGGATAATTTGTTTGCTGTAAATGTGCCTTTTTCCACAGGAGAGGATGACACCGAAGATGCGAAGGGCCAATGTGTGAATGTAGCGCCCCACCATGGTTGTTCACATATTTGGCATCGACGCTTCGCCCATTTGAATTGGAGATATCTTCAGAAAGCACCAGAGCTCACACAAGGGTGCAAATTTAATGTTTGTGACAAATTTTTAGATTGCAATGCATGTAAACAGGCGAAAATTGTGACATGCTCATATCCAAAGTCAGAGAGGCAGACCACACAACCCTTTGAATTAATTCATGCAGATTTGTGTGGGCCCATGTCAGTTGAGTCACTGGGAGGATCAAAGTATTCTCTGCTTTTGATTGATGATTTTTCAAGGTCTGCTTGGACCTTCTCTCTGAAAACAAAAGGGGAGGTGGCTAAAATGATCAGGGATTGGATCACAGCAGTTGAGGTAACCTTTTCCACCAAAGTTCGTGGTTTTCAAAGTGACAGAGGTTCTGAATTCACTGGTTCTGCTTTACAGGATTTCTTTAGGGAGAAGGGGATTAGCCACCATTTGACCGCTCCTTACTCTCTGCAACAGAATGGGCTGGCAGAGAGAAAGAACAGGACGGTGCAGGAAGCTGTGTCTGCGATCCTGTGGGACGCAGGGCTACCCTAGAAATATTGGTCTGAAGCTTGGAGATTTGTGGTCCATACGCAGAATAGAGTGTACAACTCTAGTGTAGGAAATACACCGTATTTCTTACTGCATGGAAAGAAGCCTAAGGTACACTACCTTCGTGTGTTTGGTTGTGAGGCTTGGGTGCTTATTCCAAAGGCTCTACGCAAGAAAGGTGAGCCAAGATCTAAAAGAATGATCTTTGTAGGGTATGAGCCTGGCTCAAAGGCCTGGCGGTTTGCGTACCCAAGTGGAGACCAGTCTAGGTTGGTTATCAGCAATAGCGCTGAGTTCTGTGAGCAAGCCGGTTGGAAATGTCTGCACGCTAATCCAGACGTGATTTCACAGCAGTTCTATAACTCAGATGTTGAGGAGGAAGAGGAACTTGGTGCTGGGGACCACGGTCCAGAGCAACAGGGTCCACCACAGGGACAGAGTCCAAGGCAGGGACAGCTCAGGATCCCTCAGAGGGGGGAACCTAGAACACCTCCTCAGGCAAGTGTCAAGTTTGAGCCAAAGAGTGAGCCTTCCTCACCTGCTGGACCAGCTGTAAGGCCCAAGAGGTGCAGCAGGTCAGAGGGGGGAAGACACTGAAGTTGAGGATGATTTAGCTGGACCCAGTGAAGCAGCAGGGTCACCAGGATTCACACTGAGGGGATCAGCGAGGACAAGGAGGCCTCCTGATCGGTACGACGCTTCAGGCGTCTGGGTAGGTTTTGCAAGATGTGAACCTGAATCCTTCGAGGATATTCAGAGTTTACCTGAGGAAGAAGCAGGCAAGTGGCACAGGGCAATGGACAAAGAGATGAAGTCCATGAAAGATCTAGGTGTGTTCTCCCTCACAGAGTTGCCACCGGGCAAGCAGGCTGTGAGTTGCAGGTGGGTTTACCGCTTGAAACCCACTGACCCTGGAGAGCCGCAGTATAAAGCCAGGTTAGTTGCGCTGAAGTATTGTCCCTCTGCCAAGAACCTAGCTGATGGGTTCACGAAGCCACTCACCTTCCAAAGACATGGGGAGTTTTGCAAAGGTCTGGGTTTGGGATGACCAAGGGTCGATTCTCCCCTCAGGCGCGAGGCAAGAGGGGGTGTTGGGTGTAGTGAAGGGTTAACCTTCTGTGCCTCAAGCCTGAGAGGAGGCGCGTACAAGGGAAGTACGCCAGGACGTGACAAAAGCAGCTTGGAATGCTGTGAGCTGAGTGAAAAGTGAAAGCGTTTTGTTGCGGAGCTGCACTGAGAGAAGCACGCAGAGAAAATGCAGCTTGAATCTGATGGCTGTTATTGATTGTAAATATGCTACTTTTGAGCAAATAAAGGGATATTAGGACAGAAGAAATGTGTGGGACTTGATTACTGCTCTTTCGACACACACCGCTGTGTAATTCTGCTAATTGCTTTACGACTGCTCGAAAGCCACACTGCGTAAACAGAAGCTACAGAGGCTCCCAGGGGAAGCGTGGCTGGGCGCCAAACAATAAAGCAATAAATCTACCGAACAATAGAACTGGAGGCCCCTTGACTGTCTTCGTGTCCAGTGTTGGACCATTTCGATCGGATACTCCCTGCTGATGTGGATAGATTCCTCCGAGCTGGCAGGCCCACCACTTGCCTCCTTGATCCGTGCCCATCTTGACTGATTAGGGCGTGCCCAGACATCGCACGGATCCCCCTGGTTGAAATTATCAATTTGTCCCTTGGCACGGGGACATTCCCAGGGGAGCTGAAGGAAGGAGTAGTATGTCTGCTCTTAAAGAAAACTCCATTAGATCCTTCAGATCTATCCAATTACCACCCAGTTTTGAATCTTCCGTATCTGGGTAAGGTAATTGAGAGCTTGGTTGCTGAACAGCTTGGCAGGTTTCTGGAGGAAACATCGGCTTAGATCCATTTCAGTCCGGTTTCCGTCCTGGTTTTGGGACCGAGATGACTCTGATCGCCCTAACAGATGATCTCCGTAGACAACTGGATCGAGGGAGGTCGGGACTGCTGATTCTCTTAGATTTGTCAGCAGCCTTTGATATGGTTGATCATTATCTTCTGGACCACCGCCTCACTGACGTGGGGATACAGGGCACAGCCCAACAATGACTGTGCTCTTTTATCTCTGGTTGGGGACAGAGGGTGGCGCAAGGGAGGGAGATGATGTCGCGCCATTCCTTGGTGTGTGGAGTGCCGCAGGGCGCAATCCTCTCCCCTATGCTTTTAAACATCTTTATGCACCCCCTTGCCCAGATTGTCCAGAGCTTTGGGCTGGGTTGTCACCAATATGCTGATGGCACTCAGCTCTATCTGTTGATGGATGGCCACACCGACTTGGCCCCAGACACACTGACCAGATGCTTGGAGGCTGTTGCTGGATGGTTTTGTGGGAGCCAATTGAAACTAAATCCTTCAAAGACAGATGTCCTCTGGCTGGGTCAGGATGGCATGGGGATGAGGGACTAACTCCCTTCTTCTGCAGGGGCCCAATTAGTGCCAGTGCCTTCCGTTAAGAGTTTGGGTGTAATCCTTGATGCCTCCCTTTCCATGGAGGCGCAGTTTACAGCAACAGCTAAGGCAACATTTTTCCACCTTCACCGCATTAAGCAGTTGGTCCCTTACCTTGCCCACCCTGATTTGGCCACAGTGATCCATGCAACAGTCACCTCCAGGCTTGACTACTGTAATTCGCTCTACGTGGGGCTGCCCTTGAAACTGTCCCACAAACTCCAGCGGGTGCAGAATGCTGCAGCGAGGCTCCTCACAGGGTCCCTGCCATGGAAGCGTATTCAGCCAGTGCTTTACCAGTTGCACTGGCTCCCGGTGGAGTATAGGGTCAGGTTCAAGGTGCTGGTTTTGACCTTTAAAGCCCTTTGTGGCTTAGGGCCCTCATATTTACGGGACCCCCTCTCCTGGTATGCCCCACAGAGGACCTTAAGGTCCATGAATAACCATAGTTTAGATGTCCCGGGCCCTAAAGAAGTCAGACTATCCTCCACCAGGGCCAGGGCCTTTTCAGTGATGGCTCCGACCTGGTCGAATGCTCTGTCCCATGAGACTAGGGCCCTTCAGGATTTAACCTCCTTTCGACGGGCTTGTAAGACAGGGCTATTCCGCCTGGCCTTTAATTTTAATTCAGCCTGATCTTTTATTTCCCTTCTCTTTCCTCATAAGATTACCCGCTCTGGGACCCCACAGCTAATTCTCCCCTGGCCTCCTCGCTGGCCCAAGTAGGACTAATTAAGCCAGCTAGCCCTGGTGACTAATGTTTCTTGGATGGATTTTCCCCAAACTGATTTTTGAACTTTGAATTTTATTGTTATTCATGATTTTCTTGTGTATTTTATGCAGTTCTATGTTGTATTATAATTGTTTTAAATTTGAATTTGTTGTTAGCTGCCCTGAGCCCAGTTTTCTGAACCGGGAAGGGCGGGGTATAAATAAAAAATTATTATTCTTTATTATGGGCAGCTGGCCCCGTCCCTGGGCGCAGGGCATGCATGCCGCCTCAGGCACCAAATCAGCTTGCTCTGCCGCTGACCATGATGCCCTAAGCCCTCCTCCCGAGCACAAAGTCCCTGCATTAGGAGCTCATTCATCATCATGCTGTGCCACAAGAGGCAGAATGTGAGCTGTGGTTGGAGCATGAATGGCTTACATCCTGGAGGTACTTTGCTCTGGTTGGTGGATGCTGCATCCTTTACCACTTTCAGGCTGGTGTGGGTATGGCCTTGGGCCTGAGGTTCTGCAATTGGGTCTATCCCATTGACTTCTTTGAAGCTTTGTGAATTAAACCATTCATTTAGTGGCAACTCACGCCAGGTTGTGGGAGCAGGACTGTAAACTGAGCAGAGTATCTCCACATCACATCTCTTTCCTGCCCCCAACATGCCCTTTTGGGTAGGCTTTGTATCAGGCATGTCTCCTGTAGCAGGCACATTCGCCATCCACTGCCTTCCAGCAGACATAGCAGTAGGGCGGAATTTACACTGAGCTAGCATGGGCTTGGCTTAGCTGGAGGGGGGTAGATAACCACATCCTAACCCCCTCCAGTCTGCAGTATCTAGGGCTTGCATTGCACAGCTGACTAAACACATTCATCTATAAATTAATTAAAATGGCAATGAAAATCATACCTTGTCAGCAGATGAGTTCTTAAATTAAAGTATATATCTATATTAAAAGTATATATCTACCTCTCCCCCTTTTATTATAAAAAGATGCTGGTGAAAAGCAAGATCTTTATCTGCTTAGGAAACTACCTCCAGTCCTTGTTTTCGGGAAGGGGAGAATGGGGAAGCATACTTTATAGTGTAATCATCTTGATTTGCTTTCACAGCGATAAATTAACTTGTGCCAGCATATTTGTTTCATCATCCCATCTCTCATAACCTTCCCAAGCCTGCAGAATACCTGTGATTACTTGCTTATCCAGTTTAGCACCTTTATTGTGTGGGTGGTTCATCTGTGCAGCTGCTCCCTTGAGGGGCAGAAACTGCCGTCAGTTTGGGGGAATCCAGGCAATAATGCTGTATCATGTGCAAAACAGCCAATTAGCAAACCAAAATGACCTCCCTTTGTGTCCAATTTGCAGTGAAATATTAAAGGAAACTGAACAGACTGATTACGCCTGGCTAATATCTGTACGCGCGCACACGTACACAGGCAGCCTATTTTAATTCTTGTTCAGCATGCACAACAAATGCTCTCTTCTCCTTCTACAACACTCACTAGTATTCCCGCAATTCAGCTGCTGCAGCACTTCATCAGTGATTCTGTACACAGCCTACAAGATATGCTACTACACTCCAGCAAGCAGGTTCTATCTCTCCATAGGGACAGAGGATCTGAGTTAGTGTCAATCTCCTTTCGGCAATTAGAATTAATGACACTCCCATTTACATATGCATAAATGTTTATACACAGAAAAGAAACCTGCTTGGTACATTTTCAAATTTCTCCTTACTATGATAGTTTTTTGATGGAAGCAAGCAATGTGCAGTGTTGATTTTTCATTCTCAGTGACCTGAAAAACCGTGGGAAAAGAAAAAACAAGGAGCTGCTGAATATTTTCTGCTTCTATTGATATATTCCCAGAAAGGCTTAACATCACCCACTATTTCTCTTTGAACTAAGAATCCTAGAGATACCAATTACATGTGGGCCAGAATCCTGGAGCTACCCAGATATGTGGTTTTTGTTTTAGATGACATTTTGCCTAAGAATCATGTTACGGGATGAGCAAGTCAGATTAGCATGTCTGAGGGCCATTTTATTCAGAACGCATTCTCACAAAACAGGGATCTGCAGGTTCAGCAGTGGGTTTCCTGCTATTACAGTGTCAGGGATCTGACTCACTCATTCAGCAGATGCTTAAAACAGAAGTTTGCTCACCTGATCCACAACCAGAACATGACAGCTGTTGCTGCACATTGTAAATTATAGCTCAGTGTCCCTTCCTACATGTCTAGAATACATGAGGCACATGTTTGCCTAGAGGAGAGAAATAGCGTAAATTCAAGCCACTTGCTTTTATATAGCCCCACAGTCAGTAATCCATAAAAAAGTAAGTGTGCTGAAACCTCATCAAAATATGCAACCCTGCATATATGGTATATTGATTGGCCTATCAGGAAAGATACTATCATGTCCAAGAGGACACCCATGTGGTTAATGAGAAGAGTCAAGGCAGCAATCAGAGGCAATAGGTTTTCTTCAGAACATGGGAACCTTGCCCAAAGGAGCAGAATGGAAGGAAACACAGATTTTGTCAAAAGGAATACAAAAAGGGATACAAAAAAAGAACAGGAGGAGGAAGAATTTGAAGAATTTGCTTTAAAAAAAACAAAATTAAGGCAAAGTTATTTTAAAGCACTCTTTTTTAAAGAAAAAGATTATTTTAATGCATCAGAAGCAAGAAACCAATAAGGGAGTCAGTTGTACCACTGGAGGTGAAGGGCTATGCTGTATTTATAAAGCCCTAGATTCAATCTCTGGCCTCTCCAGGTAGGGCTGGAGACACCTTGGTCTGAAACCACTGCTTGTCATTGTAGACAATATTGGGTGAAATGAACCAAGGGTCTGACTTGCCATAGGGCAGTTTCCTATGTTCCTAACAGCACAATCTATGCATGCCAACTCAGAAGTCCCTTTGAGTTCAAAGGAGCTTTCTCCCAGGTAAATGTGCATAGGATTGCAGCCTAGGGGAGTTAAAGGTGTGTTGCAAAAGGTTAAGGGGCATGCAGAGAAGCTGAATGGATTCTTTGTTTCTGCCTTCACTGATGGATATCGTATTTTTCACTCTATAAGACGCACCAGACCATAAGACGCACCTAGTTTTTGGAGGAGGAAAACAAGAAAAAAAACTATTCTGAATCTCAGAAGCCAGAACAACAAGAGGGATCGCTGCGCAGTGAAAGCAGCAATCCCTCTTGCTGTTCTGGCTTCTGGGATAGCTGTGCAGCCTGCATTCACTCCATAAGACGCACACACATTTCCCCTTAATTTTTAGGAGGGAAAAAGTGAGTCTTATAGAGCAAAAAATATGGTATATGGAACAAGGACACACAAATTTTTTAGGAAGGAAGTCTTTAGAATTCAGGCAAATATTTATGACAAGAGATGACGATCTAGGTTTTATCAAGAAATTAAGAAAGATTAACAAATAACCACCAGGTCCAGACAATATCCAACAAAAAGTTATTAAAACTCCAATGTAAAATTATTGGTCTTTAACAAAGATATGTAACTTGTCCCTAAGATCAGACTTATTATCTGGAAGGTGGCCAGAGTAACATCAGTTTTAAAGGGGGGTTGGGGGTGGGATGGATGACCTGCCAGTTAGTTTTATGTCTGTTTCATATGAATTGGTAGGAAACATTTAAGGAAAAGGCTATGTAGAACATAGGAGGACAAGTCTTGATGAAAATCATCATTGCTTCTACCATAGTATGTCCTGCCTCACTAACCTCTTAGAGTTCTTTAAGAGTGTCAACAAGAATCTTGATAGCAAGTGATCCAGGAGACATTGTGTACCAGAACTACTAAAAGTCGTTCACCAAACGCTCCTAAGCAGACTTAGCAGAGAGGGGATAAGAAGAGAGATCCTCTTATAGATTAGTTACTAATTAAAGAACAGAAAGCAGAAGATAAAGATGAATGGAAAGTTCTCACAATGGAGGGGTGTACAAGTGGCTTCCCACAGTGTTGGATTTGTGTGTTTTCTTAACTTCCCCATAAATGATCCACTGTTAGGGGTGAGGACAGAGGTGGCAAAGTTTACTAATGATACCAAATATCTCAGCTGGTATCTCAGAGCAATAATACAAAAGAAGAAATCAAATATATTAACTTATGCTTTTGATTGCAGTCTCTAAATCTAATTAATGGAGAGACCGGGGAATTATGTCAGAATGCTGTTTATTGATTATAGCTCGGCTTTTAATACCATCCTTCCTGACATTCTTATTAAAAAGCTGATGGACCTGGACCTTTCCCCTACCATCTGCAATTGGATTAAAGACTTTCTGAGGGATTGCACACCAATAGTGAGGATTGGGCCTGTTACATCTACCTCTCTGAAGCTCAGCACTGGCACCCCACAGGGATCCGTGCTGAGTCCCTACCTGTACTCGTTGTATACATATGACTGTATTTCATCTGATCCATCCACTGTAATTATTAAGTTTGCAGATGATACCACCATAATGGGTCTAATTACAGGTGGAGATGAACCAGCGTATAGGGAGGAGGTTCAAAAAGTCTCCACATGGTGCCTAGAGAACAACTTGCACCTAAATATCAGCAAGACGAAGGAGATGGTGTTGGACTTTCGGAGGAAGAGAGAGGAACTAGCCCCGCTGTATATCAGGAGTGTATGTGTGGAGAGAGTCTCTTCCTTTAAATTCCTGGGAGTTTACCTTAGTGAAGACCTCACTTGGAAAATCAGTACAACCCAGGCGGTTAGGAAGGCCCAACAGAGACTCCATTTCCTCAGGGTCTTGGGAAAGAACAATGTCAAACAAAAATTGATGATCTCCTTCTACCGGGCCACAATAGAAAGTGTCCTTTCATACTGTATAACAGTGTGGTACGCTGGTTTGACAGACACGGACAGGAAGTCCCTACAGAGGGTGGCGAATACAGCACATGACATCATGGGCTGTCCTCGGAGTTCGCTAGATGACATCACTGGAGACCGCTGCCTCAGGCAGGAGAGCGGAGAAAATTCTTAGGGACGACTCACACCCTGGCCAGCACTTCTTTAATTTCCTACCTTCAGGCAGAATATACAGTAGGATAGTCAGCCGCACCAACAGGTTAAAGAACAGTTTTTATCCCTGGGCTGCTGAATGGAAAAAATAGTGGTGTAATTGACTTCTGACAAGCACACAGAGCGTGAACAAGACTGAGTGTATGGGGGGGGGGCTCATTTAATTTCACTGCACACAGGTGGTGTAGTGACAATAAAGGTTTATTTTTATTATTATTATTTATCATTATTAATGTACTTTATCTTTTTCATCTCATACTAAGGATAACCTGCAGAAGCAAGTATGGCATCTCCCATTACATAAATTATTTTGCCATATTTCCACTATCATCATGTCCATGTGCCTCATAGTAATGTGATGAGTTCTGCATAGAGTGGGCCATTTTCTGAAGTGAGGGTCTTCTTGGTGAATCCATTGTTGTTATGCAATCTGCTCCAAGGGAAGGCTGCCAAGCTCTCCTTTTTGAGCCTTGGAAAAATGGCTAAGATGTGAGTGTTTAGTCAGGCTTTTCATTGCTATTATTCTACTATATTTTTGTGGTACTTATTATGGCTTTATTTTGAGGTTTGTAAGTTGCTTTAAGAGCTCAGGTTGTAGAGCTGGACACACACACAAAAAAACCATTATAAGTAACTAATTGCGTTCTCAAAGGTGCTTTTTCTCTTTTCTTTTAATCTCACTTGAACTGCACTTCTTATTTTGGGTCCTCTAACCAATCATGGAGAAGCAAATTGACCTGCCAAAGTCCATTTTGGGTTATTATCTTCCAGGAATGTTTGGGAGGGCAGAAGTGTCAGTGATAAACCGCCCTAATGACACTGGTCTATTAAGAAAATATATGAACAGCTGCTTCAAATATAGAGATGACATTGATTTCTGGAACACCATTTATTTAAATGGATATTACTTCCCTGCAGTATGGTTAGGGCAGAGGGTTGAGGGGGTTTGTTTATTTATTTACTTGTAGGCTTGAGTTTAGGTGCCATCAGTATTCTTAGAAGAAGTATAGCTCTACAAAGTAATTTGCAATTCTACTTCTGTTGCCATTCTTGCTCAAAGGAGTACCCCATCTTCTGCTCCAACTCATCACCTCCATTTTGTTCTGTACTAAAATAATATTTTGTTTCTTTTAAAAATTCATCAAGTTGTCTGTGATGGTTTATAACACAAAAAGAGCTTTTGAAGTGATTTTAATTCCTCTCCTTTCAGGTGTTCACCTATATTCTCTCTCTCTTCAGCTTGGTTTCCCTCCCTTTAATGAAATCCTGACAGTTAACTGTATTTTCAGCTTATTTTTGGAAATTCTCAGGAGTTCCCTGACAACTGCTAAGGTTTGATAAATTGCATCTTCTTAAAAGGCTATTGATTTGTTCTTTAAAAATTCTGGGTCAGGCCTGTTGCCACAGGTCATCTACAATTGAACAGGATGTATCCGTATGTTTTCATCTCTCAGCTGAAAAGTTTGCATGAGAATTCAGGCTGTCATGACTGAAGGTACATCTTTAAAACACTTGGATTTTGCAATGATTCATGCAGCATGAAAGAACCCTTTCTAAAATTGAAATGTATTACTCAAAGTGGTGTTAATATAGACTAAAGGACTGTGACACAGAATAATTTTGTTTTGTTTTGTTTTTTGTTAAGCTTCAGTCTCAGAAAACTTTACAATACAGTTTGGTAACTAAAAAATGAATAAGGGGAAGAAAGAATGTATGAAAGTCGTGAGAGCTTTGCAAAATCCTATCTTTGAAAACTGGAGAAACCATATTGCTGTGAGGTAAAGTTTCACCCTTATATGAGTGTTTTAATGATTTCTATGCTGATCAGAATGTAAACTACACGAAGGAAAGCTGTGACTCTTACCTCTTGCTAGAGCCAGAGGGAAGATACAAAATATACAAGGCCGCTAGCAGTGTGCTGAGTGACAAACTGTCACTGCTGCTAAGAAAATGGCTGTACGCAGTGCTTTTTTTCTGGGGCGCCGCAGGGGTACACATACCCCTAAACATTTTGTGAATCTAAGTTTGGCCTCATTGAGGGGCAGTATTTCAATATGAGTAGGAAAATGAGAGTACAATAGCAGCAAGAATACTCATCGCAAAGTATTGGAAGACACAAGAACTTCCCACGCTGGAGGAATGGCAGATGAAACTTATGGACTATATGGAATTGGCGGAAATGACTGGTAGAATCCGTGACCAGGGAGAAGAGTCGATGGAGGAAGACTGGAAGAAATTCAAAGACTATCTTCAGAAACACTGCAAAATTAAGGAATGTTAGAGTGATGTTGGACTGAAAATAAGTGGTTTCCAGCTGCACAGGTTAAAGTTAAGGATAGATTAAGATTAAAGATTAAGATTAAAGAAGTTTAAAGAAATGGAAATTTGATAATAAAAGGGAAAAATTTAAAGCTATATGACATTAAGATCAAGGATTAGGTTTAAAAAAAGTTGAAGTTATATATTTTAACGTTTTATTAAATTAAAGATTGAGATTAAAAAAGTGGAAAAGAAACTGCTGGACAAATAATGTGGATTGGAATACAAAAGAGGGAGGTATGAGGAAGTCCAGAAAATAAGTAATTTAAAATTGGAAATGGAAAAGAGAGTTTGTTTTTAATTGTTATGTTTTGTGTTTTTATTGTTAAGTTAGGTATTGTTTTTTGTGTGTGTTGTTTTTCTTTTTTGTTTGTTTAAAACCTTAATAAAAAATTATTAAAAAAAATAATTAAAAAAAGGAAAATGAGAGTACCCCTAAACATTATTTTTTTGGGGGGGGAAGCACTAGCCGTACGGTATACACATACTGGGTTTTGACTTTTATATACAAAGCAGTAGCATAAAACAGCAGTCAGTTTATGACTGGTAGTTTGATGGACATGTCATTCAAATCTATTGGCCCGGTATTTTAGATCAATGGAGTTCCCAGATTCCATCAGAAACAAATTGATTCGCTGGAGGGGAAATGAAGCCAGGTTCAGCGCTGGGGGTGGGGGGATGTCACAATAAAGGGTTGTTTGATGATAAAAGAGTTTCAGTGAGGGACTTAGAGGAAGCTGAGAGGAGGAGAAGCAAATCTGTAAGATGAAATAACTTGAGGCAAGGGCTCCGAAGGTCTGCAAGACAGGAATGGGAGACTCCAGCAGCAGCCTTTGGAAGAGTGAAGGCTAGAGTGACAGCAGATGGAAGCTGACCAGAGTGAAGACTTTGATGGAGGTGGAAAGGGACCAGAGAGAAGTGAAGCCCTCTTGGCAACCCTGCGGGCTGGAGTTACGAAAGGTAATAGTTTAAGAGTATTACGGGGGACGGGGGACTAGAGCAAGTATCCTATGTATCTTGTTAAAGCAACCATTAATAGTGTGCATTTTCTAGTATATTATATTAATAGCAACCTGTAATCAACTTTATCTTTGTTTTACTTTTATATAAGCAGTACTGTTCGGTTTTGTCCTGTGCCTACACCCAGCTACTATGGTTTACCTCAGAGTAGAATTGATGAACATGATGTAGGCCCCTTAATTTCAATGAGCCTACCCTGAGTAAAACTTAGTTGTGAATATCACCCTATATTTGTGAAAGGGGTAGTTGCATCAATTTAAGGTTTAAAGCGGTGGCAACTTTTGATAAAGTAGAGACTAAGCCGTGAGATGGAAAGGTTTAAGCTGCTTAAGGCCTCCACACAAACACACACCAGTGCAGAGATAGTTTAGCACGCTTATGCCATGCCAAAAATATTGGGAACATTATGATCCACTGGAATTGAATCCCTGGGAAGACACACTTTGAAAGACTCTGCCTCCATTGTTCGTTTCTATAATATCCCATCTTAGAAAGAAATTATCTGCAATGAAAAAAGGTTTATTTGCCCTTTTTACATTGCAAAACACAGAATAAGTTCTTTGGGGCTTGATAGTTCCCTTAGGTTTACAGTGGTACCTCGGGTTACAGACGCTTCAGGCTATAGACTCCGCTAACCCAGAAATAGTACCTCAGGTTAAGAACTTTGCTCCAGGATGAGAACAGAAATTGCGCAGCAGCGGCGCAGCAGCAGCAGGAGGCCCCGTTAGCTAAGAACAGTTTCAGGTTAAGAACATACCTCCAGAACGAATTAAGTTCTTAACCCAAGGTACCACTGTATAGATATTTGGAGGAACAGAGGACCTGTAGGCCCACTGGAGTTCATCGGGTAAATGCAACTCTTCTAAGTCAACAGGGATGATGCCATTCAGATAGAGTGGGTATTGCCAGATAAATGGTGATTCTCTTTCTGTTCCTCTCTCCCAGAAGATGCCTTTATTGCATATTACTTCATGAATCAGTGGCTATTTCTGCAGAGCAGATGTCAACCACTGCATCTCTCCCCTATTCCTGCACTATTACTAAACCACAATCTAATCTCAATTATTTCAATTTAAAATTACTTATTGTCCCATTCTGTATTTACTGAGGAAAGCCATATAATCATATTAATATTCCAACTAAAATATGGTTTATGAGTGCAGATTGCAAAATGGCACGTCTGTGTTGTGCAAATCTGTTACTAATCAGAAGGATTTTTTAATCTAAGCATGGCTGCTACTTAATGGTTTCTTAATTATGCAAAGGGCTAATCAATTTTTTTAAAGTGTTCAAGTGATTAAAAGAAGCTATGGCAATCATCTGATATAAAAGCGAACCATTTAGAGATGACTCATGAAATAAATAATTTATTTGCCAAGGCAGGGGAAATTCACTCTATTTTTGAGTGTGTGGCCTTGATGAGCTTTCATACTCTCTCTGACTGTCTGTATTTCTCTTCACACAGGCTGTTGTAAGCCAGTAAGAGGCAAAATGATACTATATATAGCATAGAACCATTGATTGGTGCTTGTACAGCACTTTTCCCTGCTTGGTGATTTCAAAGTATTCCACTAGATGATTTAGGGCACAATCCTATTTGAGAGTCACTGACTGGGGAGGAGGCATAGAATGCGGCAGAGTGCAAGATATGTTGCCATGACAGATGCAATTGGTGAACACTTCAGATTATGTTGGCAGGCCATAAGAGAAGACCACCCTGTGACCAGGATGTTTCTAGCTTTTCCTCCATGGTATTGTTAATCTACTTGCCCTCCTGATATCCTTCCAAGCTCCATGACAGAGAGTTATGCAAAGTGCCACCAGCGACATTGCACCTGCTACACTGCTGTATCCCAAGCCATTGTCTAAGGCACAGGAGCCATGCTGGGGTGACAAGTTGGCAATAACACACACATGCCTCCCTTTTGGGATCCACTCCATCCCAGATGCAATTCAGATCAGGCTTTGACTTTGCCACATGTGTTTCTCTTGGTGCTGCAGAGGAGGAATGGGAGATACGGATCCCTCATCCACATCCTGGTATCATCATTTTACTTCAGCTGCTTCGAAGAGATTTTGAAGGGAACTTGCCCCTCAGAGGCAATGGTCCTTGCTTCCTCTGTTGGAGTGAGAGTGGCATGACTTTTAGGTACACAACTGGTGTGTATAACACAGGCAGGTCAGGAAGAGAATGAGAAGGAGGAGAGGATGTGAATTCCACTGGCACGTAACACAACTTCTTGGGAAAATAATAGAAAGGGGCTAAAGGACAATTAAGGGATGCGGGTGGCGCTGTGGGTTAAACCACAGAGCCTAGGACTTGCTGATCAGAAGGTTGGCGGTTCAAATCCCCGCCACAGGGTGAGCTCCCATTGCTCGGTCCCTGCTCCTGCCAACCTAGCAGTTCGAAAGCACATCAAAGTGCAAGTAGATAAATAGGTACCACTCTGGTGGGAAGGTAAATGGCGTTTCCGTGCACTGCTCTGGTTCACCAGAAGCGGCTTAGTCATGCTGGCCACATGACCCGGAAGCTGTACACCGGCTCCCTCGGCCAATAAAGCGAAATGAGTGCTGCAACCCAGAGTCGGCCACAACTGGACCTAATGGTCAGGGGTCCCTTTACCTTTACCTTTAAAGCACAATTTGACCCACGGCAGGGTCAGGCTATCCATCCATGCAGCATTCCTGTAGATTGGATCAAACATGCCTAAGAATGGGGTTCACCTTTTGAAATGTGAAGTGGTACCCTCATTCAAATTTAGGATCCCCTGCATGTAAAATGTGAGCTTTTCCACCTGGCATCTATGATTGCGTGCTGGCACAGGGGGAACACAAATCATCATTAAGAAAGGGATTGATAATAAAACTCAATATCATAATGCTGTTATACAAATCTATTGTATGACTGCTTGGAATACTGTTTACACTTCTGGGTACCTCACATCAAAAGGGATATTGCAGAGGTGGAGAAGCATCTGAAAAGAGCAACCAAAATTATCAAGGGAATGGAGCAATTTTTTTATTTTAGATAAAAGGAGAATAAGGGGTGACATGATGGCAGTGAACAAAATTATGCAGTGTTTTAAAAGTGGAGAGAGAAAGGCTTTTCTCCCTGTCTCATAACACTAGAACTTGCAGGCTTCCAAAGCAGCTGAATGCTGGAAGATTTCAGGACAGACAGAAGAATATTTCTTCACACAGTGCATAGTTGAACTATGGAATTTGCTCCCAAAGGAGATAGAGATAGTCGCAGACATGGATGGCTTTAAAAGTGGATCAGACAAATTCAAGGAAGATAAGGCTATCAGTGGCTACTAGCCATAATAGCTATGGTCTGTCTTCGCTGTCAGAGGCAGTATGCTCCCTGAATACCAGTTGCTGAGAATCACAGGTGGAGAGAGCATTATTGTGCTCAGTTTCTGCTTGTGGTCTTCCCATGGGCAGCTGGCTGGCCACTGTAAGAACATGACACCATACTAAATGGGCCTTTGGTCTGACCCAGCAGTGAACTTCTTACCTTCTTACAAATGCCCCATGCGGTGTCTGCTGCTATGGCTGAGCCATCAAGGAACTGCTCTGTGCTACCTGCAGTTGTGGGACCTCCCTCTCTTTTGCCCAGTATGTAAAGAGTGAGCGGTGGCATTTTTCTCTTTTCTCCTAGTGAGGCTCCAGCTATCACCCCCTGCTTCCCAATCCTATGCCCTATGCAGTGAGTACTGCTTGTCCGTGTGCCTTTGGCTCCCCTTGCCGAGTGTCCTGGCCCTTGCCTTTGGCTGCTTGGCAAAGGAGTATTTCCTTCGCTGGGTGGGTCTTGTGTGGGCTTTCTGCAGGCCTCGTGCCCTGGTAGCTGTGTGGTTGCTCTGTTTGATGGGCTCTTCCTCCTCTCTGTCTGTGTGCGTTGCCCTGATTGTACACAATGACTGGGATTTTGGATCCCTTCCTGTGGGATTGCCTGGGACTGGCTGTAGTGGGATTGTTGAGGATTGTGCCACTGAAGCTGATGGAATGAGGTTGCTATGGCATCAAGGTGTGTGCTGTGATGAAGGGGGTACGCTGGGAAGTCTGTCCTTGTCATTGTGGATTTAGTGGCCGTCTCAGTATGGGCATCAACACCAGCCCAGTCCCAGACTTGTGGGCAGTAGCAGCCTGTCTGTTGTTTTTATGCCATTAAAAAAACTATTTAAAAAATATATTTCTGGCTGTGTGTTTTCCCATTCCCTGCCAGGCTGAGCACATATAGGATACAGTAGCTGTTCTGCCACAACAGCAGCAGCATATTTCTCTTCTCCTGCCCCCAACCCAACTAGGGTATTGCATTACTCTCTCATGGTATCCAAAGAACTTTAAAAGGTATTTATTAGTTTTACACCCAGCTAAGCTTGCACAGTTTATGAAGAAATTAAGCCACACCTTTGCTGTTAATGAGATCAGAGTTCTCACAGAGGTGCGGAAACTATGTTTGGTCTAGACCACTTCCGGCTACAAGTGGAGGTGCACAAGTCTGAATACTCATTCATATATACATATATATATTTAATTGAAAATTAGATGTTAAGGAAAATAAGAAGCATTCAAACCTAGCCTTTCCTTTGGCACTTAAAGATACACAGGGGTTGTTTTTTTTCTGGAATGGAAAAGCATTCAGTAATGTGAGCCCCTACCTGCAGTTTGCAATAGTACACCCAGGTATAGATCTACCACCACAGTGAGAACTAGGTATGGCAACTGTGCACCAGCAGCTTAGCTTCTTATGTAAAGAATAAAACAGCCTCCAGCAAAACCAGTTTGTTTTAGCAATGCCTCTGTCTTAACTCTGTTAAGTATGACTACAAACCTTACCGTGCTTATCTTGACGTGTGCTCATTATCATTCCCACTTTACAGGTAGGAACTGAGGCTGGCAAACTAATGCTAAAGCACACACACTTGTTTGAGCTGTGATTTCACCCCAGGTTATTTATTTAATTTAGAGACATCCAGCGCTTCCTTCACCAGGCTGCCGAATAAGAATTTCACCTCTGGTGGAATGCGAATGCTCAGCATCTTGGTTTAATGTTTTTATCTCAAGGTTGTTCTTTCTTAAATGTTCCTCTTTATTACAGTGTAGCCACGGAATGGCTGTTCAGTTCTTGTTTAAATAGTGTAATAGACAGTGTCTTCTGTATGCACACTTGCTGCACTAGAGGGAGTAGGAATCTCGTTTGTGCCATGGGCAGCTCTGCCTGAAATCAGACTAATATACTCTGCATGCTGTGTAGAGGCCATCACCAGTCTGATCAAATACTGTCGTTGCTAAATACAATTCAGCGAAGCATGAAGATCAGGACAAGGAAAACTCCGGAGCTCCATACGATAACAAAGCTCTTCTTACAATAAGTTTTGCTTTATCCCTCCATATCAAAATCACATTTAATTCCATTAGCAAGCAGAGGCCACCTATAAAACAGAGGAGAGGCTTTGGTGTGTAGCTGCGCATGTGTTGCGCACACACAAAATCATTAAATGGGCTGGAGGCTGGAAGACCCAGAGGAGCAAACATTAATGTTAAGATGTGTTGTGTACAAGTACACAAACACAAAACAGGACCTATTGGAGGGTGGGCGCGCCAGGAGTGCCATTTGGCCTGGAGATTCAAGCTCAAAGAGAGCCTCAAATTTTGACATTTCTTAATTTTGGGGCTTTTGAATATTATTATTATTATTTATTGAATTTATATACTGCCCTACAACCGGAGGTCTCAAGACGGAATAGTTTCTCAACTTGGTTTTGTGCACGTTGGAGCAAACTGACACTCTCACAGCTCAGAAGTGCAAATTTAAGAAAACGAGAGATGTGATTTGGTAAAATATGCGTGTGTTTACTTATATAGATCTAGGCATATCCCCTTCACTCTGGAGCCTACTTCAGTGCTTTGATTTGGGCCTTCAGAAAACCAAAGCTTTGGTCCACCAATTAACTTGCACTGGGAAACAAAAATGGCCATAACTTTCTGGGGATCAAGGAGAGGGTTTCACATTGACACATAAAACCTTCAGACATAGTAGCCCCCACGAGGAGATTAACCCTGAAATTTGGTAAAATTTCAAACAGGTACGTCAAGGGCTTCTTTCTGTTTCTTTAAACTTTTTTTTTAAAAAAACAATAACCACCATAACCTTTTTGTAAAATGTCAATGCAAGGGGTGAATAATAAAAGCAATAAAATAGGCAAGCAAACCACAAAGAGGGAATTATAATAGCCTAGGTGGGTATGTAGGCAGTAATGAAGGAATTATAATACCATAGACATGGAAGGACAAATGAGCACGGTTGCTTGAGAGGATACAGCTGTAGATAAAATACAAAACCAAACACTATGGCCAAAATTGGGAGAGGGGGACAGAAGTGACACTGCCCAAGTAGCTGAAAATAACTAGTATAGTTGGGGCTCATCCAGACTTTCTTTTGTGCTGTGTTTCTAGACATAGGCCCGGGCTTTAAAGTTCCATGTCTGAGTGTGGGGTTTTTTTTTGGTCTTGGTGATTTCTCAAGGAAAACCTGCATTTCATCACTGAATCAGAATAAACAGGATTATTTTTTTGCAGATTGCCGTTTGCTCTGAATCAGTGGTTGAACATGGGTTTTCCTGGAGAAAGCACTGGGACAAAAGAAACCTGCTTGGACACAGCACTGGTAAAATCATAATATTTTGTACAATTTTATATTGCCCTTTTCTTTTTCTGCTTTTTTGGAGGTGTACTAGAAAGGGTGTGTGCCAAGGCCTGCAAACCTTTTGTTTTTGTTTAAAATTATTTTTATTAGAGATTTTCTTAGTTTACAAAAGTATGTGCATTGTCTCTTTTTTCAGGTTGTATTTTCTGCGTATCAGTTGCATTTGTTGTGAGACCTGTTGGCCTGTGTATGATATGCCTTTTATGTGGAGCTTGGCTATAGACTCTTATGCATTAGTGCAGTCAAAGTCCCAGTTCTGAGGATTTTCTCTCACCCTACGCAGGTGTCTAAATATCACAGCATACAACTCTTAAGCAAGAAAGCATGTATGTGGACATGGCAGAAATATACAGGTGTGCTACAGTGGTGAATTCTTGGTCCTTTAAATCATTTTTTTTAAAATGCCATTTGCACAGCAATTTACAGTGCAATTCTAACCATGTTTATTCAGAAAGTAGTTCCACTGAATTCAATGAGGTTTGCTCTTAGGTAAGTGGTGTTTAAACTGAAGAAAGTAGGAAAAACCACTGGGCTGGTAAGATACAATCTAAGTCAAATCCCTTATGAATACACAGTGGAAGTGAGGAACAGGTTTAAGGATTTAGATTTGGTGGACAGAGTGCCTGAAGAACTATGGGTGGAGGCTCGCAGCATTATACAGGAGGCAGCAACGAAAACCAGCCCAATGAAAAAGAAATGCAAGAAAGCAAAGTGGCTGTCCAACAAGGCCTTACAAATAGCGGGGGAAAGAAGGCAAGCAAAATGCGAGGGAGATAGTGAAAGATACAGGAAATTGAATGCAGATTTCCAAAAAATAGCAAGGAGAGACAAGAAAGCCTTCTTAAACGAGCAATGCAAAGAAATAGAGGAAAACAACAGAATGGGAAGAACCAGAGATCTGTTCAAGAAAATCGGAGATATGAAAGGAACATTTCGTACAAAGATTACCATAATAAAGGACAAAAGTGGTAAGGACCTAACAGAAGCAGAAGACATCAAGAAGAGGTGGCAAGAATACACAGAGGAACTATACCAGAAAGACATGGATGTCTCGTACACCCCAGGTAGTGTGGTTGCTGACCTTGAGCCAGACATCCTGGAGAGTGAAGTCAAATGGGCCTTAGAAAGCACTGCAAATAACAAGGCCAGTGGAAGTGATGGTATTCCAGCTGAACTATTTAAAATTTTAAAAGATGATGCTGTTAAGGTACTACACTCAATATGCCAGCAAGTTTGGAAAACTCAGCAGTGGCCAGAGGATTGGAGGAGATCAGTCTACATTCCAATCCCAAAGAAGGGCAGTGCCAAAGAATGTTCCAACTACCGCACAGTTGCACTCATTTCACACGCTAGCAAGGTTATGCTTAAAATTCTACAAGGCAGGCTTAAGCAGTATGTGGACTGAGAACTCCCAGAAGTGCAAGCTGGATTTAGAAGAGGCAGAGGAACCAGAGACCAAATTGCAAACATGCGCTGGATTATGGAGAAAGCTAGAGAGTTCCAGAAAGACATCTACTTCTGCTTCATTGACTATGCAAAAGCCTTTGACTGTGTCGACCACAGCAAACTATGGCAAGTTCTTAAAGAAATGGGAGTGCCTGATCACCTCATCTGTCTCCTGAGAAATCTCTATGTGGGACAAGAAGCTACAGTTAGAACTGGATATGGAACAACTGATTGGTTCAAAATTGGGAAAGGAGTACGGCAAGGCTGTATATTGTCTTCCTGCTTATTTAACTTATATGCAGAATTCATCATGCGAAAGGCTGGGCTGGATGAATCCGAAGCCGGAATTAAGATAGCCGGAAGAAATATCAACAACCTCAGATATGCAGATGATACAAGCTTGATGGCAGAAAGTGAGGAGGAATTAAAGAACCTTTTATTGAGGGTGAAAGAGGAGAGCGCAAAATATGGTCTGAAGCTCAACATCAAAAAAATGAAGATCATGGCCACTGGTCTCATCACCTTCTGGCAAATAGAAGGGGAAGAAATGGAGGCAGTAAGAGATTTTACTTTCTTGGGCTCCATGATCACTGCAGATGGTGACAGCAGTCACGAAATTAAAAGACGCCTGCTTCTTGGGAGAAAAGCAATGACAAACCTAGACAGCATCCTAAAAAGTAGAGACATCACCTTGCCAACAAAGATCCGTATAGTAAAAGCTATGGTTTTCCTAGTAGTGATGTATGGAAGTGAGAGCTGGACCATAAAGAAGGCTGATCGCCGAAGAATTGATGCTTTTGAATTATGGTGCTGGAGGAGACTCTTGAGAGTCCCATGGACTGCAAGAAGATCCAACCTATCCATTCTTAAGGAAATCTGCCCTGAGTGCTCACTGGAAGGACAGATCATGAAGTTGAGGCTCCAATACTTTGGTCACCTCATGAGAAGAGAAGACTCCCTGGAAAAGACCCTGATGTTGGGAAAGATGGAGGGCACAAGGAGAAGGGGACGACAGAGGATGAGATGGTTGGATGGTATTCTCGAAGCTACCGGCATGAGTCTGTCCAAACTGCGGGAAGCAGTGGAGGACAGAAGTGCCTGGCGTGCTCTGGTCCATGGGGTCACGAAGAGTCGGACACGACTAAACGACTAAACAACAACAACAACAACAACAACAACAACAAGTGGTGTTAGGATTGCAGCCTAAATATTGGGGAATCTGAGGAGTTGCAATTCAATCTGAGTGTTTTGTTCTCAGGCTTGCTGGACTTCTGAGAGGTGCTGCACACAAACCCTGAAGGTACTGCCTTTTTAATCAGTAATGAGAGCAGATTCTTCCATTAACCAGCAACACCATTGGTGTAACCTGTATCCACAAACAAGAAAAAGAATCCAGCACTAATTAAGTAGTGTATGAATGCCTCTGTGCCTACAAAGCATGATACCATAAACATTTGCTTTTATGATAGCTGCTACAATCAATGCAACTTTCAGTGCCTAGCAAATGATGATGAGCTATTTAATTCTGACACCTAGATGCACAATTACAACTCTGTAGCATGGGATATTATAGAGCAACCTGGACAACACTAGCAGTCCTTTGGATATGGCTAGGAGAGTGCTATCAGTCTTTTACCATCAGGAGAACTATACTCCTCTCATCTACCACTGGTGTCATACAATGAGCATCAGTTAGGACAAGGCTTGTTCTGACAGCTAATATTCTGGCCAACAAGCAGGAAGTAGGTACAGCTGCATCCTACAGCTGCAATTTTTGACAGAAGCTGGTTCAGCTGCACTTGGCAGAGGTACTATTATAATTCCACCCAAAACACAATTGCAGATAATCTCCTAAACTCCCCTAGTATGCAAATCTTGAACTGAACTATAATCTTCTCAATCTTCCTTTATCCAAAGATAGAAAATGTCACTATTCTGCAGCCTTCTGGGATCGTTTCTGCCCTCTGTGTCATCTCAAATATAAATGCCAGTGGTGCTGAATTTTCATCAGCTGCTTCCCTGAGCACCTGAAGTATGTTTCATCAGGCCCTGATGACTTAAATACTGATTTCATCACCTCCCTACCCCCTATTTATCTGATCATAGATCCCAGTTGCTGGGGAAACACAGCACCCTTCCTGTACTCCTGGCCTGCTTGTGGGCTTCCCGTTAGCATCTGGTTCATCACTCAGGGAACACTGGACTAGATGGGCCTTTGATCTGATCCAGCAGGACTTCTCTTATACTGGAAATGCAACAATACCTCCTTGTACATATGTTATATGTTAGCACCAACCCTGCTTCCTGACACATTTGCATATTGCTTCCAACATCCCTAGCTCATCTAATTCACTTAGTACCTTTTTTGTAATTTTATCCTGAACCATTTATTAATCTCTGTAGAGGCATGCTCTTGCTTATATATATATATATATATATATATATATATATTCCCTTTCCTGTATGCTTCACTTTTGATCTTGATTTCACTTTCAGTTAAAAGTGGCCACTTCTTTATGCAGCCATATTAATCTCGCATGAACCTTTCCATCCCGTTTTTGGCACTGGAATAGACACAATTGGGCCACCACATCTTAGAAATTGCAGGTCCTTCTGGGTTACCCATTTCTTTAGTTTCTATGTACAAAAAAACTGAGAAGAGCCTAGGTCCCAGACTAATGACTAATTCATAAACCAGTTCTGTTTCCAGATTGAAACGGGAAAGAAAAAAATAAGAGCGATAAGTAACAGAACTTTTTTTCCGGGCAGATTTTAAATAGCTTCCATGTTTTGGGGGTGGGAGGAGATGTGGCAGGTAGTCTGTAACTTCCTACCTCACCTTGTGCTCTCCATGGAGCTGTGTCATAGTAGATTGTTTCCATACACCCATGTACAGCCCATGTCTTCAGCGCCTGCATGGGCTGGGTGTCGGGAGCACCTTCTTCGACCTTCCGATCACAGGAACAGCAGCACAGCATTCCTGAGGAATAGGTCCTGGTGCAGTGGACTCACATTTGCTGATGTGAGCACCTCAAAAGCAGCAGAGTAACGGAAGCAAAGCTGTGAAGGTTTTGTTGCATACCTAATTTATTTCTACTGATTAAACAAATAAAAGAACATAACAAACATGCACAAGAGAAGCAGCTCTTTCATACTGCCATCTTGTCTCTAGACAGCTCAAAGAAAAAAACCACACAGTACTAGGGACGGAAGAGTAGTTTCCGCCCCCGTCTTTCTCACAGGCAGAAAATAAAACAAACATGATCTGGTGATCTTTGCAATGGGAGGGATGAAAATACTGACAGATTGGACAGGGTGTGGCTGATCCATGTTTCTGTAGGAGCTTACATCTAAAAATTTGACAAAAGGGAAAACAGAGGAAGAGGAAGAAGGGATGAACAGAGAAGTAATGTGCAGTTGTTTCAGTGGCACACAATGACTCTCAACCTGATTTTTACCATTATATTGTACAAATCAATGTCAAGAATTTTGGGGTTTTGACTCATAATTTTGACTCACACTTGAAATTTTTCATGCTACAAGAAGAAACTTCATGATGATACATGCCACGGGGATATGTGTGTGTGTGTGTGTGTGTGTGTGTGTGTGTGTGTGATTCTGAAATAAACTATTCTGACAAATACATAATTACATTTCCTGTACTGGCGACAGAGAAAAAGAAGATAAATTTGTTGATACATCTTTACAAATAATAGTGGACAACAATTTGGACATATGAGTGTAAAATTCATGATGGAAATAAGAGTTGCAGATCTTATTTGTGGGTGGTGTTTGTTGTTGTTGTTCTTGTTTGTTTTAAAGTTCATCTGTCTCTCTCTTATGTGGAGAACTGGGACTTCAGAGCTCTTAATCAAATCACGATACCCAGTCACCACTTTCCCTCTGATTCTAGAGCACCTGAAGTATCTTTGCACATCTATAGTATTCACTAAGCTGGATCTGAGGGGAGCTTACAACCTGGTCTGGATAAAGCAGAGAGACGAATAGAAAATGGCTTTGCAGACAAGATATGGGCATTATGTGTACATGGTCATGCCTTTTGGACAATGGAATGCCCCAGTGGTTTCTCAATATATTATGAATGATATTTTTAGCAATTACTTGCACCAGTTACTGATAGTTTACAAAGATGACATTCCGATTTATTCAGCCAATTCTCAATTACATGAGATGAATGCGAAAGCAGTGTCGCAGAGGCTCCGGGAATACAAGCTGTATGCTAAGTGAGAGATATGTGCATTCGACCTTGCTACCATTGGTTTCCTTGGCCACCTCATCACTCCAGCAGGGGTGAAAATGGATACAGCCAAAATAGAGTCAGTACTCTCCTGGCAGTCTCCCAAAACAAAACAAAAAAGACCTTCAAAGATGACCAATGTATGACCAGAAGCATAAGAATCAGGGAGGGTGGTTCACACAATCCCCTTAAGATGTGCTTTTAACGTAGGACTGCCACATGAGAAGAATATTTGGCCAATGGTGATTCCTCCTGCTGACATTGGCAGATATGTGGAATCCCTTCATACAACAGCCAGAGAGGAGGCAACTCAGGGGCAGGGCTAGCCAGCATGACCCCACATTCCCCTCTCATGTACTTCTACTACATGTGATTGTGAGAACCCATCCAGAATGATATGGGAGAAGAGTCTTACATATACATATCACAAATCAGCCCTAAGTCTGTGCACCTGCCAGATTGAGCACTTATAGATCCCCAGGTAGTATAAATGGGTGTCATGTGATTTCTGAGACTTGGGTGCCCCAGTCATGAGACCAACCAAGACTCAAGTAGCAGACATGCCTCACTCTCATCTTGACCTTTCTCTTTGCTCATCTTATTTTTCTAAACAAAAAGGGCTCAACTTCTTAGCCTTTCCTGGTAGGGAAGATGTGCCAACCTCACCCAACATAATTTTAGTAGCTCAGAAAAGTACAGACACAACAGAGTAACACAAGGCTTTGTAGTGCATCTGATACTATTCAGGGTGCAGGGAAGACTCCCAAATTGCATTGATTCACCCTCTTATTCACCCCACACACAGAACGGATGCACATCAATACTGTATACTTCTTGAAGAAGGTCATCAGCATTGCCCAGCGTGTTTTAGGACATTACTCTTTGATAGAAACTCATAGAATTGGGAAAGGATGCCTCGGAGCACAGAAAATTACAGCCATCAGCAAGCAGAAGGTGAAAACTGGGGGCAAACAATGTCCTTATCTCCAACAACTGACAGGACCACATTCTCAACATTTCAGAGCCAATGCAGTATAGTGTTTAGAGAGTCAGCCTTTGACTAGAGAGACCCAGGTTCAAATTCCTACTTTTCCATGAAGCTCATTGTGACCTTTCTCTCAGCTTAATTTATTTTTCAGGGCATTCCACAGCTGGGCTCCACCACCACAAGTGGATGTTGGAGGTCACATAGTTGCCATAGCTGAAATCCACAGACAGACTTCCAGAAGTGAAAAAAGGAATCTAAATATCTGAGCTGTCTTTGGAATATATGTTTAGATTATATAATCTAAATACAATTGTTCAAGCATAATCTTTGTTGTTTAAAGAATGTATACACATGTTTATTAGGCACGGCAGCTTTTATATGGCCCATCAGCACCAGTTTCCAAGGCTTAAAGCCATTAGTCTGTTTGGTGAATAGGTGTCCACACAATGTCTAGAAAATAACTATAATTTGTTCCTAAATGTATGTAATTAATCATTTTAATGAGATAATTTACAGCTCAACACTTGGAGTACTGTATGGGACGGCAATCTCCCTTGATGTGGCTTTGTTTCTCAAGCCATCAGCCTTTAATTGGTATGTGTATATATAATATTCTTCTGCTGATGTGCATGTATAATTCACACAGCAGGATTAATGGAAATAGTGCATGCATCCAGGGGAGAACAAACATCTCCTTCCACTTCATATGTCCATCAATCTTCCTGTTATTCATGCGCTACTGCCCCTATATATCGTTGCTATTCATCAATGGGTATTTTTCTTTCAAATGTGAATAGCTGAGCTCCTTTCAATATGCTTGTTCCCACTTACAGATATATATATAAACTACATACACCTCTTTCACCTTGAAATAATGTTTAATAAATTGCAATTACCTTGAAAAGTCCTTCCATAATTGATCTCTTGAGTTTATTCTTTGGTTTCTACTTTTCTTTGATTTTAAATTAGATTGGCTTATTTGATTAGCACAGCAGTCAATAAATTTATCTGCTGTTGTTGCTGAGAGCCAGTTCTCAAAAAAACAGCTTCCTTTTGGCCTAAGATTATCAGTTATGTTCCAAACAAGTGGTTTGGTTTGCTTTTTACTTTGTTCACATTCATATTAATTTACATATAATTTCTATAGCATATAATAGGGATGGGAAACTTTTGGCTCTCCATATGCTGCTGAACTTACAAGCCCCATCAGCAAGCATGACCACCGGCCAGGTGTGATGAGAGTTGTCGTTCAGCAATATCTGGAGGGCAGAATGTTTCCCACAACTGGCAAAGAATTATTAAATCAGAGATATTGGAGGGACTTGTGATGCAGAATGCTACTGCGGTATCCCTGACAGACATTTGTTCAGAGTCTGCTTAAACACCTGCAGTGAGGGAAAGCCCACAACCTCCGGAGGTAGCCTGGTCCACTGTTAAACAACTCATAGCATAAGGAAGATTCTCCTAAAGATTAACCCAAATCTGCTCCCCGCAGTTTTCACCCATTGGTTCTATGGCCTCTGATATACCAGAGACAAGTCTGCTCCATCATTGGCATAACTGCCCCTCAGATGTTTGAAGTATGAAGAATTTAGTAATTCTCAACTTGAGTTAGCCTCATGACAATCCTCTGAACTCTGTAAGCTCAGAAGGTCAACCAAACAATGAATTTTGCTGCTTTGTAGAACTTTGAGCAGAGGTGTAAAGCACAAAGCTGGATAGGGAGAACTTTTGGTCCTCCAGATGTTGCTGTAATCTACAACCATCACTCATGACTGTTGGCCATGCTTGCAGGGGCTGATGGGAGTTGTAGTTCAGCAACATCTGGAGGACCAATGGTTCCATACACCTGCACACAGGTGCCCGATTCCTGAATTGCAGGGGGTTGGATTGGATAACTCCTGTGGTCTCTTCCATTGAATTCTATAATTCAGTGATTTTCTGTACCAATCATAGACTTAATTGCAAGACTCTGTGGTAACTTTAGAGCCTAAAGTTTAGACCCTGTCTCTCTCCCACCCCCCCTGCCTTTCCTGGCTCAAGAAACAGTGAAGCATACTGGAGTGTTCCTATTTCCACTTCAACCTCCTAGAACAGCAGCATATTAAAGGGAGGAGAAGTACCTTTTAAAGCACCTGTGTTGCCACTGCTATTTGAGGCTGGAAGTTTGTGGCCTTCAGTGGATGGCTTGGCAGTCTTGATCCAGTTTGCAGGCTGCCACTTCATCACTTCTCTCTCCCCCCCCCCCACCAGGTGGGAGTTATCTATTAAAATATGGGGAAATACCTGTGACTTGCTCACCCAAGAAAAAAATAACAGCTAGAAGCAAAGAGAGGAGTTCCTGCCCTTTTGAACTCAGGTCTTATTTTTTGTGGAAAACATGGGTGAAAGTTCAGAACAGACTGTACGTAGGCTTCAAATTCCCCAGTTTCTGGATTTAAATTACTGGTTGGTATTCATCTAAATAATTGCACGAGTGGAATTATTTTCCCCACATGAACCTTGTGCCAAACCCCAACCCTGCTTAGGAGAACCCTAGAACAGATTTATAGATCAGATGGGGGAAGCCCTGTTCCATAAAAGGAAGTTGTTCTTCTCATGCAATTATTTAGTTGCACACCCTCCACTGTCTCTGTCAGCATTTCTCGGTCTTATCACTTGGGCCCAGATTAAACAGCTCTTGGTCAGTCCTGCTTGCCTCATGAGTCCCATCTACCACTTTGGTAATGAGTAATGATGCATCAGCCATTGCTCCATATTCTTCCTTGATATGATTTTGTTTTAGACTAGCATTCTGGGAATTTGAGCACCTCTTTCCAAATACACACCTTGTACTGCAGTCAGAGCAGTATGGTCCATTATAGCTACTGAGGGGAGGTTTCTGTAGCTCAGCGTTTTAGTGACACAAAATCCCTTCAGTGGCTCAGGTCTGTGTTAACCACGTTGTAGAATGAGATGAGGAACAAACTGTTCTGCCAGAACAAGAGTTATCCATTAACCTGCATCCCAACGGTAGTTCCCAGCACGGCTGATTGTGTAATTAATTGGTAACTGGAAGCATAGAAATAGTTCACACACCAAACATTATCCTGTATGTTGCACCAGAGTCCATGGGGGATAAGCTCGTTGGATTGGCCCTCAATACCTCATTCTACTTGTACCAGAAGGGATTGGAAAAGAAAGAAAGATTGGCAGTTTCCATGTGGTTTGCTTGGAAGCACTGGACGTTGGTGCTGGATACTAGGATCAACAGGAGATAGTTGTGTCGTCGCTGTGGCCCAATAACCTTGACACCTGATTAGACAAGCGGTTCTCTTAGCACTAGATTCAGTCTGCTAGTCTGCAAAGATTAAATAGAACATGTTTTAAAAACACCTTTAATGCATGTGCATGTCCATTGATACTTATGTACACTTTATAAAGTCAATAGTACTATATAAGGCACAATGTAAGGACCACTGATAAGCACTATACATTTAAAGCAGAAATATGGGTATCTGTTTTAGACAACACTGGGTTTACTAAAAAGCAGTTACTGAGCGAAGTGCTTCAGTGTCACTGACTGTTTAAAAATGGAAGGAAAACAGCATTTAGCATCAAGCTTTGCCATGAATGAAATTTTCAGAATCAACAAAACTGGTCATGTATATTACAGTCCAAAACAATATACATTTGCAAAATCCAGAACAGCTCAACTTCTCTATAAATATGAGTCAAAATTCAATGTCACTCCAGATTTGATAGCTGTTGTGTAGCTGGTAAACCCAGACAACTATCTATAGTGTTTGTGCGTTATTTTTGTACACCCTTTGAGTTGGTTTTACTGCATCAATTCAGCTGGGGAAAGTGTATCAAACGACACTAGCTCTCTAGGTAACAGTGGGCTGGATCCATAGAGCTGCTTGTATGAGTGGATACCAGTTCTCCTTACCTAAGGAGGTGTCTCCAGATTTCCCCGATACCCTACTCCAGCAGTGGCTCCCATGCTACATGCCATGATTTATCCAGTGGTGCCCTGACTTCAAGAGCAGCTTTGTGGGTGGGAAGGTCCTGCTTTTAGGAACAAAACCCTGTTCCATAATATAATAGCCTACGTGCACGATGATATGCACAGACCATGGCTAAACATGAAAGTTTTCTAACAGACAAGTTTAATCTCAAAATGCTAGGCCAGCAGTCATTCCTAATGAAATCTAGAATCCATGGGAGTAATGGAGAGATAAACCCATGGAGGATATATCTCCATTGCTTCCCCTAGTGTTATACTAATCCTGCCATACAAGGTGGCTCAGTTTAAGGACTGGCTTGGCAGTGGGTTGCACCATTTAATAGACTTTTATGAACAACCTTTATCTATATAGAAATCAGTCAATAAATTGCAAGGCCTGCGCATCAGTTGACTCATTCTTCACCAAGCACATCATTTCATTACTAAAACATCAATAAAGAAATCTGGACAAAGAGATTTTTGAGTGCTTAATTTTAGAATTTGAATGCAGTAGAAAAGGATTAGTTTTAAAGATATACTCTTTATTGAATAATAAAACAACAAACTCATTCTCTTTGTTAAAGGGAGTTTGGGAATGAGACATAGAGCAAGTAATTTCAGATGAGGCATGGTCAAATATCTGGAATAATCCACTGCTGCAAAGGCCAGGGGACTTTCTTTAAAATGAATTTCTCACTGGTATCTCTCAGCCCATGCATTTAGCACACATATCTGGCTCTAGAGGATGCAACTGTAGAGTGGATGTGAGGTGCAAGGAACTTATGTACATATGTGCTGGAATTGTCCTACAAGTCTTTTCTTATTGGTTTCTGGTTTTCCATGAAATAGCAATCATCACAAACAATAATGTACATTTGTCTCGTCAACTGGCACTTCTCAATGTGCGAGAGGGTGAAAATGAAGATGTAAAATGCAAGTCTTTTTTTTTTTTTTTACTGTTGGTGACTAGTTTGGAGATCGCTGGAAACTGGCAGATACCCAGATACCTTAACTTTTGATGCATTGCTGCATAGACTCTGTGGTGGAAACATTGACTTAAAACTTGCCAGAGGAAAAGCTAAAGCAATGGACTTCTTTGCAGTCTGGCATCTGTTCTTGGAGTATATCAAATCAAATAAACAGAAGCTTTTTCTCCCAGCTCCAGTTCTGGGATAAAGCCTGACTTTCTGCTGAACAGACAATAGTAAACATTTTTCTCCTGGGTAGCCCAAAGCATGGCATGCATGTTTCTTTCTCCAAACTATGTGTAAAGTAGTGTAGGAGAAGAGAGAGGTACGGTGGGAGGGTTGTTGCATTTTTGCGGGTTCTTATTTTTTTGTTCCTGACATGTTCTGAATGTTGGGTGTACCTAAATTTTTTGCATCAGTACTATTTCTTATCTGTGATATGTTGTTGTTGTTTTAAAAAGGAACAAAATCCTGTAATTTCTAGTTCCCTTAAGATAATACAGATATTTTTGCTTCTCTCATCTGTTGAGTTCTCCTGTGCCTGTTCTCTGTATTTTGCTCGTCCGCTTTCAGCAGAACTGTACAGGGATTGCTTCCTTTTATATATATTTTATCAGTCATAAGTCAGAGATGACTGGAGTTGTAACAAGGGATGCATGTTTCTGTCTATAGCTGGTCCATAACAATTCTGCACGTGTTATTTCATAAACCCAATCTGTCCTGCATTTATTTCCAATTATTTAAATTTATGCACACACCAACAAAAAATGCATATATCAATATTTAAATATGTATGGAGACCTGTGATACATAGACTTGGGACAGAATACTAGTCTTGCTCTGATTTAATCAAATTCTATCCTAAAATAAAAAGGAGACTGTTCCTTTTGGGAAAAAGACTGCATTTTATAGATGCCCAGAACAAAATGCATCTATTCACCTGCAATTTGGCAGAATTTATTCAATAAGTAGGGGCTAGTGTACCTTCAGATTTCATCCACTTCTGTTAAAAGTGGTATAGCCATTTTATTTGTGAGACACTGTGTGAAAAATCTGCCAGAGATGGATGGGAATGAATCTAGTGTAATTGAACAGTTATCACAGAAAGGCTGAGTTCTTTTCTACCTGAAAGAGTGATTATCCAGTGCTTACCTGGCCATTGCAAGAGTGTTAACTGGTGCTCTAATCAAGGTTTGAATTTGCTCATTAGCAACCAGTGAGACCAGGAGTAAAGCATAACCAGTTATAAAAACCACAGATTTAAGATTTTAACAAAATCAAATCATTCAGTTTATTCATATAGAATATGTATAATAAGGTGAAAATGGAAGAAAATGGAAGAAAATAAAGGAACTTAAAGCAATTCAGTAGAGCACCTTTGAAAAGTGGCATGAGAATAGGATACCTCCACTGACAAACCTCTCTAGACTAGAGTTTGCTATTACCTATCATAATTGAAGATTTGGCCTTCTAACTTGCTCAAGGCCATCTAGTTGTGAAATAGAATTTCCAAGTACCCTGGCACATTAGATTTTGGAATAAAGTTCATAGTTACCCATCCAGGGTTGTGGGTCAGGATCCTGTGGCCTTCAGCTGGGTGAAAGCAAATGAAGCAAAGTTGAATAGACAGCAGAGAGAGATTAGAAATGATTCTTTTAACACCTTTCATGTTAATCATGAATTGCATCAGGAAATTGGAATTTCCTGTGTAAAATGTAGATTACATCTTACAAGGTAGGAGTAACTGGAACCCTTTCATCTTCAGCATTTCTCTGCCTAGGGTATTATTATTATTATTATTATTATTAATCTATGTCCCACCCATCTGGACTGGCACCCTGACACTTTCCAAGACAGTTCAATAATGATTCTACATTTGTTTAGGTGTCATGTCTGTTGCCGTTTTTACATTCCTTAAAATCTCATTATGCTGATGGCATGGTATTTCTTTCTAACCTTATCATCATCCAAGATGTCAAGGTCTCACATGACTGTCACTGAGAATCAGCAGAAAGTTCCAAGCCGCTTGCACCAAAGTGGCACAGAATTGAATTTTTCCATTCTTGTCATTAACGTTAGTTCCTCCTGGTTGCTCTACTTTCCCCCGAAGTTTGCTGTAGTTGGAGGTTCTGGAGGCCTAGCAGGGCCCAGTTTTAAAGGGAAACTACTTGTGAATGTTTCTAAATATTTATTACCAAGAGTAACATCAAGGCTAAGATAGTAGATCTCTTTTTGTTTGGAAGAGAACAGCATTCTTAGCTGGTCAAATTTATAACAAAGGCAATGGTGGTAAGGTGGAAGTGCATGGAAAGTTCCATCACTAGAACTGACGTAGCCAGATCAGCTACCACTTTTTCATCAATAATCCTCATGGTCTTCTGGAGACATGACAATAGAAGCAGAGATAAAATAGGGTAACTCCCAGCTGTGGCTGAACAGCAGGAGCAGTCCTTCCACCATCCCTGCTGCATTTCTCAGTTACATGGCAAACACCTCTGAGAACCACAGCTGAAAACAGAGGTTGTGGGGGAGAAACAGGGAGGGGGAGGAAATAATAGAGTTGGAAGGGACAGTGAGAGTCATCTAGTCTAACCCCCTGCAATGCAGAAATCTTTTGCCCAACATGGGGCTCTCATGCTCTACCTCATGCATAGAGTCTCATGCTCTACCCAGTGGCGGAGGAAGCCTCTTGGGTGTGCCATGGGGCTTCTGGAGTCTGCTTGTCTCCTGCCACTCAGCTGCCCTACAGCTAGGGGGCGGACCGTTTGGACAGTGTGGAGCCTGCACACGCCCAAGCCACCACGTCTCTCCCAGAAAAGACGTGTGGCTCGGGCGCGCAGCAGGCCTCGCAGTGAGTGCTGCCCGGCATTTGTCACCCCCCCTCAGTGGTGACACCTGGACCCCGCACCCCCCTTCCGCTGCCCCTGGCTCTACCAACTGAGCTAATGTATAGCTCTTCCCCCGACTGCTGCTTTCCCCCAAGCAGATTGCACTGCCCCCCTCCCACATCACTTTGCAGACAGTTCCCATATCCATTCTTAGCAGCTGAATTCCTTCTTTGGTCCTAAGCATGATATTTATCAGGCACTACAAGAAAGCATTCAAAACTTTAGAATAATCGTGGAAATGGTTTTGATTACAAAAATTTATCCCCTCCCCGCAAACCTTCCCTAGTATTATTATTCAGTTATAAATAAATCATTCAAACCAAGAGAATGTGTATGAATGTATCATATTGCTGAGAGGCATTTCAGCTTAACTTAAGTAATGTGAGAAAGTTTCCGTCTGCCCTGCCCATGAAGAACAAATCCCATGGCATCATTATTTGAGAAAAGTATGCACTGGAAAATAATTTGGTTTTTTTAAAAAAAATACTTCAAAGAAGCATTGGAGAAGATCTTGACAAGCAGTCTGAAAGGGTGTTGCTGCTTTTACCAGAAGATAGAACTAATCCATCTGTGATGCTATAACTATGAATAAATGAGGGTCCATATTATATAAAAAGGCCATTGGAACTGGACAAATAAACCCACTGCAGCAAATCACAAAGAGGAAGAAAATTAAAATGTATACACTCTCTCACACACCTTGGCATTTCTGTCTGAAAACTGCTTCTATTTTCTAAATGTCTTAATTATCAGACCAATTAGTCATCATACTGGGAGGGGGGGAGGAAATGAAGGTCACAAGTTAGCTCAGATAAGGCATCCTTATTAATTATGGCACTTCCTGTGTTATAATTAGTCACATTTTAATCAAAACCCATGACAAAAGAATGCCAGGTGTTCTCTTGTAAAACTGTGACATTAAAAAAATAGCATATTAATTTCCTGTTGGAAGCAGGACCTATAACTTGCAAATACTAATTTTGCTGTTTTATTATAAAACATATAACCAGACCTCTTTCTATTATTAGCTTCTTTCATTTGAGGTCTATATAACTTTGTCAGCAGCATCAAACGTGAGCAGGATCCTAATTCAAAAATGCATGTGATTGGATATTGAGTTATGCTGCTTCATCTGGTGTTTTGCCTTTGAAAAATATTTGATCTGAACAATCAGGATATGCTGAAAGTAGTATCCTAGGATTTCAAGCTACTCCTCCATTCACATGGGGAGGGAGGGTGATTTTTGCCAATTGCCTCTTCCAAATTCAGCCCCCTCCCACACCACCCCAAGGGGTCCCCCAATCCCCAGAAACATTTTTTCAGGGAGTACTGGGGAACTGCAGTGGGACAACGGTATCCCATAACTCAAAAGGACCCAAGCAGTACATATTTTAAAATAAAAGTGTTGAAAGGCATAATCCTACATCTGTATATAGTCAGTTACCAAAGGGAAACTTTTAAACTTTTCTACAAACACCTGTTTGTCTCCTTGAACGGCGCTGTGAGAAGGGGTCAGGAGGAATCCTTTCCAGAATGGCAAGGTGCCATCTGTCTAACTGGAAGTGACACATTGCAAAGAAAGCAGGCCACTCTGCCCAACAGTGAATAAAGGCAGGGTGAAAGACACATTGGGTTTGAGTCTCTGCCACCAAGAGAAAGAAAGAAAACTGGGAGCTAACAAATCAGCATACAAGAATTGAAGCAGGAGTGAAAGAGGCAGCAGCAGAGAGAGTGAGGATGAATGGAAGCCTGTAAAAGAGTGTGAGCACATGAAGCTGCAATCAGAGCCTCATCTAAGGGTGGGGAGACTGGAATAGAGGACACAAAGGGAGTGTAAATGTGTGAGCGAGCATGAAATGGGGAAGAACAAGCAGAGAGCCAGGTAGCGCACAGGCAAAAACCTTGGAAAGCAAAAGGAGGCAGGAGTAAGCTATGGACTAGAGCAGAACAGGGAGAAAGAGGATCGCCTGTGGTGAATTAAGAGAGGATAGGTTACTGCTGAGCAAGCATTACCAAAGGGGAAAGAAACAGATCAGAGAGGAAGGTTTGCAAACTTAGGGGGAAGCATACCCCAGCGGCTGGTGATGTGGTAAGAGTAAAAGCAAACAGGCATAAGGGGATGCCTACTGATGGAAAGATCCTCCACCTCATAGTGGGGCAGGGCTCACCAGATGGTTATGGCCATAAGAGACATGCTGGAATTTGGGACCCACAAGGAGGGTAAGAAGCATAACATTCTGTGGTCTGTTTATTGCAGAATTGCCAAGTCTTAAGAGAGAGGATAGAGCAAATTTGGGACATGATGCAGGGCAAGATTCATATGCCTCATCTATGTGTATTGCAGTACAATTTGTGGTAATCTGGGTTTTAATGGTAATAATCTGACCTGTATTCTTGTATTTGAAATATGAGCTACAATTCCCAGAGTACCCTGGGATTGCTAAACCACTCTGAGAATTGTAGCTTTGTGAGAGGAATAGGGATCTCCCCAAAACTCTCAGGCTCCTTAAAAAGCTACCAGATATTATTTGCAGGAAGGCATGACTTCTTAAAGTCATATGATACTGCTTTAAATGTATAGTGCATTTAAACAATTTGTCCATTGTTTGGTATGTTCTGCTTTGCACAAAATATTTTCTAAGTGAGTATCCAATTACTTAACTCCACTGTCAGAGGCAATATGCCTCTGAATACCAGTTGCTGGGAATCACAAGTGGGGCGAGTGGTGTTGCATTCCAGTCCTGCTTGCAGGTTTTCTGTTGGCACCTGGTTGGCTGCTGTGAAAATAGGATGCTAGACTAAATGGACCTGACCCAGCAGAGTCTTTTTAATATAATTTTATTCCTGTTTAATTCCTCTTTCACTTCTGTTTCAGTTCCAACCCAAATACTGTAGTTTGTTGTCCCCATTCTTTAAATTATCCTACCTTCCAGCTCATATCCCACAATGGAGCCATGGCAATCTGCTTTTCTGTATTTTTGAGAACTGCCCAAGGCAACATATTTTCAAAATGTTGGTGCCCCTTTTCCAAACAAATAGTTATTTTATCCCCCCACCCTTTCCAACCACCTTTTGCCCAAATGAATGCTGGATAGCTAAAGATTCCCCGTTGTCCAGTATCCTCGCTCCCCAACAAACTAGGGAAAGATAAAATATAAAATAGCATATCTTTTTTTCTGCTGCAGCAGTTCTCAGATGAACCCAAAATGAGCAGGCAGCCTGGCCGTCTCCCAGCTATAGAGACACTGGCCAGAGATGGAGATTGTTCTCAGAGAGGAAGGCCTGATCTTGCTCAGCAGCAATTGATCCCAGATGTCATTACCCAATGTCATCCACTTCTGACCCAACCTGTCAAGGTGTCTCAGCTCCCTCACTGGTTGGTTGAGCTTCATCCAGGCAAAGCACTGCTGGTAAACCATTCTCCCTATTCATAGATTTTTATTATTGTGCCAGCAGCAGATTGATTAGCTCTCTAGAGCTCTCAGGTGTACCTGAACTCAAGGGGAAGGATTCTAAGAGAATACTGTATAACCTTAGCTACATGCATTTCCTGGCATCTTCATCATGATTTAAATTATGTTTCATTTCTGCAGATAACTGAAAGTTCAGGCACTGGCAGTCCAATTCCTATGTGTTTATACAGATGCGCCTCACTGAGGGTTGCACCAGAGTAAGCATGCTCAGGATTGCAGCAGTTAGCCCGCAACTTGCAAGCATTTAACTTGTGCGCATTTAGCTTTATGCACTTGGCAAATAAATAAATGAATGAAAAGGGGGCAGAAAGGGGAAGGGCATCCAGGAAAAAAGACTTTGGCAATCCCACCCGCTATTGAACCCACTGTGTTTTGACTATACATGATTTTGGCTTTAGGCACGATCCCTGGAATGTAACCCCCACTTAAGTTGCAGGCTTACTGTAATCACATAATTTTGTTTGTGCAACATGCACTGTCAGGTTTGAAAGCAATGGGAAGGAAATTCAGTAGTGATGACATATGAAGTACAGGCGGCGACCATTTTGTGCACATCCAATTGACGCATGACTGCTGACTGCAGGAGTAACAGGGCAGGGTGGGTTTATGTGTGCTCTGCCAACGTGTGTGAGGGCCAGGAATGGAACCCCACCATGAAATGGTCACCGCCTGTATCTGCAGATCTGCCCGGCTTCTGGGTGCAGCAACTCTAGTAATGTAGGGCAGGGCTATAGCTGGGGGTGGTGAGGAAGGCCCCTGCCAGGGGCGCAGGCGAGGGGGGGTGCGCAAAATTGGCTTTAAAATATGTTGATAAATATGTCTGTATTTTGGGGGGTTGGAGGAGAGGCAGAAAGAAGAGCTCATTTGTCCATGGCTAGGGGGCGCAATCTGGACGGTTCTGCCAGGGGCGCAAGATCACCTAGCTACAGCTCTGATGTAGGGGCATTTCCAGATGAACTGTTTATTGAGGATTCATTCTGATTAGATGGCATTGCGTCAAAACAGCTGTTACCCCACACTTTTCAGTGCATTTTCCTGTCACTTTCTTTATTGCAAAAAGTCAGATCCTCGGGAGAAGGAAGTTTGTTGTGCAAAATTGTTGGCATCTGTCTCGATGGCATCTGGAAGAGTGTGCCTTTTAGGCGTGAAGTCAAACCATTGAGGAGTTACAGCACCTGCTGTGGCCGTAGAGACCAATATATGAGAGACAGATGTTTTGTTGCAGCCAGCGGTGGAGGAAGCCGCTCGGGCAACTGGGGCGGTGTGAGCCACACATAGGGGAGGGAGTCTGCCTGTTTCCTCCCACTCAGCCGCCCTACAGCTGGGGTGGAGGCGGCAGGCAGACATTTGGGCAGCGCGGAGTCTGCACTCACTCAAGCTACCACGTCTTTCCCAGGAGAGATGCGTGGCTCAGGTGTGCTGCAGGCCCCGTGGTGAGTGCCGCCCGGCATTTTGTCACCCCCTCAGTGGTGACTCCCAGAGCGGACTGGGGTGCACCCACCACACACCCCTTCCTCCGCCCCTGGTTGCAGCTAGGGCAGATTAAGGTGTCTGATTGTGCAGATGCACCATGACGGTTCTTTTTTGTGCTTCTCCCAGCAGTCATTCCTCCTCTGGTCACTGCTGTGGATACATTGATTGCAGTTGATACCTGATCGTGGATACCTGATTGCAGTCGTCTGCAAGGGATCCCACACAGTGAGGTTAATGTTGCCAACATTCATGTCACATCTATAGACATCAACACAGAATTGATTGAATCCCACCTGAAAATAGCAACAGTCTGGACAGGTCTAAAGATACACCTGTGACCCAAAGGTTCCTTCTGCCATGCCCATATGTTTCAAATGCATGCTTGTCCTGAGGGCTTTTGCATCCCTTGCTTTCTCCTTCCACCCTCATTTTTTTCACATGGTCAATTTCTTTGTGAGAAGGAAGTACTAGAAATGTGAAATGCTTTTTGCAACTCTGCTTTATTTGCAAATATGCATATTGAGTTGCAGGGCAGGGGAGCATATGGGCATTTTAATTTATTTTAAAAAGGTGCTTAAAACTTCACTTTCACTATATCTTTTAAATTTTCAAATGTACAGACCATACAAGCCTCCCTTATATTGTGGTTGAATGTTTATTGTATTTGAGTGAATTACAATTCAGCTGTACTTGTTTCAGCAATTACAACTGGATTTCTTTTCCTTCTAAAGAGAAAAAAATGCAAGTATAAGAGCGTGTCAGAAAGCAGCAACATTAATTAGCATTAACAAAATGGGTTTTTTATTTACATATTTAGTAGAGTTGTTACCTAAACATGAAAGGCAATGTAAGCTATTACCATCTTTACCCTATGACAGTTACCTGACTGGGGAAATGAAATGTCTCTTTTGTATTACTATTCCATTTTTGTTTTGCTATTAGTCACTCCAAATTTTGCAGAACTAGTTGAGGTATAACTATACTAAATTCAAAAGAAAATATGTGGTTATTTGCCATGATGGTTCTTGTTGACTGTGTGTTCATTTTTTCAGAGGTATCATTTTCAGAAAAGGAAGATGTTTGTAGAGTTTATTCTTACTGATAAATGTTTTCCTTGAGAGTATCAGATAACAGCAACTTGAATACCCACCACAAGGCTAAATGTTACTTGGTAGGCTATATATGCTATTACTATTTTTTACTGTATGACAGGTACTTGAGCTTCTTGAATTCACAGCAATAAATGAAATAAATGTATCCATTGCATTACTGGTCCATTGAGCCAATTAGTCATTTTATCTCACTTGGATAATGGAGATAAAATTCTATTAATGGTCTACTGAGACAGCTAGTATTGTGACTTCATTGGCTTTGCACCAGTGAAACAGAAGTAAAATCTTGGATCCTATTATTGACCTTTTGAGCTAGCCAAATAGACTATCTGCAATAGATAGCACATTTTAAAATAAAAGGAATTGCTGCAAAAAAAAAAAAGCCACAGGCACTGTAAAATACTGAGTTAAGGAATTAATATCAGGCAGATGTTTTAAATCTTCTTAAGTGTTTGCCTCAGATAATTTTCAGACAATTTCTTTTTAAAGCATCCCTGCCACATATACAACACTTTAATCTCCAGGATTATACTAAACCTCATTAATCTAATGCAAATATTCTCTAGTTTTAGTTCCCATCATTTGTTTATGATGATTAGAATTTTTCTGTGTACATTAATTACACTCCAACATGGCTATAATTATGATTCCAAATCCTGTATTCATGTTATATAGAGCAACCAATAGTCTGCTATCTGGAATAAATCAATCAGGAAAATAAGTTTTATGGAGTTTTGCTTTGCAACAAAAGGTTTTGACCACAGTCCACATTTTTGAAAGAAAGCTTGACCTTTGTGGCTGAGAACCAGCAGAACCTGCATTGCTTCTGCAGGGGCAAGTCCTGTCTCACAAACACATTAGAGTTGAGAGTGTCAACAAGCATAACCTGTAGATAGATGTGTACCTAGAACTTTCTGCAAGCATTCGACAAGGTCCCTCACCAAAGACTCCTGAGTAAGCCTAGCAGTCCTGGAATTAGAGGAGAGGTTCTCTTGAGGATCAGGAATTGGTTAAGTAACATGAAGCACAGATGTCATGGACTGGCTGGCTGGATGCCAAGGAATGGTGGGAGGCGCCAGCTGGAGAACCCCCAAGGGAAGAAGGTTTAGAGTTTGGGGGCTGGTGGTGACAATGAGTGGTCAGAGGGAGAAGAGGGAGCAGACTGGGAGAGGTAGGTTTTGGAAGCAGAAGAGGTAACTGGGTTTACTGAGCAGGAAGAGTCTGTCAGGAAGCAATCCAGAAGCAGGGGAGGAGGGAGGCCAAGAGGCAGAGATGAGTCAGGCTGCTGAAGAAGCCAGGGGGTCTCCTAGAACGAGAACCAGAAGAGGTATGAAGAGGAAGGAGCAGAGACAGGCACGGCGACGCAGTCTCAGATTGCTTGGAAAGGACATGAGGGAGGAGGAGACTTAGACAACTATGGGAAGGTGGGGGATCTCCAGCCCCAACAACTGCTTCATAGAGGCAAGATCGACTGGGATGAATTGCTGTGCTCACTAGGCCTGACCTCCTGGGTTGAACTTGTTTCCTTGAATAAAGAGTTAACTTCACTGATGCCATGTGATTTACTGCTGACCTGCTCCTGACACCTGCTCCTGATAACAGAGTAGAAATTGCTCTTGAGATCTGTGCTTTTGAACCTGTTAGGAGTTAGCAGTGAAGTGGCCAGGTTTGTTGGTGATAATAAGGGTGGATCCACACACAGGAAAAACCCCGCTATAAATAAGTCAGAAATTAAATTGTTATAGCAAAAGGGGAAAAAACGCTATGTAAAAATTGCATAGAAATTTCTTTTGCTCTCTAGTGCCATCTGGTGTTGCATGTTTTTAAAAAATTCAAATATTGTTTTTTAGCTAAGTTAGCTGAGTCCTAAATTGTTCAGGGTGGTTAAAACAAAGAGATTGTGAAGATCCTATAGCAGACACGATCACTTAATACCACCAATTAGTAATGCAGCGGACCCACTCCAGCTAACTGACCCCAGTTAAATATAGTGTACCCACCTCACGGTACACCAGTTACATTAATTTCTAAAATTTACCACAGATTATCCAGTGGGGGACTTGTGTGAGGGAAAACTTAACGATTTAGAGTCTCAGGCAGGAGCTGATCAAACAAACAAGAAAAGTTTTATTAAACAAAAGGAAGTTTATGAAACAAAGTGGGTCAGGAAACGTGTTCTTTCAGATAGAAGTTAACTTATTTATTTTAACTATAAGATGTCTCAGGCTTAAACAAAATATTATAGGCACAACTCTTCTTAAACTTCAGTTACTGAAAATCAGTTGGGACGCTTCAGGTACAGTAGATAAATATCAAGTTTCCAGAATAGATGGTAAAATGTTCAATTCAGTTTCTGTCACTTAGATATTACAGTTAAATACTTTCAACATCATATCGCTTCCTTCACAGCTTAATACTGTGGTTCATGTGCAAGGGGCACTTTTCCTCAGTTACCCACTCTCTTAACCATCCCACACCTGAGGTCTTCTAAATGGTATAATAGACCCAGGAGATCACCTCACCCCTTGTTGCTGGTTGGGAGTCTTCAGTACTGAAATATACTCGGAGTCGAGAGTGGATTTCATGCTCTTTATTCAGCTCATAGTGGTGAGGAGGAATGGAAGGTCGCCCAGAATGTCTGTTTTATATACATTATTTACACAATGGGCCCCACGTGATTGGCTAATTCCGGGATTCACCTGTAGGCCAATCTGGTTGTGGATTCACTTCCACCTGGAGCTGGATTGGGTGGCTCCTGTGGACCAATCAGACTGCTGCATTCTGGACCCTATTGTTCTAGGACCAATCAGACTGCTGCCTTTTGGATCCTATTCAACTCAGTACATAACAAGTACCTAGAGGAACTCTCCTCTTCTGGCTATACTGACACACAAGAAGCCTAAATTTCCACAGGATCTACCTGTCCTGGCTCAGACTCAGCCCTCCTAGGACACTCCTGTCTATATACCTTTCCCAGACCCCCAGCCCAGTCTCCCTATCCAAGCTGCAAGGCTCTGTCCTCTCGCTATGGATAGTCTCCTTAGTGTGTATGTTTAACTCAGGGAGTGAGATAGAGAGAACTGGTTCTGCCTCCCAACCTGAAACCTGTCTAACATTTCAAATCAAATCCTATCCGTCTTCTCAAATCCAACCCCATCTCTCAAAACCAAACCCTGTCTCTCAACCTGAACCTTAGGTAAAGGTAAAGGTACCCCTGACCGTTAGGTCCAGTCGCAGACGACTCTGGGATTGCGCGCTCATCTTGCTCTATAGGCCGAGGGAGCTGGCGTTTGTCCGCAGACAGCTTCCGGGTCTCTCCCTCAGAAACTGCTCCTTTTATTCTCCCCCCCAAGTGTTGTCCCCCCCCCCCTTTGTGTCTAGCTGACTCTGCAGCCAATCAGAGAGAGGTTCCAGCACTCTGGTGCAATTTCAGGCAGACTGCATCACCAGACTCTGGTCTGGCTCTGCTGTGTGTCACAAGCCCCCAAAGGACCTCTTCAAACAGAATGAATGGCAATATGGCAAATTAAATTCAATGCAAAAGGTGTAAAGTGATGCATGTCAGGGCAAAAGAATTTATTTTCATATATAAGGTCATGGGGTCTGAACTGGCTAAGCAGAAAAGAGACCTTGGAGTCGCAGTGGAAAGCTCAATGAAGATGTCGACCCAGCGTGTGAAAAAGGCAAATTCCATGCTAGTGGATCATTCTGAAAGGAACTGATTGTAGAACTGGAAGAGGTTCAGAAAAGGCCAACCAAAATGATCAAGGGGATGGAGTGACTCCCTTACGGGGAAAGATTACAGCATTGGGGACTTTTTTGTTTAGAGGAAAATGTGATTAAGAGGTTAATTCTTCCCATAAATGTCATTTATGGGAAGAATTAACCTCTATGGGAACCCTGTCATCCTCAGCCACCCCAAGGTCTCTTACTTCCTGAAATAACCCTACCTGCTGGAATGCCTCTTATTTAAGCACTTCCTCAGAACTCAATGTTTACAGGTAGCCTTCCGCTTATTCCCCTAATCCAGCTGCATTATTCTAACTGAAATTAATACACATTCTTCCCTTGCTTACTTTTGCCTCCATTTTACCCCTTCCTGTTTTGGTTCCCTGTAGGAACTTTGGAGCATACTCCCCCTCCCCCCACAAAAGTACACTATCATGTTTTGTAAACAAGCGCTTTGCGAGGTGGGTTTTTATATATATATATGTATGTGTATATATATATATATATGTGTGTATATATATATATATATATATATAATCAAGCAGTGTATATACATTTTATGAAATAATGAATTAAATAAATAAATATTTATCTGGCTGGGAAATGCAGCCAGATGGGAGGGGTACAAAGAATGAATTATTATGAGAGCCAGTGTGGTGTAGTGGTTAAGAGTGGTGGACTCGTAATCTGGGGAACCGGGTTCGATTCCCCGCTCCTCCACATGCAGCTGCTGGGTGACCTTGGGCCAGTTACACTTCTCTGAAGTCTCTCAGCCTCACTCACCTCGCAGAGTGTTTGTTGTGGGGGAGGAAGGGAAAGGAGAATGTGAGCCGCTTTGAGACTCCTGAAGGGGAGTGAAAGGCGGGATATCAAATCCAAACTCCTCTTCTTCTTCTAATAAATTATTATACCACAAGGAGTCTGCTGTTAAATGTCCCACAAGATGCCTTTAAAACCCACCCCAGTTAATGTCATATATTCAATTTTCTCTGAAGGAATCCTATTCCTCAGAAAAATAAGTGGATTTTACTGGTAAGATTAACATAAGATTGGAAAGACTTATAATGGCATTCCCAAGTGGTCAATGCTGCATCTGATTCTGATCAACATTTCCATCAGTTTATTGGTTAAAGCAGCTGGCAATATATAAGCTACTCAAAACCAAACAAAAAATGCAGGATTCAACAGACTTTGTTACTCCAAAGGGGTGGGCACTGCAGGGAAGAGGTTTTGGGTTAACCCCTTTAACAGTAATTAAGCAGTGAATTTAACAAGAGGCTTAGAATGATCAAGGATGCTGTAGTTTCACTGGAGGTGGCAAATCCTTCATTGATCAGAGGGACTAGATGACCTCCACAGTCTTTTCTAACTCAGTGGTTGTATGTGCTATCCTGCCTCGTAACGGGCCAGTGTATTTCAGCAGGATTCCAAAAGTTACACTACCTATATAACTTTCTGAATCAATTCCGAGGTGCTATTTTTGATCCTAATATTCTTTGGGCCTCCAACTGGCTCTTCCCCATGGTCTCATCACACTCCTATCATATTCTCTGTGTTTGGCCAAAAAATCATTGACTATTCCATTAGTTTATGTGTACTACTAGCTCATACTTTTATTTGTTTGTAAGCTGCTTTGAATACCATGTGAACAGCGGAAAATGCGCCACATGAATATATAAATAAGGCTGAGATCCCATGTATACTTACTTGGGAGTATGCTGCATTTGAACCCAGTGAGAGTGACTTCCAAGTAAATATGCATAGGATTAGGCTGCAAATACCAATTTGGCACAATGGTTTCATACAAAGAGATGTGCATTGTTGACTGTTCCACAGTTGTAGAGTTCCTGTTTGAAACCTATGGTAAAATATTTGTATTTTGATGCATTTCTAAGGGCCAGGATTAAACTTACATTGAATATGTGTGTTTGTTTTTATTCTGGTTTGGACTTTCATTTTGAATATCTTACCTTCTATAGTTTTTGTATTTTATTTATACCTTCTTGTTTATATATGCTGTGAGTGGATTCAAATTATTGATGAAGAGCTTAATGTCAAAACAAGTTATATTAAAATGATTTTCAGTAGTTATACTTTTTGGTTCTTATAATCAATGACTTCTGCACTATTTGGAAGATCTGCTAGTGAAATCTCACTGTTTATCACTATTATTAAACTAGAAGAGTTAATTAATCTGTGTAATCTAATATTTTAAAAGTTGCTGTATGAAATGCCACTGAACTTTTCAAAACAGCACAAGGTCCTTTAGAGTGTATGCATGAAAAACACAGGTGTATGCATATTTTTGTTTATGGTGAGCAACTGTGTTATGGTTTGTGAATTTGATACTCTGTCAGTTTATTAACATTAATTGCCAAGCTCCTATCATGGCCCTTAGCAATGCAACTGCAAAGCCTGTGTACATGCACTGAAAGTGAAAGTGGGTACAGTACTGTCATGTGTTTTTGCTGTATGTATTTTAAAGCAATGCAGGTGTGTGAACCTGCAGAGTGATGCAGGGTTATGCAATGCAATGAGTGAATGTGAATGGAATGTGGGAGAATGCATCGCAGTGTGTTTGCATGTGCTATACATCAGTAATGAGCAAAATTAAACGACCAAAGCTCTTGTGGTTTGAATTTAGCTGTTCCAAATACCTGAACGCTGTATTTCTCTTCTTCCATTTCACAACCTTTCTACGCCCTGCCATACCAATAAACTCCCATTGGGCATATGGAGCGTGCATACAATACAGAGCAGGAAACGTGGTTGCAATGTGAATGAGTCTCTGAGCGATGTGTTTGGAGGGCGACAATCTGCCCGTCAAATGCAGTAAGTGCGCGTGCAGTTGCCTGCACGTATGAATGCAGTGCAGTATGTGCCAGTGCAGCGTGATGCAGTCAAGTACGTGTGGATGTAAAAATGGTGACTGATGTTGGTGTGGGTGCAGTGCAGGTACATGCCGGAAAATGCCGGCATGTTCCGACTGCTCCAGGTCCCCGAATATTCCTGCCGTTTCATTTAGTACGGAAAAGAAGCAATGGGGATTCTGAAGACAGGCGAGATTCAGGTATTTTCTGCGGCGGGGAAAGGAAAGAAAGGGGGGAAAGCACCCTGTTCGGATTCCCCCAGCACCGGTACAGCAGGACCTCCCCCAACGCTCCTCGCAGCCCAATCGGATCCGACGGAGGAGGCGGAAAAGAAACAGAACCGAACGAGCCAAGGCATGGCCCGCTCTGCCGGCGCTCGATTGCTGCTGCCTGAGCCCAGCACTTGAGAAGTCCTCCTCCGGCCAGGAACTCGCCCGCGTTCTTTTCGGCTCCGCCCCGCGCCGAGCCTGGTTCGTCCGCTTTCCCCGAGGCTCCTCCCCCGCCCCGCCCCGCTCCATGCACTTCTGCTTCGCAGCCCCGCCCCCCGCGCCGCCCCCTCTCCCCGCTGGCTCCGCCTCCCGCGCGTTCCCTTCTCCCCTCCTCCTCCTCCCCCTTCCCCGCTCTCGCGCTCCTTCTCCCCCCCCTAATTTCCCCCCCACCCGCCTCCCTGTCAGTGCGGTGGCTGCGCTGGGAAACATGGCGTCGGAGGGGATGATTTTAACGAACCACGACCACCAAATCCGCGTCGGGGTCCTCACAGGTAACGAACCGCGACCGCGAAGCGGGGCAGAGGTGGCTACGGGTCGGGGCTCGCGGTCAGGCCGCTCCACGCTGGGTGTCCCCTCAGCCGCCGCCGCCGCCTCCGTCGTGCCGCTGCCAGCTCCATTGCCACTGCCTCAACCGCTGCCACCTCCTCCTCCTCCTCCTTTCCCGGCCGTGGCTCCGACGCCGCTGCACCCGGAGCCCGAGCGCCCCTCGCCGGCTCGCGCGTGTGCTCTCTCTCCCTTCGCCCCCCACCACCCCCGGCTTCCTTCTGAGCTCGGCCTCGGCAGCGTCCCCGGCGTCGCCGGCTGAGGTGGAAGAGAGGGAGGACGGGAAAAGCTGGCTTGGCGGGCGAGCGAGAGTAAGGCTGCTGCTGGTGGGATTGGGCGCTGCTGTTGCTGCCGCATGCGGGCGGGAGGCTGTTCAGTGCCGCAGCCTCGAGTTCTCCGCTCCCGCTGGGGACTGGCCCGTAAATAACCCGCGTGGAGGGAGGAAGGCAGGCGATTGGGGGGGGGGGAATAAAAAAGGGAGAAGCGGCGGTGTTGGGTTTGCCTCGGGCGCCGAGGGAGATCCAGGTGCTTAGGGAAAGCGGATGCATGGCTAGGAGCGGCATGCTCCCCTTGGCTTCCCACAGGCCCCGGAGGAATCCGAGCTGGGCACCCCTCTCCGCTTTCACCGCGGGAGGGGATCGCCTTCAGCTTGGGCCGAGGGGGCATTCCTTTGCAAAATTTTCCTTTCTTCACACTGGGTCCTTTTCATTCCGGAGGAGGCTGTGTGTGTGTGTGTGTGTGTGTGTGTGTGTATTTGGAGGCGTGGGGGGGGGAGGGGGGTTGCTAATGGGTGCAGGGCTGTTTCCAAACGCTGGATGCCACCCCCACCAGTAACATGCCCTTGGTCACCCCCCTCCCCTCTTTTACCCCCCCTCCCCTAGTGGGACCGATCTCCCCCGCTGCGCTGCCCAGAGGGAGAAGCAGCAGCCGGCGCCTCGTAACCAACCGCCTCCACCTCTCGTCCGCTCGAGCGGGCAAGTGAGCAGCGAAGGCAGCAGCCAGGGACCCGCTACCGACGCCTCCACACTTTCTCTGGGTGGCACGGCAGAAGGGATTGGGCCCAGCCACCCAGAGGGCGACTCTGTGAGCTGGGTGGCTGCTGTTGGCTCTCCTAACCAGGTGGACAGAAGCAAAGGAAGCTGCAAGGAGCAGCTGCTGCTGTCGTGTGGTGGATTGAATTGGTTCCATTGCACTGGCCAGAGGGAGTGGGGAAGAGTTGGGTGGCATTGACTGCTTGTTGCCCTGGTTACTTAAGTGCACAGGTGACCAAGCAACAGAGGTGGCAGGTCATGTGTTGATTGGAATTGAACCCAGTAGGCCCAGTCCTCCCAGCTGTGCCAACTAGAGAAAAGGAGTGATTGAGTAGGGGCAGTGACTCTTGCTTGCCACTGCCACTTGCTCACCAGCCTGCCCAAGCAGCCACTGCCACTTGTTTCCCGGCTCTCTCTGAGCAGCAGTGTTGGAACCAATTCTCACCATCACCTGGAGAGAGAGGTTGGTTAAGTGTTCCCCTTGCTGCCTGCTTTGGGCCCCACTGGAAGAAGGTGGCCTGTACACAGAAGCAGGGAACCAATACATCTTGTGTGGTGACTTTTCTTTTTTGGCTTGTGGCATTCAGAGGCAGATAGATACTTAGGGTTAGGGTTGGTGTCAGTGAGTGTGCCTAAGGGGCTGGGATCTTGGCAGTTGCCCAATGGGGCTGATCTCCAATACCAGCCTTCTGTTCACTTGGGAATTTTCTTCCAGGGCATAGCTCTCTAGTGAGTATGTAGTGTGGAGCTTTGATTCCCCCCTTCCCATTTCTCTTTTTGGTGATATGGCTGCCTAGATGTCTGTCTTAGATAGCTGAAGACAAAGCTAGAGGGTTTGAATGATCTATGAGATTAAATTGGAAGTGTGTGTGATGATCAGTAGGAGGGGGAGGCAGGCCAGTGGGAGTTGGAAAACCCTAGAGATTTTTCTTGCATATATTTTCATATTCCTTTTAATTGAGACTGGGTGAGAGCCACTCTCTGTCCCCTGAAGGAATCTTGTTACAGAATGTGAGAAGATAAAACAGCTGAATGAGAAATAGAACAGCAAAGTATTATTATTTTTTTGCCTTGTGGTATTAAATAAAAATGCCTCTCTTCTTTAAAAAAAAGGTTCTGTATTCATGTACTGCGTACTTGGCTGCCCCAGATTTTGCAGGAGCCTATGGCCTGCCTATGAATAGCAACTTGGAACCTTCCTGAGTGTGAATGTGACTGGGAAATCCCAGTCTGATGATGCGCTGTTCTCTTCTCTTGGTACTGAAACTACCAGCCTCTGATTTTCATCTTCAGTAGCTGCCAATAGAATGTAGTTGTTAGGCTTGAAATTCTCTTCCTCTTCCTTCTTTCAAGCCTTTCTTGCAAGAATATTGTGGCAGTGTACAAAGTTCTAGAAGCCGCTGCTGTAAGAAAAACATAAATCTTAATGATGCTTTGGCATTGTAGACAACTGGATAGTTAAATATGGCAGATGTGGTTTGGCAAGGTATGAAATTCAAACTGCTGGAATTGTTTTGTCTTCCTATTTGCAGATTTTCCTTATCTATACTCTCAGAGGCAGGGGTTCTTACAGAAGTCACATAAATGTCTAGGGGGAAGTATATGCAAATACATTTTGAATTTTGTTTTGTGGGGCCAGGTTTACTTTATTAAATGGTAGTTCTGACTGTCTTTATGTTGCATTTGGGAATAAAGCAAACCCAATTGTTTGACTTAATCATTTTTAAGAAAAATTGTAAAAACAAATGATGGTTGTACAGGATATATGCTTCTTGAAAAGTAATCTGTCTTAGTGTAATGATTTTCTTGCAAGTGTTGCAAAATTTCTTTATTTGTCTGGTTGGTGTAATTCCTATTCTACAGAAAGATGTGAAACTGATTCAAAATACATATTATTTTAACCTGAATGTTTTCTGTGTCTTTTAAGCTTTGCCTCCTGTAATTTAATAATTACAGTTTGATGGATGTTTATTAGAATTGCAGATGGAATCTGTAGGTATTATCAAAGTAATTTATGATGTAGAACCAATTTTAATTCCTCTGGATTGGGTATAATCACTACTGTGTTTCTTATGTAGCATTTTAGAAATAATTGGAAGTTAGTTTATTGGTTTAGTATGAGCTCTTCATCTTTCAGTTGTTTCATATTCATAAAGTTTTATAAAAGAGTCTATAAGCATCAATATTTTAATGTACTATAAGTGTTGCATTGATTGGTTAGGCAAATGCTAAAACTACTGATAGGTTTTTTATAGCAATTATATTGAAGTATGTTATTATTCTTTCCTTTCATTGTGAGACAGATACAATAGTTCTATAGTGAATAGTATGAAGGTATCCTGTGTGTTTAAGAGCTTTGTCCACAAAACTCTACCTGTTTTATATGTGATCTTTGATAGCATTGTTTGTCAAGACATTTAAAAATACAATTAAAAATATAATTTGATGTAAAAGTTAAATCCTTACCTTTTGGTTATTCCCACAATTCAATTCAAATTTTAAAAAATGACTTAGTGCTTTCTGAAAGTTGTCAGGTTAGAGCTAAATTGCTAAATTTTGGGGGAAGTAAGTTAATCAACTGTAGGGCAACCAGTAGGAATGTTCCATAGATTAGTGCAGTATATTGCTGTTATCATGGCTGAGGGTGTTTGGTTAACTTTAGACACTGCAACAATACCAGGTCTCCTGGCTATGTTAAGCCCTGTCCAGAATGTGTTCAGGGACCTAGAAAAATATTCCAACTTCTTTAGCACAACTCCCCCGCCTCCCAGGCCTGTTTAATTCCTTAAAGTTTCTTAATGTTGCAGTCCTATGCCCATTTAACCTGGAAACAAGGCCCATTAAACTTGGTGGGACTTGCTTCTGAGTAGACGTATAAAATTTCATTGTAAGAGCCTTCAAGTGAGTGGTTATTTATGAATGTTTCATGGGTATACAAATAATTACTGGAACATGTAGTATTCCTTGACAGTGCTGCTATAATATAGAACGTGGTTGGAATGTAGGCTAATATGTCTCGTGATAGTTTGGTATTTAGAAATACATGGTTATAATTTATTTTTCTGTTCACTTTTGAACTATGGTTATAAAGTAAATAATGTTACTAACATTTATGCTCTTTTTTGTGAATGTTGATCACTTTGAACTTTTTGGCATAGCTGATCTCAGTGCAGTGGCTGCAGAAGTGTAGCCTGGAAATAAGAGTTAATAGCTAGAACCATTGAGTGATGGATTTGCTACAATAGTGAAATAAGGCTTGAGATATTCTTCATCACCAAGGAGCTCTGAGTACTACATGTAGTCTATCCTGAAATTATTGAGTTAGTAAACTTACAGCCTAGTCTTAAGGATTTTGGAAGTAAATTCCATTAATGCCATGGAACTTGTTTCCTGATATATGTGAATATGGTTCAGATTCTGACTGGTCATCTACCATGTAATTGGAAAACAATCATAATGCTGCAAAAATCATCAGTTTCTCTTGGTTTCAGATAAGAGAAGGTTTCAGTTGCTGTAAAAAAAATCTACTGTATGCACTTACTTTAAGCATCTATTGGCCAGGAATGATTTCAATTAAAACCACACTATGTGTTTTCCACCAGAACACTCTTACTTAATTTTTTTCCTACCCAGGAATCATAGGCATAGTTCTGGTGTAATCTAGGACATGCTGCTGTTAATTTCATCACCCCCTTGGTGGAAGGTAAGTAGTTAGGACTTCCATACTCAGTGCAAGTGCAGCAACCCTATTTAATGGGCACAGGGAGAGTAAATGGCATGTTTACTTTGCCAATGTGTTCTTTCAAGTCAAATCCATACTCCAATAGTGGTTTTTGTTCTTTGCAAAGATAAGGTAATGGCAAATTTTTCTAAGCCAGGGGTTCCCAAATTTTCTACCCCACAGCCCACTTGAAAGGGCAGAAAATTGCAGAAGCCTATCACTCACAAAACAGGGGCACACAGCCTGTCAATAACGATGGCAGATAGAGGAAGTATTTGACATCATCTGTTGGCAATCGCCAACATAATTTTCTATTAATATCAAATCAATAGGAGGGGGTGGGGCAGGCAAGTGAGGAGGCACTTGGCAGACAGTAGCATTGAGGCCCAGCTGAAAATTACTCAGGACCCAGGCTCCCAGTTCACTGTCTGAGAATCACTGGTTTAAGGTATGGCCACCTTGCTCACCCAGTATTTATTAAAGGGGAAAATTGCAATAGGAGTTGGGAGTTCAGCAACATCAGGAAGACCACAGCTTCCCATGCTTTTAGTTCATGCACTGCTTGTGGTCTTCACAGAGGCATCTGGTTTCCCATTGTGGCAAACAGGATGTTGGACTTTATGGACCTTTGGACTGAGCCAGCAGAGCATTCCTATGTGTGTCTTGTTTACAGCCTTCCATAATCACAATTTGGAAAGCCATTTTAGGTGCACCCAAGGGCCTGAGCATTCTGAGTGGAACTTCTGACATCTTTCTTTGACCAGTAGAGCTCTCTTGCTCCATCATACACTTTTGAAACTATTCTTGAAACCCCCACTTTTTTAAAAAAAGAAACAGTTTTGTGGTTCAGGATGTAAAAGCCCTGCTTGGTATACTGAGTCAGCTGGGGTGCTGTTTGGTACTTTTCATATTTTTGAAGATGAGAAGCTGGGAACTTCTATTTCTCGCTGGATTCAATATAATGTACTATTGGCATTCCTCTTCACAGCAATGACTATAGTTGTAAACTTATAAACAGATGCATTTGCACATTAAACACATACACACACATACTGATTACACATTCAAGTATGCATCCAATCATCATTTAATTACATCTTATTCTTAACACTCCATCTTATCTTGACATAGGAATGTAAATACTATGCTTGACATTTAGTTCTAATCTAGTTGTCTAGGGTCTCTATTGGACAGAGTACAAGGAGTAAGATTGGAATGTACAGGTACATATAATCTCATAATTTATTATTTCTAGATGTTTGGTGCCAGATACTGTCTAACTTGCTAAGCAACTACCTCTAATGTTTTAACCCTAGAATATATATATCTTTTTCATATATACTGGAGTAGAAGATAACATTTAGAACATCTTAATGCTATTATAAAATGTGTCCTAAAGTTTCAGGAATCTGAAGGTATAGTTTAACTATGCCCTTCATTCCTAAGATTGGGCAAGTTTTCTTCCCTCCGGAAAGTAGCAGGGAAGTGGCAAAATCACATAAATGGCGTTTCCATATGAGCAGTCAGTCAAGTGGGAACCATGACTCATATGCTAAGTAAGCCTTTCCAGACCTGGTGAACTGCAACTCTGGTTATCCCAAATTGTTAGCTATGCTGGCTGGGACTAATGGGAATTACAAAATAGCTTAGGGGTACCAGGCTGGAGAAGGCTGTTTGTTAAATCATTCTCTCTCTCTCTCTATCCCTATGCTGGGATGCGGGTGGCACTGTGGTCTAAACCACTGAGTCTCTTGGGCTTGCTCATCAGAAGGTCAGCGGTTCAAATCTCTGCGATAAAGTGAGCTCCCATTGCTCTGTCCCAGCTTCTGCCAACCTAGCAGTTCAAAAGCACACCAATGCAAGTAGATAAATAGGTATCGCTGCGGCGGGAAGGTAAACAGCATTTATGTGTACTCTGGCTTCTGCCACGGTGTTCCATTGCACCAGAAGCAGTTTAGTCATGCTTGCCATATGACACGGAAATCTCTGTGGACAAACACTGGCTACCTCGGCCTGAAACGAGATGAGCACCAAATCCCATAGTTGTCTTTGACTGGTCTTAACCGTCCAGGAGTCCTTTACCTTTTACCTATATATATGATGGAGGGGAAAGTGTGTATTATTATTGTTGCTTGCCTTGCAGTATGTTAAGTCCCCAGATAGGTTTATAAGCCTACATTCAAACTGAGGGCTTTTTCTAGGAGATGCTGCTAAACTTTCTTCAGTCTTCTTTGTTCCTTAAATCAGAGTATTTCTTTGAGATTTTAGTGCTTTAAATTACCTTTGTTTTGGCAATTCACATTTTCACTTTGCCTCTTCCCCTAACCCCAAAATGAGATCACCGTCTGATCCCAAAGTGAGATTGCTGGCTGCTGCCTTCCATGTGCTACTTTGCCTTCCCTCCCAACCCCAAACATGTAAGTTCAGAGCTAGCACAATACCTTGCATAAAACACACACACACACCAGTATTTGTAAATATTAATTTTTGCCTTTATTGCAGGGATTGAGCACCATATGCGTTTGTTGTGTCCAATAACGAATTGCTATTAAAATGTGCTATTAACAGTGTGTCACAGATGTGAACTATGCATTAGTTCATGTGTTTCAAAAAAATAAATCGAATGTGCAACTTAAAAAAGAGCGACTAAACATTCTGTTGTGGCACCCACAACCTATGTTTCAGGAGCCATCGTGTGAATAGCTTATATATCTGCATTTCTTACATGGAAATGGAAGAGTCTGCCTTCGTGGGTGAAGTCAAACCATTGCAGAGTTTCAGCGCTAGCTATGGCTCCAGATACAGGAGAGGTGTTTTGTTGCAGCTGGGGCACATAAAGACATCAGGTATGGCAGATGAAAGCGTCAGGTAGTGCTGAAACAGGTGTACCGTGCCATTTCTTCTTTCTGCGCTCCTCCCACCGGTCATTCCTCCTCTGGTCACTATGGGGATCCACAACCTGATTGACTGTCTCTAGGTGTTGTGGTCATCTGCAAGGGATTCCAAATGTTGCCAGCCTTCATGTTGCATTTACAAACATCTTTGTAATGCAGAGTTGGTCAGTCAGTGGGCCTGGTGCCTGAAGCCAGCTCCCCATAGAGCACATCCTTGGGGATCCTGCCATCTTCCATTCTGTTGACATGACCAAACCAGCATAGATGTTGCTGAGACAGGACTGTGAACATACAGGGGACGTTCGAGACTCTGTCCTGCCATGTGATGCCCAAAATCTTCCTGACACAGCGTGCATGTGGAAGGCATTGAGGCGGGTTTAAGTTGCCTATGTCTCACTACCATAAAGCAGCATGCTCAACAAGCATGGTTGCTAGACCTTCTTCTTGGTATTGGTCGTTAGCATCACATTCTCCCGTACTTTTTTCTGGAAAGGCGAGTCATTGCCATAGCCGGCTTTGCCAGTATGCTTGTCCAGTTCAGCACTGATTGAGAGCTTGCTAGTTATGGTGGAGCCAAGATAGACAAAATCGCATACTACCTTAGACATGTGGTCAGCGCTGCTAATGCGTGGAATGCAGAAAACGCCCTGTCCCAGAATGTTGGTATCTGTCAGGCTGATAGAAAGGTTTGGGCAGAATGGTTGATGAAACTGTAGAGCTTCCTCAGAGTGTGCTGTCAAGAATGCATCATCTGCAAACAACATCTCTCTGATAAGGACCCACCGTACTTTTTAAAGATAAATATAGAGCCTATAATATAGATGTGTGGAAACAAACCATATTATTTGAAAGTGTTTTACAAAAATGGATGACCACTTACCTTCAAGGAAATGCAAATTCATTTGTGAAATAGAAATACCATGCGTTACCAATTAAGGTCCTTTTAAACAAATTTCCAGGTTAAAAACGAAGTTTTTAAATAAAGCGAGATGAGCGCCGCAACCCCAGAGTCGGCCACAACTGGACCTAATGGTCAGGGGTCCCTTTACCTTTTTATTATTGAGGTTCAATTTTGCCCTCAGCAAAATTTGAGAAGGTGGTGGGAACTGAAATTGGAATTTAGAAATTGAAGAGGAGACATGGAACAGTCTGTGGATTAAAGCGTCATACAAATCTATATCGGCAACAACAAAAGAAAGAGCCCTTAAAATTGTACGTGGCTGGTATTTAACACCTTGATTCCTAGCTAATATAAAACTGGACAGTTCTCCCTTGTGTTGGAGAGGAAGACCCACTATAAGGACATATCAGCATATATGGTGGGAGTGTCCAAAAATAGAAAGGTTTTGGAAAAAAACATATTTACTGAAATACCTTTAAGTACAAGGCAAACAGTTCCCATGACTCCAGGACTAGCTCTGCTTAATTTGTATAGTCATGCTATGTTGCAAATTGGAAATAAATAACTCATAACATATCTGTTAATTGCTGCAAAAACAACCGTTGTCAAGAGATGGAAATCATTACAATTTTTGACTATGGAGCAATGGTGTAATGCAATTTGGCAAAAATTAAAATTGTTCTTGATAGAAAATACATTTTACTAATGGTTACAATCTAAGCATACACATTGTTATACATAATTTCATATCTGTAATAAATAAGATTTATATACTTTATCAAAATTTTGTTAATATAATCAGAAATGTTTATCTGAACATAGACTGTTTATTTTCATTCTCATTTCATGTAACTGTTTAATGTCGTATGTCTAAATGTAATAAATAAAATTTAAAACAACAACAGCAAGTGTCGTGGAGACATCCAAGGTCAGGCCACTGGCACCACCTGGACCTGATTAACACCAGATGATGAATACTGAACTGTGTTTGTGTCACACGGAGCTATCGCAATGCCAACTGCAACACTGATCACTCTCTGGTGGTGAGCAAGATCCTTCTGCAGCCAAAGAGGACTGACCGATAACACAATTTGTGTGGCCATGAATTAATATTGCCAGCAGTACCTGAACTTTGGGATTGCTTCTCTGATTCCATCGAACAATATCTATTGAGAGACAGTGTTGAAAAAAGGAGGAGCTACATCAAAGAGGCAACCTACAATACAGCTACATCCTCCTTTGGCAAAAGACAGAAGCAGATCCCTGACTGGTTTGAGGATGGCATTGAGGACATGGAGTTTGTTATTGCTGCAGAGCACGAGGCTCTTGCAAACTTCAAGTGTGCGCCCTGCAAGAATACACTTGCTGCACTGAGAAAAGCAAGGAGAGATGCCCAGTGGATTGCCACATGATGTGCCAGTTACTCCTGGCTACGGCTGTGTCAGAGTATTCAACTCACTGCTGAAAGCAGCAACACTTGCAAAATGTACGAAGGCATGAAGAAAGCCTTTAGACCAACAGTCAGGAAAACTGCACTGCTGAAAACCTTGTCTGGAGAAATTTCCCTTAGTATAGAATATTTGATGTGCAAAAGAATAAATGAAGAAATATTTTTTAAAACAGAAACTGGAGGCTGGAAAATGGGAGATTAGAGTTATAGTAATATGGTGGAGAAGATACTAAAAAACAAAAAATATTGAAAAATGTTTAGAGGTGAGTAGCAGGAAGTTTCCCACTTCCAAAAGAAACAGCGGGATTGTTGTGATTGGGTATGTACTTTGATAGGGATTTGTTTGCTGACCTGCTTTAGTATCCTGAGGCCTGCACTGTTTGCCTTGAGTGTGCATTAAAGTCATTCTTGAAAGGTTGCCAAAGCTTATTAAAACAACTGGCAGTCAGCCAGTGTTGCTTATCCAGGTGGGCACTAGAGTGCTGTAATGAAGAATGCTGAAAGGATCAAAACAATAACGCATTGGTAGTCAGGTTGAAGCAGGGGGGTGGCACTGTGCGGTTTTAATCAATACTCCTGGTAAAATGAAGAGATCCACAAGGGACAAGTCATGTTCTAGTGGTCATGTGCAGCTGTTGTAAACAGATGGGCTTTAATTCCCTAGATTATGGACTGTGGTTTGAAAATGATGGGCATTTGGGAAGGCATGGGCTACATAGAACTAAAATGGCAGTAAGTGTGTTGGTTCATTATTGTTCAAGGGGTTCCTGAACTGATGAGGATATGTAGGGTATAAGAGGGTGTGTTATTTCATATATATATATATATATATATATATATATTACAAGACTGTAAAAAACCCTTCAAAAAGAATAAAGCAATAAATTATCAGTGAAAACAGTTACAAACAATTATTTGAAACATTCATAAACTAAAAACAGATTAAAACACATGTCAGCATTCTGCATATCTGGGTAGGCTTATCTAAACAAAAATGTTATCAGCAGGCATTGAAAAGAGTGGTGTACAGAGTATTACCAGGCAAGCATTGTGATCTGACAGTTCAAAACCCTGCTTCCTACCACAGTGCTTCGAGGCATCGGGGTGAAATCACTGAGACGGTTTCACCCCGGAGCCTCGCCTCGCCAGGGAGGAAGCAGCTTTGCCCTCCCCAGCGGAGCAGCCCTCTACTTCTCTGACTTGCCCACCTCTCTGGTGGGCGCCATTGCTATTATAAGATAACGAGGGAGGCGTTCGTGGTGAGTTCCCGCACCTCTTTTTCTAGAAAAATAGCACTGATCATCATATTTTCTAAACTGAGGAAATGTGAACAGAGATTCTCTCTGGGAGTGAGTGCACTAGTGGCTGATGTAGGTGCCTTTAGATGGAGGGAGAACCCCTGTACCATTTAGCAGCCTTGTTTCCCCCGCTCCTGCTCATTTAGATGTGGGAGCGAGCCCTTGACAGCCATTTTGTGACTGAGACCCACAGAGTTACCCAGTAACCTGAAATGTTGGTGGTCCCTGCCTTATATTCTGTTCATCTGAATGAAGACCAATGGCAGCACCAGAAAAAAATGTGGAGAGGGGTGCATGATTGGGGGGGATGCATTTATGATGAGAAATATTTGTCTTACATGCTAGATCTGTGAAAAAGCAATGGCTGTTTGGATGCTTTCATTCCTAACAGATGCTTTCTAAAGTAAGTTCTGTTGATTTTGATAGTTATTTTTCAAGTGAGCATGCTTACGTCTGCTGCCTTATTTCAGTTTGCAGTAGATGATTTACTTATAACTTATGTGTGCTGGTGTAAGTGTTTTTTCCTTTTAGTGAATAAAATGGAAACCTCTTTTCTTTACCCTCCAGAGCAAATTTCTCACCTCTTTTTATTCCATTGCTTTTAGTAGTTGCACAGCAGGGTAGGAAATCAGATGCAGTTTTTCTTGGCTTAGAGGTGAAGTTTTTCCATTATTTCATATGTTGAACTGTCTGCCACATTGCTGTCAAAGTACAAGTTACATTCATACATATAACAGGTTTGCCTGCTCAGCCTCTGACGTAAGGTTTGTAATGTCAGTATAAAATACAATTACAGATGTCTCTGGTTGCAGAATAGCAAAAATAGTTTAGTATTGGCATCTCTTTCTCGCAGAAATTCCTCATGGCACACAAATGTTAGACAGGTAAATCCTTTACTATTTCTAGTTTAGGATTCCAAAAGGCTTCATCCATTTGCTGCATTTTCCCATCTCCTGAAGACACTTGCAGGCTAGGTGCATAGTTGAAGTGTAGAATGTTGTGGTTGCCTCCTGTTTGCCTGGAAAAGCTCCTGTCCGGAAAAGGGAGGGAACACGTGAGAGTCAAAGACAGGTTGTTCAGGTGCTACAGACGCTTCCCAACAAAAGGAGGATGTTGCGGAGATAAGCAGGACAAACCCTTCCATGATGTGAATTAAGACACTCTCTTCAGCTGATAGCTTGTGAACCCCCTCCATTACATGTGTTTTGAACTAGCCACCTTTACTGCAAATAACACTGCTGACTGCCATTCTCAAACACTGCTGCTCCCTCCCTCCTGCCCACCCATTGCTGTCACAATTCACTCCTTTATGACTGCGCATATACGCGCCAGTTCCTAGGGGCTGAAGTCCCTTTGCCCCCCCCTAAAATATTTGAGGGGGCTGCCCCCCCCCCCACGTTGATGGGCATTGCCATTCAAATGGTGTGTGTGGGCGTGCCTTGCGACTGATTATGCGGGTCAGGGCTTACCTATCCCCCAATAGTTTATTCAAGCTGGCACCCCAACTGCTCATGTTCTTGCACTGACTGGTGATGTAGGCTTGCAAACTTTGTTCTGAGGTACAGATTCCTCAGAGTAAGGCACTGCAAGTGACATCGTCCAGACAGTTTTTGTGCTGCTGCTAAAGCTTTAATTTCATTTTAATGTCAAGCACACTGGTTGGTTTTTATTGGTAGGTATTTCTATTTAATAAAGGATGATCAGTCTCCAACTCTGGTGGTATTTCTACTTTATCTCATTGTCCTTAGGGTTCACATATTTGTATATCTACTTGGTTCAAGTGATAAGAGTGTACACAGTTTTGTTTTTAATGTGTTCTTGAAGCCATTTCCCTTTCTGTTGTCTATATCTAACTCTTACTTTCCCTCTGTTTTTTTGGAATCTGGCCAGTTCCAACTTGCAGCAACTTGTGTCATCTTTCTGTTGCTCATTCTGTGTGTTTGAATTTCTGGAAACTAACTGGGCTTTGATACTGCCAGCTCATTTGGAACATGGTGATTATTCCTGTACTCCTACTCCTTTAATCTTTTAACTTTATTGGCAGTTGATGCAATCCATTGCTTATTGTAGGCATAAACGTGTGTAAAGCAAATATAGAAATGTGCTTCTAGAAGTTTCCATTAAAATTTTACTCTTTGGTCCTCCAGATGTTATTGATCTTGACCACACATCAGCCCCAGCCCACAAGGTAGGGGATGGTGGGAGTTGTAGTCAAACAGTGTCTGAAATGGCCGCAGGTTCTCTGATCCTGCTCTAAGCAGAAGCCTATTGACGATTGAGGACTGGAATGTTGTAGTTTTACTCTTCTTGAAACTTGCTAAAGCAATAAAAAACGAAGTTGGCAAATGACAGTTGGTTTCCTCCCCTCCCCCCCATTGTCCTCATTTAGGCACAAGGTGAAAGCATTTTTTAACTAGGCCTTTGGGATGTAATCAACCTTTTTGCAGACACTGATGTTTTATATGTAAGTTATGACTTTTTTATGGTTGTGTTATTTTGTTGACTGCTCTGTGCTCTTCTTGGGGAGAAGAGCATCATATAAGTACAAGGAAATAAATACATGCATGTTGATTGACAAGAAAAAACTCCATAATCCATAGTTTGGCAGCATCTCTTTTTAGGAGCAACCAAATGCCACACAAGTAAGCTAACCTTTAAGTTATCCAGAACTAATCAACAGGTTGAATGTCACACAAAGTAATAATGATTATAATGATTATATTTATTATTTATACCCCACCCATCTGGATGGGTTTCCCCTGTCACTCTGGGCGGCTTACAACATACAGTCATACCTTGGGTTATAGATGATTCAGGTTGCGTTTTTTCGGGTTACGGACCCTCTGAAACCCGGAAGTACCGGAACAGGTTACTTCTGGGTTTCGGCGGTTGCGCATGCGCAGAAGCTCCAAATCGCAACCTGCATGTGCACAGACGCGTCGCTGCAGGTTGTGAACATGCATCACACACACACACACACACACACAACCCCCGACCTCAATTCCATCTTTGAAATCCTGGTAATGTCCGGGAAAATCCAGACGTTTGGTAGCCCTAAAGATGGGCAGTCCTAGCCCACAGATCAGTGCCAAATGGAAGAGAAGAGAAGAGATTGGGCAAAATGTTGATATTGTTGAGTACTGGCTCAGAATCCAAAGAATATCAAATCAGGATTGTATCACTTCAAATAATGAATTATTGCCTTCAGTGTATGCAAGTGATGTATATCAGGGAAAGAATTCCAACTTTACATATGCACTAATAGGGTCTCAACTGGCAGTGACTAACTAGGAATGAGACTTTGGGATCATAGAGGATAACTCCATGAGGATGTTGACTCAGTGTGTGGCAGCTGTGAAAAGTATGAATCCCATGTTATGAAAACTGTCACAATGCCATTATACAAATCTATGGTGCATTATACAAATCTTTGGTACACTTGGAATACTCTGTACAGTTGTGTTCACCTAAGCTCAAAAAGGCTATTGTAGTGTCAGAAAAGGTTCAGACTGAAATGATCAAGGGGTTGGAGCAGGGTGGATTTGATTTAAATCAAATCAGTTTAAATCACGATTTAAATCACTAGTCAGTAAGGCTTGATTTGAATCTTTTTTTTACAGTAAGACTCATTCTTGCTGGTATAATCTTAATATTTACAACCATATGAAGGTTTCATTTTTGGAATAATAAATTTTCAGAGTAGTTTTTACAGTTATATCAAAAATTACTGATTTGGTTATACTACTAGAAACACATAGACAGATAATTATGAAATTATGGTGAGGTTTAATAAGTTAACTGTTTATATTTGGACAACTTTTCTGCTGTACTTTATTGGAAGGAGAAAAATCATCATTTCCTTAATAACCATTTAAACAATTTATTTAACTAAAATAATAACATTATAGCATATGTTTATTAACTGATGTGGTTAAACTTTTTTTTTTTTTTTTTTTACTTAGACCGAGTTTTAAAGGTAAAAGGACCCCTGACCGTTAGGTGCAGTTGCGGACAACTCTGGGGTTGCGGCGCTCACCTCTCTTTACTGGCCGAGGGAGCCTGAGTACAGCTTTCGGGTCATGTGGCCAGCATTATTAAGCTGCTTCTGGCATAACCAGAGCAGCGCACGGAAACGCCATTTACCTTCCCACTGGAGCGGTACCTATTTATCTACTTGCACTTTGACGTGCTTTCAAACTGCTAGGTGGGCAGGAGCTGGGACCGAACAACGGGAGCTCACCCTGTCGTGGGGATTCAAACTGCCGACCTTCTGATTGGCAAGCCCTAGACTCTGTGGTTTAGACCACAGCACCACCCACGACTGAGTTTTAGCACACATGAAAAACTTAAAACAAATCCTTATTTCCTGATGAATAGCCTTTGGACTATAATGTAACTTAAATAGAAGACTATATTTAGAAAGAGTTTTCCTCCAAAAGCATTTTATTTTAAAAATCTGATTTTTTAAAAAAATCCAATAAAAAAATAATAATCTGATTTTTATTTTTATTTTTTTAAAAAACAACACATTGATTTTTATCCCCCCTGGGTTGGAGCAACTCATCTGTGAGTAAATGTTACAATATTAGGGTCTTTTTAGTTTAGAAAAACAGCATGGGTTGGACCCTGGGCTTTTTTTCAGCCAGAACTCACCAGAACTCAGTTTTGGCACCTTTCAGGTAGGCCCCATTGCCACTATGAGAGAACAAAGGAAGCTTTCATGGTGAGTTCTGGCACCTCTTTTTCTAGAAAAATAGTACTGGTTGGATCCAATAGAATATATGAGGTTATGCATGGTGTAGAGAAAGTAGACAGAGGACTTTTTCCTCCCTTCATCAAAGTAATAGAACCCAGAATCGTCCAATGAAGCTGAATGTTAGAAGATTTAGGACAGATAAAAGAAGGTACTACTTCACACAGCACAAAGTAAAATTAGTGTTCTGCCTAATTTTACAGTGTTCATGGAGATATGTTCTATCAGAACAGGATTTTCTAAACACCTCAAGTTTATTCTTAGAAAGATCAAAGTTCTTGCTCTTCAAAATTAACTGCTGTTAATTTTCTTAGTCCATAGCATCCCTTTCCAAAAAGTATATAAAATGTTCTTTTGAGATAGAACTGTATTTGCCACACTTAATTTATCATACATTTAAAGAGGCTATTGAGTTAACATTTTTACAGACAAAATCAGTAGCTGCAACTGGAAGAGGGCTATAAATATATAAAAAATGAAATATCCATGGGGCATGAGTTGTATAGAGGATTTAGAAAGTTAGTTATGAGTAGGTTCTTTGTAATGTGCTGTTTGATATAAATGTTTAACCCTTGAATTGAAAGGTTAATAGGACCTGTTATAGAACTATTACAGAAGGCAGTGTAGCTACAGTATTTGTAGAACTACTATCAAAGAAACTGTAACTGCCCTTGTGTGACACTTACCTATCATATAATCATTAAGGAGATTTGCTTTAGAAGAAATAATGGTAAAGACTGAGGGGTTTTTTAGAATGGTTACTCAACTGTAGAACAGAACTACAGTATTTTCTCTTTAAACTACATTCTGATTTGGGTACTTTGGATGGGATTTATGGATGTGGTCATTAGTTTGTTTTTGTTTTGATTATGTATTTTGTGTTTTTATATTGTGATGTTATCTTGTGAACTGCCCTGAGACCTGTGGGTATAGGGCAGTATGTAAATTTAATAAATAATAATTATATATATATTTTTTAAATATTTATTAGGGTTTAAAATAGAAATAGATATAATAAACAATGTAACATATGTCTTAACATAATTTCACATTTTCTTTGGACTTCCTCACATCTCCCGCTCCCACTTTCATCGTTATAACTTTTTGCCAGCAATTTATCATCTTATTTGCATTCTTATGTCCCATCTGTATATTTATAATCTTGTAATTCTCAAAAAAGTTTATATTTTCTCAATCTCAGTTATTATCTTAAATCATCTAATTTAGTGGTGCTCAATTGTTTATGATCTAGCATCCTGCTTAACATTCACTCAAATTACAATATTTTTGTAAATAAATCTTGAATTTCTTCCAGTCCTCCTCCATCTTCTCCTCTCCCAGGTCACGGATTCTGCCGGTCATCTCAGCCAGTTCCATATAGTCTATCAGTTGCATCTGCCATTCTTCCAGTGTGGGTAAATCTTGAGCTTTCCAGTGCTTTGCAAGAAGTATCCTTGCTGCTGTTGTTGCGTACATAAAAAATGTCCGATCCTTCTTTACCACCCCTTGGCTGACAATACCCAAAAGGAAGGCCTCTGATTTCTTTATAAAGGTATACTTAAATACCTTTTTCAGTTCATTATAGATCATTTCCCAGAACGCCTTCACTTTAGGGCAGGTCCACCAGAGGTGGAAGAATGTTCCTTCATTCTCTTTACATTTCCAACACTTATTATCAGACAGGTGGTATATTTTTGCAAGTTTGACTGGGGTCATATACCATCTGTATATGAATAATAATTATATTTAAAGTGTCACTCTCCTTAGGGTGCTCACAATCCACTTTCCACTGCCCAGTGCACATCTGTTACACCTCAACAGATCACTATTCCTCCAACAACTTCCATTCCATTTTTAACTTTAAACTGATGGACCTTAGCAATATTTTTCTCTCTCTCTCCTAGCCACACCATATGCACTGATGATAGGCTATTTCCACTGTTTCCAGCATTTTCACATACAGGCCAACATGGATGGGTGGGTAGATGAATTTTCCTTTTTTTCTTCCCTTGTGAAAACAAACCCTGTTTATACCTGAGAGAAGGCAATGTAGCTATCTCTTGCCTCTCTTAGCCTGGCTGTCTGCTAAGAAAGACTGCCCAATTGCATTTGTTAGAGATCTCCATTTGTGTGTGTTGGTAATTTTTGACACATGCTTTAAAAATAAGAATTTGCTCCAAAGCAATCACCATTCAGTTAATATGGAGAACACTGGAACACAACGTGGGCAACCACCTGTTCAATACTTACTTATAAGCTCCTCTTTTCATGGTTGTTTGCTGCCATGTGACCAGGTGTGCCCATTAAAGGACAAGGTAATCCCCTGGGGAAAGCTTTGCATTCCTGCTTCTGAGAAAGGGTTTGGAACTCATGATACATTAATTGCTGTTTGATTCTAGATTGCCATAGTTCTGTATGTAATGTGTAGCTCATACACAAGCATAATAATGGCTAATCAGCTTATTATGGCACAAGATTTAACAGAGTACAGCCTACTTCATTAGATGTGTGAAGTGCTGTCCTGAGATGCTGGGAATTCTGAATAGTGAGGAAAGAAAATTTAAAGCAGAAAAGTACTGATGGTGATAATTATATATTTCAGTAGTAAACGTTCACAAAAAGGTTGTGCTTGACAGCATAGGCATCCTATCATTGGTAAACCAATTAACATATGTAGTGTGAAAAAAATCTGTTGTGCCAATTCAATCAACAAGTGATAGTATTGAAATTCCTGGTGTATTGTAATTCAACGGTATTATGTTGGAGTCTCCCATTATGGCAACTGTTAGGTCAGTTACAGCACCCTGAGAGACAGAAATGTTCTTGCATTAGTGTTTTGATATTGCCATTTTCAATGTCAGATTTGTGTCCATTTATTGTTTTGCATTGGGACGCGGGTGGCGCTGTGGTGCAAACCACTGAACCTTGGACTTGCCGATTGGAAGGTCGGCGGTTCAAATCCCTGCGACAGGGTGAGCTCCCGTTGTTTGGTCCCAACTCCTGCCAACCTAGCAGTTCAAAAGCACATCAAAGTGCAAGTAGATAGATACCGCTCCGGTGGGAAGGTAAACGGCATTTCCGTGCGCTGCTCTGGTTTCGCTGGCCACATGACCCGGAAAAACTGTCTGCAGACAAACGTCGGCTCCCTCGGCCAGTAAAGCGAGATGAGCATCGCAACGTCAGAGTCGTTCACAACTGGACTTAACTGTCAGGGGTCCTTTACCTTTACCTTTATTATTTAGCGTAGAGACTAGGTTGTCTTACGTAGAATGCAGAAGGGCTTTGCTTGCAGATCATGCCATATATCACATTCATGCTTTTGATTATGACTTCAGTATTGCTTCTGAGAGTGTGGATGGCATCATGTTCTGTACAGCTGAGATAGTGAGGTAAATTATCCTGCTTGTTGATTGCATCTGCTTAGGCATGATGGTGGTAGCACTCAGTGTAAGAATCTAATCTAATTAACAAGCATCTAGAGATGTCCATGCAGAATTCTTCCTGTGTTGTTGAGAATATGTTTGTTGTTTGTCAGTGCACTTTACGTTGGTGTCATGGGGAAAAGGTAGTTGGTGCTGGTTCAACTCAAGGAATATTTCATGATAGAAATATTACTTGAGTTGTAGGTGACAGGAAAATGCTTCTGCATAGTACAGAATGGTATCATCTGTATAGATTTAGTAGGGCAGAAGGTCAGGCCTTGTGAAAGAAAGGACTGTTCTGCCTGGCTCGGTGTGCATCTTGATTTACAATATTGCTAGGTGAGTTCAGGGTGTCCTAATTGGGTCAATAGAGACATATGTTAGTTTTCTTTATCCTTAGATAAATGAATTATTTTTAAAAAAAATCACTTCCCTTGTTTTGAAGAATTTCTGCCCGGTGCATGGCTGTGTCCAGTTCAGTTCTGTATGCTGTGTTCCAAACCTGAGGTGTCATTCTTGATCTTTTTCTATTTGCCATACGAGATGCTGATAATAATATAGGCGTCAAACCATTGATCCAACTTTTAGCATTGTCTATACTGACTGGCAGCAGCTGTCCAGAATTTCAGACAGCAATCTCTCCCAGCCCTATCCAGAGATGTCAGGGATTAAAGTTGCAAAGCAGATTCTCTGCCACTGAGCCGTGGCCCTTTCCCAGCCAGATGTTCAGTTTTCTGGAGAGTGTGTTGCACAAGTTTTTACCATAGTCTGTACAGTAGACTAACAGAAATGTTGCAGTGTGGTGGGCTCCTTTTCATTTTGTCAGCCAGCCATGCCCTTCTCCAGGATACTCTGTTTCATTCCTCCTCCCACTTTGTTTTCTGTACTTCCTACCCTCACCCCAAGCAGTTAGTTTGTTCATATCTTGGCTTATTAAAGTTCCTTTGAAGACCTAACAAAAGATCTCAATTGGAAGGGTACAAATTGTTTTGGCTATTTAATGTACTACTTATACTTGGATGTTAAGAGGATGATCACATGCATGATTTTAGTGAGAAGATTGAATAGTTTCATGACAGAAACAAAGTGAGTAATTTTCTGTCAAATTCAGATTAAGTACCTTCTCTAAGGCAGGGGAACTTTTGCATGAACAATGCTAATTGGTATATGGGAGAATTGCTCTGAGCAAGTCTTCACTTATTGCTGTATAGTATCACTCATCTTTCACTGGCTGCTTATTGAAATGAAGAAATAATAAATTACAACTAAACCAGAAATCAATGCTGTAATCTGACGATTTCTCTTCATCTGCGCGGGAGGCCTTTAGGACTATGATCTATCAGAACTATATGACATAGTAATTATTAAGATATCAGCATTAAATAAGATATTTTAGAAGAGGATGAGTTAACATCTGTCAGTGATGGTTTCAAGAAAGAATTTTCTGAAGGGGGACTGGTTTCAATGAACCCAAAGGTCTATTTTGCTCCATTATTCTATAGTGCTTGTGTATACTGGTCCACATTTGAGCAGTCTTGAGTTGCACACCCACTTTTACTGTAATTCACTCTGTCAAAAGAATAATGTATGAAATGTTGTTTCCTTATGAATTAATTATGGAATACAACTGCTCCTGCAAGAATTTTGTGCTGAGTAGTTGACTGAAATTTAAAATTCACACAAAATGTTTATTGGCCAAGAAAAAAGGTTGTTGCCAGGGCCTTTCCTCACCCAAGGGGCATGATTTTGTCCCTTGCCTCTCTGAAATGTAGCTCAAACCTGGAAAATATATCATTTTCTCTCCAGCTCTAAACTTGGAACTGGGGAGGGCTGCAGAATATAACCACGCCCCCCCCCCCCCAGTTCAGAAGTGGAAGGGGGGTTACCCTGTCTCTGTGCCTGAAAGGTGCTCCCAAGTTCCCATAATGCAGTGTGCTCCAAGCTTGGGGTAATTATCAGATGCAGAGATAAACCTTACACCTCTACCTTTGGAGGTGAGTGCTTGTTGGGCTCTGCACTTGCACCTAGCAAGCACAGAGCTGACACAAATCCCAGACTTCAGCCCAACCTTGGAGCTGGGAAAGGGATAGGATTTTGTCCCTTCTCTTTACCTCTAGGTTTGGCAGAAACCTCAAGTTCATCTTCCTCAGCAGAGCCTGGCTCATTTCTCATGAGAGGGATGTGTGAGATTATGAAACCCTGCTCAACAATCTCTTCCACAGGAACATAAGGAGGTGCCTCATTGTAAGTCAGTCTATTGATCCATCTAGCACAGTATTGTACCCACTGACTGGCAGTTACTCTCCAGGTTTCACACAGGTCACCCTAGCCATGTTATGAATGCAAATCAGGATCAGAGGTGGAAGATATAGAAATTAAGGCATTGGTTCCAGTTTTCAAAATATGTAGTAATTTCATTTATTGAGGAGTTCCAAGTCATACACCACGTGCTGTGCAGGGATATAGTTACAAGCAATTGTTTCTCTGCCTAACTAAATGGCCATTCTAGTAACACAGAGAATGGAGCAGGATGATATAAAGGCTCCATATTGCTCCTTTGTGTGCTGTAGAAATCTTTCTTCAAAGATGACTGTAACTCTTAAGTTCTTATACTTCCTACTCAGTCTTTGAGACCAATGTGTCAGTTGTACATGCTCCTTTTTATTGCAAGAGCTACATGGCAAATACACTTTCCCAGGATTGTCTTTGTATCACCTTTCAGATCCCCAGCAGAATACCTCAAGGTGTTGGAAATGCAAGTCCCTTTGCATCAACTTTCAGACTCCCATCAAGGTGCTTCTAGGCAAATGGATGCAACTGTCCTGAAATGTGACATTCTTCTAAGGAACTGTTGGTTAGAGAGGCAGGCTAAAGTTGATTCCCAAATGTTTGTATGGATAGGTGTGGAGAGGAGAGCTGGTAACAAAATCCGCAAGGGCCCAGTCCCACTGGGGATGGGTAGAACATGACAAAGAATGCAGAAAATTACTTGGGTCTAAGAATCTTGATGGTTTTCCAGAGAGTTGCAGTGGTTTAATGACCTAGCTCCCAACAGTCTTTTGGCTCAAACCCACTTGTGGTGTATGACCCTGTGAAAGTGAAAAGAAAAAAAAAAGGTGCTGCTGCTCCTGCTGCTGGTACTGCTTGCTAGTTTACTTTGATTTAAATATTTCTATACTGCTCTTTGATAAAAGTCAAAAGCAATTTATATAATGACCGGTAAGATATTTTTAAATATTATAAATTAAATGCCCATAAGACACAAGCAAAAACAAAAACACAAGCAAAAAGAACAAAACTCAAAAGAGTCAAATGAAGTAGAAAAATATTTTATCCTGTTTTTGGAAGGCTGCCAGAGAGAAGACTGATTGAATGTTTCATTTCACTGCGTGGTATCTGCTCCTGAAAAGGCTAATCTAGACCTCCCCATACAATGGAACCTGAAGCATGGCCTCCATGAGAATATTTACATTACAGAGGATGTTGGCTAAGATAGTCAAGACCCAAACCATTTAGGCTTTACTTTCCCTCATCAGGGCTGAAATTAGGCTTTCTGTCACCAGGGTCAAAGACCCAGTTTGGCACCCTACCCCCCCGGATGAGTGTTTGCATACATACACATACATACATACATACATACATACATACAAAACTAACAAACACAAACATTAACACGTAAAAAGTAGGCAGTATATCATTTGAATACAAAAGAATCCTAGGAAGTATTATGACTGTATGACCAAAGGGGAAATGAGCATCCCTTCCAGTAAAAGCTAATCGTTTGTCAAAAGTGGAACTTCTATGTGCAGCAGTTGTCTATCTGCGGTCAAGTTTTGAATTGGATTTAATTGGTCACGGGCTCATTGAAAGACTACATTTCCATAAGATCAGCTGAGACCCTCTGGTTTCCTTTTAGAATGGACCCCCCCCCCTTTGAGGCTTTTTGCCACTGCTCTTCTTGGTTCTGAGCAAACCCTTTCAAGGAGTTTTGATGTGTAAATTTACTCCTGAATAAGCTTCAACAATATTCCTTTCAATTTTATTTTTGTTTGATTACTCATTTTAGGAAATGATAATTTTGTAGTCATTTTAGGTTCCATGTAAGGTGAAGAAATGCTTTTTGTGAGTCTAAAGTAGAAAGTGCCCTTCCTTTACAATCCTAATGCAGCTGGGCTGACCAGAGCTTGCCAGGGAACTAAAATGCTCACACGACCCTTAAATTGGGGTTATCTGGAGTTTTCGATTACATTGTCAGCAATATACTGATGAGACACAGCTCTACTTCTCCTTTACATCTGCAGGTATGGCAGTGGATGTGCTGACCATTGTTTTGCCTCAGTAATGAACTGGATTAGAGCCAACATAACGAAGCTTAATCCAGATAAGACTGAGACACTGTTAGTGGCTGTTTCCCTATACTGGATGGATGGGAGTTTGCCTGCTCTTGATGAGGTTACACTTTCTTTAAAAGAGCAGGTATACAATTTGGGGGTACTTCTGGATCCATTGCTGTTGGCCTCAGTGGTGTGGAGTGCCTTCCATCAGCTTCAGTTGGTGGCCCAGCTGTGCCCCTATCTGGACAGGGGTAGCTTAACTTCTGTTGTCTGTGCTATGGTAACCTCTAGTTTAGATTACTTCAACACATTGTATGTGGGGTTAACTCTGAATACAGGTGCAGCTGGTGCAGAATTTGCTGGCCAGGTTGCTCACTGGGGCAAGACAGTTTGAGCATACCGATCCTCACCCAGCTACACTGGCTACCAATTAATTTCCAGGCCCAATTCAAAGTGCTGATTTTGACGCAGAAAACCTTAAGTGGCTCAGGACCGCAATACCCCAAAGACTGCCCCTCCCCATATGAATCTACTTGAACCCTGAAATCATCATCTGAGGCCCTACTTCATGTGTCTCCTTCATAAGAGGACTGGGGGCTGGCAACATGAGAATGGGCCTTTTCTGCAGTGGCTCCCTGCTTGTGGAATACTCTCCCCAGGGAGGCTCACCTGGCACTTTTATTATACATCTTAGTGCCAGGCAAAAATGTTATTCAACCAGGCTTCAACCATTCTATGTCCTTTTAAATGTGTTTGGGTGGAGGATTATCGGTTTGTTTTGTTATTGTTTTTATTATGACATTTGTGTTTTTATTTTATATTTTTATGCTATGAACTGCCCTGAGATCTTCAGATGAAGGGCGGTATACTACTACTACTAAAAACAACAACCCCCCCCCATGGTATTCATGTGGAAGTACCTTAGGCATGCTCACTTAGCTCTTCAGATCCCATCATATGTCTTCAATTGATGCTTTGATATTCTGCCATGCTTAAGCAGATCTCTGATTCCTCTTTATATTGGTATTGACGCTTCTATCTCTCAAATAGTAAGTTTCTAAGTTTTACTACTACATTCCTAAAGTATCTGGAGTAAAAATCTGGTTCCACTGGCACCATTTTCTTTTACTCTTGGAATTCCAGTAGTACTTGTGTAATGCAAAACTATATCCACTCATCTTAAATAAAGGGTAGATGAGAAAATAACATGTGTTTATAGACAAAATATTATAATCTTGTAAGCAGGAGGCATCTTGTCATCATATAGCCAGCCTTTCAAATTTTCTATTTCAAAAAATAATAATAAGCGGCTTACACAATTGCCGCAGTTTCAAGAGAACAGCTATATTGTGGATCAATCTAAGAGTGCAAAAGCTCAAAATAGCAACCTGTCTGTCTACGAATCACTATGCACTGTGTGACTCGAGTAGTAAGGGTTTTTCACAATTAGTAAGAATATAGGCAGAGTATTCTCCATTGCTGGCTTCTCTGGCTGTTTTTTAAATACCAGATTGCGGCACCTGGCTTGTTTTAATGGGGCTCTAACTGCTGTTTCTAAGCAGAGTGTCCTTGCAGAAAAGCTGGAGAACCATAAACAGCTGGGATGGCAGTTTTAGTGACCTAATATAAATCTATGCTGAATCTCAAATATTCTGTTTACTGCATTTCTCTGAAACATATGAGGATTTCATTCAAATGTGTCCATTCTCTAAGAGATGTGCCCAAGTTCTCTTGTTTAAGAGCAGATGCAGATTTTGAGAGAACCATATATGACAGTACATCACTACACCCCCTCCTCCAACATACTGGCTAATATAAAAGGATGAGCACAATAACATTACTCTTGAGACCAAAGATCCATTGAGTCCAGGAATCTGCTGGGAAGCTTACAGACAAGAATGAAATAGACCTTACCTATTGCTGGCCCCTAGCAGTTGATTTTCATTGGTATGTTGCTCTTTAAATATTGTTTTAATTCTATTATTGTTTAATCATTTTTAACAATTATCCTTAATAAGTTTTTAGTTTTTGCATTTTAGCTGTATTTTACAGTCATACCTTGGATCTCAAATGCCTTGGCTCCCAAACAAATTGGCTCTGAAACGATCGAAACCCGAAAGTGTGTGTTCCGGTTTTCAAGTGATTTTCGGAAGCCGAACATCCGGCGCGGCTTCCGATTGGCTGCAGGACACTCCTCTTCTCTTTGCAAGTGTTTTTTTTTTAAAAAAATAATATTTATTAAAGTTTCAAAGTTACAAAAAAAAAGAAAAAATTTAAAAACAACACTACAATACATAAAAAAGAAGAGTAAAAAAAAAGCAAAACACAAAAACCAATGCAACAATACAACAAAAAGATAAAGAAAAAAAGAAAAAACAAAAAAAACCCACAAATCCCATATTACATATCTTTAACTTCCATTTGCTTGTTTCATTGACCTCCTCACACCTCCCTTTTTGTATTCTAGTTTGGTTGGTTATTTCAGCAAAGTCTTTCCATCTTTCTCAATTTCTATTAAATAATTTATCTTAACAATTTAACCTATTAATTAACTCAACAAATCCTTTCCATCTTTTCCCCATATTCTGTTATTCAAATTACCTCAATTTATTTAACCTTATCTTACCATAAAATACTTTAGATCTTAAAGCTTAATACTCGATTATACATAGCTCCTGATATCATTTCTACTAGAGTCATATAGTTTCATTCCAACATTTTCCCTAATATTCCTTAATTTTAGGCCAATTCCCTAGGGGGGGAAAAATTTCTTTATAAATTTTCTTCCAATCTTCATCCAACATCTCTTCTTCCTGGTCTCGGGTCGTGTCAGTCCTTACTGTCCATTCCATCTAGTCCATCAACCTGGTAATCTTATGTCCGAGGCCCTTAAGTCTCTTCCATGTCCCTTCTGCAGATCATCTTCTTCTTGTTTATACTTGCCCTTTTCCTTGTCTTTTGTTGGTCTCTTTCTTAATTTCTTTCCTTTCTCATTGAGGAGTAGGTCTCTGGGGGATTCCAACCCAAAATTATCTCCATCTCCCTTCATCAAACCAGCCCATTCCCCACAGTCCCACTCCCCACAGACATCAATGTAATCCAAAAAATATTTAAAAGCATATTTCAAGGTCTCTCCAGAATTAAGAACCTCCTCAGCTCCAGACTCCCCCTGGCCCACTCCAACTTCAATCTTCAAAGGCAGTGGCTTATGCTCCTGTAGGGCCTCGGGTCTCTCCATTTGTATTATTTGAGGTGCAACCGCAACCTCCTCCATTATTTTCTGCACTTGCCCAGTCAGTACAGGTTCTTGAGTTGGTCCCTGAATGGTTTCTGTATCAATATTCCCTGTTTGTCCACAGTTATTATCCACAACAGCCATCAAGTCCATTTTCTCATTCATCAAATCCATCTTCTCATGCATCTGTTCCAACAAGGCACTTGTCTTGCATAAAGCAAGCACCAAAACTTCCTCCCAGCTCATATTTAGTCAAGGTCAAAAAAGACTGGTCCCACGATCTTAATCTCACAGCTGTAGAGTCCTCAAGTAGACTGCAGCAACAATTTAACAAGCTCCCTCTAGAGGAGACAATTTCTATTTGTATCCATTTTTTTTAAGGCAAGTCCAACAAAGGAAAATTACTTTCATTTTTCAGATATTTTGTTTCTTTAGAATGCAAAAGGCAACATTGGAATCAGTTTATTACTCTTCTTTAGCTATCTGTCAAAGTATTCCATTCACAGTCAATGAACCTCTCCAACAATTTCTGTCTCTGACACCCCGTTCCCAGGTTAGAGACGGTGGAAACTTATCTTTCTTCACTCCCTCTCCTGCAGGGGTTAAACAAAGTCCCCCCCCCCTTTTCTCCTGCTTCCAAGGGGGTTTCAGTAGTTATACATGAAGGAAATTTAGACTTTTTTAACGACTTTCCAGGCTTTAGCTTACAAGGTTTTTGCTTTAGTCTATATACAAAAAGCGGAAGGCGGACTTCCTGTTTTGAACCTTCCCGCTTCGGTGCCAAATTAAGATATTTCTTGATCCAATTTTCCGTTTCTACTCACGGGTACTTGTTTTAAATCCAATTGTCCACAGGAAAAAGTCAGCGCTCTCCGGCAATGGCTGTGCGGCTTCACTCCGTGAAAGTAGCAGTCAGTTCACAGCACCGCGCCGCTCACCCCACTTCACTCCGGGGCCCAAAATGGGGTTCCCGGTGAGTAGGGGGGGCGCTCCTGGTGCCCTGCCGAACCCCACGTTCCCAGGCTTCCTCCGCCTGGGATTTCTAGCGGGTCCCCACCTTCGCCGCGGCGGGAAGACCCAGTTTCCACGGAGCCAGTTCCTCCGATTGGGGGAACTCCGCCATTCGCCGATGGCACTAACCCGGAAGTCTTCTCTTTGCAAGTGTTACCCAGATTGATTTGGGTTTTTTCTTTTTCTTTTTAGTTTTGTGTTAACTTGAGAGCAACAATCTCTTGTCCAGGTGCAAGGCGTATTTAGTAATAATGGTTCTGTATGTAGAATTACTTTTTTTCCTAAGGGTTTTATCCATCCTCTGATGGAAGGCTCTTTGTTCCAGAGGAAGCTGCCATGAGTAGAAAGGAGGAGGGAATGAAATCTTTTCTGACTCCTCCTTCCCTCTGCAGCCCCCTGCACCCCATCAAATCTGCTCTGGAGGCTTGTGGAAGCCTTTGGAGTGGTGTTGGAGGTTGCAGGAAACAAGGAAATTGCCTTCTCCCCTTTCCACCGGATCAAAGAGCTTCCTGTCATTTAAAGGACACACTTGGAGATACAAATTGACTAGAGGAAATAATACCAGGGACAGAATTTGCAAAGCTTTTGTAAAATTCACTAGAACACTAACGTATGCAAAAACTTGCAAGTTGGCTATGATTAAATTTCCAGTCACAGTATAGTTGGCAAGACCATGCCTGTGAGGAAACATTTTAAAAGATGTGAACTCGCACATGAAGATGATTCAGAATCTCTGAATTATATGGTCTGAGTAGTTTACAATCCTTGAGCTAAAATGCTTTCATTTTCTCTTGTGGAAGAAACATCACTATATTTCCTTCAGAAACAAAGATATTTTTAGTAATGAGTTATTTTATCTTTAGATAGTTCACAGAATCTAATTTAGAGATATTATGGCATCTAGAGTCTGATTTTGCAAGTGGCTATTAATAAAGACTTACAATTTTCAGCACCTCTTACGATCAAAGAACCAAACGCTAATTATATGTCTTTGATACAAGCTCCTTTGTTACGGTTGCAGCGTAGAGCAACACTAGTTAAGGTGGTGTCAAATTTTGCAAGAAGCTTGGGGGGGAAATGCTTTGTCTCTAGAGAATTTCAGAAGGTAAATGACAATTGAAAGACAAACCTGAATAACTATATTTTTTCAAAAGATTTAAACCTTTTTTTAAAAAAAACCGTCACTTTACGGTCCTTCAGAGTTCAGACGTCATAGTGTGAACACTCTGCATATTTGTTTTAATATGTTGCTCATAGTTTGATAAACCTCCTCAGTATTTTCTACTGACTTGTCAGACATTGTTACTTATTACATAATGTTTCCTAAGCTAAAATTTAACACATTTATCACATGTTCATTTTTCTGTCTATGCAGGTTTACTTTGCTTCCTTCTTATATTCAATAAACTAAGGTCTGTGTGCTTTTTCCTCATATTACAAGACTAAGCCTAGCATGGTAATAGCAAATCTTAGCTATTCAGCTACACCTGCTCTGCTTCAGTGTTCTAAAAAACAGTCTAGCTCGTTCTTCATTCAGTAACTTCAAATTATGCAAAATATGACAGATTATGTAACTACAAATCTTTCACACATGTCTAAATAATTATGGATATGTTTTGTTAAATACATCTTGTTGTGTGGAGGGAGGGCTTATGCTTTTAATTAAACAATTAAGACTGTTAACATTTAAATCTAAATGATAGCTGTTAACTTGCCTTGATTAAAAAATATAAGCAAATTGGACAAAACTGAAACTTAGTTTGAAGTGGCTCCAATAGGAAATGTCACCACTTAGTAAGAGAACTCAATTGATTAAAACTGGGGATGAGTGGATGGTTTGTGTGTCACTATTATTCCAGGAGTTGTTCTGCCTTATGCTTGTCTCTGTCTGAACTCTAGTTTAATTTGTTTTGAACACTTCTTTTTGGAATTAGTGCGTGTGCAGCAATTTTCAGGTGTTTCTTTCTTTATACTTACTGATGTGCATAAGTGTATATACATATTGATTAAGGCATTGGCCAGGAAGGTATCCTGATGAAGTTATGCATGTGCACATCAGTAACCAGTAAGAGTTATGAACTTTAAAATGTTTCAAATTACACATGCCATGTATAGCAGCATGAACAAAGTCTGGTTAATGGTGGGTTGTTAATTCATTGGCGCTGTTCTGCAAGTGAGATAAGGTAACTTGGAGCCCCAAAATCAGAAGGGAAATTCAGATGGCAAATTGCCCAAGCAATCCTAAGTTTAAAATAAGACATCAATTGCAGGTTTCTTTAAGTCTAATAGATATTATAGTTTTTCCAATGACTCAACAGGGATTCAAAGAAAAATATAGGTACGTATTTAATAGGGTAAAAGCACAACCTAACATTTGTCCATATAGCCTGTGGTTCTGAATGCTCAAGAATAAAATATATTTCTTTCTGAATACAGTAGTACAGGTCTGCAGCTTACAAAATAAGGAAAAAACTTTAAAGTAGGACTGTGTTGAACATTAGCACTTTGGATTTCATTTTTCTGTAGAATAAATACATATTTTTCACCATCCCCATCAAAATGATTTTGAAGTGCCCAGACGAATTCTAAAGGGGCATGATAGGAGAAATTTCACAACCATGGCCTGGAATAAAGATACATTGTCACAAAATCCCTAAAAGGACAGACTTTGTAGTTACACAAACATAATTTCATACTGAGCAACCGTTTTTGAGTTTCCATTAGATGGCAGCAATTTCTTAAATCTTGCTTCTTCCACCTTAATGGGGTAGGTGTGGGGATGCCATTTGCATCTTCTACCTAAAATGTATTGAGTCATCTCTGCAGATGATACTATATAAACTTGTGGCAGAGAACAACACTTCTATAATCCAGATGTTTTGCCATTGGTAGTTTTGAAGCAATTAATCTTTTTTCTTTCTATATGTCTTGAGACTATTTTTGTACTCCTGGATTTTGTTAGACATCCAAGGCCCACTGATAAATTATTTAACTTCAGGCTTCTCTCTTCTTGGAAAGAACCAGTTGACTGATATGTGCAGACATTGGCTAGAATCTAGTGGGGGGGGCCCTTTGTAAAAGTCACTTCCATTTTCTTTGAGTTGGTAAGCTTGGCGTGTACATTTGGAATCATCAGCATACATGCTTGGAATAGGACATTAACACAAGGAACTTTGAATTGAGTCCAATATGTCCACATTGTTAAAAATGTAAACAAGAGTAATGTGATGCAAGTTGCGGGGGGGGGGGGGATGTCTTAAATTTCACATATACACTTATGGGGTCATACAGTGAAGATGCTTACCTAGTGTGTGGCTGCACTGTTAGGAAAGGAATTGAAAATAAAACTTCCAATATCATAATGGTGTTATACAAAACTATGGTGCAGCAGTGTTTGGAATACTATGTATAATTCAGTTTGTCTCACTTTCAAAGGGATATTGTAGAGCAGGAAAAGGTTCAGAAAAGGGCAAACAACGTGATTAGTGGGATGGAGAAACTCCTCTATTCAGAAAGGCTGCAGCATTTGAGAAGTCAACTTAGAACTGACATGATAGAAGTGTATGGTATGTAGAAAGTTGATAGAGAATTCCTCTTCTCATAACTCTAGAACTTGGGGACTTCCAATGAAGCTGAATGTGAAGATTCAGGATGGAGAAAAGAAAGTACTTCTCTGTACCCTGAACTTCATGGTTTGCGAGAGCGACCAACTAGTTGCAAATATGTATGTTGGGGGAGGGACTTGTAGAGGGTAGTGGGACTACAGCAAAGATTATTGGAAGATATTAGCTACACATTCTAGTCTAGGTTCAGGACTGGATTGGGGATAGAATCAGTCTTGGTTGCCCTGGTGTGTGACTTTCATTGTGAGAGAAAGAGACAGAGGGAAGTGCGACCTTGCTTCTTCTCAATCTCTTTGAGGCTTTTTATACAAAGAGCTGTGGTATCCTTTTAGACTGACTCTGTGGGGTGGGCATTGTTTTACAGTGGTTCTGTTCCCATCTCCAGGGTCTGTTCCAGAGAGCATCATTGGGCGAGTGTTCTTTGACCCACTGGGTATTACACTGTTGTGAGGTTCTGCAGGGCACTAATTTATTCCTAATGCTTTTTGACATCTATATGAAACTGCTGGGAGTGGTTATTAGGGGATTTGGAGTATGGTCTCATCACGCTGTTGATGACAATATAACTTATTTCTCCATGAGGTATGACAGTGCAGGAACTAGTATGATGCTTGGGCACAGTGGTGGGCTGGATGATGGCCAATAATCTGAGTTTGAATCTTGATAAGGTAGAAGCTGTGTGGGTAAGTAGTTACTGGGTCCAGGAAATAGGCCAGTCGCCTGTTTTGGATGTGAGTGCACTTTATCTGAGCAGATACATAACTTGGGGTTGGGGGTACTCCTGGCTCTATCTCTCACTGGAGACCTAAATGGCTTTGGTAGCCAATAGTAATTGCTGCCAGCTACTGCTAGTGTAGCAGCTTTGGCTATTCCTAGATTTGTATACGTTAGCCTACAGTACTGCAGGTTTTGGTAACCGCCAGACTGGATTATTGCAGTGCACTCTGTGTTGGGAATCCTGGAAGCTATAGTAGCTAATGTGGAATGTTGTGGCAAGGCTGTTGAAGGTGGTGTGTTACACTTGTGCTGGCAAAGCTGGATTTGGCTGCCATTATTCTACTGGGCCAAGTTCAAAGTCTTTCTGCTGTGCAATGAAAGAGTGTGTTTGACTTCTTATTTTCTTCTGCAGCTTCAGCTGTCTATGCTGAATTGAATGATATGGTTTCTTGGGGGTTGCAGAAGACAGCATCTAAAATAAGGAAGTGGAAAACTGCTGTTCAATTAGTGGAACTCTGCTCATAGTTCCTAAGATCTAGGGCATCACCTTTCTAAGCTAAAGCTGCCTTTACTCTGTTTTTGTTTTCAGTCTAGTGTGCAAATAATGGCTATTCTTATTCTTATTCTTATTATTCATTTGAATGTACTCAGTTTTGAGTCGTGCCTCCAACTCCAGCATGACTTATTGTGTATAGGAAAGCACAGTTGCATTCCAGCATAGCTGAGTTATGAATAAAATTAAGATTGAGGAACACCAAATAGGTTCAGTGGCCCTTGGCCACAGAAAATGTTGCAAGGCTTAAGAAATACATCATTAGAAACAGTTGTAATACACTGGGTGAATGATTACAAAAGATAAATGTCTCATTTCATTATGGTTAGAGAGTATGACACAGCCTGTGAAAAACAGAATCTCAATCTGCAGTTTCTTGTTTTCCCGACTGTGCTTAAAAACACTTTGGCTCTGATCCAGTTAGCCCTCTTATTCATATTTTTTTGTCCTGGTTTTGTGCACGTACAGCAGGACTAAAGTATTCCTGAGCAGCATTTCCCTCTGTTGAGCGCTTCTTCTGGCACCTTCCCACCCCAAAGGAGCTTCCTGTGCAGTATATTTTTTTTATGGGGGTGTGCTACTTTGAGGGCGGGGGAGAGAAAATAAAAGTAGTATTGCATACTGTTTGCTCTAATACTTCGCTTCAGGTTGGAGGAAGGGCAGGACATAAAAATCTTGAATGAATGAATATGTGTGTGTGTGTGGCTAACAAAGTGCTGGGGAATGGTGACCAGGTGAGAATATGGAAACTATTTGAAAGCCCATACATCTGGCGGCTTATTTTGCTGCCTCCATTGCATCCTTAAGTAGCTGGCCAGCACTAGTACACCCTATTTTGGATAAGGGGCTTGAGAGGGTGGTGGCAGTCAAGCTGCAGACAGTCCTGGAGAAAACTGATTTCTGTGCAGATTCAGACCTGACTTTGAGACAGAATTGGTTTGATATTTGATTTGATTTGATATTTGTGTTCTACTTTTCAAACAAACAAATTATTCAAACAATTAATACAATTCAATGCAAACTGATAGTGATTTAAAATATCAGAAATGGCTACTGAGCACCAGCCTTGCTCCAGTTGGCATACACTCTCTGGGAAGCTGCTTTTACACCCAGTGCAGAAGCACATTTCCAGCAACAAGACTTTTCATAGTTTTGAGTATCCACGTCTTTTTACCCTCAAAGAAAGAAATCAATCACTTCTATGCTCTTTTCAGTGTGGTGGGGCAACAGATTCCATAGAAGAGCCAAATAGTCTATGAAATGGCATCCACCCCCTTTGTCATTCTCTCTGCTGACTTCCACATGTTGGAAGCTGAGATTCTATAGTGGGGTGCTTGCTCATGTACAACTTAGAATGTTGATCTTCTAGGGTTTTAAATTGCGGAGGGAGCCTATGAGTAGAAATGCTCCACTCTGCAGAAGCTCAGCTATATATAACACGTGGAGTGAGTAGCAGGAGTGGCGATGTGACAGAAGGATACTAGAAACCATCATTTTTAATAGAATGGAAAATATTGGAACAATGGTGACATAATCCATAAACTTTGTTCTCTGAAATATATGGATGTCTGCATTTTTAATTTTAATATTTTTTCACACAAAAATTGCTTCCTACTGTGCCCAAAACTACTTTCTTCAGGAAACTGCCAGTGCTGATACAATTGCAAATTATTTGCCAATTTATTTGCCAATGATGTTAACACCATGAGTTATATGACATATCTCTGGGAGAACAAGATGCTGTAAAATGGTGAACTGAAAAAGTGAAAAGGTGCAATACATATTTTATGGGTGTACACAAATAGTATGTTGCATATTTTAAAATAATTTGTAGAAGAAAATTTCTCTGATCTTTAAATGAAAATCATTTTTCATGCATACCAGCTATGTATGTTAATAATGGCAATGAGTCATTAATATAGTTTATCTTTATATATTGTATATGTGTGTGTGAAACTGTGCTTAGTTTTCTGCCTTTATCTATTACATGCATTCATAATAGTAGAGCCTCTTTGGGTGATAGTATGATCTAGTATTCAATGGAACAAGAACATTACAGTGAAGTTCTCCTCTGGGCTGTTCTCAAGGGCATTAGGAAATGCTTGCTTTGCTTGATGTTTACACACTATAAGCTTGCATTTACTTTAGGTGTTGAGTGTTAAAATAACATTCCATACACCATGAGACCTACAGGTCTAGCAAGTTAAATTGAAAATGCTGGAAACATATTCCAAACTTGCAAATTGTTAAGGGAAAGCCTGCCTCTACACCCTACAATTGCTATCCTGTTCAGTCTCTTCCTTTAACTGATGGAAAGAGCACTGCAGAACTGTCCTACCTGCTCCTCCTAGCTTTAAGGACCAGGGGGCAGCTGAGGCAACACAAAAGAACTTTGATCATCTCAAAGGAACTTCACTGTCACCATTTGTTCTCAAATGCCAACATTGTCCTTGGTGGAGTGAGCTCAACCCTCCACCATGCAGACAACATCTTGTGTGAGTTTGGCTCTTCTTATAAGCTTCTGATGGCTCAGAGGCTTGGTTCATACAGACGCATGGTCTTCCTTGTTCATTTTGTGAGGAAAATTTGATAGTTCAAGTAATCCTGGGGGTAGACTTCAATATGACTGCCACAGTTTAGCAGGATTTGAAAATGCCAGAGCTTCAGATTTCAACCAGAATGTTGGTTTCTCCAAATGCCACCAGTAAGTCTATGAATAATGGAATCTGGGTATAGTATATAGCTGAGGCCTAGATAATGCTGAATAGAAAGGCTCTGTTGCATCCCCTTTTATTCATACTAATCCTCAGTAATTCACTATAACAGTTATGTTCCCTTCAATTAAAATAGCCCATAAAGTAACCTCAGCTGGAGGCTGTACCTTGCTTCCTTAACACATAGACCAGGCATGGGCAAACTCGGCCCTCCAGATGTTTTGGGACTACAGTTCCCACCATCCCTGACCACTGGTCCTGTTAGCTAGGGATGATGGGAGTTGTAGTCCCAAAACATCTGGAGGGCCGAGTTTGCCCATGCCTGACATAGACTCTTCCCCCCAACTTCCTGAATTTTGCATATACATTTTTTTTCTTTGTAATGAGTAATATGTTTATGCTTGGCTTTGAAACGTTGAGATGTAAGAAACGCAAAATGAAATTCAGCAATTATCTAGGTCATTTTGAATTTTAATCTTATACTCTGTGGGATTGGTAGTTTTGTCCCAGTTTTCTGTCATCAGCAAATTCTTTGTGGCCTGGGGTAAGAACAGGTGAAATTAAATGTTCTGGCAGCTGCTGGGGTTGGTAAAGACATAGCTACCTACGGAGAAAGAATATTGGCTAAAAAGTAGGCAAAGCTAAGTCACCAGCAAACTAAAAAGCTCAACTTGATAGAGTCTATAACAGGGGTGGGGAACCTTTGGGCTTCCAGATGTTGGTCTCCCATCAGCTCCAGCCAACATCATCAATGGTCAGGCTGATGGAAGCTATAGTTAGGAAATCTGGAGGGCCACAGGTTCTACACAAATGTGTGAAGGCCACTCCCAGCAATATTGTGGGATTTTTTTTACTGTCATAGTTATTTCCACCCCAAGTAACTTTTACCGTTCAAGTATGTTTTCCTGACTCGCTCCCCACTACTTTAGATCTAAACATGATGCTCATGTACTTCTTTTCATGTCTCCATCTGTGTTGTGTCTAGTTTGGTCCTCAAAGTGTCTTCTCCTGTTTTAATAGTTTGTTAGGGTTGTCTAACTGTTCAGAACCAAAAAAGTTTGCAGTATTTTAATTCCTAGATGAGACATTTTCTATTCTTGGTATTCAGTATCCTGATTTTGACATTGTGTTTTTTCAGTCAGCATTGCTTCATATTAATAATCTTTAGAATATAGTAAAATACTGCAGTCTTTTAGTAAAATTTTACCATAAGACCAACATCATTTAATTGATTTGAAGGTACTATACATGTGTAACATATTTTCATCTCTTGTATTTCTCTTTCTCTTTTTTTAGTGAGTGACAGTTGCTTCAGAAACCTTGCAGAGGATCGTAGTGGGATAAACCTTAAAGACCTCGTCCAAGATCCTTCTTTGTAAGTATCTATCTCAATGTATGAATAATGGATTTCTAATTGAGCCACAAATTGATAATGGATCGTCTGTAAAATAAATAAGCACACAGAAAACCCAAACATTACCACCTCAATAGGTCAGGCCAGAGGGATTATTGTTTTCTCAACTAAGTCTTACAATACTCAGTTCCATGCTCTGTCTATAAGGAATAGGAAAATAAAATCTGCTAACATGAACTTATTTTCCTCTCATGTTAAAAGAAGACTGCCACCCAGTCATTAATTTTCTATTGTACACTACAAGAGGAATTGCAACTACATTAGGAGTATTGTGTGTTTTATATGTGTAAATCCCACTATTTCTATGTTTTCATCCTGTAACGTTCCATCCCCAGCAATGGGTGTGACATAGCTGCTGTTGGTGGGACAGGAGAAGGTCCAGCTCACCTGAACAGCCAGTTGAAGTCCAGTAGGCATTCACTATAATTTTTGTGGTGGTTGCCATTTTATCACTATTTTTTTTTATCTCTTGATTAATTAGCACTAAAACATTTTTCTGGCTACGTTTTTTAAATTAAAAGTGTTGTAGTGTTATAATGTTAATTATATATATTAAAAAGGATTTTAAATTACCCTTTCTGGTCAGTGCCATTTTTAACCAAGTTTCTAAAATAGTGTTGAGCATACAGCATTACTCTTTTCTTAAAATAACTTCTGTTTACCACTATTTTAGCAATCTGGATAATAAGTGGTGTATTTTTTTATTCTGTAGCAAACTTTCAGTTTTTAAAAAGCTGAAAATAGAGAAAAAGATAACCACCTCAAAGGTTATATATTGAGCTGTTATATCTTCACTTCCCTGATACATCGCCTATGTGAAAGCCCACCATTTTTAAAAGACAGATTAGTACTATGCTACTTTTTTTTTTAGAAAAAGAAATGGAACCTTTTGTGGTCTGAGAAAAGATGGAAGAATATTAGGGTATGTGCAGGACAATACAATGATTGGATGGCATTGTTTGGGTGCCCCTCAAAAATGAGTGTATAAACGATGACAATTAATGCTAAGGCCAGTAAAAGTAAAGGTAAAGGGACCCCTGACCGTTAGGTCCTGTCGTGGATGACTCTGGGGTTGCGGCACTCATCTCGCTTTACTGGCCAAGGGAGCCGGCGTACAGCTTCCAGGTCATGTGGCCAGCATGACTAAGCCGCTTCTGGCGAATCAGAGCAGCACACGGAAACGCCGTTTACCTTCCCGCCGGAGTACCTATTTATCTACTTGCACTTTGACGTGCTTTCGAACTGCTAGGTTGGCAGGAGCAGGGACTGAGCAACAGGAGCTCACCCCCTCACGGGGATTCGAACCGCAGACCTTCTGATCGGCAAGCCCTAGGCTCTGTGGTTTAGATCACAATGCCACCCACGTCTCAAGGGCAGTATTCAACTGCATTTTTGTGCTAGTGCAAGGGTATTTCCCCCCACTCTCCATCCCCCATGCTATCCCCCAATCTGGTCTGAAAGGTTGGGGGAAACCCAAAACAGATTTAGGAGATGCACAGTGGGAGGAGTGGTGGACCATTCTGCTGTGTAAGGTAGGATTATTGTACTGATGGAATGATCTGCTTAGCGCTTTGTTGAATACAACCCTAAATGTCTAGTGTGGAGGTACCTGAAGAAAAAACGCACAAACACCTGATTTATAGGTTCTGCCTGCACTGGCAGAATTAAGCTGAATATTGTTTTTCTATAATTACCTTGAACCAGCAAACTTTGCCTAAAGTGTGAGGTTTAAACATTTTTATACAGCTCAGTCAGTGTTTAATTTTCATAATTTACTATAAAACTGGATTTACTTATCCTGCCTCTAACAAAGAGCAATGTTTGCTTTAATTAGCTTCTTATTAAAAATATTTTTAGTGACTCACCAAATTTAAGATTAAGTTGTTAGCAATTTCTTCCCAAGACAGTTTTCTAGCCAGAAATTTGAGTTTCAAATGGGTGGGCTTGGAATTGTGGTGAGAGCCAAGTTTTGCCCCCATTTCACTAGGCCAAATGCACCTCCGCCATTGGCAGGATATGCAAAATAATATGCATTGATGGTTTTAATGAGGCTAATACAAACAAAACCACGCAGTTATTCAGCTATCCAAGTCTGAAATCTGATTAGGATTCTAAAGGTCATAACCAGAGTTTCAATTTAGGACTGGAAACACACTGGAACTTAGGAAACATGTGACGTTATTAAGGCACAGATAAAGTACCTAACTGGCACATTCTGCATCAATTTCAGTTTCCAAAGCATCTTAAAAGGCAGCCTCTTGTCAAGCATATTTCATTAATCAAATTGTGATGTGATTAAAGCATGTGTTGCCACAGCCAGATATGTCTCTTACAGAAACGAGCACAGCTGGTGAACCAGGCTAAGCCAGGCAAAAGCATACCTGGCAACATCCATCACTTGGTTTGTGGATTCAAATAGATCCAGGAACCACCTAGATCATAAACCTTACTTAATTTCTCTGTATGTCTGTCTCCCTCCCATTCTCCTGTGGTTTTTGAGGATGTGCTTGAAAACTGGTGGGAAAGGGTAGCTGGATTAGGTAACTGGTGGGAAAGGGTAGCTGGATTAGGCCTAGGAGGCAGCACCTGCTGGCCCCCACCCAGACTGATACTTTTAACAAGGCATTGCATAGCTAAAAGCTTGCTACTTTGAATGTTTCATTCCTATCTCATTGAGAGTCATATTTCATAATATTTCCAGTGGGGGTTTTTTGGCTTTGTTTTCATTTTTTTAAAAATCTACACTAGTTTTTTTCTATTAATTGACTAAGAAAGATTTTTTTTTCAGCTGTGCTTCTGTGACTTCAGAATTGTGGAAAAGCATATAAAAATAGCACAGAACATTTTAGTGCCCTCTGTGTGTCTCTTATTTTTTTTCCTCTGAACAGATGGGGAGAGAGAGGGAAAAAAGAGTAGGAAAAATAATTTTAATTTCTAATAGGAGGCAAGCCAGGTCAAAATGTCTATTGACATGGAGAAAATGCAAAAGAGTGCACACCATCTGTACCCAGTCATGAATATCTTAGTATCTTTTCATCTATGGAAAAACAGAAACCAAGCCTGTAAATGGGGAGTTCTAAGCCCAGAATTTATAGAATGAGACTGAGATCTTACCTCAGAAATATTGTGATACCATTGGGCAGTCTTGATCCATCCAAAGCACAAACTCTGTTTAGCCTTTCCAGCAGTCCTACAATACTACAAGTTCTAAAGTTTTCATCTCCCCACTTATAGCCATAATCCAAGAAGAATATAGACACACTGAAAAATATGACAGTGAGTGACAAATTAAAATGATAAAAGTGGCTAGGGACCCTGGTGAAAAGGAATACTTATAGTCATTTACTTACTTACTTACTTACTTACTTACTTACTTATTTAAAATATATGCACTGCCATTAACACGTCTCAAGGCATTAAAGGTAAAGGGACCCCTGACCATTAGGTCCAGTCGTGACTGACTCTGGGGTTGTGGCGCTCATCTCGCTTTATTGGCCGAGAGAGCCGGCGTACAGCTTCCGGGTCATGTGGCCAGCATGACTAAGCCGCTTCTGGCAAACCAGAGCAGCGCATGGAAACGTTGTTTACCTTCCCACCGGAGTGGTACCTATTTATCTACTTGCACTCTGACGTGCTTTCGAACTGCTAGGTTGGCAGGAGCAGGGACCGAGCAATGGGAGCTCACCCTGTCGCAGGGATTTGAAACACTGACCTTCTGATCGACAAGGCATTACACAACAATAAAATCAGTTCCGTTAACATTTCACACATATACAATAAAACAGGAAACTAAATCACTGAGCAGATCTTATTTAAGGTCCAGTAAATGCTTGACTTATTCCTACTCTGAAAGTTTGGTAAACGTTAGGGCTCAACCAGTAACTAAATGCAGCACATTCCCATGCATGTTTGCTTGGAAACAGGTCCTACTTTGCACAATGTATCTTAATTCTAGGTAAGTTTTCAAGCTTAGATTATTCCAGCAGTCTGGAACTTCTGCCCTTTCAGCCATATTAGACCCACCAGGAATCTCCATTTGTCTCCAAAGCAATTTTGGGCAAAACACACTCATCTAGTTGTGGGTCAGTTAGAAAGATCTCTGATCTAAGCCCCACCATGCCAAAATCAGAGATAACATCAGGTGGGGAGAAATGCTGTCTTTTACTGTTAAAGAGCAGTCAGAATTATAGAATCATAGAATTATAGAGTTGGAAGGGACTCTGAGGGTCATCTAGTCCAACCCCCTGCAATGCAGGAACCTCAACCGTAGCACCCATTAGTAGGGTAAAACTAACCTGTCTCACAGTGGTCTGAGGTTTGGCTCTGGTCTTATTGCTTTGGTACTTAGCACTAAAATAGGAAAATAAAATTCCTCTAGTTGCTTTTAAGAGATTCACTTAAGAGCAGAGGCACCTTTTTAGCCACACCACTCCAATGCTAGTCTGCACTGACTACACTGACTTGTAGTCAGTAAGGTTTCAGGTTGGAGTCCTTCCCAATCCTACCCAAAGATAACCAGGAATTGCCCTCAAGAGGAGGGCAACCAAAATGGTCAAAGGCCTGGAAACGATGCCTTATGAGGAACGGCCAAGGGAGCTGGGCATGTTTAGCCTGGAGAAGAGGAGGTTAAGGGGTGATATGATAGCCATGTTCAAATATATAAAAGGATGTCACATAGGGGAGGGAGAAAGGTTGTTTTCTGCTGCTCCAGAGAAGCGGACACGGAGTAATGGATCCAAACTACAAGAAAGAAGATTCTACCTAAACATTAGAAAGAACTTCCTGACAGTAAGAGCTGTTCGACAGTGGAATTTGCTGCCAAGGAGTGTGGTGGAGTCTCCTTCTTTGGAGGTCTTTAAGCAGAGGCTTGACAACCATATGTCAGGAGTGCTCTGATGGTGTTTCCTGCTTGGCAGGGGGTTGGACTCGATGGCCCTTGTGGTCTCTTCCCACTCTATGATTCTATGATTCTATGAACCTTGGACCTTCTGCATGCGAAGTATGTGCTTTGCCACCAAGCTACAACTCTTCCCTCAACTGAGAAATAAGCATGTGTTAATTAGGGAAGACAGCGCTGAGCAGACAATGAGGCACTCTCTTCCCACAACTTATCCAATAGGCGTACAACATCTGCAGTGGGCAGAAAAAAGGCTGAAATCCATCTTGGAAAGACATTTGAAGGGATAGCTTGATGTTCAACTTGACAAGCAACACCAGCAGATAGACAACATAGAGTGGGCAATGAATCAGGCCGTCTTCTGTCAATTAATGGATCTGAATGTTAATTTTTGTCTGCAATGCAAAGAGATGGGTAGAAAGATTAGGGAGGCAAGTAGCATTACAGTCATGCTGGCTGATAGTTGTTCTGTATCCCTTTCCACCTCTACTACTTATCAGAACAATCATTCAGGGACCAAGAAGAGGATAAAGTCCTCACCAAGTCGTCCCCCCTCCAGTGGTCTTTGTGATTGAGGATCTCTGACTACCTTTATCAAAGCCCACTCCTTTAACCTTAGTCGCAACTATTTCAGCTGATGCTTTGTTGATTTGCAGTGAAATGGTCCCACAGTCGATGTTCACTTGCCTTGTATCACGGAAGACCTTAATTATATGCTCTTCATATACTTCAGTATATGGAAGGCCTTTTCTTGATTGCTGCATATAATGGAAGAAATCTCCTACTACAGTCTTAGTGTGTAATGTCTTATATTTCTCCAGAAATATATCTGACCTCCAGCCTCTCACCTTCAGACATAACTGGATGAACAGAAAATCACAACCTCTTAACTTTTAAAAATTCCATAGAGGCACATCTTTTTGATTTTGCCTCCACTAGGTCATTATGCCTCCTCATGTAGCCTGAGTGTTGTGCAGCATACTCTTTTACAGTGTGCTTTCAAGCCCCTTAAGAACTGTCCCATTGAAATCGCTTCTTTGCTCACCTGGTAACTTGTAAGAAGAAGAAATTGCATTTTTTTGATGTTTTCTGAGTTCTCAGATTCCTCATTAGTCACACACTAAGGTTACTTCTAGAAAACCTGTTTGTTGAGAATTCATCCTGAGTTGTTTGTGTGGAGGTTAGATGGCACTTGCTATTAACTGAGCAATTTATCCTGATTTCTTTGTGATGTTGTCTCAAGCAAGCATTATACACTTTCCAGTGGATTTCCCCACAAAAGACTGTTTTTTGGTGGGGCAGGCAAGGTTATTTTGTGCAAAATCTCCAAATCAACTGTAATTGCACAACCTGAGTTTGCCAGTGTGTGATTGTTGTTGGTTTTTTTTTACGGCATGGAATTCCTTCTGAAAGCACCCTAAACCACAAGAACAAGTTTGCAGCCTGTTTGTTTCCTGTCATCCTGCATTGCTCAAGCATTCCTATCTAAATCTAGATGAATAAAGAAATGCATTGCTTTGGTTTACAAATTTGCCTTTGTCAGAGTATTCTGGCTTTTTCCATTAAAGGAGCAGCTATATCAACCGTCTTTGAGGAAAGAAATACAAGAAATATTTGGATCTACAAATGAAGGGCGGAATACAAATTATATATATCTATATCTCTATACAGTGTACCTCTGGATACGAACGGGATCTGTTCCAGAGCCCCATTTGCATCCTGAAGCGAACGCAACCCGGGGCGCGATTTGCCACTTCCGCGCATGCGCGTGACATCATTTTGACCGTCTGCGCATGCGCGAGCGGCGAAACCTGGAAGTAATGCGTTCCGTTACTTCTGGGTCACTGCAGAGCGCAACCCAAAAGCGCTCAACCTGAAGCAACTTCAACCCGAGGTATGACTGTATATATATCTATTTTGTTGAAGGCAAGTAAGAAATTTGATAAATAATAATGTGGAGTACAGTTGAATAATTGGAAATTAAACCAATTCCTGCCAATTTATTCACTTCCACCTTTTAACACAGAAATAGGTAAAATGTTGCAGCTTTCTTTTAGAAACTGGTGGCTATTTCTACTTTGATGGACCTTATTTTGGTTTGTTAATTCAGGATGGTGTTAATTTTTTGGATAAAATACTTTTTTGTATCATTGGCCTTCACTGGTTGACTCCTTTTGGGGAGTATTGGTCCTTTCAGGAGTGTGTGTGTGTGTGTGTGTGTGTGTGCGCATGTTAAATCTTACAAAAGGAGCTATCTCTCCCTATAATTTTTAATGTAAACTTGTTCAGGTTTTCCCTCAGTGTCATTTTAAACACACAATTATGGAATGAAATTGTGGGAGAGAGAAAATTAAACCCAGATTTTTTATTTTATTTTTTACTTCTAAATCCAAGAGTTTGTAGCAGGAGACTACTTCTAGGAGGTGAACAGATTAGTCTCTGCATACATTGCCTTTTATACTGCAAAACAAAATGGTCAATTGTTTTCTTCCTTTTGTGTTTATATAATATGAAACCCTGTACCAAACAAATCATTAAAATAAGCACATGAGACAAAATGGACATAAATACATACTGAAATATTTGTTCAAAACACAGGAATGTAAGAAATAAAAGTCCAGGAATTTCTATAAGGAAAATACACTTGAAGAATTCACATTTCCCCTGGCACCAGTAGTTCCTAGCTTTCAGCTTTAACATCAGTTCAGCTGTATTTAGAATCACCTTTAGTTGTAGCAAAAGTCCAAATAGCACTTATTTTGCAGTTCATTTTTCATGATGCCTTACTCGGTAATCTCAAATTGCCTCAGCCCTCTTACCTTACAATTTGAACTTCATTATTATTTTTACTTAACTCAATTTCAGAGAATTTCTGCTGTTGAAAAACCTATAAAGTTAAGTTTCCTTGTTAAGGAAAAGCCAACATCCATCCCATATGGAAAGGTGGGGCATCTCTACTTCTACACTCATGCTACCAGTGAAATTTATCACCACTTCTGCTGGGTGGGGGGGACTGCTTTGGATAGTTCCCTAGTCCTTTGGAGCTGATTATGGGGCCACAGAGCTTTGTTGTTGTTTAGTCGTTTAGTCATGTCCAGCTCTTCGTGACCGCATGGACCAGAGCACGCCAGGCACTCCTGTCTTCCACTGCCTTCCGTAGTTTGGTCAAACTCATGCTGGTAGCTTCGAGAACACTGTCCAACCATCTCATCCTCTGTCATCCCCTTCTCCTTGTGCCCTCCATCTTTCCCAGCATCAGGGTCTTTTCCAGGGAGTCTACTCTTCTCATGAGGTGGCCAAAGTATTGGAGCCTCAGCTTCAGGATCTGTCCTTCCAGTGAGCACTCAGGGCTGATTTCCTTAAGAATGGATAGGTTTGGTCTTCTTTTTGGCGATCAGTGCATAGGAAGTAGCCTTATTTAGTTTTCTCTTCTAAAAGAGCAAAAACATGAACATTTGGAATAGCTGCCTTACAACCACTCTATATTCCCTTTGTCACTTCTCCAGTCTACAACCCACTGAAAAATGTGCATTTTTCAGATTCCTTCTTCACATAGTCCTGGAAGATGCTGTAAATCAGGCTTCCTCAACCTCAGCCCTCCAGATGTTTTGAGACTACAATTCCCATCATCCCTGACCACTGGTCCTGCTAGCTAGGGATCATGGGAGTCGTAGGCCAAAAACATCTGGAGGGCCGAGGTTAAGGAAACCTGCTGTAAATGATAGAAAGAAGGAATAAAATCTGGGAATTGGAGTTGGTAGAGAGATGGTTAGTGGTGGTAGTTTATAGGTGGTAATGATAGGGGGCAAGATTTGCCTGATAGTTCACTCCTTGCTAAATGCTACACTGCAAGATAAGGTTTTGAAATCCTTTTATTAATTATGTTATTCAGAAAACCAAAACATTGGGAAGTCAGGATTGAAAAAATGTGATGTCCTTTGGCAGGTACTATAACTGTAGCTGGTTTGCAGAGGAAAGAGAGACTTCTCCAGCAAAATTTCATCAGCTTTGAAGAGTATCATTGTGAGTTTGGAAGCATACACTTTTGGCAGCTTAAAATAAGAAGCATTACAGCTATGAAACACACCTTGACATTTATCCAGGATAGTAATATGCATGAATAAGCATTTCAAGTCAGGTGATAGGGCTTGGAGAAAAACCAAGTGAGGCTTTGATTGCCGCTGCAAGGGATAGCATTGCTTTTTGTGCTCTGAAAAAGATATTCAAGGTAAAAAACAGCCTACTGCCATTATGGTGATTTGCATTAAAGCCTATTAATAGTAACTCTGCTTTAAAATAGTGGGTTTTGAATGAATGTTTTTTATCTTTAGTTTGATGCTCTGTGGGCTTCCTATCCTTTTGTAACCTAGTTGTCTCTAGGTTTTCCATAGGGACAAAATGCCAGTTTTTAATGTAGCTTCACTGTGGTCCTTCACTGAGCTTGTTGTCTTAACACTTTATTTTTCCTAAGTCACCAATTTTGTGCTGGGTAAATATGCTGGAATAAGATAGATAGAACATAAATTGGAATTAGGAAAATCAAGACGGTATATAAACATAGCCTTTATTTCATAATTACAAAAACTTATGGGGTGACCGTATTTGGAATTCTATAAATATTTCTGGTCACTGCACCGCAAAAAGGATATTGTAGAGTTGGAAAAGGTTCTGAAAAGGTCAACCAAGATGTTCAAAGCGATGAAGCTACTCCTCTATGAGGAAAGGTTGCAGCGTTTGGGATTTTTTAGTTCAGAGAAAAGGCAAATAAGAGGCAAAATGATAAAAGTTTATAAAGTTATGAATGGCGTGAAGAAAGTGGACAGAGAAATTATTTTCTACCTCTGTCATAACTGCAGTGCATAGACATCTAATGAAGCTGAATGTTGGAAGACTGAGGACAGATTAAAAAAAAGTAGTTATTCGCATAAGGTAAAGGTAAAGGGACCCCTGACCATTAGGTCCAGTCGTGGCCGACTCTGGGGTTGTGGCGCTCATCTCGCTTTATTGGCCGAGGGAGCCGGCGTACAGCTTCCGGGTCATGTGGCCAGCATGACAAAGCCGCTTCTGGCGAACCAGAGCAGCGCACGGAAACGCCGTTTACCTTCCTGCCGGAGCAGTACCTATTTATCTACTTGCACTTTGACGTGCTTTTGAACTGCTAGGTTGGCAGGAGCAGGGAACGAGCAGGGATTTGAACCGCTGACCTTCTGATCAGCAAGTCCTAGGCTCTCTGGATTACCCCACAGCGCCACCCGCATCCAATTATTCACATAGCGCATAGTTAAATTATTGAACTTGCTCCCATTGGAAGCAGTGATGGCCACCACCCTGGATGGTTTTAAAAGAGGATTGGACAAATTAATGGAGAATAAGTCTACCAATGGCTACTCGCCACAATAGCTGTGCTCTTCCTCCACTGTCGGATGCAGTAAAGCCTTTGAATGTCAGTTGCTGGAAGCCTCAGGAGGGAAGGGTTCTCTTGTGCTCACGTCCTGCTTGTTGCTTTCCCACAGGCATCTGGGTGGCCATTGTGAAAACAGGATGCTGAATTAGGTGGGCCATTGGCTTGATCCAGCCAGCTCTTCCTATGTTTTTATGACTTTTGATTCATGCACATGCTCCACAATGTCCAGTGACTATACACGGTGGCTGAGTTTCACACACTATCCATTCAAGTTGCTGCATTCACCACACAGTTAGTTGAATTAGAGGTTGTTTCCATTTTGTAGTTTATGTATACACAGATTGTAGTTTACATATGCATAGTTGTCTTCATTGTTCAAGTAATGAAGTAAAGTCGCTGAACTGATATGCTTGATTGGAATAATGAAATGGAGTGTGGTATAGGGTCAGTAACGCAAAGTGTTATGAAAAGGTGTTACGTGTAGTGTTTATGGGGGGAAAACAGAATAATTGATCTGGTTAGAGGAGGCAAATCACTTTTACAGAAATGTTTTTCTTGCCAAGTAGAGTGGGGTTTACTGAAGGAAGGGAGAAATAATTCTGCGATAATTCATTGATTGCTGTACTGCTACATATTTTTGTGCCCTTCCCAACGGAGTACTTGCTTTGAAAATATCCATCCCTGTATAAAAAAGCACTGTCTTTAAGTTGAAGCAAGGAACATAATTTATTACCTAGTCCCCATTGTAATAAATAGCTGCACTTTAGGGAGTCATCAGCCCACCAACTGTATCTCAAAATGGCTTTTAAAAAGCATTCTTCTTTGTCTAAACAATGAGAGTTGGAATGTTTTATGGGGATTTTTTTTTCAAGTTCTGCATATTTCTCCCCTCATGAAGCTTCAGATCTTTATCATGTTTAATGAGCTGGCCGGTCAAGCATCTGATGCCCCAGTGGGAACTTTCAAAGTCACTGAGCACATTTTCCTTAAACCTAGCTGACATTCCTGTCTGTTGGATTTAATGTGTGACATCCATAGATAAATTACCAATCAGATGGAGCAGACAAAAATTGCTCCACCATGCTGTAAATATGCCAGCAATTTTTTTTGCACAATTTTAAGATTCTGTCCAGATTTGGAAGCAGTTTAAATGCTTTTTTAAATATATATTGAAACTAAGAATTAGAAACCCAGCTGCCCATTGCCGTATTCTCAGATAAGTTCAGCCTCACCGCAAAAAGGATATTGCAAAGCTGGAAAAGGTTTAGAAAAGGGCAACCAAAATGATCAAGGGAATAGAACAACTCCCCCTTTGAGGAAAAACTACAATATTTGTATCTTTTTTGTTTAGAGAAAAGGTGATGGGGGCCAGGGAATGATAGATGTGTATAATATGCATGGTGCTGAGAATGTGGGTAGTTTTTCTCCCTCTCATAATACTAGATCCCAGGGCCATCCCATGAAGCTAAATGCTGGAAGATTCAATGCAAATACTTCCTCATAGTCAAACTATGGAATTCACCATCACAAGACATAGTGGTTGCCTCCAAGTTTGATTGTTTTAAAAGGGGAGATTAGATAATTTCATGGAGGATAAGGACATGAATGACTACTTGCTATCATGGCTATTTACTATCTCCAGTATTAGCGGCAGAATGCCTCTGAATGGTATCTCTGAAGGCCACTTGCTGGGAATCACAAGTACAGTGGTACCTCGGGTTACATACGCTTCAGGTTACATACGCTTCAGTTTACAGACTCCGCTAACCCAGAAATAGTGCTTCAGGTTAAGAACTTTGCTTCAGGATGAGAACAGAAATCGTGCTCTGGTGGCGCGGCAGCAGCAGGAGGTCCCATTAGCTAAAGTGGTGCTTCAGGTTAAGAACAGTTTCAGGTTAAGTACGGACCTCCGGAATGAATTAAGTACTTAACCCGAGGTACCACTGTATGGGGAGTGTTCTTGCATTCCTTTTCTGCTTCCAGGTTTCCTGTAGGCCACTCTGAGAATAGGATGCTGGACTACATAGGCACTAGGTCTTATCCAGCAGGGCTCTTACATTCTTAAGCTCAGGTAGAATGGACTCAGATTTAATAACACCAAATGATCTGAATGGTTTGTTTTTACCTTTTATATTCCACTACTGCCACCAAGTTTGTCAAGTATTATTCGCCATGAATACTTGACTTTGGGGTGACTGATCAAATCCTTAAAACATTAATTTCATGTAAGACATAGCAGCATTAACAATTTTTCCTTCAGAGAGAATGGAAAATCTCAATCTCTGAGCCTGTTTATTTTTACTTTTATTTTTTCACAGAAATTTTCAAAACAGGAGATCTATTCTCCTAGTCTTATTCCAAACCTAAGAAATTTCTCAACTCTTTCTCCTAGTCCAAAACCCACCAACTGTTTTAACAAACAAATCCTGAACATTCTGTCTTCCTGTGTACTCTCCCTCCCCTCCCGTAACATTCAATCTTTTAAACAATTCTTTCCTCTGTCCAGTCACACTGCAGAGTGCAGCTGACTAGAAGGGTAATCAGCTACAGGGAAGGCTTGAGGGCTGGCAGGAATCCAACTGTGAGCAATCTTAAATAAGGATTTACCTTATGTCCAGTGTCACATTTGGGGAGTAATGTAGAATGCACCAAGCACTTGATGACCCAGAAAATGATTTTGAGGGCTAGAACTGTGGGTGGCTTTCCCAATGTTTCACAGTTAACTCAATGATTTCTGTGAACAGAAGGCCTCAAATTCACAATCATGTGGGAAACATTGAAATAGGGAGTCTGTGTTTGTGGGCTTGAGCACTAAAGCCCTGTAAATGGAACCTACAATAAAGGTTGCAGTATATCCTCACTACCTGGCAATTCAGAGTGCTCAATAGCCGTGCTTTCTTCCAGGATAGACCATTACAGCCATCCCAGTGCCTTCTCCTTCCCCCATCCTCCCACAACAGTTAGTCAACATCTCATGGTTACTGAAGATGCTTAGTCTTTGTTGCGGGGCTATCTGCCCCATATTTATATTTATATATTATTTTAATAAAAAATAAGAGAGTGAGAGACTAATGCTAAAAAGTTCCTGAGGTGAAAATTGAGCTGGGGAAGTCCAGTTTTGAAGTCCTAAATTTGCATATTTTGATCAAAGAAAGTAGATTCAAACGGCATTATAGCTAGTTTTGGTTATGAGTAGGTCCTTTGCTGTGACACATGTGATTGTAGTGCATTGCTTGGAGGGCACCCAAGATGAGCATGGACATTTTCTTCCAATAAATTTACTTTGTTCAATTCTTTAAAACTGTCAGCTAATAAACCTTCTATGTGAACATGATGGATGACAGCGATGGTATAGGGTTTTACTTTTTGTACACGCCCCCCCCCCAAAAGAGAGTGTTGGTGAACTTCCTGTCGCAGCCTAGTCTGCCCAGCTCCTTGTAGAATTTCTAAGCTTTTTGCCCAGGATCTTTCCCTTTAGTACAGCTGCAGGAAAAGTAAAGAGAGAAGCTCTAGATTTATGTTCCCAAAGCCCAGTGGATATAGAACTTAACAAAACCTTGTGAAATATCCTTAAGACACATGTGGTGAAAATTCCAATGAGAAATTCCAAAGAATTGCCCTTTAAAACCAAGGAAGCCAAATGTCAAAATATAAATAATTTTGTTGGAAAGTGAAAGAAGGAAAAAGCAAAGGTAACAGTCACATACATATATACACTTACGCATGGAAATAAAATCAGTAAAATCAGTCTAATTTAGCTATATGTTGTACGTTTCCTGATTGAACAGAATCTCAGAGGACAAAGCATGTGCATAGTTTGCTGTACTAAATGGGTTTCTGAGAAAGAGCATATTTGAATTCCTGATCATCCAACTGTTCATGGATTAAAAAAGCTTGGGCTCAGTAATCCATGCTCTGATAACATCCTGCAGAGAGATTACTGTAACACATTCTACATGGTGCTACCCTTGAAGAAGGGGAACTGCAGCCAATACAGAATATTGCAACTCGGGTGCTTTTGGGAAACAAGGAAAAATCATGTCACTCCAATTCCTGAAGTACTGCCCTGGCTGCCTCTCAGTTACTGGGCCTGATTCAAGGCCCAATTACTGGTATATAAAGCCCTAAACAACTTACAGCCTAAGTACCTGATAGAACATCTTGCCCAATATCTTTCCATCTGCTGTCAATGATCAACAGGAGAGATAGGCTGTTATAGTCAAGAAGTTATAATAAAAAAATTCCTTCCTGTAGCACCTTAAAGACCAACTAAGTTAGTTCTTGGTATAAGCTTTCGTGTGCATGCACACTTCTTCAGATACACTGAAACAGAAGTTGCCAGATCCTTCTATATATTGAGAAGGTGGGGAGGGGTATTACTTAGAAGGGTGGTGGGAATCGGAGATTGGCAGATAGCTGAGATGAGCCTGTTGACGACTCTTAACGACTGTAATAGGTCTTACAGGAAAAGGCAAGGGGTGAGAAGGTGAGAAATGGCTTAGTCATGTATAATGAGATAAGAATCCGATGTCTCTGTTCAGACCAGGTCTCTCCATTGTTTTAAGTTTGGTAATGAGTTGTAATTCAGCAGCTTCTCTTTCCAGTCTATTTCTGAAATTCCTTTGTAGTAAAACAGCTACTTTGAGATCTTGTATAGAATGTCCTGGGAGATTGAAGTGTTCTCCTACTGGTTTCTCTGTTTTGTGATTCTTGATGTCAGATTTATGTCCGTTTATTCTTTGGCGTAAGGTTTGGCCTGTTTGTCCAATATAGAGAGCTGAAGGACACTGTTGGCATTTGATGGCATACACAATGTTAGACGATGAGCAATTAAATAGTCCCGAGATGGTATGTGTGATGTTGTTGGGGCCAGTAATGGTGTTGTCCGGGTGTATGTGGCAGCAAAGTTGGCATCTGGGTTTATTGCAGGCTCTGGTGCCAGTGTCCGTGTTAAGTCTGGTTGTAGTATCTGGTTGTATCAAGAAGTTGTATCAAGAAGTTATGTTAGTGCAACTGGGTTTCTCCCCAGTCTTCTCCTGCATGCTGGATATTGGCTCAGGATGGGGCTGGGAGAGGTTTGATTCTTCCATCTGGCAAGCTGAAAAACTTGCATTGACAGAACAATTGCAATAGCACTATATTGAATTCCCCATTGTGTTATTTTGTTCTTGATTGGTTTTATTTTGTACTGTAAGTGCTTTATGCAGTTTTATATTGTTAGCCACCCTGGGTTCCTTGTGAAGAAAGGGTGGCACATGAAGTAAATAAATAAATATGTTTCTAAGAAGGCAAGAATTGGGGATAAAGTCTCACTTACTTGCGGGAGCTTTTGGCTAGATAAACAGGCTTCTTTCTTAAGACAGCATGCCATTTTGTCCAGTAGAGAAGAAATCTTCATTTTTGATGTTGGTAGTCTAGGTGGCCAATCAGACTTTTACTTAGAGGACAAATCCACCTCCCTAATGCTCTGAATTTAGATTATGAAAGTCCTTGTCAATTCCAATTAGAGGGGCCATGTGAAAAGAGCTTAACTCCTGGATGTTTGTTCAGAGACAAAACTCTGGATATCTGTTTACCTATTACAGTGAACTACGAATAATGTGGGTTAGTGGAATGATTTTTATTATTTTTTGGTTGATGTTGAAGGCAGGAAAACGGTTATATGGCCACAGTCCTAAAATGGAAATCATAGTTTTAAGATTATGACTGCATGTATGGTTTCAACATCAGCTAAAAATATTTTCTTCTCCCCCTGCATTGCTCTGTTATTTATATATTCAGTTATATACTGCTTAACTATAAGTCTCCAATCAGTTTATCAGCTAACCAACAAGGTTCTGGAGAACTTGGAAGCTTGCTCACTATATTGTGATATTTTGGTTGGCCGAAGGTAAAGGTAAAGGGACCCCTGACCATTAGGTCCAGTCGTGGCCGACTCTGGGGTTGCGGCGCTCATCTCGCTTTATTAGCCAAGGGAGCCGGAGTACAGCTTCCGGGTCATGTGGACAGCATGACTAAGCCGCTTCTGGCGAACCAGAGCAGTGCACAGAAACGCCGTTTACCTTCCCACCTATTTATCTACTTGCACTTTGACATGCTTTCGAACTGCTAGGTTGGCAGGAGCAGGGACTGAACAACGGGAGCTCACCCCGTCGCGGGGATTCGAACTGCCGACCTACTGATCAGCAAGTCCTAGGCTCTGTGGTTTAAACCACAGCGCCACCCGCATCCCCTTGGTTGGCCTAGTATTGACCTAATATGGATTTTGGAATTTTCTTGTGGGCCAACACCATTTTTTTTTACAGGGAATAAAAAATCCCAGCCACTCTAGGTTGAACTTTTGACCTACATTGGAATAAAGTGGTTTCTAATAGTAAAATAGGATACTTTTTCCAAATAGGATCATAATAGACTTGCCCAACATGAATCCTGCCCACCCAAAGAATTGTGTACTGCTTGAAATACTGCCTCTTGATTGGGAAAAAATGCATGCAGGCAATTCCCTTGCTTAAAATTGTGTAAGCATGTATTGGGTGTGTTTATACCCGGAATATCCCTTATGGGGAACAAGATTGCTGTGCTCTGCCTCCAAACTGCTTTGGACATCCATGTGTGACTGCATTTTAAAATAGCTATTTGCTTATCAGATGACTGACTACTGAATTGTTAGTGGGATCTTGCTACTGACATAATGCATATTGAACTATATTTGGACTTCTTGTAGTCATGCGTATACTACTTTGACGCATATATGGATATTAAGTGTTGTCAGAGCACACCACTTAGGTGAAGTAGAAAGGAGTACCCCACTGCCGCCCCAATATGTAGGGTCAAGATCAGGAAGAGTATTGTGTCAGCTTGACCATATTGTTGCTCAGCTCAGTTATGAGTGAAAGAACTTTCCTGGCCACTGGCCATGCTGGGGCTGAATACAGTTTATTTAGCAACATTTGGAGGGCCCCAGGATCTCCACTTCTCCTCTTGAAAGAACTAAAGTCTTTAAGTCAGTGAAGTTTATTGTAATGATTTTATATAGATAATCAAACAAAATGTTGCATGCATAGGGTTAACGGAACTAAAACAACTCATCTCCAAAGTGTGTTGGTGATGTGCGGGGGAAACACCAAGGTTCATCAAAGTAGTAGGTGGTGGTCTGGATCACGACAAATGCACTTTAGCCTATATATCTGCTGTTGTTGAAAAGCAAACATTATTCTAAATTGTGGATTGGAATAAATTCTAATTTGATTTATTTTTATTCACATCTCAGTATAATCAAGATTATATATACATAATATTTAAGTCTGCGAATATGTATACACTGTATAAAGTATATGATAAGTATAATAAATGCTGGCACTGTGTTTTTCTATAAACACCTTCTGTGTTTTGAATTAACAATCCAACTACCATATTTCCCCGTGTATAACATGACACCTATACTTACCATATTAACCAAATTTATCATTAAAAATTTTAAGAAAAAAAGTTGTCTTATACATGGAAAAATACAGTATTTAATACAGTGAACACACAGTAAAAGTGCTGGTAATTCATTGTTTACTGGGGAGAGTCCGCTAGTGGATTTCATATGCTATGCCTATCCCTTTAGTTATGCATATGACAGTGTCGTGCAGTGGTTAGATAAGGGAAGGTTGCCAACTTTGGAGGCCCATGGGCACCTGCCTCCTGCAACCACACACTCCCTGACCTCTCCAACACATATGCCATCAAATGCCCCCACTCCCCCTAAACACCGAAACAATACATTTAACGGGACCCAATATTTTCATGTGTTTCCTTTCCAAAAACCACAGAAATCAATGATAAAAAACTTGTCAGTTTTCTCATGTTTGCTCGAGCTCCACAATGTGTGAAATTGAAAGCTAAGAATGATTTGCATGCAGATGCAGCCCGTGATCAGTAATGATGTTGTGCAACATCACAAATTGTACTTAACTTACCCTTCATGAAGCTACAGTTTTTCTTGGTCTTTTAAGCACAAATCCAAATAGGAAGGATGAAGTAAATGCTTGGGATCACCAAATATGTCTCATTTTGTCCTTTTCCTGTTTTGCCTTATGAAGTAGCGAAACCTTGCTGCATTGTCAGAGGAATCTTCCTGTGAGTCAGCCATGCCTATTTCTTACTACAGGATGAGTTAAATAGTGGGAGATGAGGGTCTCCTCTGATTCAGGAATGGTACTTGGGGTGTGGTGCATGTAGCTCTGTTTCATAGCACCATTGTGACTAATGATGATACCAGTAATGAAAAATGAGAATATGAAACTCTGTTTCATAGATTTTAATGAGGCAACAAGAAACGGCATATCTTTGCAGCTTGAGGCCAGTGAACATTCAGACTTTGAGAAGACATGGATTGCTTCATTTTTTACATTCCAGTGCATTTGTAGGGCAATACCTCTTCCCCTATAAAAGGTGTTCACAGGGACTTACATAAAATAGGAAGTTTGACAGCTAAGCTGTGAAACCTTAGTCCATATATATTTTTCTGTTGTGAAGTGGTGTGGGAAAAGTGGAATTTGAAGGAAAGAGGTGATGAGCTGGAAGAGGATGCAAAACCCTTCCACATATCACTTCTTTTCAACTGCAGCACTATACCATGCATCCTGTTTTATTTGCAACAAGCAACTCAAGTTCCAAATTAATCCCAGATGTCTTGCAGTGTGCCTTCTGCTGGAAATCTCAACATGGTAGTGAATGAATATTCTGCAGTTCTTCTTGTTCATGACATTCCATCTTACTGTACTGCCATACACAAATACCCTATATAGGGATAGCGGATAATTATGACAAAAACAAATGGGTGCAGAAATTACTGCTGTAAGCTATGAACATTTACTTGGATGTAAGCTACATTGAACCCAGTGAAACATATTCTGAGTAAACATGTAAGATTATACATGTAAATCTCATATATAAGATTGGGTTTTTACTCCAAATACCATCAGAACAGTAGTCTATAATGCTGTTGTTGTTGTTGTTTAGTCGTTTAGTCGTGTCCGACTCTTCGTGACCCCATGGACCAGAGCACGCCAGGTGCTCCTGTCTTCCACTGCTTCCCGCAGTTTGGTCAGACTCATGTTTGTAGCTTCGAGAACACTGTCCAACCATCTCGTCCTCTGTCGTCCCCTTCTCCTTGTGCCCTCAATCTTTCCCAACATCACGGTCTTTTCCAGGGAGTCTTCTCTTCTCATGAGGTGGCCAAAGTATTGGAGCCTCAGCTTCAGGATCTGTCCTTCCTGTGAGCACTCAGGGCTGATTTCCTTAAGAATGGATACGTTTGATCTTCTTGCAGTCCATGGGACTCTCAAGAGTCTCCTCCAGCACCAGAATTCAAAAGCATCAATTCTTCGGCGATCAGCCTTCTTTATGGTCTAGCTCTCACTTCCATACATCACTACTGGGAAAACCATGACTTTAACTATACGGACCTTTGTTGGCAAGGTGATGTCTCTGCTTTTTAAGATGCTGTCTAGGTTTGCCATTGCCTTTCTCCCAAGGAGCAGGCGTCTTTTAATTTCGTGACTGCTGTCACCATCTGCAGTGATCATGGAGCCCAAGAAAGTAAAATCTCTCACTGCCTCCATTTCTTCCCCTTCTATTTGCCAGGAGGTGTTGGGCCCAGTGGCCATGATCTTCGTTTTTTTGATGTTGAGCTTCAGACCATATTTTGCGCTCTCCTCTTTCACCCTCATTAAAAGGTTCTTTAATTCCTCCTCACTTTCTACCATCAAGGTTGTGTCATCTGCATATCTTAGGTTGTTGATATTTCTTCCGGCGATCTTAATTCCGGCTTGGGATTCATCCTACCCAGCCTTTTGCATGATGAATTATGCATATAAGTTAAATAAGCAGGAAGACAATATACAGCCTTGCCGTACTCCTTTCCCAATTTTGAACCAATCAGTTGTTCCATATCCAGTTCTAACTGTAGCTTCTTATCCCACATAGAGATTTCTCAGGAGACAGATGAGGTAATCAGGCACTCCCATTTCTTTAAGAACTTGCCATAGTTTGCTGTGGTCGACACAGTCAAAGGCTTTTGCATAGTCAATGAAGCAGAAGTAGATGTCTTTCTGGAACTCTCTAGCTTTTTCCATAATCCAGCGCATGTTTGCAATTTGGTCTCTGGTTCCTCTGCCCCTTCGAAATCCACCTTGCACTTCTGGGAGTTCTCAGTCCACATACCGCTTAAGCCTGCCTTGTAGAATTTTAAGCATAACCTTGCTAGCGTGTGAAATGAGTGCAATTGTGCGGTAGTTGGAGCATTTTTTGGCACTGCCCTTCTTTGGGATTGGGATATAGACTGATCTTCTCCAATCCTCTGGCCACTGCTGAGTTTTCCAAATTTGCTGGCATATTGAGTGTAGCACCTTAACAGCATCATCTTTTAAAATTTTAAATAGTTCAGCTGGAATACCATCACTTCCACTGGCCTTGTTATTAGCAGTGCTTTCTAAGGCCCATGTTGCTGTTAGCAGTGTCTTTAAAGTACAGTCATACCTCGGGTTACGAACACTGCGGGTTGCGGACCGTGCCGAACCCGGAAGTACTGGAATCAGTGACCTCTGGGTTTCAGCGCTCGTGCATGTGCAGAAGCGTTGAATTGCGTCACGCGCGTGCGCAGACGCTGTAGTGCTGCAGGTTGCAAACGTGCCTCCCGCATGGATCACATTCACAACCCGAGGTATGACTGTCCTCTTTTACACTAAAAAGTGAAGGGAATGGGAAAGCTGTGAATATGATGTAGCATATGCAGGATTTCTAGTTTTCCCTGGCTGGGTGCTAACAGCTGGGTGCATGACGGGGTAAAAAATCAGCAGGTGAATTGCTCCCATTACTACGTATTCCTGCTAGGAAAGCTTTATCCATTGGATTTCTACATATCACAAGGCTACAGGGGAAAAAGTTGAAATATCAGACTTTCAAGACTCCCAATGAAGAAATTGAAGATTGTTCAGAAGTCGCAAAAACAGCATTTCAAAGAATACAATGCTGTGTATGTTTACTATGGAGAAAGCCTCTCTAATCTCTTTATCAATGGATAAAATTTCTGAGCTAAGCATGCTTCTTTACTGATATCGGAGAATGAAAAAAACATTTTTGCAGCTGTTGCTTATGTCATAGGACTTTTGGGGTTGGAAGCTATTGAGTGGAAGTCTTATCGGCTACTGCAGCAAAAACAAGGAATAATCTTATTGGGTAATTATAATAAGATATATTAATGAAATTGTTTAATATTTAATGCTGCAATCCAGTTTATGGATTGAATTCAGTGATGCTTACTTATGAATAGACATTTATAGACTTGCCCTGTATGCAACTGTACATTTTTTCAAAACTGAGAGAAATTTGCTCAGTCCCCTTTTTCTCTTCTGGAGCTTCAGATGGAGGCTCCCCACCCCCCACCCCAGTAACTGTTTGCCCCTGCCTTTAGAGCCTCAAGGGTCCACCTCTGTCCCACATCTCGCTTCTCAGTGTCAAGCTTCCCTCTTCCCCTTTTGCCAACCACTAGGCTTGGCTAGCAGCTTCCCTGCTTTCTCTCCTCCTCTCCCATCCCCCACACTGCCATCCTTTACCACAGAGAATGATCTTCCCGGGTGACCTCATTTCCCCTTCTCAGCAGTCACTACAGGATGTAACAGACTAGTGAGCAGCTAAAGGGGAAAATGCTTTTCAAATGAACACAAATAGATCTGTGTAGAGGGAAGCACCAATTTTTAAAAGGTACACATGTACACAAATAATCTCTGTGGGGAGATGGCTAATTGATGGGTAATTAGTTACTTCATTTGCTATGAAAAGACAATGACAAAACACACATATACTTTAAAGAAGCACAAAGCACTTCAAAGGCAGTGAGGAAGGGGGAGATGCAGAGAAGGCTGTGAAATCCTGTAGTAAATGCAATAATTATGCCTCAAAATAATTAAGATTCTGCCCATGGTGTCAACAGTGAGAAGAGTAATGTATTTGGTAGCAACCAAACTGCAGCAGAACAGAGACAACTTGTCTTAGGGTGAATACATGAAGCAATGAACATGGCTAACTTAATATATCCCTACTGGTGAGCCCGCATAAGGATGGAGCTAGAATAAAGTTTCTTCCCACTATAACCTATCCTGCTAACTACTGACGTAAGCAATAAACAAACTTGGGTCAACTGACAGGAGTATACTTCTAGCAATAAGGCTAGACCTAGGTGCTTCATAAGGCAATGTAGGATTGGAACAATGTGGGTCACTTTTGCTCTATTGCAAGCACTTCATCATCCCCTTCTCAATTTGGGCCTTAAAAACCCTAAAAGGAAAAGTGTGGGTACATGGAGGGTAGGTTGTAAGCAAGTATCACTTGTGGTGTTGCACATCATTACTGATCACAGGGTACATCTGTTAAGACATCAGCTTTCACTTCCAGTGTTCTAGATTGTGGACTTTTAGCCAACATAAGATACCTATAACTCTGAACATAAACAGCATTCCCCCCCCCCAAAAAAATATTGAATATAACCCATGAGAAAGTAGAGCACATGCATGATGGATCTGATAAAATGTGAGTAGTATGTGCTTTAGGAGGGAAACACTCAATTTTAATAATTAGTTTTTGGATGGCAATAAAAGATATTGTATTATTTGAATATTATTATCTACTGAGCAAAAGATCATGTTAATTAAAGTGGCATCTGAGCACTTCTGCAAATAACAACAACTAGGCTAGATGGAGTTATTTTTAGATTGCTTCACTGAATTCAGCTGACTCATTTATTAAGGTTTTAAAAGTGGCTTAGTTTATTGCAATTTTCTAAACATAAAATTGTATATAATGAAATTACATGAACAGAGCAATATGGACCACAGTCCCAAAACAACTATAATTTTATTTGAAATCTGATTTCATACTAAATGCGTCTCTAAACATGGGTGGCAATAGGGAGTGAAGCTTTACTATTTCAATACTTCAGTTATTCATGACTGTTGTACAACACAATTCAACACAGACCAAGGCATTCAACACAAAAGACCTGATGTGGAAGAAATCAAAATGATAAAATATTTTATTTTCCATATTCTGTAGTTTGGGATGACAGACCACAAACAACAAGGCACATTCTCCCCAAATGTGTTCTTTGATTTGTTCATACTATCTCTGTATAAAATGAGTTCTTTAAATAAAATTTAGCGAAGCATTTTTTTATATTTAGAAGTATAGTGCCTGTTACTAGCATTATTTTTAGAAATGTGTCCAACAACTTATGCTAAACTGGTCAGCAATAGCTTTCTATAGTAGTATTAAGGTACTATTAAGATGTTACTGAAGCTTTCTAGCTCACCCAGATAAGTTCTAGCAGCTCTTTATCATTTCTCCTGAAGTTAGAAAGCAAGAGGAAAGGCAAAGGCTGATCCTAAGGCAAAGATGTAGTAAGCTGGAACTAAATCCACAGTTGATCACGGAGTAGTACAGCCATCCCCAGCCTTGCATATGTCTTGGACTACAAATTCCATCAGCCCCAGTCAGCATGACCAGTGGTCTGTAACAATGGGAGTTGTATTCCCAGGATGGGGAAGGCTATTATGTAGCCATACAGTTTGGCTAAAAAAATACCAAACAGATGAGGAGCGCAAGTTTTGCTCTGCACACCCAAAATCCAAGATTTAAATGACAATTTAACTCTTGCTCCCTAACCCTGATTTGAAAAAAGGACATGGTTAGAGATAAGAAACGGCTAGTTTTTAGGAACAGCGAACCTGAAGCTTTATCAGATTACTTTCAGAAGCTGTAATCTTTATGCATTGATTGACTCCTTTGTAACTGGATTGCACAGTATTGGAAATCTTTCTCACCTTAGATCAATACATATGGTGTCGGAGCATTGAAAAGGTGTTCCTGTAACAGAATTTGGGTCAATGAAAGATTTAATTTGAGTGTCTGACAATTTTCTTAGACTGAGCCAATTTCTAGAAGCGGTGTGTGTAGTGCCCACATATTGCATGTTTACTTTGAAAAGCACTAATGTTACACATGTTTCATGCAATAATCAGTATGTGTAGCTAACTTGCGAGAGTGACACTCAAAGTGACACACAAAACAAAGGTGTTAGCCCATAAAGAAGCTTGGTAACTATTTTGTGACTCCTGTTGGTCCTGATTTACTTTATTGTGGGTTTTGAGAATAAACTAACAAAGATGGGTCTTTGTTTGTAATATAGGCCACAAGATTGAGAAAAAATAGGCTACCCAATTTTGGAGTTATTTTTTAAATTGAAGTTGGCTCTTGTATCAATGATATAGAGTGTCTAGTACATGAGGACTTACTTCCTGTAGCGCCCCCCCCCCCCCCAATTCCAGAACTCTTATTAACAGAAATTTGTTCAGAAGGTATGTAATTATATACTGGTGTATACATAATCTCCATTGTAAGAGGGGATATACCGTATTTTTCCATCTATAAGACACCCCCATCAATAAAAGCAGTGAAAAGCTTACCACCAGTGTATTCCTCTGCCAAAGGAGTTAATACACTGCAATGGTCTAAGGTTGAATGGCTAGCTTTGAACCCAATCTGTTTTTCACCAGTGATGCTATTAGTCTCTATCCAAGATAAAAGCTTACATTTAAAAAATCTGACATAAAGTTTCCCAATAACTGAAAGATGGTGATGGTAATTAGATGGATTAGTCCTAACACCTTCTTTTCAAATAGAAACTATAATTACTTTGCTCCTAATGTCAGGGGTCTTTCCAGTTTTGTTAACAGAAGTAAAAGAACTGAGAGTAGAGGAGCCCGCCATTTTGGATGAGATTCTTAAGAGATCAGGTAGTATAGAATATGGGTCAGAGGCTTTACCAGGTTTTAGCTGGGCAGTCAGATAAGTAATATCACCAGAAGTTACAAATGCCACTCTGGAGGTGGTTGAAGAGGTGGTTGAAGAATTGACAGGTTCTTGAAAAATTTCAGAAAAATAACTTCCCACTTGCATGGAAATAAACAAGTGGGAGTTTCATAGTGATTTGTTAGTGGCCCCGTAGTAATTTACTACTCTTTTTTTCAAGGGCACATATTAGTAAATTCCATTTTTATCTCTGCAGCTCTTTTCTTCCGGTAATATCTAATATTAATGCAGATCAGGGGGGAAATTGCTGGCACCTAGCAGGAAAAGAACGTATAAGTATTTGTACTTGTTTTAACTGCTGGAATATTTTAGCTGCTGTGATGTGTTTTAATTGAAATGTATGCTTCATTCTGTACTGAATTTTATTGGTTTGTGACCATAATAAGCTTTTTCTACTACTGTATAGACCTCTATATACCGTACTTTTCTGTGTATAAAATGAGGTTTCCCCCCCAATTTTTTAAGTTTAAAAACGTGGGTCGTCTTATACATTTGTTGTTTAGTCGTGTCCGACTCTTCATGACCCCATGGACCAGAGCACGCCAGTCTTATACATGGAATATAGCAATTAAATATATAAATTGATACGGTACTTGCCGCCATACATGCTCTGGCAGTTCCAGCTTCTCGCAGTGGCGAGCCACAGGCCCTCCATAGTCTGCTTGCCTCCTCCCACTCAGCCCGCCCTACAGCTGGGAGGGAGGCTGAAGGCGGTGTGCATGCACACAAAAGCTTATACTCAGAACAAACTTAGTTGGTTTCTAAGGTGCTACTGGACATTTTTTTTTTTTTACTGCGTCAGACCAACACGGCTACCCACCTGAATCTAGGGATGACTTTGTAATTTGTAATATTCAAATAAAAATTGCAAGCACATTTAAAACAGGAGCTTCTTTAAACCTCATGTATGCAAATGTCCACTATGTTAGCTAATGTACCAACTTCAGATGTTTTGTCTAGCATGCCAGTGTGCACTCTTGCAGCAATGCATAAGCTTCTTGGGTATCTAAGCACGGTTTGCTCCTAGAAGTGAACCATAGAGATGGGCTTATGTGGTTAGCATCAATTTGTTTATTCCATACTGTTACTGGATTTTGAGAATATTTTCTTTTCCAAATTTCAGGTTAGGCGGGACTGTATCTGCATACAAGATAGTGCCAGATGAAATAGACGAAATCAAGGTATCATTTTAATAACCATTTTTGTTCAGTGCTTTAATTTTTTTATGTATGCTGAAATGTACAATGATGATTTACTGATTTTAAATTAAATTAATTAATAATTTCAAGTTTTTGGTCATTCAACAGCTACCACAACACCTGGAATAACATAATGGAAGTATTGCTTTTGTCTCTTCTATTCATTTGTTCAAGCTCCTTTTTACACAGAATGTTGATTAATTATTTTAGCTGCAATTCTGCAAAGTCAAAACCATTTGCATCAACCTGGGAAACAGCACAAAAGCTTTCCTGTCATACTCTATTTTTAGCTTGTGTATTAATTAATGCTACTGAGCATTTAATTAGGCAATAGTTAAGCTCTGCTTTCTAGTCGAATCAGCAAAGTAAACTGGCTAATTTTTTTAACTGTAACAAAATGATGTGGGGCATCTTAGACTAACAAGTTTCTTACGGCATACATTTTTGAGGACTACAGTTTATACCATCAAGGTTTATCCTGACCTGAGTTTTTTAGGGAGTGGGGTGAGGTCAGGATGACACTTCATTCATCTGCTAATATGGATTGTGGTTCACAAAAGCTTACATCATAACAACTTGTTAGTCTTTCAGGTGCCACAAGGCTCTTTTGGGGTTTTTTGATGCAACAGATCTACTCTCTGTAAATTTGATTATTTGGCTGATGGTTCAATATAAAAATCTTATTTAGAATATTTAGAATATTTAAAGATTCATTCTTCTAAGTTATTCACAGAAAGCTGTGAGAAGAATGTAGTGTAAAAATCTTATTTTTTAAAGGATTGTTTTAAATGTAGCAAAATAGTCCTTGGTAAAAAGTGAGAAGCGATTACTCCTGTTCCCAAATCTCACAGAGCTACAGTTGCTAGGAATTTGTCTACAACTGTTGCTTTCAGCTTGAAATAGCTGGTCCAGACACAGAGGGCAGACTATAATTTCTGCTCTACCTTTCAGATCAGAGATGCTCTTGTTTCCTAAGGCAATTTGGAAATATTAATATGCAGCATTCCTCAAAAGAAACAGAATATGCAGACAGACAGTGGGGCAATTTGCCAGATTCTTATAAAAGAAGCATTTACTCTGCTGGCTACCACCCTAGGATTATTAGCTCACCAGCAGCCTAGGTTTATTATTGTCAATTTATCTTCATTATCAAAGAAAGTTTCATATGAACTTTCTTCTGCAGAGGCAAGACTATCCTATGAGCTTTAGTAGAATCCATTACAATCCTATGCTAAGATGTGATGTTCATATTTGTTTCCAATATTTTAACCTCTAGTTTAAGAATTGCTTTGGGATTATGATGAAACCTATTATTACTACTAGTCGGAGGAGTGGAAGGAATTGGCGTTATTTTTTCTTGTATGAGTTCAATTTTAAAAGACGCATGCAAGTCATGACAAATCCACACAATTTTAAAGGCAGCCAAGAAAGATATATCTATGTTATAAAACAGTTATATAGAAAACCTCTTAGTGCATCCTAACATGTTGTGTAGAACCAAAAGGAGATAATGTTCCGGAAGGCCTGTGAGCTCCATCTTGGTAGTCAAGATAAACTTGGGATTAATTGGTAGTTGCTGCAAGAATGAACTCATATATGTTTATACACTTACTTTGATGTGCAAATTGGCTTGCATTGATGCTATGCTGATCTGTGGGCTTGGGAAGCTTGGTTATTGTCCTAGGGATGGGAGCTATCCATAAGACTTGGAGGCTTGCTACATATGCCTTCATCAGCAGGTGAACCAATGGGAGGTTCTGGCCAAACTGACATATACTGGGTTTTGTATAAGTAATGCACAAATGCTTTCCTGGGTGTAGGCTGTTTTGGTGTCTGTCCCAAGTCTGTAAAGACAGAAAGGCTCTGCAGGCTGTGTTGCAAGTCTGTGCCTTCTAATAAAGCATTAGAACTGATCACTGTCATTTTGGACATCTTGCTTTGGTATCCCTGCATCAAACCACTTCCACAGGCCTGTGGATCATTACACATGTGTCCCTCATCCTTCAGTGAGTCCATGCTTACGAAAAATGGAATCTGCTCCTAAGGAATTTTCTAATTAGCATTTTTAGAAACAGAGGGTCAAACAGATGTTTACATGTTTATTGAACAACTACTTGTCTATTGACCTATAAAGCAAGGATAGGGGTAAGTAAGCGCATGAGAGAGAAGTGTGAAACTTCCATATTGTACTTAAACTCTCCCTGCTTGACTGCTTTAAGCTGTTTCCCCCCAGTCTATTTCTGATTCTGTAAATGAGTTGGGCTGGGAGAAACTAACTTGCAGCAAATAGACATGATAAGGTTAGGTGGGCGGGGGGAAAGGTTCTGCTCCTTTCCCCCCTGCATTCATTTTGATATAAAAAGTAGACCCTGCCTCCATTTTATATGTATATGAACAACTACATGTTTGATAAATTCAAGCACATGAGTTTTTGTCCTCCCTGGAGGAAGCTGGTTATACTGGAGTTGCAAGAAAAGGATTGTGTGACTTGAGACAGCTACAGTTTGTGGAGGGAAAGAGCCAGGGAAGGTGGTTGTTTCAACTGCTTACTTTACCATTTGCTTTTGATGATGGAAAATTCATCTAGGCAAGTGAAACAAAATTAGGGAAGAGTGGCATTCTTTGTTTTCACCCGCTAGATCAATTGAAAAACCTGATAAGTGCTTCAACACAGAATTTTTTCCCCCCAGCCTCTAATGTGCAAATAAAAAAAAAATCAATTTATGATAAAACTATCTGTTCAGATCTATGGAAAGCCAGCTCTGTAACAATAAAAATATTCCTACTGAAGCCTATCAGAACATCTGGTCTATTTATTGATTTGATTTATTTATTAAATTTGTATACTTCGTGATAACTGAAGATCACAGGGCAGTGCACAGCAAAAAAATACAACATGAGAACTCAAAATATATAATGAAAAAACAACAACAACCATTAATCCCCCTCCCACAAACACTTTAAAAAGCCTATAGAAAGTTGGATCAGCCAAACGTCTGCTTATAGAGAAACGTTTTCACCTGGCACCTAAAGACATTTAATGAAGGTGCCAAGCAAACCTCTTTGGGAAGAGAATTCCACAAATGGGGAGTCACTGCAGAAAAGGCCTGCTCTTGTGTTGCCACTCTCCAGACTTCTCACACAAAGAAGGACCTCAGATGATGATCACAGGGTCCGGGGCAGTTCATAGGGGGAGAGGCAGTTATTGAGATATTGCTGCCTGGGCCATTTAAGCACTTTGGATTGGGCCTGCAGTACAGCTAGAGTAGCTAATTCTCATTATAATCTGTTACACCTGAAAAGGCTGGGGCTCAAGATTATGTATCTATTTTGTATTATGTACTTATTTGGGCAGCAAATAGCTTTAATCTTGGAACTCCTGTAGAGCAGGACTGTAGCTGTAAATAATTTTGAGTCCTTTGAGAAAATGAAAATTCATATTAAACCATGTTTTAAGTTTAACTATTTCTTATTGGACTGTGTGCCAGAAATGAGACAATGACTTGATTAAATATTTCATCCATTTAAGCTGCTGAACTCTTGTGTTTTGCATTGCGTGTTGAGTCACAGTAGCCCCCCAATAATTCACACTTCACACATCAATTTTTGTTTAAGGTTTTTGGCATAATTTTGGCCACAACTTTATTCAAATACAAAAATGTGAGTGGTTGCTTAGGCATTGGTTATGACTATCTGTCCTTGCCCTCAGGGACAGAGCTGGCCTTCCGGACACCAGCGGAAGCCAGCGTGGGAAACAAGTATTGGGTGAGAAATAAAGCTGGGCACCAGACCATTACTTCTCACCCTCATGTTCCTGTGGGGCTTGCACGGCCCAAGTCCGACTCCGGGGACAAGGACGAAAGAATGGCAAGCCCCTGGATTTCCTTTAACGGAATTCCCATTCGCATCATTTGGAGGGGTAGGCACTTACCCCTCCAAGCACCAATTTAACCAATGCCTAACCGCCAACCTTACAAGTTGTGACGATTTGCTACGCAGTAGGCAAAAACCAAATGGCACCAGCCAATCAGCCAGATGGCAAAATTCCTACCAGGCCCTCGCACCAAGGCGAACGACCCCATGACAGGCATAGCAAGGTCAAGCAATCCTTCAATACCCCCCTTAAACAAGGGAGGGAGGGCGGGTGATCCGATGCAAAACGGCCAAGAGGCCGTGCCAACGTCTGGCCCCTGTATATATAGACTCTGACCCCTCCTCCGAATTGGCAACAATCAAAACACCCCAGCAACCCAGTTTAACCATTTAAATGGTCGGGATTCAACTAAATTTGCCTAGTCACTGGAGGGTGGCCTGTTCCCAACCGCAACACGTGCTCTCTGCTAGGGAGAACACGCTTTGCGTGTTGAGTCACAGTAGCCCCCCAATAATTCACACTTCACACATCAATTTTTGTTTAAGGTTTTTGGCATAATTTTGGCCACAACTTTATTCAAATACAAAAATGTGAGTGGTTGCTTAGGCATTGGTTATGACTATCTGTCCTTGCCCTCAGGGACAGAGCTGGCCTTCCGGACACCAGCGGAAGCCAGCGTGGGAAACAAGTATTGGGTGAGAAATAAAGCTGGGCACCAGACCATTACTTCTCACCCTCATGTTCCTGTGGGGCTTGCACGGCCCAAGTCCGACTCCGGGGACAAGGACGAAAGAATGGCAAGCCCCTGGATTTCCTTTAACGGAATTCCCATTCGCATCATTTGGAGGGGTAGGCACTTACCCCTCCAAGCACCAATTTAACCAATGCCTAACCGCCATGGAGCCCTCAGCTCACCGCCAAACCACTCACAGCCCCAACCAAGACCTCAGCTTGGTCACCACCGCACCAATCCAAGCCTCATTCCCTGAAGCGGAAAGGTGCATGCCATCAGCTCGGAAAAAGGATGGCCTCTCAAAAAGAATCTCGGGGTGGGAAATTGCATCGCCACCCAGCTCCAAAACTTTTTTGACCACAGCAGAATTGATGCGTTTTCTGGCCCTTTCAGTGGCAGCCGGGCAACGACTGCCCTTCCAAACGCAGCGTTGCAAAAGCTTTGACCAAAAATTTTTCGCTGTCGGCACCATTGCACGCAGCGTCTCCAGGTCACCCAAAATTGCAGCACGTAGTGACAAACAGTCCATGGGCACCAGGTCGTTCTCACCAAGCTGCACCACAATAGCAGGTGGCGGCCCCTCCAAGAGCAACTGCCTCCGGATACTTGGCAGGAACTCCGACCAGCGCATCCCACGTCTGGACAGCCAAGACAAGCGAATATGTGGAGGAAAGCCGAAATCTGGACCCAATCCAGATTGCCGTGCTGCGACGCCAGCCCAATGGACGATACTGTGCCCCACAATCCAAACACGGGTCACCGCTAAACCTGATAAATAAGATAAAACAAGCAAAAATTGTAAGACACCAATAATGTTAACGAACATAATCTTTGAATGCATTCGATTTCAACGACCTGTATTTTATTTCCACTGCCTTATTAACATGCTTTCCGGCCTTCTTGGTGGTACGTTTGTCTAGGCATTGGTTCCCGACTAGCTGCACCTGACCTCAGCAGGGCAGCACTGACGACTGGGCCCCACCATATCGTCAGTACCAGCAAACATTGTGGGGGAGCAATGAATCCCAAGGCAATCGCATCCCGCCAGGTGTCGTTCCCCATAGGGGAAAGATGCACCCCATCTGCCCTAAAGAGGGCAATAGCCTTGAAGAAAATTAGGAGGGTGCAATATTACAGAACCACCTAAAGCAAGGACCTATTTTATTTTATTTGTTATTTTATTTACTTTATTTATTTTATTCTATTATCCACCGCCTTATTAACATGCTTTCAGGCCTGCTCGGTGGTAGTTTGTCTAGGCATTGGTTCCCGACTAGCTGCACCTGACCTCAGCAGGGCAGCACTGACGACTGGGCCCCACCATATCGTCAGTTCCAGTAAACAGCATGGGGGAGCAATGAACCAGGATCAGACTCAAGCTCACCCCAAATGCTCCCAGGGACTCTTGCATGGCCTTACCCCTCAAAAGGGGTCGACAAAAGCATGGCGAATCCTTGGATTCCCTTAATGGAACATCTTTGCGCATTGGAGGGGACAGGTGCTCCAACCCCCCCTCCAGACCACCTTGAACCAATGCCTTAAATTATTTTGAGTCCAGGGAGAGCTGCCATCAACTCAATCCAAGCCCTCTTGCATGCAGGAATGCAAACTTATGCTGGAGGAAGACAGCAAACATTCTCGCCCAGCTGTACCACCACCATTGCGGGAGGACCTGCAGAGGTCACACTCAACCGCACCAAAGGAAGGATCTCCTCCCAAAGCATTCCCCATCTGGACATCCAGTATATGTTCACATGGGCAGGAAGACTGAGATGGCGCCCCAGTCCAAACTCGTCAACATGCTTGCCAGCCTAGTGTACAATGCTGTGGCTCAAATGTGCACAGCTGCTCCTATGAAAAAAGGAAATAACAGACAAGCATCAGCACAGACATCATTGTGACACTTCCTGATATAACCCTTGTCAGCGTCAGACTTCCAATGACCCGTATTCACAATCCTGTCTACTGACAGGCCCCCAGTGTGCAGCCTTTGCAGCAGCACCTAATCGTAAGGAATGAGGAGTGTACAGCGGTAAGCAAGCCGCAGGCTGTAATAACTGGTGCACGACGTAAGCACATTGATGCCGGGCTAACAGGAACCCATTTTCATGCACTGGAGCGGGCCAGCCCCCAGGGAATAAAAAGCCAAATATTCTGTTATCCATAACCGGGCAAGGGCCCTCCTCACCTGTGGCGGGAAGCCTGATTGTGGCACTCCTGCCCACTAAGTCTGTTTTAGAGTTACCAACTCTAATGACAAGCTCCAAAGGATAAGGAAAAGTCCTGAAGCAATAAGCCTCCAGACTTTCAGCCCCGTGCTGGCTCCAACAACCATTTCCCCAACCCTCAGTGCGAAAATGCAATGGACTCCTGAAAGGAGTCTCACCTTGATCTTTAACCCGCAGACAAGTTTTAACTTGTTGCAGATACTGCATAGGTAAAAATTGACCGACTTCCTGCCCACTGTCCTATGAGGTTGGAGCCTATTCCAACCTTCCAAGGCCCTGCGCACTGCAAACTTTATACAAGGGTCTCTGAAAAATAAAGCTTCAATGTAACAGACATTGCAGCGGACTGAATTCGGATAGTTATAACCGCATGCCCAATCTGCAGCAGGTGGACCAAATACTGCAGGATCTGCTCAGAGGATGGGGGCCAATTCTTCTGAATGGCCGAGAACTGCCAGCTTAAGGCTAAGAAATCCATCCAGGCCTTCCCATAAGAGGTAAAAGCAGAAGGGGAAATGGAAGCTGCCGCTCTCTGAAATTACTAATTGTTGTCAAAATGCCACAGGTCTGGAAAAGTCTGGCAATAGCTGAGTCTGGAGCCCAGGATCTGAAGCGCTTCATCTGAAAATCGAATAGTGTCAGCGTAATTTGGAGAGTAGAAAGCACAATATTAAACCTTAAGTGGCGCAGCTCGAAAGCATGAGCGGAGGGGCAGAGACTGTGCTACAGCATGAGGACTGTTTTGCCAAGACGCTCACCACTACCTGGTTATCAGACCAAAAGCAGATCCGATGGTCACTGAACTCCTCGGGCCACGTGAACTGCTACTACAATGGGGAAAACTCAAGAAAAGTTACGTCACATGATTGCCTCACCACACCAGGCTTGAGGCCATAGCTTTGCACACCAGCAGCCCTTGAAATAAAACCAAAGGGCAAAGATCCAGCAGCACCAGCATGAACCTGAAAATCCCTGAGCGGGTTCAAGGTATCCTGCCATGGCGAACTACTATTGCATACATTCAGGAATTGCTACCATCGCCTGATATCTGCCTTCACCACACTTGGTAGGCATACACAAAGGTAAGGGGACCTCTGTCAGCATCGCCCTTGAGCCAGTGCCACCAACTGGACTCATCCACTTCAGCCCCGACTGGGCTAGGCGAGCTGGGTAGCACTTCCAGAGACCACCTTCTGCACAGGAACAGGTCAAAGTGCTGTGGACTCACAGCTTAGAGTTGTGAGCACCGGATTCACTCCAACAAAAGGACAGTCGTCGCACAGCAGAGTACAGCAGAGTCTAGCAGAGTATATAAACAACTCGGAGAGCAGCTCTGTAGAATATCTTCTTTATTCTATCTACAACTATAGAAACTATATACAGAGCTTAATAGGTCTAAGTATAAATAAATGCTGCACTGCACTGAGTGTCTGCAGCTGCCCTTAGCAGCAACCTTATCTCTACACATGATCTCTAACACTCAGTCTCTCTCCCTCTCCGACACTGACTGACTGACTGACTTGGTGCTGGAGCAGAATAAGTAGAGACCAGAACACGCCTCCTCCTCTCTGGAGAATCAGCAGACTCCTCAGGAGATTCTTGGATATGGGACGGGTGAAATCTAGGCAGCCTGGCCTAGTGGGAAGATTAGTTAAGTGACCCAGCAAGATCGGATCTGGTGAAGCATCACTTGCTACAGAGGAAGTATTACAAATTAACTTCCTTCAAGGCAGACAGCTTCTCCATAGCCAAGTGGTATGTTTTAGCAACGATATCCAACTGGATCCCTAAAAATGGGAATATGGGCAAAAGGTATTGAGCTATTGCTTGCCAGCTTCCAGCCCCCGCTTGGGCAGGGGGCATCTTGTGCTGCCATCATGATATGTAAATTTACAGGGCCGATGCTGGCCAGAACCCCTAAAGAAGTCCCAACCAAGCTGCCGCCAAGCCAGCTTCCTTTTCAGACACACACCCCGTGCAATGCAAAAAACACACTCCGTGCAGTGCACACACTCTCCATGCAATGCAACTACACACTCCGTGCAATGCAAAAAAGCACGCTCTGTGCAATGCAACTACACACTCCGTGCAATGCACACACAAACCCTCCGTGCAATGCAACTACACACCCCGTGCAATGCAAAACACACTCCCTGCAATGCACACACCCTTCGTGCAATGCAACTACACTCCATGCAATGCAACTACACACTCCGTGCACTGCACACCCTCTGTTCAATGCAACTACATATTCCGTGCAATGCACACACACTCCGTGCAATGCAAAAACAAAACAAAACAACACACTCTGTGCAATACAACTACACCCTCCATGCAATGCAGCTACACACTCCCTGCAATGCACACACCCTTCATGCAATGCAACTACACTCCATGCAATGCAACTACACACTCCGTGCACTGCACACCCTCTGTTCAATGCGACAACAAACTCCGTGCAATGCAACTACACACTCCGTGCAATGCAACTACACACTCCGTGCAATGCACACACACCCTCCATGCAATGCACACACCCTCCGTGCAATGCAACTGCAAATCTCCTAGCAATGCAATGCAATTGCAGCCCGTGCAGCGCCGTGCTCTGCAACGCACGCAAAGGTGCTTTCTCCCAGTTGCATATTGCAAACATGGCGCCCGTTACATCCCTCGCAGTGAGGTAACCACCAAAAGGACTTAAGTGTCCAGGTAGAGCAATGGGGGAGCATGCAGCTGTCCCATACGGGGACCAATCCTGCAACCTAGGCATTACCGGCACTATCCGCTGACCCAGTGAAACCAATGCTTCATGGACCACATGGGGACACTATTGAGGCCGGAAACGCTTCCAGGCCATCGAATTCTAGGGCAAAGCCCTAGGGTCACTTGCTAGGCCAGGCATAAATGTTTCCAGTGAAATAGCAGAGTTGAGGTAGCCCACAGCTTGTCCAGGTATCCCTGCTTGCCCTTTTAGAGGGAAGCACCCCTTCAAGAAACCCAAAGTTCTTTTATCACAAATGGGCCGAACTACCCAGCAACAGAATAGCCCAAAAGGAGCAGTTTGTTTTGTTATAACAATGGTTAAGAGGGGGATATGAACCCTGTCTCCCAGGTCCTAGTCCTACACTTTAGCCACTAAGCCACAATGGCTCATCTCTAAAATGGCAGTCGCCACTATCAGGGCAAAACAAACTTAAAGAAAATAAACTTGTTCAGAAACAGCATAGTTCAAGAGCATATACAGAGTGCTCATAGTCCTTGGAGGCACAGGGAGCCATAAAGCCAACCTTCGGGGATACTATAAACGAAAGTGATACCAGCTAAGCTGGGAACAGCCCTGACTAGCCCCACAATTTCAACAAGAGAAATGGGGGAAACCTTTTTGCGAAAGAAAGCCCCTAACGGGGGCTCTCTCCCTATTGGGAAAGGCAAGCCACAGATACAGGGAGAATCTTCCTACGGGGTAGGGTAAGGGGTGGGGTGGGAAATTGAACAGGAAAAGGGGGGAATTAAATTATTTAAGGGACTAGAGAGGATTAAAAAGAAGGGGAAAATAAAGAAATAAAGAAATGTAACCAGACAATGAGAAGATTGTCCAAGTGCTCCATGTGATCCGATGCAAAACGGCCAAGAGGCCGTGCCAACGTCTGGCCCCTGTATATATAGACTCTGACCCCTCCTCCGAATTGGCAACAATCAAAACACCCCAGCAACCCAGTTTAACCATTTAAATGGTCGGGATTCAACTAAATTTGCCTAGTCACTGGAGGGTGGCCTGTTCCCAACCGCAACACGTGCTCTCTGCTAGGGAGAACACGCTTTGGAGTCATTTTATCCCAAATGTAGTTTAAACAGTTAGCTTTTTGTTGTTGTTGGTATCAAAGCTGTCCTTTATTTTAAACAATTTAAAAATGCAAAGCTACATGAACTGCTTGGCAGCAGAATGACTGCACTTTAAAAATGAGGCTGTCCTTATGGTGATGCATTCATAGGGACTTTCACAGAGTAACATTTACAGAGCAACTCCCTTATGAGGAATAATAATAATAATAATAATAATAATAATAATAATCCCGCCCTCCCTGGCTAAAGCTGGGCTCAGAGCGGCTAACAACAAGTAAAAATAGCAAAGTGTACATAAAATTGCACAGTCAATTAATTAAAATACATTCTAGACTCAATTCAGCATCAAATTAATGGCAACCATCGGGTTAGAGTAATATGAAGATTACAGAAGGAGAAAGGGGTCAAACTGTGCCTTGGCCAAAGGCCTGGCAGAACAGCACCATGTTGCAGGCCCTGCGGAAAGATGTCAAGTCCCGCAGTGCCCTAGTCTCTTGTGACAGAGCGTTCCACCAGATTGGGGCCACAGCTGAAAAAGCCCTGGCTCTGATTGAGGCCAGTCTAACCTCCCTGTGGCCCAGGATCTCCAATATGTTTTTATTTGAAGACCGTAAGGTCCTCCGTGGGACATACCAGGAGAGGCAGTCCTGTAGGTACGAGGGTCCTAGGACGTATTGGTCTTTAAAGGTTAAAACCAGCACCTTAAACCTGATCCTGTACTCCACTGGGAGCCAGTGCAGCTGGTATAGCACTGGGTGAATGTGATCCCGCGGCAAGGAGCCCGTAAGGAGTCTCGTCGCGGCATTCTGCACCCGCTGGAGTTTCTGGGTCAGTCTCAAGGGCAGCCCCACATAGAGTAAGTTAGAATAATCAAGTCTGGAGGTGACCATCGCGTGGATCACAGTGGCTAGGTCAGGGCGAGAGAGGTAAGAAGCCAACTGCTTAGCTTGGCGGAGATGAAAAAATGCCGCCTTTGTTATAGCTGTAACTTGTGCCTCCATAGAAAGGGAGGTATTGAAGATTACACCCAAACTCTTAACGGATGGCGCTGGCACTAATTGCGCCTCCGCAAGAGATGGGAGTCTGTTCACATTGGCCGGGGATATCCGGTCGAAATGGTCCAATACTGGACCCGAGGACAGTTGAGGGGCCTCCAGTTCTGTTATTGTATCCAAATTGGCAGGGAGGTCATGGCGGAGCAACCAGACCTTCTCTGCAAAAAAGCTCGCAAATGCCTCACAGCTATTTGTCAATTTGTTATTTAAATTCGGCTGTCCCTCCAGGGACGTTAAAGACCTAATTATACTAAAAAGTTGTGCCAGGCGAGAGCTAGCAGATGCAATGGAGGCTGAGAAGTGAGACTTCTTAAGGGTTATGAAATTTGGGGCTTTTTAGTTTAGAGTAAAGGCAAGTAAAGGGCATTCTAGAAGTGTAGAAAATGATGCATGATATAGAAAAAAAATAAATAGAGAGGTTTTTCTCCCTCTCATAATACTGGAACTCGGAGCCATCCAGTGATACTCAATGTTGAAATTTTCAGGACAGAGAAAAGAAAAAGCTTATTCACACAGCTCATAGTTATACTATAGAATTCATTCCCATACGAGGTAGTGATGGCCATCAACTTGAACATCTGATTGCCTCACTTCAAAAAGGATGTAGAGTTGGAAAAGTTTCAGAAAATGGCAACCAAAATGATAAAGGCAACTCCCCTGTGGTTGCAGCATTTGGGGCTTTTTTGTTTAAAGGCCAAAAAGAGGTGATATAGTAGAAGTATATAAAATTATGCATGGTATGGAGAAAATGGATAGAGAAAAGTTTTTCTCTCTTTCCCATAACATTAGAACATGTTCTAAACAGATTTAATACCTTGATTCTATCAAGGTTTACTAGTATTTTAATTACTGAGTTTTTGTGTTTTAGCACTTCTTTCCTTTATCTATAAGCTGCCTTGAGTCCCATCAGGGAAAAGTGTGGTATGAATAAATTAAGATGATGATGATGATGATGATGATGATGATGATAGAACTTGTGGGCATCCAGTGAAACTGAATGTTGAAGCTGAAAGATTCTGAACAGACAAAACACAGCGCTTCTTAACATATCACATATGGAATTCATTCCCACAAGAGGTACTGATGGCCACCAACTTGGATGGTTTTAGTAGAGGATTAGACAAATTCATGGAGGATAAGGCTGTTGATGGCTAATAGTAATGCGGGCTCTTTTCTACTCATTTCAGAATACATCTAAAACATTATAATCCAGACAGATTTGAAATTGGAAGCAATGGACTTCAGTGACATAACTATATAAATGCCTATCTGCTTTCATCGCCATAGGCTTAGTGCTTGGGGAAACACTGTTTATTTTGTTTTCCCCATATTCCTCCATTCCTCTTGTGCCTTTTTTCTTTATAAACCCCAAATTATATCCTCTACCCTGCTGCTGTTTTTTGGCATTCTAGTGAAATCTCTTGTGGATGTGTGTGCATACATTTCTGAAATTAGCAACAATACCCATGGTATGAATTTAAAAACAAAGTACTCTTGACACCTCAGAGAGTAGTTGATTTCATCTCAGCACGATCTTTATAAATTTCTTCAGCAGTTATGTTCAATGGTAGCTATAAAGGTTTTCTTTTTGCCTTTGCTCTTGTTAATTTCATGCAGGTGTAAATAAATGCTGCTGCTGCTGCCTTTTCTATCACTAACAAAAACATCATTTTCTCAATATATTTTTTCTTGATTAAATCAAGATACACTTTTGTGCATCCAAATCTGCAGCTGCTTCTGTCTGTATCTAGACTCACCTCATTTTGTTTAATCTAGCGGTAGCCTTTCAAATCTGTTTGTAAAGTATTGCTGGGTTTGAAAACTGCTAAGCTTCAAAGCTCCAGACTGAAGTCATGTTGTTTAACCAGATATGGGAGATGCCTTCCAGTTGTCGCTGAACTACAACACACACATCACTCCTGATCATTTTGGCCATCCTATTTGGGGCTGGTGAGAGATGGCAATCTGATATCATCTAGACCATTAATACTTAACAATGCAGTCCCAACCATATTTGCTCACGAGGTGTCTCACTGAACTCACAAAGAGATAACAAATTTTGGGAAGGGATATGGATTTTTTTCTGACAAAGAAAATTGAAAGAATGCCTGAGAAAAAGGAAAAGAATGAGGAGTAAAGAGCTGGAGCCCAGTTTTACCAGAGTTCAGTGTTAGAAAATGAGAAGTCATCCAGTGGGTGATTAAGCAATATCAGTTAAGATAGAAGAGGATAAATCAGAAAAGGAAAATTGAGCTGAAGGTCATCTGTGTAAGGAAAAGAAAACAACACCTAGGGATAAAAAACATGAAAAGGTTTATTTATTTTGGTTTTATTCTATCTCTGTATTTGTTCAACAGTGATCTATAATTGTATATGGACTATGTAGATTGTCACCAGATCTTGTTAGATAATGCTTTATGCAAAATATCTTACAACCTTTTTTTCTGGAAATTAAAAAATATATATAAATAAAAAAACATGAAAACAGAGCCAAGTAAAGAAATATATAAAGCAACAAGAAGGAAACCCAGGAAATAATCTTTAAATGGGATATACAGGCAACCCCTGATTTGCATGGTGGGTGCATTCCAGGTCACTGCATGCTTGCGTGAAATCACATGCAGTTTGAACACCCCGCTCTGCCCCTGCCCCTGCCCCACTCCTGCTCTGCAAAAAAGCACTGTCTTACAAGCTGTTTCCAACATGTTACTACATCAGTATAGTTCTGTTATTTGTGAATTAATATTGAATAATTATTTTAACTCTGTTTTGTTTAAAAAAATAATAGCAATTTTAATTTAATATCAATTTTGAGTTATATTTTCTTTATTACAGTCATTTCTTATTTCTTTCCTCTGCAGAAAAAAAATATAAAATCAACTTTTCTTTTTACATCTCTATGGGGCATTGCTCCATTATTAATTCCACCCACCCACCCAAAGAATAATTCCAATATGAATAGAGACCAATTTTAAAATAAATTGATTATCTTTGCACATTTTCATAATGTTAGTAATTTTTTAAACACACACACACACACACACACACACACACACACAAAATAAACTAAAGATAAAGAGCATAAAGGAAAACTCTTATTGCAGGTTGAAAGCAGCATAAGGTTGGATTTTACAGGATCATGTTCATCACGATCAATGTGGATTTCTGCCTAAAAGACAGTTAAAAGATAGCATCAGAAACATGTTAGATATTCTGGCATATTGGAATTGCTATAACAAGAAAAGATGTGTATGTAATCTGCTTTATTTGAGCCACATCTCCAACATTTATCTGATCCTAACTTCCATATTAAATTCAATTTATAAGGTGTTAAATGTCATTGATAGAGGGTTTTAAAATAGTTCTCATTTAGATCTCTTGAAATAATATTAGAATGGAACGCCCCAAATCTAGTTCTATTTTTTCCTGGTTATTCTTAGATTCAAATCTCGTGCCCTTTTTCTCACATATGTATCCTTGTTCTGATCCAAGTTTAACCAGACACCACAGAGTTTTGCAATTATGCCTTAATCCAAATGGGAGATAAATAGAATTTCTCGTTTGTTCTCTTCCCCATGCTTATATATTAGAGGAAAAATATTTCATAGCTGCAAAAATTTCAGGTACAAATTTCAGTTCGTGAAATAAAAAGTGTCCTCCAAAGCCTCCCCACACTTTCAGACAGGGCACTGAATTAGTGTTTGTTCTTTTTTGGATATTCACAAATATGGGGGAAAGCTCTACCACAGTGAAAACATGCTTGAGTATACCTACTAATAGTCTGATTTGATTTTCTGTGGCAGTATTTTGTCTGTTTATATCTTTGGATTACCAGTAGGGTTTTAGAAATGATGTGACTTGACCATCCTTGAGAAGTGCAAAGAAGAAATACTGTCAGTGAGTCATCAGAGTTCAATAAAGGTGCAGCACCAACTGAGTTAAATTTTCTAGGCTGCAATCATATGTGCACATACCTGGGAGTAAGTTCTGTTGGAACTCAGTGGTGTGTCAGGGACTGACAGAGCTACAAAGTGTGTGGCAGAAGCAGGGCACCAGGGGGAGTGACCTGGGAGAGGGAACCAATGATTTATGGGGTGTCACACCACCTGCAAGGCAGGAGCCAGGAGAGGTGGGACAGTCCAAGGTAGAGGAGGAAGGGACAGTTTATATGAGGGACGGGTCAGTAGATTCCTTATCTTCCCCCTCCCCACTGTCTCCTAGAACCAGGAGGGGCTTGAAAAGGGAAGAGCAGTGACAACTTCCATGCAGGAGAAGCACACAACACAGGTTGTGAGCACACAGCCCATCAAAGGAGGGTATATAAGCTGGAGAAGGCGAGGGGCCCCACTGTTGCTGCAACTGCTCTTTTGGCCCAGATCTGTGGATAGCTCCCTAGAGGCTAGAAGTGTGTTAGCATGTGCATCCAGAGCACTGTGGAAGCACTGAAAGTGTTCCTATTTCCAATAAAGAATTAACTATATCAGACATGTGTCTTCGTTATCTGGATGGACCATGACAAAGTTCTTAGTTCAGAATATACATGTATTGGATTGCACTTTTTAACTTGTGTGATCAGAAAATGCCAATCAGAAAATTTAACATTTAATCATGACTGTGAGATCATGATCCTGTGAGATCATGGTTAGGTGTACTGAAAGGCTTGAGTATTTTGACTTTCCCCCTAGTAGTTTGTCCTTGGCAAACTGGCCCTAATTAAGTTTAGGTGATAAAGGCAAGTAATTCCCCAGTTTGCAGCTCTGTCCAAATAAATTATTTAATTTTCAGTGGAGACACAAAGTACAAATATTATGCAAAACTGTATTAGCACACAATACAGCTTCATAAAGTGTAGAATCAAATTTATAACATTGTAAAACTCAAGAAGCAGCACATGAGAAATAGAAGACTGGAGAAGAAACATAACAATATGCTAATTCCTAACTTGAATTATTTGACTTCTTAACCTATTATGCTTAATAATAATAATAATAGGTTAAAAAAAGGTAAAGGTAAATGACCCCTGGACGGTTAAGTCCAGTCAAAGGTGACTATGGGGTTGCGGTGCTCATCTCATTTTCAGGCCGAGGGAGCCAGCATTTGTCCACAGACTGCTTTCTGGGTCATGTGGCCAGCATGACTAAACTGCTTCTGACGCAACAGAACACCATGACGGAAGCGAGAGCGCACGGAAACGCCGTTTACCTTCCCGCCACAGTGGTACCTATTTATCTACTTGCACTATTGTGCTTTCAGACTGCTAGGTTGGCAGGAGCAGGGACCGAGCAATAGGAGCTCACCCCGTCGCAGGAATTCCAACTGCCAACTTTCCAATCAGCAAGCCGAAGAGGCTCAGTGGTTCAGACCACAGCGCCACCCACTCCCTATAATAATAATAATAATATTTTTATTCCGCCCATCTGTCTGGGTTTCCCCAGCCACTCTGGGCAGCTTACAGCATATCTAAAAACATAATAAAAACATCAACCATTAAAAGCTTCCTGATACAGGGCTGCCTTCAGATGTCTTCTAAAAGTTATATAATTCTTTATCTTCTTGACATCTGAAGGGAGGGTGTGCCACAGGGTGGGCACCACTACCAAGAAGACCCCTCATGGTTCCCTGTAACTTCACTTCTCACAAGCAGCTGTTGGAGGGGGATGCCTATTATGCTCATGCCCTGCTTATGGGCTTTCATAGGTATCTGATTTGCCACTGTGAAAACAGAATGCTGGATTAGATGGGCCTTCTTATGTTCCCATGTTACGCTTTTATGAGGTGTAGGGCATTGGATATTCGGAAGTGGCACTGGAAAAGTGTGGTGGTGGTTTAACAAGTTAGCATTCCCGTGGGGTTGCTTTTGAAGATCAAGGAACTGGTGATCTTGGAAAGGGTATTTTTACCCAGTGAGGTAAAGAGCAGGTCTAAGATATAATCCTAAAGTTGTCATCACCCACACAAATTCAAATGAACTCTCATAAATCAGAGAGAATTAAGATAATTAGTGATCTCAGTGGTAATTCTGAAGATAACGCCTACACAATAAAAGAAGCATCTTTGGTATAGACGTTAACTGAATTCCTTTCTGCAAAGCTTACAACGTTTGGTGGTGGGGACGGGGGATGGACTCTTTCATCAAACTTTTAAAACAACCTTCAGTAACCTTTCAGATACATCAGGTCCAAGATGGAGTTACTTTGGTGTACACATACCCAGTGTTGTGTCAAAGCTGCTTTTGAAGCTCATAAAGGTTTTTTAATTGGCTTGTATTGCATCACATAACATAGAGACTATTGTTTAGGGGAAAAGATTTGTTTGTTTAAGTTATACGCCACTCTTCCTCTCAAAGGAGACCAGGGTAGCAATCTCAAAAACTGAGATGGAAGATATATGGTCTTACTAATTGTTGCTGCTTTTGCTTTTACTAATTTTACTGACGTTTCTAAAAAGATTTTTTTCTTTTGATGGTTTACTATTTTCACCCAACATTTTGAAAGCCATCTGTTTTAATTAATTTAATGTTCCATTTGGACAGGGGTGGGGAACCTGACTGCATGCCAGGAATGAGCAGGCCAAAGTGGGCAAGCAACAGGTGTGAGTTGTAACTTTATACTGTAGACTACAGTCTAGCGATGCAGGTTTATAAACTCATCTCTCCATTCAAGCAAGTAAGGAACATTGTCACATTTCGATTGGGAGAGTCTCAAGCGCCAGAAGAGAGACCTGGGCCTGAAGTTCCCTGCTCTTGTGCTACAAATAACTTAACAGTACAAAGATTTTGAAGGGCTGGTTTTATCCTATTAAAAAAAATGTGGAGTAGAGTTAAATAACAATGCAAGCATGAGAAGCTTCTTCCCTGTTTATTGTCAGGAAAGGCTATTTTACACATGAAAATGTCTTCACCGATTACTCACGTAACTGATCTGTTAGATTGCTCAGGTCCATTCTTTCAAAATAATCCATTCCATCCTGCTCTACCCCCAATATACGCTCTGCATTTTGTGGCCACTGAACATGCTCAATCCTCACTGGGCTGTGTTTTGGGATGACCCAGAAGCTGTACTCCTGCTCCTTCGGCCAATAAAGCAAGATGAGTGCCGCAACCCCAGAGTCGGCCACAACTGGACCTAATGGTCAGGGGTTCCTTTACCTAGCCGCCCTGCCCCCCAATCCAGTTAAAACAAACCTGAACCCTGGCACCTCCATGTATCTCAGTAGCACATTGGGGCTTCATAGTTATCTTAACAGAGCACCTCAGCTCTGCTAAGAACAGTGTTGGTTGCTTTTATTCAGGGGCTGGGAACCTCCAGTCTATGTTGTAAATTTGATCCATCAAGCCTCTCCATTTGGTCCACGAGGCTGTTTGTGCAAGTCATGCCCACCTGTCCTATTCCTGATGCCATTTATGGCAGGTACAAGGCAGGTAAAGGCGAGGCTTGGCAAAAGGGGGCTTTGCAGTCATTTCTGATTGGCAGTGTCTAGAAAGCCCCTTGTGCAGCACTGCTGTGCTTTTCAGTTCTTCAAGATGTGCAGAGAAATCAAATTAAGTCTGTGCATATGTGAACATGCTCTAAATCTTTTCTAGCTGATAATGAAATCATAAGCACAGCACTAAGAGGATAAAATGTTTTCCAATGAACTTGATTGATCACTTTGAATTCTTTTAGTATCAGGTGCATTATTATTATTTTTTTACAGAATCACAGTGCTCAGATATTCTTTGTATAAAAGCAACTATAGAAACATAGGAAACTGCCTTATATTAAGTCAGACCATTGGTCCATCTATCTCAGAACTGTTTACATGGTCAGGCAGCAGGTCTCCATACAAGGTTCTCTCCTAAGCCTACCTGGAGATGCCAGGGAGTGAACCTGTGAGCTTCTGAATGCTGAGCAAATTTCTGTATTCATTCAAATGCTACTGAGATATTTTGACTACACACAAACATAATGTTATTGGTTCACCTTTCAAAACTTGAAGTACTATTAAGTGGGGTGATTTTAAATAGCTTTAGATGAGTTGAATGATAATTTACCAGCAGTAAAGCCAAATGCAAGGAAGGATTTAAAGGAAAGACACAGAGGATTGGGCTGTTAGAAGTACTTTTATCCTGTAGAATAAAAAGAGGTAGTCAGATGTTACGAAAATGATGTGGGCTCATCACTACTATAAGGAGCCTTTTGAAAGCACATAAATAGCTTGGTATTCTTTTAAAGGTTGCTCTGTGTGTCTCTTTCTTTCAGTGTTATGAGTGTGAGTGTGTATATGCACACTCTGTAGCCCTGAGGGATTTCCATGAGTTTTCACAGTTCTAAAAATGACTCATGTTTTGCGCAAGGAAATTTGTTTCTATGCAGGAATAGTCCTTTCATAGAAGAAAGCGCCACTTGGTGTCTGATTCAAACACAACAGGAATAGCCGAGGACACTAATTTTGGTGGCCCATATTAAAATTACAATGATGCAGATTTCATGTTACTTAGTACCAAAACTGCTGTGTCTTCATGTGTGCAGCTTGACAAAAACCTTCAGAATGTGTTTCCCTTTAACACTCTTAATTCTTATATGCACCATCTTCCTGTATACGTAAGAGTGTAAAATGTCACCACACTCTGCAGTTTGCTGGCTGCTAATAGTCATCCATGCCAACTGCAACATGAGGAACACCAGCCCAGCCCAGGCAAGCTGTTTAATGAAGGCGGGGGGAGGCAGGCATGAAGCACCTGCCCCCCTCCATTAAGCTCACAGTGAGGTTTAACTGGGGGGTGGGGAGGACCCTTCACCCAGCAACTTAGCAACTAATTTCTGTGGGTGAGATGAATCTTACTGAATAACAATATTATATATCATTGAATTAACCAAATCCACTGATAAGCAAAGGGAGGGGATGAACTATGTTCTTCCTTATTGACATATGTAATAAATTCAAACCTGCAGATGTGTAGTTTATGGGTCAAGCATGTTCCAATACCAAAAAGAAATAATAGCTCAGTTTAGGTCTCTCTAGAAATGAGACAAAAAATAGATAGCAATGCAGGCTGGGGAGAAGGAATAATATAACAATTCATAATTGTATTCATTTCTTTAAAAACAGTACACCAAAATTATTAAATTATTTTTATATGGTTCCATGTTAGCTTTTTACTAAAGCACCTTGAAGAATTTGCTTCAAGTAAAATTTAAGGTGTGTGGGCTTGTGGTGTATAAAGAACATTTTTTAAAAGGTATATAGAAAATCATTTTCACCTTCCTAGACATGGGTCATTTAACATGGGTGTTGTTGATTGTTCATTTTCTTTAGCAGTTATAATTATTTGATCATATTCTGTTCTATATTCTGTTGTGTGTTGCTTTGATTGAGATGATGCTATAAAATGAAATTTTGTTTGGTATGCAGAGCAGAACATGTTCACTCCCTTTCATTGTTGTAGACAGTTAACTTTTGTGTTTCATGTAAGTGATGGTACTGTTAACTCTTGAGGCCCCAATTATTGAAGTCTCCCTGTTGATTTGAATTTTAAGCTATCTACAGCTGTTACTAATTTAATGACAAGTAACCATTTTATTTGTGGCCTCAGTAGCAACTGAGCAATCTTCAGTTTCATCTCTTTGAAACATTGACAAATGGCCAATTCTGAGTAAAGAAATTCTGGTTAACATCTAGCTGTAAGCTATTCTTGAATCTTAGACCTATTTTCTTACATTGTAATCTATAATTGCTGTTTTAGCCTAAAATGTTCTGGAAATAATCATAGGGCTGTATATCAGATGCTTGCAACCCTGCTGAGAAAAATAACTGGCAATAAGTCATCATTTAATTTATTTAATTTTAATTGGTTGAAAATCAAATTCCTAGTAAGGGATCTAAAGTTTTTACAATTTCTGTGATGTTTGTTTTAATAAACGTAGCTTAAAGAATTTTTGAAATAAATTGTCTATGTATAGCAAGATTAGTACTTTGATGTATCTACTAATGTAGCAGTGGTTAATGCTGATGTTTCTTATTAAATCATTATATTATATCACATTTTTTTCCAGACACAACCTTCCACAAAGTGGCTGACAACAGAACCAACCTAATATAAATTTAATGCAAACAAACATTCATTAAAAGCAATGTAAAAAACATGTTATAAAATATTAACAAAATAGCAGCATGTAAATATCCTAATCCAGACCACCAAAGATAAAACACAGAGAGAAATAACCATTTTAAAACTCCAGACCAGTATAAATAATGGAAAGCAAATAGAAATAAGGCCTGATACAAGGGGAAGGTAGGGTTGATTGTACATACCACAGGAGGGAGTTCCTCTTGTTTCCCCAATTTATTCCAGAATCTTTAGCCTTTGTCAGGATCATGCCCCTCTAAACAGTGTATTAAACTCATGGGGAAAGAATGCTGTATAGCCCTGGGATGTGGATTGAGGAAGGATCACACTGATCTCACTTTCCCCCAATATGCTGCTCCCATTTCTTTACCCCTGCCCCCAATAATGTTTGGCTAGTATGCAGACTGTGGGCCCTCCTGAACCGAGATAGTTTGATCATAATGATCAGCGTCTGGCAATATTCAGATCACTCTACTGAATATTTTTTTCGCTCCAGGAAAAAAAAGACTTTGGCAGTCCCATCCACCATTGAACCCAGTGTGTTTTGACTATATGTGATTTTGGCTTTAGTTGTGATTGCAAGAATGTAACCCCCATGTAAGGGACACGGGTGGCGCTGTGGGTAAAACCTCAGTGCCTAGGACTTGCCGATCGCATGGTCGGCGGTTCGAATCGCCACGGCGGGGTGAGCTCCCGTCTTTCGGTCCCAGCTCCTGCCCACCTAGCAGTTCGAAAGCACCCTTAAGTGCAAGTAGATAAATAGGTACCGCTTTATAGCGGGAAGGTAAACGGCGTTTCCGTGTGCTGCGCTGGTGCTGGCTCGCCAGAGCAGCTTTGTCATGCTGGCCACGTGACCCGGAAGTGTCTCCGGACAGCGCTGGCCCCCGGCCTCTTAAGTGAGATGGGCGCACAGCCCTAGAGTCGGACACGACTGGCCCTTATGGGCAGGGGTACCTTTACCTTTACTAACCCCCATGTAAGTTGCGGGCTTACTAGTGATAACCTTAGGACACATCTGCTAAGATTACTGTACCTTTTGCTTCCTGGTAGGAAAAAAACTGGACAGAGTAGTACATTATTTTTTTTATGAATTCCAACATAAATTTGTTTCTCAACCATGTACTTTTTCCATTGAAGGATTGATTCAATCCTTTGTACTGAAGTGCTATTTCTGGGGTGGCAAATTTGCTATTATTTATATAAAGCTATCAAAATAAACAGCACTTTACAGGGCAATATAATCACAATAGAGGCTCCTGCTTTATGGACCTTATTGCCTGTGTTTTGAAGTTGGAAAATGGCAAAAGAGAGTAAAGTAAGAAGGAATGGCAAAAAGAGCTGAGTGTGAACAAATATAAAGTTCCATTTTCATGGTTTCTACATTTTCATGTGTCATGCAATTCTAGGCTTTATGGGCTCTTGAAAATGCTGTTACATATTTGTTTAGAAGTTCAAGGAATCCGTTACTAATATTTCTTTCCTATGATCAGGATAGTCTATTGCTAATGCTAAACAGTTTTGTTTGTGTTTTCAGGGTTGGGAACTTCGGTATTTTGTAAACCAAAAGTTTAGGCTGCTTCTTGGGAGAAAGGAGTGACAAAACAGGATGAGCAATTGTATTCTATTAGATATCAACCTACACTTGATATATTTTTGGAACTGGAAACGATTGGTATTTTAAATTTATTTTAAATTTCCTCCACATCTATTAATATCAGTGCTTTAAATGAAGTTTACTATCAATATTTAGGATTAAATTAAAGGCAATACAGTTATTCATAAAATAAAATGCACAGTTTGAATTTGCTCTGTCATTTATTTATTTATGAACATGAAAATCTGATAACATATTTCTTTGTGTGTGTGTGTTTTCCCCCCAGGAGACATTGATAGACTGGTGTGATGAAAAGGAGCTTAACTTGATTTTAACTACTGGAGGAACAGGATTTGCGCCAAGGGATGTCACACCAGAGGTGAGAGAGTTTTATCTTTAAAGCCATCTGCCTTTTGAAAATACCAATAATGTTCTTCTATATGTGATGTCTCAGAAGGAATTTGATATAATATAAAATTCCATTGCATTTCTAAAATAAACCAAAAAAAGACCTGTATTAAATAGTTCAAAAGCAAACAATTGATTTTACTTCGGTGCCATAAGGAGGCTTGTATTTGTGTGCAGGCTACTTTACGGTGTTCCTGTTTTCTCAGTTGTGTCACTTGCTGACATATGTCCATAGCTGTCAACCTTCCCTTTTTTTGCGGGAAATTCCCTTATTCCAGAGCCATTTCCTGCTGCTTCCCGCTGCTATCCCAGATTGTTATATATCCCATAGACTGTCCCCGGGACAGGTGAGGCTGCTGATCCCTTATTTTCGAGGCTGCTGATCCCTTATTTTCAAATCTGAAAGTTGACAGCTATGTATATGTTTAACAGGGACATGGAGATTATTCTATGGAAGTTGTTTTCAAAGTACAGTATAAAGCAGGCCTCCCTAGGGAGCTGTGGATAGTTACCAAAGAAGGTGCACCAGCCCCACAATGTGTGCTTTGATTTGCCAAGGAGGATTTATGACAGCCTACTCCTATTCCACCCATTTTTGCAGTTTTTTCTTCCTTAAGGTTACTCCCACAGGAATCTTTAACTATACTATGCTTCTACTCTTTTCCTTTGGTCTGCTTTGGTACAAGGCCATAGTGAGGAAACTATCTTTCCTTGTGTTCATTAATCTTAGAGATATGTCGGGTCCCTTTCACATATGCAGTCAGTAGTATGAGAGCTGCTTCTGTGAGTTACAGCCCCACACTGCAGGGCCATATGTGAATATGAATAAAGAGACTGTGCGGCTAGGCCAGCAAGACAAATCTTTCCCATGCCACTGGAGTCCTTTTGGGAGGGAAGATACCAATCAGATGGATAAATTTGTATGCTCACATCCTTAATACTTCTGCTCTCAGTAACGTGGGATTGTACCATGCATCCATGAATACCATAAGGGTGGCTGTATATGTTAGCAGGACCTGGAGAATACATGCTCTGCATATTAATAATGACTCTTCCATCAGAAAGACTAGGACTTTATTTTTGATTTCAACCCAATCCAGCTGTCAGACGTAGTCCCTCATGTGTAGTGTGTGCTTGTGGGGGGAGTGAGCAGAGACAGGATTAATCTCCATAATAGTATGATTTACTTTGTTACACTTCAAATCGTCTAAAGACACTAGTATTTTATTCATGGTGTATTGCTGTACTTTTATCAATCTTTTAACATCAATCTTTAAAACGACTATTAGAACAAAGGTTGGCTTGAGGTTAAAAGCTTCCGCCTTGAAGATAAGCATCACTTGAATTTGGAAGCAATTGATTTATTCCTTTGAGAAGTGGAGGGCATATATGCAACGGAAGTATCACAATCTAAAGCAGAGGTATTTGGGTGGCAAGCTTTCAGAATAGTTTGTGGTGTTTTTAGTTTCAGTATTGCTTTTTAATCATTTTCTGGGGCCCTGTGTGGACCAGGTTGAGGTGAATCGGAGCCACCCACAAACAGAATTGAGGTTGCTGCTTCATTGGGTGACATATATTGTTTTTTCCTAGAAGGTATGAAAAAATAAAATATTTAATTAAAACAACCACCAAGAAGGGACTAACCTATCAAAAACAGATAAAGGAAAACCATGCATGTAAAGGGGGGGATGGAGCAGGAAGGCAAGGAGGGGGTGGGTCTGCTGAGTTGTCCCCCCATAGCACAAGCTGCAGTTTAACAGTTGAGAGCAAACACAAGAGGGAAGGCAATGCGTACGAACAAAGTCAGTTTCATCATACATACCACTTAGAGTGCCATCTGTGTCACATTGCTGGCACCCAGGCTCAGACAGCCTGGCAAGAGATTGTGTTGGCAATCTGCCTCATGAGACTGGCAAAGACTGGCTGTTAATGAGAGAAATTTCCATGCCTTTTGTCTGTGCCAGGAGGATAGTGAGAAAATCTCCTCCACTGTTGCCCAGGGCAAAGCTTTGTTGTAGCTTTGCCCACTTGTAGAAATTTAATTTTGATAGATTTTTAAACCAGAGGTTAACTACGTGTAATTACAGTTCCCATGATCTACCAGCCTTTCTTGTGAGTGTCATTTCTAGATTTAGCTGTATATTCTTGCTTTGTTACAAAAAAAAAGCAGGTTGGAAAATAAAGACAAAAAGTTGAGGAAAAATAATGTATTCAGTATGACTAAAAGTTATGACTAGCAGTAAGTGCGGCAGAGATGGAAAAATTGTTCTTAAGATTTATTTTAACTTCTGAACAAGTTGGGTCATTTAGGAATTATACCTGTAAGGACACAAATGCTCTTTAAATATTTATCTATCTTATATTTCTCTCATTCTAGATGCATTGCTTGGAGATCACTCATTTTTCCATTATGCTAACATTTTTGTGTCAAGTTTAACAGCATAATATATTTGTATCAGTGTTCAATAATATATTTGCTGCATTGGCAGAATCCAGTAAATTAAAATTTAAAAACAAGAGAGGGAGAGAATGTAGAAAAGACAAAGAACCCCTGCAAGTATTATGTTCAGAAAAGCATTGATTCTGGGATTTACTAATGAGAGGGTGGGAAGGTCCTGTGATTGATTTTGTGGATTAACTTTGAGTGTGTTGTTTTTAGAATTGACTTTTTTATCTATTGTACTTTTAAAATTATTACTGTTGTTAGTCACTTTGAGACTCTTGTGTGGGAAGAACCACACAAATTAAACAAGCACATAAAATAGTTCGTCTCTCAGTGTATCAATATTCAATGCTCTTCTTTTAAAAATAACCAGGACTTTAGTGTATTGCTTTTTGTTAGCTGCCACAAGCCAGTTTTCTCAGATATGGTATTCTGAATACTTTAGAACCTATTTGGGTTGTATGCCAGGCTGGTTGCAATTTTGAAACCTGTGTGGGCCTGTAATTTAATCATGAAATGAATTGCCAAAAGGACTCTGAATAATGTAGACTAATAGAATTGTAGAGTTGGAAGGGACCCCAGAGGTCATCTTGTCCAGTCCTCTGCAATGCAGGAATTTCAACCAAATCATACATGACATAAGACCATCCAACCTCTGCTTAAAAACCTCCAATGAATTAATTTGGTTCTTATTTTTGGTCTTTGGGCAGTTAGTAAATGAGATCTCTACCTGCACAGATACCATTTTTGAAATTCCAGTGCTCAGAATAGCCTTGAGGCCCTTACCCCTGAGTAGGGAAATCCTGTGCCCCTGCATGGCACAAGGGCGGGACCAAGGCTCTGTCAGTTTCTTTTTGACTGCTGACTAAGTCACACAACAAAAGAACTTTCTTTAGAGCTTCTGAATTTTTCTCCTCATATCTCCTCCTCAGAAGATATTTTGCCAGAGAATCATATTTGGTTTCATCTCTTCATTGCTTATTTTGAATTTAGAATATATGTCTATATTATGTATGCATTGTCTGCTCTTTTACATTTGTATTGTTGCTCTCTTCTTCTTTGTGTTTATTGCATTCCGCCTGTGTTTAATTTATCTCCCTTTTTTCCTGCTTGTGTTCAACTTTAAAGTCAGTTTGCCCATAATGCCCAGCCATGATTTAGTGCCTCAAGAATGAACCCTGCCTTCTTCTCTCTCTTCTCTTTACTTTCTGCTTTCTTTGTTGCCTCTTAGATTGTGGTAAACTATAGATTGCTAGTTCATCCACATGTTAGTTTGCACTTGTCCTCAAAACCAGGATTGCAAAACAGAGTTTCAAGCTAGTTAGAAATGTGCTGTCAAGGATGCTCACCAGCCAAAGGAATGCACATGGCAGATAGTTAACTCTTTATTGTCAAGCTGACACTTAACAGTCATTTCTATGGCTCTGAATACCCACGTTTACCAGTCTAGAGTCTAGGCGGCTATTCCCAGGTCTATGCTTTATGGAGCAGTTGCAGCAACAGGGGACCACTTCCTCTCCACCGGTTTATGAACTTTTCCCTGATGGGCTGCATGCACACAATCAGAGACTACGCCTGCGTGGAAGCTTCCTCTGCTCTTCCCTCTTCTATTTATTTCTGGTTCTGGGAGACAGGAAGCACCCAGCCCTTCACTTGCCGGACCTGCCTCTTCCTCCTCTTTTTTTGACCCATCCTGTGCTCCACCCTCCAGCTCTAAAGCTTCCCCAGCGTCACAAATCACTGCCCTCCTCTCCTGAGTCAGACTCCAGCCCCACTTTCCCTGGTACACACTTGCCAGTGTGCTGCCAGTCCCCTGGCACTGACCACCCCTTATGTTTTCTGTTTAATTTTCCTTGTGCTTCTCCAATCTGAATTTCTGCCAAATTTTCAACTTATATTCACTGTTTGGAAGTTTAACATACAGCGATCCTATGACAAAAGGCAGTGGCGGGCCGACACTCTTGATTCATCTTGGCAAGAGTAGCATATTAAGAGAAGGAAAACTCAAAAAGCAAAAATGAAGAAGCAGCAATAGCATGTGCTTTGTGAATTTTGACTGAATGTTTTCCCCCATACCTTCTGGAAGTCCATTTTACTTTCTTAACCTGATCTTGAAGCTATGTGAATGCATAGCTAAGCAATCTGGACCTTAACTGATACTGAAGATGGTTGAACACTTGCGGAGAAATTAAATTTCTCAAAATTCCACTCCGTTCATTATGCACCCTTTAACAGAAGGGAGAGGATAATAGAGCTTCTTTATAAACTCCTTTGCACAACTGTCTTAGAAGATAGGCCAGTTGTGACCCAAGCTGCCACCACACCCCCTATTAGCTCCCTATTAACCCCCAGGTGGGGTGAATTCTGGCAGGCCACAGCTATTACTTTGAAACAGCACAGCCTGCCCTTCTCAGCCAAATCCCTCTTGATTTATCAGGAACCACAGGACTAGCATCCAGCTGCCTACCCCACCTAAGTGTTCTGCACAGATTGCTCTTTGACCTATGAAATTCCCCCTTTTCACCTATGTAGTAGGTGGGTAGGCACATAGGAGATTCCCAGAATCCTAGAGTTTGGCATAAACACACCTCAGACACCAAGAGCCGAATTATATGAAGTTTTATTAAGAATAAAAACCAAGAGATGAAAGCAGTAGATGAAGCGGAATAAGGAAAAGAAGAGGAACCTATTGGTTAAAATCTATCCAATCTGCTACTTGCAAGCAGGCTCCCAGTCTACCTGGAAAGGTGGCAGTGTTTGACATGCTGTATTAATATTCCTTATTGAGGGAGAGATGAATGGGTTTTTTTTTAAGCAGAGCACTGGAAAGATAAAAGGTTATCAAAGTTACGTATTGTAGTTCATATGTGTAGGATGAGAAGTGCAGTACTGTATTTACATGCAGAGAGTAACAAGTTATCTAGGAAGTAGGAGAGGTGAAAGAGAAAATGAATTTAGTGTATACAGTCATACCTTGGGTTACAGACACTTAAAGCTATTGTTTTACTCACTCTCCACTCTATTTTACCTTGCTCTTCCATTTTCTTTTGTAATTTGTATAAGCTTTGTCTACAGGTCCCCAATACGTTTCCTATCAGTTACTGAAGGAAAGTGGTAATTGGATTTACCCTATTCCCTTGTCAGGTCTTAGAATTTGATTGAAACAGTAGAAATGTACAATATTATCTGATATGGCTGTGAAGAACTAATATGGTACATAGCTAGAGGAATGGTTTTCTAACTTTCTAGCTTTAGGGAATATTCCGTGTTAACTTGTCTTTCAAGGAACTCAAGTACATATACTAAAGAACTGTGGTATCTTGTAGAGAATTCTGGAGAACGTTTTAGGGTGTACACTCAGTTCACCTGGCCTTTGCCCAGGCCTGTTGGGGCTCACTGTTATTCTGCATGAACTGCATGCACAAATTGGTAGAAATGAACAAGCTACTTTCTAGAGTTACTTTCTGCCATTAGCTACTTCATTGAGGAAACTCATAAGCTTCTGGAGAATCCCATTGTTCCTTGGAACATAGCTTCAAAACCACTGAGCTATCAACAGTAGGTTTGAGTGTAAAATTTTGTGTCCTGGCATTACGTTTTCTGGGTGACTATAGGCAAATCACTGTATTGTTGCTCAGCCCCAATGCACAGCTTAAAATGCCATTCTGATCAAATTGGGGGGAAAGTTCATGTACAAAAGCAACATGCAAACCAAAATAGCTCTGAAGTGATTATTGCAAGACCATAAATGTTAAATACTTTGAATATTGCATACTATTTATTATTTTTATTTATTTCCAAGTTCCCGTTGTAATGAGCACAAGTTTTGGAATATATTTCTTTATGTTGCAGAAAAAAGAGAGAGAGTTTGTTGGGTACATATAAAGTGCATTAGGTGTTCTGATCTCTTTCCTCTGGGCTACACTGCTGAGGTATTTATTTGATTGCTAATATCCTTGAGAACAATTTATAATGATTCTCATGTATGTTTGTTTGTAGTGGAAATAGATTTCATTATGTGTAGCAGGCAGCAGTAAAATACCATTTTACTTGATATGCACTTGCTGTGTTATGTAATAATATGATTTGTAAATAGTAAAGGGATTAAGTTTTGCCAAAGAAAGTAGAGTGAATCAGGAAACATTATTATTAGTCTGTGGTAATCTGCTAAAAATCTCTTTTACTTCCACTGAAATTTGATTGGGGAGAAACTAGAAATTATTTTGCTGAGCAGTTTTCCAACCGTAAGAAAAATGGCTTGTCTTTATCCTTGCAAGACTTGTCCTGGTCCCCTAAGTCATTTTTACATTTTACATCCCAAGCTGATAAGTCACTCATTGAGGAGACACTTCTATGAGCACAAAACCGTAGAAGGTACACACCATTATAAATCTTATGCCAATATTTTATTTTGGAAAAATATTCTGACTTTTATTTGAATTTACATCACATTATTACAGCAGCACACTCACAATCATCTTTCGAAACAAGCACATCATGAGAGTATTGCTGTTATGGCTAAGTCTCCATGCAGAGTAACCTATATCAGGAATTCACCGCTATGTATGCTTACAACAGAAGGCATTTATCCATTAAAATATAACATGGCACTTTTAATTTTTTTAGCATATGCAATACACATGTCTGCTAAAAATTATGTTTAATCAGCCCTTGCTACTGAATGTGCACTACTTATTGGGAATCTTCAGTGGTCCCCCATACACCTTTATTAACTGTTTCCTTTTTATTCTCTGTTTCACTTGATGAGTCAGCTACCCTGTTGTCCTCATCTCACCTCTCTGTGTGCCTCTCCAATCCCATTACTTCCCATCTTCTGACTGCTACTACCCCAACCTTATTTCTCCTCTATGCCATACAATCATCCTCTCTTTCCTGTGGTTCCTTCCCTACATCATTCAAACATGCTGTTGTCTCCTTTACCCTTGAACTGTTTAACATGGTTGCATTGAGATACAGTGGTACCTCGGGTTACATACGCTTCAGGTTACAGACTCCACTAACCCAGAAATAGTACCTCGGGTTAATAACTTTGCTTCAGGATGAGAACAAAAATTGTGCTACGGCGGCAGCGGGAGGCCCCATTAGCTAAAGTGGCGCTTCAGGTTAAGAACGGACCTCCGGAATGAATTAAGTACTTAACCCAAGGTACCACTATATACCTTTGTTTCCATTAGAGCATATGACTTGCAGCAATTACATAACATTCATATTAAAAAATAAAACTACAATAAACGCTCAGTTCAACATTTCTGAATATATTGACAAAGTTGGGTCAAAGTATATATACCAAAATTATTACATATGTGAAATGATGTATAGTAATGTGTATTGCTTAGATTGGTGACCATAAGTAAAAAGGTATTTTGTATCAATAACAGTTAGAATTTATAAGAATTTATAAGAAGGGGGAGGGAGGAGGAAGGGAAAATAAAATAAAATATGTACTTCATGCACACCAGACTGTTCTGTAAGCTATGGGTACTGTTCTACCATATTCCTCATTATTTGTGTAATCAATAAAATCACACCAGACTATGTAAAAATTGTCGTGTTTCTTTTGGCCTCTCACTACTTTTATTTTTTTATGTCAGTTTTTCCAGTAATGCTGTTTGCCAAATTGCATTATATCATTGGTCCACAGTTAATAATTTCAATGATTTCTATGTTCTAGCAATAGTTGTTATTGTAATGGTTAATATATGTGTTATGAGCTCTTTGTTTTTAATTTACAGCGCATCATGACTATACACGTTAACTAGAGAGAGTCCTGGGGTAATGGGGACTGTCTGCCTTGTTATCAAAGTTATTGCTGTAAATATATTTTTCCAGATCTTTTCTATTTTTGGACACTCCCACCACATGCATTAATATGTCCCTGTAGTGGGACATCCTCCCTAACACAGCGGAGAACTGTTTGGTTTTATATAAACTAGGCACCTAGGTCTTAAAAACCAGCCAATACACAATTTTAAAAACTCTTTCTCAGGTGGTTGCCAATAGGGATTTGTACGGCACTTTTGTCCACAGTGTTTTCCATGCCTCTTTTACAATTTCTAAATTCCAATTTAGTTCCCACCACCTTCTCAAATTTTGCCGCAAATTTTGCTGCAAGCAAAATTGAACGTCTATAATAGATTTATACAAATAAGACATTAGCCCTTTTTCCACTATTATTTTTTCATATTTTGTTGATTGTCTTATGGCTTCATTTTTAACCTGACAATTTGTTCAAAAGGACCTTAATTGGTAGCCTAATAGCCATGATATCTGAGCATTTCCCAAATGAATTTTCATCTCATTAATGCAGGGACCTAGCATGGGGGCCCCGGGGGGGCTGTAGCCCTGGGCGCATGATTTTTAGGGAGTGTGAGCCAGGCACACCCATACAGGGATCCCCATCCCATCCTGCCTGCTGCTGGGGGTCTGTGAGCCCCAGAGCCCGGCCTGGCCTCACTGTCACGTCCCCAGCCCCCTCGCTAAATGGCCAACTGTCCAGCATCAGGGAGACTCACCCACCAAGAGCCATGTCAGCCAGCTGGACTCTTCCCTGAGTGGACGGGCAGGTAGTGCAGTGCAGCCCTGCTTGGCTTCAGTGGTTAGGGTTGAGCTGGCACACAGGTTCCATGAACCCTCCGTGCCCCTCTCTCACACATGCCTGGCTGCATCGGCAGCAAGGGCTAGGCTGGTGTGGTGGGTTATTTTCACCTTCTGTGCCCTGCCCTCACCTGGTGTATGTGCTGGGAAACGCCACAACATTAATGGTAAGTGGTTGTCCCATCTATGTAAAAATCTTTCAAATAATAGAATTGATTTTCATTCCACAAATCTCTATTATAGGCTCTTGGGGGGGGATGTTGTTTTTTGGAAAACTGTGTAGAACAGTAATGGAATAATGGATGAGAGGCCTGGAATCAAAACCTTTGCCCATTTTGTCCAAATTTTGAAAGTTGTAAGTGTGAATGGATTACTAAGCCAGTGTTCTCTAATGTGCTCCATTGAGTTCCCTTATTGCCAGACATTAGGTCTGTCATGTTGCTAAGTTGACACGTGTGGTAATAGCTGTTTAGATTTAGGAGTCCTCATCCTCCAACAGTTGGTTGAGGGTACAGCAAAGGTATTTTAAATGCATGGTCTGCCTGATTGAAATAGGAATTTGCTTTGCTTTTTGCCATTTGGACATACGGGCTGGTGGGATCCAAACTGGTAATGTTTGAAATAAAAAGAGTAATTTTGGAACAAGCATTGTTTTTAGTTGCAGCCAGTTGATGCATAATAGAAAATTTCATGTTACTCCAACATTGTATATCCATATTTATTGTTTTCCATACTTTGCTATAATTTGTTTCAATTATGGGTAACCTGAATGGGTAACCTAAGTATCTGAAGCTTTTTCTAGCTATTGGGATTTGTAATATTTTGGAGAAGGTTTCTTGAAGTTGCAGGGAAGTTTGAAAGAACATTACTGCCAATTTTTGAAAAATTACCTTAAGTCCAGAGACATTAAAAAAGGTATCCAGTTCTATACTCAGGGCTGGAGGAAGGGGGGTGCGGTGGGTGTGGTCCGCCCCTGGTGTCACCACTGAGGGGGGTGACAAAATGCCGGGCGGCACTCACCGCAGGGCTTGCAGTGCGCCTGAGACACTTGTCTCTCCTGGGAGAGATGCTGTGGCTTGGGCGCGTGCAGGCTCCACGCTGCCCCAAATGGTCAGCCCGCTGCCTCCCCCCAGCTGTAGGGTGGCTGAGTGGGAGGAGGCAGGCAGACTCTGGAGGCCCCACAGTGCGCCCCGCCCCTATAGCCGGCTCGCCCCGCCTCAGGCACACCGCCCCAGGTGCCCGAGCAGCTTCCTCCACCACTGTCTATACTCAATAACTTTCCAGCATCAACCGGGCCTGGTGTACATGAAACAATATCATCCCAAAATGTATTCCCTTCCATTGATAGTTACACCCTTTCCTTCCAGAATTGGTATAATTTCAGGGGTTCTATAATTAGAGCAAATAATAAAGGTGATAATTGACAATGTTGTTTTGTCCTGCAGCTGAGTGGACATTTTTGTGAATCTGTATTATTTATCCTAATTGTAGCAGATGTAATTTCAAAATATTTTCCAATTAAATCATGAATGTATTAATTTATTGGAGCTGTTCACTATAAACCTTTGGCTGACCTATGACTGTATAAGCACTGCATTTTTTCATCTATTTTATGGATTTATTGCAAAATGGCTATATGTGGATCCATTTGAACAAATAAGTTGCCATTCTGGCCCGTTTTATTGGATCTCCCAACTACTTCACTTTTAAAGTAACTACATTAATACTTGTACTTATTTTAGCAAATAATCAATAGTGCCTTTCACCAATCTAAACCTTCCACATTTTTGCTCTTATTAGGCAGTTCAGTTATTTTTATAATAAATCTACTTATATCACAACTTTGGGGGAAAACCCTTTTAATTTTAACCTAAAACCTTTAAAACATACATCAAGGTGTGTGTCCTCTTTCAACAGTAGAGGGCACTCCAGTACCACTGTGGGTATAGAGTAAACAATAAGCATAAAAAACAAGCTTATTTTAAATGATAGGGTACATTAAAGTAGACATTTTATTTTAAACCTCATGCCCAAAATCCAAGGTACCTTCCAGATGTTTATATTTTCATATCATCCAGTCCAATTGCTTTTGCTTCTGTAGAAAAGGAGTCCTTTTCTCTTTGAAACAGCATTCTAGCCTTGTATTAGTTCTGCCTTAGTTCCTGTTCATTTTCTGGGCATTTGAGAATATAGTAAACTTTCTGAAATATGTGCAGTGCTGCTTGTTCCTTGTCCCATTCTTCTTTTTGATTGTTGATGGCTTTCCTTAGCTCTCGGATGGGCTCCTGAGCTGCATCATCTTCACCAATGGGCTCACTATCTTGCTCTCCAAAAAATCAATAACCTCAGGTGGACATTCCTGTTCTAGAGTTGTTAATAGTTCTGGGGCTTCTTTGAGGCTGGTGGCTGAGAGTGATGTGTTTCCTTTGGTGACTACTAAACTAAAGGGGAAAGCCCAATAGCATCTTATTCCTGCCCCTTGCCATTTGAGTGTTATGGGGCGAAGTTCCCTTCGTTGTTTCAGAGTGTCCAGTGATAAATCCTGCAAGACCATGACAGGATTATTAGTCTTTCAACAGTCATCAAAACCTTCCTGATCTTATCTTTTTTATTAAAAAATGGTGGAAGCACATAACAGTATCCTAGGGGCAGGGGGCTGTATTGTGCAGATGGACAATATCTTCTGTCCATATCTTCTGGGGAAAGTATTATAGCTTTAAACCATTGGTCTCCTCCTCAGTAAGCCCTCTCTGAACCCAGACGTGCATAACAACTATCACCTGGTCACAAATACCCATTTTCAGACAAGGTACTTGAGAGAATGGGGAAAGATTTTATCTAGACCATTTTAGGCACCAACATGACTTTGGTTGCTCTGATTCAGAACATGTGTCAGGAAGGGGGCAACACAACTAATTCCTCACATTTTTTCAATGGCTTCTGATACCGCCAGCAATTGACTGTGCAATACCATGTTGCGCCAATCCTTAAAGATCTGCACTGGCTGCCTGCTTGCTATGGAGCCAAATTTACAGGGCGGACTCCAACATTTAATACCCTACAAGTTATAGGACCAAGCTGTCTGAAGGTGTGACTGTCCTGCCCATGAGCTTAGATCTACTGGGGAGGTGCTTTTAGTTATACCAGCATCAGGACCAGGATACCAGGACCCTGAAAGGACCATCTCAGTGGCAGTACCCCAGTTGCAGAACATCCTTCTCTTGAGCTTAGTCTGGTACCATCTTAGTTAGCTTTTAGCACTACCTGAAAATACTGCCCTAGATACTGGATTTTACAGATGGAAGGATTTGTGCATTGAGATCTGGTTTTTAATTGGTATACTGAAAATTTTGCTTTTGATGCATGATTTTTTGTGGTTGGCACATTGCCTTCTTTGGTTGACTAAGGAACAGAAGAAGAGTGGGGGAGCAATCACACAAATCAGAGAACATTTTTTCTGTTGTTTTGCTTTCGGGGGTCAAAATTCCATGGCCATAAATGTATTAGAAATTTTCCCATAGGGATAAATGGAAATTGACATCCCATTATGCAAACTCTTACCTAACGAACAATTTCCAAGGGACAAATTGTGTTCAGGAAGCTAAACCTGTGTGTATCTTACCAAAACTTTGTGAAACTACTTGGAATCTGCAGCTGCTCATATTCACCATAGCTTTCCTGATGGCCATGATTTCCACAAGCAGGCTAATGTGTTTTGTGTTATTTACTCCAACCTAGAAGGATATAGGGTTACCGAGTACTGAATCCTGCTAAGACAGAGACACTCTGGGTAAGAGGTTCCCAGATTTGATCACTGCTGAGTCTGCCTGTTCTAGATGGGGTTGCACTCCCTCTGAAAGCACAGGTATGCAGTTTAGGGGAACTCTTGGAGCCATCATTGTCCATTGAGGCTCAGCTGGCCTCTGTGGCAAAGAGCACCTATCATCAGCTTCAGCTGGTATGTCATCTGTGCCCTTTATTGGACAGTGCTAAGCTGGCCACTGTGACACATGCATTGATAACCTCGTGTCTGGATTACTGTGATGTGCTCTATATGGGTCTCCCCCGATGCAGCTGGCACAGAATATTGCAGCCCGTGTGGTAAGTGGTGCTCCTTATCACACTATTGCCTCCCCTATTAGCCACCAAGCCAGTCTTAAGGTTCTGCTACTTGCATGCAACGTCCTAAAAAACTCTGGAGCATGTTACCTGAAAAACGATCTTCCTCTTCACTGCTTGGTAGGGTACTATCATCAGCTAATGTAACCCAGTTAGTTTTGCCACAGCCTAATGATTACCAGCTTGTGGTAACACAGAAGCCAGGCTTTTCACTGGTGGCACTAGTGTTGTGGAAAGCCCTCCCTGCTGAAATACAAGAGGCCCAATGAGTGATGACAGTTCTCCAGCTCATGAAGACACCTGTTTAGGAAAGCATTCCCCTGAACTGAACTGAAATTTATTGATTTATTTTATTAAATTTCTATGCCGCACTTCATCTGAGGATCACAGGGCAGTTTACAATATAGAAACACAAAATCCATAACATAGCATAGTAACAAACAAAAACAATTCTTCCCACAGTATTGTATTTTATTTATTAAATTTCTGTTGTGCTTGTACACATACTCTGATGGGACTCATTAATTGAATCCCACCCCACATTTAATAGTATTTACTGACTTTTGAAATGTGATAGCACCACATTATAATTGGCCGGATCAGAGGAAATACAGCTTGTTCTATCATATCATCATGCAGTCTTATAGCACAGCTGTGATATTCATGTCCATATTCAGAATATTTTTTCACCCATCTCTCCCTTGTTAATCCTGCATTGCAGCAACAGAATAATACTGGAAAATTCGAACATTCCTTCAGGATGGGTATATCACATATTTCTGATACTTGTTACGCATTAGTAGATCAAACAGATTGCTGTGGAGTGTGGAACAATTTTCCTGCAAATTCCAAAGATCTTAGAAGCCTGTTCTGCAGTAACTTGGAGCAGGGCTTGTAGTGTGGCCTCTCCATTGTGTAAAATAGCATTACTGTTGAAATACAACAGGGCCCACTATCTGCAGTTTTTTGAAACCATTAGTGGCATTTTTGTTCTGGCAGGCCTTCCCAGCTTTAAAAATGGGTCTTTACCATGAGTGTCTGCTATGTTAGCATTTTAATCTCCTTTTAAACATATTTGCCGTTTTTGTGTTTTTAACTGTTTTTAATACTCTTAGGTGTAAAATGTCTTGAGAGGGTTGCTTAGAAGCTGATTAACAAATCAATGAGGAGGAGGAGGCAGAGGAGGATACATTTTAAAGAAACATATGCTTAGTTATACATACTGCAATTGGACGTAAGCTTGGTTCATTTTATTAGTGGAATATGAATGATTAGAACCTGAATCCTAAATTCATTTATTTCAAAAAAAATTCTAGTGACTTTAATAACATTTTTGTGCCTTATGCTACGAAAGCTGCTACTTTCATATGTCTTATTTTTAGGCAAATTGATACATACTAGTATAGCATCTAGAACAGTGACTGTGATTCATGAGTTGATGCTCAATGAGAGAATTAGCTTTTGGTATGATAGTCTGTTAGTTACTTACATTTCTGTTCTCCTATGGGCTTTCTGTTTATGCTAGTTTTCCTTTCTAAGCGACTTTAATTTAGGTCACAATATGAGGTACAGCAAATGTGCCATCTTTTGTTAAATCAGAGTTATGGGATCCATTCATCCTCTTACTGTCACTACATTTATTAATGTCTGCATACACTTTCTAAAAATATCCTTTCAACACTTAAATCCATACTTGCTCTTATTTTGCTTTTAGTCATAAATCTTGTTCTTGGGTTCAAGACAGACTTATCTCCTGGAGTTTCCATCACTTAGCATTGAAATATATATTTTAATTCGCTTCTGCAGTACTTCTGTGAAGAAGTATTCTGAGAGAGGATCCCTGTCTTAAATGTAAAGTAATTGATGAATTATTCCACTTATGAACCATTGCTATATTATTGTATGGCAAACAGGATATGGCAAACATGATTCTTATCTTACAAAATTTTCATGTTCTTACATAATAAACTCCTAAGTAGTCTACTACTTCATCTGAATATGTACCCAATAGGCATACAACTTTGGTTTTTTGTATAAAGTACAGTGCATGGTACTTTTCCAGCTGTATTTCCTTGCCATACTGGACTAAATGTGATAGCACTACCATCACTTATTTATTTATTTATTTATTTATTTCCTATTGCACATTGGTGTGTCTGTTTGCACAGTTTTGTCTAATGAATACTTTCATGAAAGTATGTTGATCTATTTTTTTTATCTCTTAATTACATAAAATAAACTTAAACTACATTTCTGCCAACATATGTCTCATGCACTCTGTGTAATATTGCAGATATATACATTGTATTTGGAGAAAGAAAGAGACCTTAACTCCCAACAGACACACCAACTAAAGTTATCACCTAAAGAGTAGTTTTGCCAGGCATGTAGCTGAAACAGTCTCATTGATTCATAATCATACTGCCTTTCCAGAACAAAATGTAGGAAGAATGGATCATACTAGTGTGCTATAAATTAATATATGATATAACACAATCTTTAGCCTTCAATTTTCCACATAATGAACACCATTGAATTACTTTACTGATGGTTTTATGAGAATATTCACTAATAATATAAATATAATCAGATTTAAGGGTCCTTGTGTCCATTTCTGATTTCTGAGCATGACTTTGCTCAACTGTATGTGTGGCTCTTTGTGGGCGACCACTTAATGAAGGAATGAAAGCTCCCTGGTGTAACTAATTTTCTTAGGAAACTATTGTCCACCTAAATCCCACTCTGAACCTCAAACACAGATAAGTATTTCAAGAAATAAAAGGTAAATTTGAATTTAGAAGAAAGTGTTGATCCACTTAATGAGATCATTTTGTCACTTGCTACCATCTGCACAGTTCCTGTTTCTTTAAATCAATTCATTTTGAAAGGTTTTTTGATTTTGTGTGTGTGTGCCTGTACCTGTTCCCAAGAGAGATGCCCTCACGCTATATGTAGGCTCTATGTCGTCAAACTCTTCGAAGAAAACTAACTGCAGGTAAGTGATGTTGTTGTTTTTGTGAATAGAGGTGGGAGATTGTGATATTAAAATGCTGTGGGATTTTCAAACCTTTCTCAAATCTCAGAAAACGTTTGCATCTGGGAATGGGCAAAGGTTCTGTCCAGTTCTTGTTGTGCTCTAAGCACGTCACCATCCCTAAATTGACCTGCTTTTCCTTGAACCTGGGAGTCAGAAATCCCTTTTTCTCTTCTGTTTTTCTGCTGCAGAAATTCCCAACATTCCCATTTTGTGGGCTCCAGAGAGGGGTAAGCAACATCTTCAATCCCAGCCAATCATTTCTAATCCAGCTCTTTGCTAGTATTTTGGTTTGTTTTATTTTAAAATCATTTATTAGAAACAATTTTAGACGCGTTCCCATTTCTTTAATTTCCTTGTGGATTCTCATTCTTTAGTTTCATTTATAGGAGGGTCCCCAGGCCTCCCTCAGGCACTAGGGCTCAGCCTCATTTCCATTTGTGTGCTGTACTCTTGTGGATTTTCACAATACACTATGTTGATCTAATGCTGTTACTGGAAGATGAGCATCCAGATTCTGGGGTTCTTTCACTTAAAATATTCTTAGTTCCGAAAGAATAATGTCATCTCACTGCCCTGGCAATCTGTTCAAGAGCTTCTCTTTCCTCCTTGCCAGCAGCTTTATCTGATTATTCATGGGCACAGCCCTCTTCAAACTCTGCTTTTAAAAAATGATATGGCGCTCATTGCTTTCTTTCTGCTTTGTCTACTTGCTGGCTGCCTGGCATTGCAATATACTATTTTGCTGCTTGATTTCCTGGAATGGTCCTCTTCACCACTGACTGCGTGGCATAAGACTGCCCAAGGTACTGCCCATGTATCCTTGCTGCCATTTGTATATGACTGCTTATAGGCAGTACCTCCAACTGAACTTCTCTCTTTTCACTGGCTAGCATTTCTCCCTTGCTGCTGTGTGCATCTGCTGACTTCATGGAACTGCTGTTCTGATGCTTTGTGCACCTGCTGATTGATTGATACTGCTCTATCAACTTGTTGCCTGTTTTGTCTTTTCCCTCCTGCCTTGTCCGCTTGACCACTAGCTTACATATAACTTGTGCTGCCCTCGGACTCTGATTACACATCAGCATTGCTGTGTTTATGCAATCGTGCTCATCTGCTGATTGTTTGCCATTCCTCTTTTTGCTTCTTTACCGCTTACTCTTCCAAAAATCTAAGTAAAAATGTGAGGAAGTGAAAAATGCTCTGATTGGCTCAAACATGCCCTTATTCAAGCTCACATACCCACATTTTGTAAATGTATTCCTTTCTATTTTCATCAGAATACTCAATCTCAGCCTCTAGATAGATTGAGGGAGTCTGGATCTCATTTTTAGTCTTTTCTTCCATTATTTACCTCATAAAATGAAGATACTTTACAATATGCATAAAGATTAGTAGCAAGAACAATTTATGTTTATGAAGTGGTTCATACCAAACTTACAGAAATGATTTCACTATGGCTACATAACATAGTTAATTATTTATCCCATCATTTTATTGATAGTGAAACAAACTCAGGCAGATTAAAGTTGGATCTCTTGTTTCAGCAAATTAGACCATGATCATAAATGAGGGAAGGAATTGCAAGGGTGATGTTTCAATTACTTGATTCTGAGTTTGACTGCCTGTTAAGTGTACCCTAACTTATTTTGCAATGTTGATTTTAAAGAGTTAGGGAGACCAATAGGTAAACATATCTAGTTTACTTATTACAAGAGAGCAAAAAAGCCAGCTATATAACATACAAAACAAATGGCTATCTCACCATTACTAGATATGTGGCAGGTCATTCTGTTGTATGAAGGGCAAAGCTGAAAACATCACACTGTTGACTTAGCTGATGTGATTCCTCCAGCTTATTGTAGTCTATCCTAAAGAAAAAGTAGAAAAGATTCCATTTAATGTATTGATTTTATGGCAGAATTGAAGAGGTGGAGGTGTTGCTGAGCAAACCTTTGACCATCACATTCTATCTATAAAAAAGTTCTGAGGAGTCTGGCAAAAGATATCAGCTTTTTAAAAGACGGTAACTTTTTTCTTTTGAAAATATTCTTAGTGCAGTACCAAATGTATCCCAGCTTCAAATGTTCATTCACGGCACTATCACTTCTGTTATAAGTTTCAAAATCTAAGAACCTATGTTCTTAACTTCTACCTGTGTTCCACACAACCGACATAACTCATGTCTGTTGCTGATACTCTCTTTCCCATTATCACCTAACTTTAAAAAAACATTTCTGCAGCCGGCCAACTAACAGAGAATGTAGTTGAGACTTTAATGGCTTCACACTGAATGAACTAAAGTCTGAATTTTGTTAGAATTTGTGGAGCTTGCAGCACTGGGAAGGCTGGTTTTCTTGGAATATTGTATAGTTGCTTAAATTATAAGGAATTCTAGTGGAAATAGTAAGTTTTGCATGACTTCCTCTAATTTCCAGTCACTACTCTCTGCACGTTTTTAATGTCTTTGCTCCCTCCTTCATGCATTTTGAAATGACAACAAATTGTGTTGTATGGGACTGAGTGGCTCGTAGATAAATCCCCATTATCCAATTCTAACCGACATAAATTTTTGCTTTCCTACATCATGTAAAAGTTTAAAAGTATAACTGAAAGTGTTAGGTTTAAACTTTTCTAACATATACTATCCAATTCACTGCTTTTGTTTTTGTTTTTAAAGCCGGCAAACCTAATTGCAAATGGATTATTTGATACTCTTTCAACTGAAAATTGTAACTGCTGAAATATCAGGGGGGGATTTCGAAAGGAAGGTTACTAATAAAGTAGGATGGACTTTTCAGCTGAAATAGTGAATGATGCACACACATTCTAGCAACATAATAGCAATATTTGTTTCATTTTATGAAGCCTGTGATTTTTCACAATTAATGTAAACTTGCATTATTTTTATTTGCAACTTTACTCCCAATGTTATTATTTTTTCTTGACTGACATTCCTCGCATTCAAACTGAAATTCTATTCTTCAGTTTCTTCTTTTTTGAAAACTACTTTGTCTTGTGTGCTTATCAGTTTATAGCATTTTAATTTATTTTAGTCCATTGCCTCTTGTGTCTGAAGCCAAACTACAATCTTTCATTCAAAATAATTTTCGTTTGTTTTAGCATCTCTTCCAAGGAACTTTTTCTTATTATATTAACCAAAGTTTTTAATATTTTTTTAAGGCTGGTGGTTTTCTTATTAGTTTCTTGCAACCACAATTAAAATAAGGGTACCGAATTATTTGCAACATTTTGGTTTCCCAGAGTCCAACCAGAATTTCTTATATAATTTCTTATATAGACCTTTTCTTTCCCCCTTTTAAGAACACCCAACATGTGTATGCTATCTTGATCTAGTCTGGACATTTCAGCTGTTTTAGGTTCAGATTTTTAAACCCACACCTTTGAAATCCTAAAAAATAAACTTCCTAATTAAAACTCTCAGCTATATCTTTAGCCCTTATTGTTCTGTTATATTTTCCTTACAATAAGCACTTTGTCTTTTTGTCATGTAATCACAAAATATCCTGAGCTCTTTAGAATCACATGGCACCAGAGTTGTAGTTTTATTTCTCATTAAACTTAGAAAATTAATTTATACCTTTGAAACAGTTTCCATTTTGTATGTGGAAAATGTTTGTATCCTTGCTGGCATATCTATTGACAGTACAAAAATCTGATATCTGATCTTCATGAGGCTTCAAAGATTTAATCTTGCTGATATGTGGACTTCTGTGATTTTCTTTTAACCAAGTATTTATTAATTTATTCAAAAAATGAAATGATGTGTGATTCAGGGCATTATTTTTATCTGAGCCCTCCTCTACGGAATAGGATTTAAGAAATTACTTAGCCATACAGATTGTAGCAATAGGACCATTGAGGTCTTACAATATTTTTTGTAAGTTAGATAAAGGTAGAACATCAAATGTAGTCAGTTCAGTTTTTGGCCTCATAAAGATTGTTCTTTCCCCTCTAACCAGGTACATCTCATTTTGCCAAGTCATGACTTCTCTCTAGCAATGTGCTGCCTGCAAAGTTCATGGTATCAAAAGCATGTACATATTTTATCCAACATGTGTTGTTTTCAAAGTTTTAGACAAAGCATGCTTGAAGTTGTTGTTCTAGACAATTTTGTATCCATATTGCCTCCACTCAAACATGATAGTTGTGGTTACTAGAGTTGTTTTGCGTCCTGGTGGTGGTAGTTTTTGTTGATATCATTTGTAGTATTTTCATGGAATATAGGTGATCATTCTGCAAAGGTTTCAGAGATTTTTTTAAGCCTTTGAATCATCAGTGCAGCTTACTTTATACCATTGAAGTGTGGGTAGTAAAGTGGAAATAATACTGTTTAAAGCTGAACTTAAAAGTTCAGTATGAACAATCTTGTGGTTTTTTAAAAAAAAAACTATATTGACATCTCATATTAATAATAGGTAATTACTCATCACCACACAATATATATAGACCATATATATCCGCCCTCCCACCTGCTCAGTCACCAAACTGTCCAAAGGTAGTCAGAAGAAGGCCTCTTCAGATGAGAGAGTATCTGCAAACTCTCAACTAAGCCTCCCTTGCATACTATAGTAAACAGTGATGGAGAGAAGGATTATAATGCCAGTCGGAGAATCCCCAGCTGAGAAACTGGAGAATACCTAAAGCATTCCTTTTGTCCACAAAAGCAACCTAGCATTTGAGTAGTAGCAAATCACAGCTAAGAGGTATACTGATAATAAAGTTCTCAGGGTCACTTTACACATTTCAGAATTTATCACAACTGCAATCTATATACAGAAGGAATTTAGATAACATGCATGCAGATAATAGAGCAAAAAAACCTGAATGTGTGATCATCACACAACACGGTCGCCGCCTTGCCCTCACAATTGAGGCAGCCCAGGGCTGTGCAACATCACTGCACCATGCACACACACCCCACGACATGCACGCATGATGAAGGCATGCCCCACAGTGTGCGTGCACACCCTGCGGTTTGCTGTCACTCGCACAATCCGCAGGGCGTGCTGACGTGTCTTGCGGATGTCCCCTGGCTTGTGGGCATGACGTCAACACACCCCGTGGTGTGTGTGTGTGTGCAGCCGCCAGGAGGTGGTAAAGAATTGAAATACACCTGAAGTAGTGGAGAACCCACTCTGAATAAACTACGTGAGTTTTTAAACTATCTGAACTATAAACTATTCTAGAGGTTTATGGATTCATGTTTAAACTCTAATTGGCTTTAATAAACTTACTAGACCATGCAAAATGTTTGACCTACCAAAACAGACACAGCCCTAGTTTTTTATGGTGACCACTTAAGGGCATGAAAAACTGTTCTTCTTGCTTGCCTGACTGCAGAAACAGAACTTAAATAATACTCAGTTTTTTATAGGAAAGAATTATAAATTTATCTGGATTTCAGGCCTTATCAATTTATGTTACGTAGCACAGAATGTTCAACACAATGGGCTGTAGCCAATGTTCTTTGTCCACTAGTGTGAGGGCTTTTTTGCGGATGAGTTTTAATGTTGTGCAATACAGGAATCAAATGCAACAGTTGCTAGCAGAGACTCATTTCTTTTGCAAAATCTTTCTACATTCTGAAAATCACAGAAACAAAGTATGAATTATTTGCATTCCTTTTATTTGCCTCTCTAATGTTAAAGAGCGCTTGTACATTTCCCTGTTGGAAGTGGTACACATGTGAACATAATAGATTTTTTCCCCATAGGAGAGTTGTATAAGCATCTTTTCTCTACCAGATCCATGTTTGTGTATTTTATGTACTGTAGTTAAAACATTTCTGCACCACCTTTCAATTAAAAATGCCTAGGGTGGTTCACAATCACTCCCATTGTGTTTAAGGAAAAGAGCCAAAACAGAAAGCATACTTCAAATTTGAAATGAGTGTTAATATCTATAGACTTTCTAGGAATTACCTTTTATATTTTTCTGGCAAATCCAGCATTATTCATCATTGCATATCCACCTTTAGGTTTCAGGAATAAATGTATGTATTCTTTTAGAACTTAAGATCAGTAGCACCTACCTAACTATAAATCAAACACATATTTAGAACTATCCCCCTTTCACTTGATCTGTTTCACCTTTTTCTCAAAGATACTTGTGGGTTTTGTCTAAGGTTTGAAATGACTTTAGTCTCTTTTCCTAGAGTGTTCTATTTTTGAAACAGAAAATGATAAGAGCAGTTACTATTAAAATATTTTTTGTGCCTTTAGTGACTTGTCTTTTGCGCTATTGTACTTCCCCTCCCACAGTTTTTAGTTTTCTGTAGTTCAAAACTCTTTCCACAATTCACCAATAAACTTGTTCCTTCCCATTGTCCACATTGTATTGATATATTATGATTCCGCCTTTTTCTACATGATTATTTTTGGTGATATATGGTTCTTTGACATCTCATTTACATTAGATGCCATTATGTTATTTCCAGATAATGTTTGCATTTGTGCAAAAGATAATTGTGCATTCTGTAGTAATTTTATACTTAAAAAAATAACTCATTGTATATGATCCTGACCACCTTGAGTGCAAATGATTCCCATAGGCAAAATGGAGCCTATGCATGCAGACAGAGTGAATGGCCACTAGGGAAATGTGTAGCCTGTGTGGATTGGAGCATGAGTCATTTGGCTGAGGGTTGGATGAAGGTATGTGACAGGTAAACCAAGACTTTCTCTTGATGGCCGGTAGTGGCGCCTGCTCATGAACCTGTATGTGTTAGTGTATACAAGCAACTAGGGTAGGGAATGGAAGGGTAGGGTTCTATTAATTTTATAGGAACCTCACCCCATGCTACATTTGTGGGGAACTGAATTGGTCCCCAGTATTTTTAAGAATTTCCGAAATGTGAAACTACTGTGATGCTAATCAATTTGCGCTATACAGTTGCAAAGGACATTGCCTCAGTGGCATCTGTAGTTCAGGGATTGTACTCAGTACATTTGTGCAACAGACAGAGGAGAAAAGCCTGTGTAAAGTTTTGTTCAGCTATATGTCAATGAGCCACATTGTAAGCAATGACAGTTAAAGCAGAAATACCTAAAATACACTATTTGATTGAGGTCACATAATGACATTATTATCATCAAACCTTAGCATTACCAGTCTTTACTTGTAACTCTTCTAAACTGGCTGTTAAGTAGTAGTTGCAATTTCACAGCTTGCTCACTTTCTATACTCATTATGTCTCAGTCTCTTCATTCAGTATCTCAGTTCCCCTGCAGTGTATTCAGTTCTTCTGATCTCAAACTTTCCTCTACTTTTGTTTCATGTAGTTTAACAAACTAACTGTGTAAGATACAATTGGTTGCTAAGTCTATGAAGAAATTGGAGCACAGATTATGTAAAGTAGTTAATCAAATAGAACTTAGGCACCATATTTCAAGTTTTTGTGTATTGGCACAGTATTAATATAGTGACTCACATATCCCTCTGGTAATTTATATGCAGATAAATAAATGAACTTGTTAAGACTGGAGCTAGAAGCAGAGGCAAATGCTTTATCTTCTACCCATCCTTGTCCACAGTGTTCTGTAGTGAAAGTCAAAATGATGGATAAAACTATAGCATTTGACAAATTACTAATAGAAAACCAGGTGAGTATAATTTAGAGTAACAGACACAGGCCACTGATTGGAATACTATCAGTAATCTACAATGTGTATCTTTATAAGGTATAAACTTGGGAGATTAAAAAAGAACATGATGTGAACATATTATCTGGCACATGCAAAGAATGAGCAAGCTTTTCTTAGGAGGGTCTGGTACTAGTAGAAGAACAGTTTCCTCACCCAGTTCTCTTATCGCCTTCATTTTACCCCATCTTTATGTATGCAAGGCCTTTGTGAGTTCCTGTTTTCTCTGTAGTGCAGGCAGTCAATAGGCTAACATTAACCAGTTCCTATCTGTACCCCTCTACATTTTGCAGAGCCATTCCCTGTGTAACTGTTTTCATGTCCTCAACCCAATGCGCTACACCAAAATTATGTTTTCCTGATCTCAGGGGTTGCCCTGGATGAGTTTTTTCCCCCTTTTATTTTTAGAACCCTACCTCAAATTAAGACCTTTTAACATCAATTAGTTGTCCAACTATTTGATTAATGTGATGTCCATGCAGTCTTTTTGTACCTATGGAACTTCTCATTCTGATTTACCAGGACTGAGATGTGTTTAGTTGGAATTTTGCTACTTTTTATTGTGTCAGCCTTTTTTTGTGAAATAAAGCACCAGCTTTTGTGGGTGAAAGTGGATAATTCTGTTTTGTTAAGGGGCAATAATACCTAACTTCTTCCAAAGGACATCCTTTAGAGATCTGGCATAAGAATAATTATACTACAGGACAAAGATACAGATACCTCCTCTACAGTCACTATATTTAATGTCACATATAGGATAAAATTGCTTATCTGAGCTTGCTGTACTTTCCATTTTTAGTCTTCCATAGCCTATACATATTTAATAATTGCAATGCCTGCTAGCTAAGGCTATTTGTCAAGGTCATTTTTTTCCTGACTTGAATTCTATTGAAGGGCTCCCTGGGCTGCAGGATCATTGTTTATGGAGCTCTTTTGCATCTTGTACTAGCACCCTCTTCAAAGTGTCATTCTGCTCAAGGACAAAGAAGAGGGATCTTACTACATAAATTAAGGTAGAAGTGTTTGTGAAAAGCTCAGAAAAGCATTTCATTACTTGAAGAGTGAGGAATAATATCCTTGTATGTGCATTACAAATTATGTGTACAGTGTATTGTTAAATCCTTGTTTAGACCAGGTTTGGTTACCTACTGGAGCATTCTGAGGCCAGATAGCTGCAGTTCATGTAACTGATAATTAGGAAATTCAGAACCCCATTAGTACATAATATATAACAGATGTATGGATATGTTGTTGTTTAATTTACAAATTGCCTTTTACATGCAACTCAAGGCAATGTCACTACATACAATTAAAAAAGCAATCTAAAATAGTTTTTTAAAAAACATTCAGCACAAAATTTAACTAAAGCTGGGTTTAAAACAATACAAAATGAACACATAAAGCAGAGATCTTTTCATTCAGGTGGAAAAGCTTGTTGAAACAAAATTGTCTTCGGCTGCAAAGCTTACTCAGAAGTCTTTCATACTTGTCAGACTCTGACAATTCATGTAAATACATTTTGTATCTTGTTAAATTTTGGATTTTCTCAGTAGGCTCTGAAGCAAAGTGTGAATTCTTTCCATTTTGTGTAGTGCCTCCTTGTGATAGCATGATTGGATCAAATCACTTGATCGTCATTCTGGGGACCCTAAGGAAGGAGCTTACATGCCAAAAAAATTGCTTTCATCAACAATTATCATTAAATAGATAAAATCCAGAGTAATTTTTCCAAAACCCATGGGCAGAGTGTTTCAGTGAACTAGCTTGGGGAAACTGCATCTGAGAGCTATTTGTAGCCTGTGAAAAATCATATAACAAAAGATCCTCATAGAACATCTGTGCTGCAGCCTGACAACACCACAGGAGACCACAATTGATGGCAAAAAAAATTGCCTGAATAAACCTGGTACCATATTATTTCTTATATATGCAGATCTTCTTTTTTCAAATATAGATGAATTGTACATTTTTTTAAAGTTGCCTTTTGAGACTATATAGTGGGATATTCTAAATACATGCATACATGCAAGTTTAGAGTGGAATTCAATATTGTGCCATGATGAACGCCCCATTAGAACAAGCATTGCAGCTTTCTGGATGGAGTGATACCCCTCTTCTCCCACTTTGTGCTGTTCTGGGGGTTATTTTGATCCTCCCCTAGCCAATTTTGGGGGCACTGGGGAGTGTGTGGGAGGAGAGGGAGGAAAGCCCTGGTTTTTTTAAAAAAGTAGAAGCCCTTGCACAGGGCTTCTTCTGATAGGATTCATTCATTGTAAATCCCACCCTTAGTCTTTAACTAAACTTCTGCTACAGGATTCCTTTAAAAATGGCAATTCTTCCTTAATGTGTGTAATAAAATTTCTTAGATAGAATATTAAACATGTCTCCTACTCATGTTCCCACATTTTACGGTTGTACCAGAAAACAGAAAAGTTGGAAAAGGTTCAGAAAAGGACAACTAAAATGATCAAGGAGTTGGAGTGAAATGAGGCAAAGTTACATTTTTTTTAAGGGGGAGGGAGATGACAGAGGTCTAAATTTATGCATTGTCATATAGAGCTAGTCACCATCCAAGGAGGCTCAATGTTGGAAAGTGCAGGATGGACAAAATGAAGTACAGTCAAACCTTGGTTCCCGAACACCTCCATTTTAGAATGTTTCGGCTCCTGAACGCCAAAAACCTGGAAGTAACTGCTCCAGTTTTTGAACAATTTTCAGAAGCCAAATGTGCTACGCAGCTTTTGTTTTGAGTTTCCCTATTGTATTGAGGCTTCCGCTTTCAGTTTTCGGTTGTCGAAGATTTCGGAAGTCGAACAGTCTTCCGGAACGGATTATGTTCGACAACCGAGATTTGTACAGTGGTACCTCAGTTTAAGAACAGTCCTATTTGCGAACGATTCGGTTTATGAACTCCTCAAAACCGGAAGTAGTGTCCCGGTTTGAGAACTTTACCTCCATCTAAGAACAGAATCCGAATGGTGGAAGGGCACCGGCGACGGGAGGCCTCATTAGGGAAAGCGTGCCTCACTTTAAGAAAGGTTTTGGTTTAAGAACAGACTTCCGGAATGGATTAAGCTCGTAAATCAAGGTACCACTGTACTTCTTTAAACAATGCATAGTTAAACTACAGAACTCTCTCCCACAAGATGTAGAGATAGCCACCAACTTGGATAGTTTTAAAAATGCTCCCTGAGGGGAGTTGAAAAAGAAGCAGCTTTGAGAGTTGCCACCATCCAGCTCCCAGAGTGACCCTCCTTCCCCCAACTGCCACCATAGTGGCATCTGAAGGATCATCTTGCCCTGAGGGGAATGAGAAGAAGCAGCAACAGCTTCTTCTAACACATACATCCCTAGCATTTGGCCATTCTTTAGCCCTGCCAATAACAGCATTGCCTCCACCAGTAAACTAGTCAGGAATTAGTTGCATCTATTAATGATAGCATCTACCACCTCTGTTTCTCTCACAGAACTCCCAGTATCTTCCTGCCTCAGTTTGTGGGATGTCCACAAAAACAGATTCCTTCAACTGTAGCTGATTCCCTTTCTCCTCTGTTCCTTTGCCTCTTTTCCACATTTGTTGCTTTCTTTGGCTTAGTCAGAAACTACAATTACAGTGGTACCTCGGGTTAAGTACTTAATTCGTTCCGGAGGTCCGTTCTTAACCAGAAACTGTTCTTAACCTGAAGCACCACTTTAGCTAATGGGGCCTCCTGCTGCTGCCGCGCCGCTGGAGCACGATTTCTGTTCTCATCCTGAAGCAAAGTTCTTAACCCGAGGTACTATTTCTGGGTTAGCGGAGTCTGTAACCTGAAGCGTATGTAACCTGAAGCGTGTGTAACCCGAGGTACCACTGTAGTGTGTAATTTTTGAAGAAATCCTTTATTTCAGAATCATCATAGGAGGTTGCCCCCTGCCGCCACCGTTGAGTTTTACATCAAGATATTAAGGGGAAAGCACCATCTGCAAAACAAATGGTAGATTATGGCTTAGATCCAGAGTCTCCTTCTTATCTGTGAAACTTACACTACTTGGAACCATAACATTTTCCTCTGTATTCTTCACTTTCCAAATCCTGCTGTCTTTTCTGTCCTTGGATTGCTCAAACCTGTCTCATGTGCTTTCAAACTTTTCTTATTGCATCTAGCTTTTCATTTCAGCCTGCTAGATCATTCCACGCAGTGGAAGCTCAGTTCATAGAGCACGAGTCTTAATCTCAGGGTTATGGGTTCAAGCCATTGGGCAAAAGATTCCTGCATTGCTGCATTGACTAGATGACCCTTGTGGTCTCTTCCAACTCTATAATTTTATAATTCTCTGTAGATAATTGCATTTTGATGATTCAAATTATGCAATTTACTCCTTGATGTCATTTTCATACTTGTAATAATAAACAAAATCATTTTGAATTGAAATTGGGCCCTTGTGGTTCATGTTAACTGCCCCTGGTAATACAGGGGCCCCTTCTTTTCATAGTATGCCACAGGTCTTAATCCAAAATCACAAAATACCATAAATTCATGGTAATACACATACAGTGGTACCCCCGGTTACGAACGGGATCTGTTCCGGAGGCCTGGCCGTATCCTGAAGATTTTGTAACTGGAGGACCACTTCTGCACACGCGTTTGCCGCGTTCGCAACCCGAAAGTTACGTTACCCGAAGCAGGTCCTACTTTATGAAAGTTGGCTATGGGAAAATTCACTTATCTGAACACTAGGAATTAGTACCCAAACCTCACTATACAAAGCACAGATTCAGATTTTTTTACTTCCATAGTTAGCTGCGGGAAGGGGAGCACTAGACAAATCAGAGAGCTTTTTTCTGAGGTTTCTTGGGGAGGGGTTTTTTTGGGGGGGGGTCACAATTCTGTGGTCAGGAGCACATTAGATTTCCCCCCCCCCATAGGAATCAGTAGAAATTGTCAACTCATTACGCAAACGCTCGCCTAATGATTGATGTCATTGGCATGTCATTGCCAGTGGTATTAGGAAGTCAGAAAGCCAAGTCAGGCCATTGGTCTGTCTAACTCAGTATTGCTGACTAGCATTGTCTATCCATGGCTTCAGGCTAGGAAAATTCCAAGCCCTATCTGAAGATGTCATAATTTGAGCCTGGAACCTTCTGCATGTAAAGCAAATGCTCTCCCACTGAGCCACAGCCCAAATATAGCATATTATATGGTCTATAAAGTTCTAATTTCCACAGGGTAGGCCTACCTTTGAGAGCATTACATGTGAACTGGGTCTTAGAATCTCGTTAGAATTTCCCCCCTAAAAATGTTAAGTAATTCAACAACTTGCAATTTCTCTACCTCCCAAACAAGTGAAACAGCTTAAGTTTATGGTCTTAGGGGAAAGACACCATTTTCAATATCAAAGAGTAATGAACTGAAACATAGGAACACTCACAGTTTGGAAATGACCTCATATATTTCATGCAGGAGAGAGCTAGGATCTGGCTGCTTAAGTATGCAACATAGGGCAGAGGTAATACAGTCCAGAAACCTGGAGCAAGGGGAGAGGTGTCAGAGTGAACCTCAGGATGACTCATGCTGCCTACTTTCTGTTTGGGCTGCAGCCAAAAAATGTCCCTCCCACACAGATGACTCCAGCACATAAGTAGTGGACTTCCCCCTTAGTCCAAGAGATAGCTAATTATATTTGCCTTTACCGGGGAGAGGAGAAGCTAACAGGCCACCAGAAGTTTAGCTTTAAAGCTTAGGCTTGAAGAAAACAGACTCACCACAAGGGATGGAGTTAGACGTCTTCACTCCTGAAACCAAGTACAGTGGTGCCCCGCAAGACGAATGCCTCGCAAGACGAAAAACTCGCTAGACGAAAGGGTTTTGCGTTTTTTGAGTCGTTCTGCAAGACGAATTTCCCTATGGGCTTGCTTCGCAAGACGAAACGTCTTGCGAGTTCTTGCGAGTTTGTTTCCTTTTTCTTAAAGCCGCTAAGCCATTAATAGCCGCTAAGCCGCTAATAGCCGTGCTTCGCAAGACGAAAAAACCGCAAGACGAAGAGACTCGCAGAACGGATTAATTTCGTCTTGCGAGGCACCACTGTAGCTTTATCCACTTTGCTCCTTCCTGCCCAATTGCTGGTTTGAGCTGAAGATTTGTTTAGAAAACCAGAACACATAAGCATCTGATAGTTGTATTTAAGTGTTTTTCTCCTTTTCTTCCTTTGTCCCTTCAGTCCATAATTTTCTATCTACCGTATTCCTGTATTTGATAAGAGTTTGGGGTTTGACTGGTCAAGGATAATTTTAACCTTCTTTGAATACATTTTATTAAGTTTAGGTTTCATTTTAAACCTAGCTTTTCTTTTCTTTTAGAAGTTTACTGCAATTGAAAATATACTATTATTTCAATTCTAAGAACTACCCCATATATTTTCTTACTGTTTCTGACATCTCTGTTGGAAGTTGTAGTTCCTTAATTGAGGAATTTCTTATGCAAAGTAGGTGGCAAATGTTACTGTAGCATGCTGATGATATCTTAGCTTCTAAAGTGGAAATATAGCAGGTTTGAAAACCATTGATTGCAAGTCATGGATGGAAGACATGCATTCTTGGCAAAAGATAGTAACCATTTTGAAAGGTTATATAAGTCATTACCTTTCATTAACCATATGCACTGTTAAGGTTACTTAGATTTCTGTGAGAAATCTACTGGGCCAGGTAAGGCTATAAGCAAATCAAATCTATTATTTGCATGGCTTAAGTATTTTGTGGCCAATGGTTGTTAACCATTCGCAAACTAAATGTCATGTTAATTGAGCATCCTTATAGTTACATAGACTTACTTTTGCATAAACAGATACGTTGGCCTCATTCATATGTCACATTAGTTTAAAACAAGCTATGGTTTCATGTAAGCATACTGGTGCATACTGCTGAGAAGTTATTGTGCCTCTTCTCCCCCACGTCCTGCTGCTGCTGCCACTCATGCAGTGCTATTTTTCTAGAAAAAGAGGTGCCGGAACTCGCCATTAACACCTCCCTTGTTCTCTTATTATGGCTATGGCACTGACTTGAGAAACTTGAGTCAAGGTTTGGAGTTTGGCTTGTTTCCTGGTGACAGAACAGCAGGAGAGGAACAGAGTGAGAACTTTTCAACAGCATGCATTAGTTCACTGCATTAAACAATAGCTTGTTTTTAAACTATGGTTTAATTTGATGTGCAAACCTGACTAGTGTATGATCAGCAGAAAGTCCTAGAAACTGTAGTGGAATGTAATGCAAGCTTCCACAGAAGCTAATCTTAGTGGATGAGTGTTTACTGGTTATATGCCCTGAGTCTGTAACATTCACTACTGAAATTCATGCTACATAGTCTTCAGGAAAAGGACGGAGATTTCAGTTTTTATTTAGTTTTATATTAATTTTACTTTCTTTTTGTTGTTTTCACTCAGTCTGCTGTTTAATCTTTGATTACAGGCTACTAAAGAAGTAATAGAACGAGAGGCCCCAGGGATGGCCTTGGCAATGCTGATGGGATCACTTAATGTTACACCTCTGGGCATGCTCTCTAGGTAAGAATATTAACAAAAATACCATGAATTATTTCTCTAGAAATATTTAAGGTGGTGTAATGGTTGCATTGAGCAATACATTAATACTTGGCCCCTTCATCATTTTCAGATTCAGGTAGATACACTTTTTTGAGGCTCCTGATTTATCCTTTTGGGACCTCTGGCATGTTAATAGGCCAGCCAATATTTGAAAGTACTTTAGAAAATGAGTTAATGGTTTCAGTGTTTTAAAAAGCAGGTATCCACGCCAGATCAATTTTACGTAGGGGGACAAAGAGGATGTGGGTGGATGCCACCTACAAAGAAAAGTTCATTTTCAAAGTCACATATCAGTGAATGGCATGGGATAGGCTATTTTTAGGCTAACTGTCGCATTTCTGAAAGTGATGAACTGATTTAGACATACTGTACACCAAGATGAAGGTAAACAGCTGTGCTACCAAATATATAATAGCTGTAGTAGTCTTACATTTTAAGGGTGAAGTGCCATAAGGGCAATAGCAGTAAGCACACTGGAAATTGGCCAAAACATGGCTTTGGAAAACAGAACTGTTTTAACCATCCCACACAGCTATTTCAAGTCTACTATATATTTAGCAGCCAACATTTTTCCTATAATTGCACTGAATGTCTAAGTCAGATAGATACTTACAAAATTACAGTGAATAGAAGACACAGCCATACCTCTTACAACAGTTACAAGACAAAAAAACCACATGAAATAAAATAAACAGCATATAGATACTAACTTCAGTGTTCCTGACCCATGTCATCAAAGCTGCTTCTTCCTAATAAAGGTAACAATTATGTACAATACTGACTTGCCAAACTGAGGCACATGGCCTATGGAACATGAACAAACCATTACATTTTATTTAAAAGTGATTTCCTGGTTATTGTGGGAGGTGATGTAAGCTGGGTAATTTAGAAGAGGGTTTATTCTAGCTAGGAGCTGCAGGCCTACCTTACTGTGAGTTCTCCTTTTCATATTTTTACCTGCTTTCTCCTAAAATAAAACTTTGATGGAGTTTTGATGCCTCTTGTTTGAAGCTTAAAGGAGTCAGTGTGAACTTCGTATGTTTTGCAAATGGCAACAACAAAGGTGCACTATGTCATTCACAACATCTAACAAGTCAGAGAAGCTGCTAAATTTTGCTAAAAATGATAATACCAATAATGTGTAATAGATTGGCCAGGTTTTCTGACCACATAGCAGCTTGAACTGCTGGACAGCATATTATTACTTATACCTCACCCATCTGACTGGGTCTTCTAAAAGTTGTATAGTTATTTATCTCCTTGATATCTGATGGGAGGGTGTTCCACAGGAAGGGCCCTACTGCTGAGAAGGTCCTCTGCCTGGTTCCCTGTAGCTTCACTTCTCACAGTGAGGGACCTGCAAGAAGTTCCTTGAAGTTGGACCTCCGTGTCTGGGCTGAATGATGGGGCTAGAGACGCTCTTTCAGGTATACAGGGCCGAGGGAGTTTAGGGCTTTAAAGGTTAGCATCAACACTTTGAATTGTTCTCAGAAACGTACTGGGAGCCAGTGTAGATCCTTTAGGACCAGTGTTATATGGTCCCAGTGGCCATTCCCAGTCACCAGTCTAGCTGCCACATTCTGGAATAGTTTTAGAGAACTTAAATGCTCAGTTGTGACAATTCGAACTTTGTAATCTGAACAATTTATATGAGAATTATGGAAATCTTGAAAGGGATCACAACAGGACATTGCACCTGGAATTATTCACCATCTTGTTACTATAACTCACAAATTTATGTTCACACAAGTTGGTGTCATTTCAGATTATTACATTGAAGTGTATTCTACAAAGGTTGCCACACAATCCCCTCAAATGTATTTGAAGGGGCCAATACAACTCGGTGGGGTGCTTGATGTGCAGCTACTGCAGATATGGAGATAATGTATTACCATGGATGAAAATTTTGCTAATCTAGCCCACTTTCTGTCTGATGTTCTCATAAGAAGAGGTGTAGACAGCTGGTGACATCACCAAACCCGATGAGGATTGATCAGCCAAGAGAGACTGTTCCAATCTTTCAGTATGTTGTGGAGGATTCTACTGTTGCACTTCCTGACCACAAGAGCAACTGAAATCTAACAACTTGAAAATGAAGGTGCTTTCAAATACAATTGCACATCACTGCCAAAACTCTTTTGAAACATATAAAGAACTTGCTAAGCTTCCATGGCCTAACAGGCTGTGGCATAGTATCATCTTGCAATAGCCATGGAAAGATGCCCTGCTGGAAGATATTGTTTTAAAGCAACCTCATCACTTATATTGGATGGGATCAGTGTTACTTAGATACCAATAAACTTCTGTCATGGAATCCTAGAATTGTAAGAGTTGGAAGGGACCATGATGGTAATGTAGTCCAGCCCCCTGCAATGCAAGAACCTCAACTGAAGCATGCATGACAGATTGCCATCCAACTGCTGCTTCAAAACCAAGTCCACCATCTTCGGAGGGAGTCTGTCCTGCAGCTCTTACCATCTAAAAGTTCTTCCTAATGTTTAGCTGATAGCAAAAGCAGGCCCATCTATATATGACTTGGCCAAAAGGGGTTTGGTAGACACTGTAAATTGGGAGTGCTTGCAAAGGCCCTTGCACAGCACTTCCCAAGTTCCCAACAACCGTTTGTTGGTCACTTGGGAAGTGCTGCTCAATGAGCTTTGCAAAGCCCTGTACTTGGCAAGTGATGAACTCAGGGCTTGCAAAATGCTTTGCTCAGAGCTTCTGAAGCACCTGGCAACCAGCTGGCCAAGCCTTGACATTTATGATGTCAGGTGCAAGGCAGGTGGATGTGGCTTGGCCAAAACAGCCTTGCGGCCAAATGGGGAGGCCTCATTGTCCAGATTTGACACATGGACTGGAAGTTCTCTCCCCACATCAGATTATAAGAACTAACGTTTAAAATGCTTGAAATAGCTATGTAGAATGGTTAAACAGTACTGCATTTTGAAAACATGTTTTGGCTACAGATTTCCAGTGCTTTTGTTGCTTGAGACCTTATAGCACTTCACCCTTCAAAGATAAACCTTTGCTGTCAGCATATGTTTATTAGCACTGCTCCTTACCTTTTTTGTGTATAGTGTCTTTTAGATCTACAACAGTTTTTTCCAAAAATAGTGTAACTTGTCACTCTATGTACAGTTGAACTGGCATAGGTGTCTAATTCTTAAAATGCTAATATTGATTTAAGTTTTAAAAAATGACATTTTGATTGGTTAGTATTGGTAAAAATTAAAAATGACATCAAGGTGTTTGGTAGGGGAAAATCTGGTTAAGGATCTTATTCTGAAACTTTCTTGTGAATCTGCATGTATAAAAACATTGCACTTTTATACACTACTTCAGCTGATGCAGAGAAATGCTGACTTGCCTAAGGCTGTCTAGTGAATTAATGGCTGCTAGCAACTTCTTGGCTTGTTCTTTCATTCAGTAGCCCTGCTCACCTAGCAGAGATTTTCTTATCATGGACACAATCCAGAAAAGGACTGTATTGTAAGTTTCCCCTGAAATAAATTAACTTCTAATGTAGTCATACTTTAAGATGGCATGAAACTTGCTCATTAATTAGCTTGTAAGCACTATTCAACAGAGAACATACTTTAAAACGGTTCCTATAAATATAGAAAATAAATAAAAATGAATAATTTAGTCATAATAAAATAAATTATTTATAGTCATATTGCTAGTCCCAAAACTAGCAAAGAACAAAGCTTGGTACATATCCCTGCATTTTTATGAGAATTTTCCTCTCACTTTGCCTCCACTAAACTCCCAGCTTTCTTTATAACAACTGCTTTATAACAACAATAAGAGCAGTTGCTAAGAAGGGATTATTTTTTTAATGCCAGAGGCTGCATAAGTGGTATGCACATGTGTTGTCGTCGTCATGGGATTGTGGCCTGTCTGTACATGACACAGGTATAACTGACTTGGTTCATGTTTGTGAGATCTCAAGGAAATTCACTTTACTAAGTATTTGTTAGAACAGTCTTCCCCAGCCTAGTGTCCCCCAGGCCCTGATGTTTTTGGCTGCTACAGATTCCATCAGCTCCAGCCAGCCTAGCCAGTCATCAGGAATGATGGGAGTTCATCATTCAAACCATCTAGCACCAGATTGAGGAAGTCTGTATTAGAGAAAATTAATACTGTGCCTCTCTTGAGTTGAACATAATTATGATGGGGTGGGGGAACAGAGATTAGGTGGTCACATTTAGCTTTCAAGATGAATTGTAAAATGAAATACTTAAGTATAAATAATTCAACAAGAACACATTATGAGTGTTCTATAAAAGTTAGTGTTTCTGCTCTTTCCATGGCAAAGAAGACTGGCAAATAATGTTGTTCATTGGGTTTCTTTCCTATCATTATTTTATTGTATTTCTAATTTCTGCAGTTAAAAGGGGGAAATGTTAAATGAATTAAAAGTAGACTCATTTCCAAAACTAGACAGTTCATTGTACCATTCAGGCATTGGATTTTCTTTATTCTCCTCCTTGCCGCCCAAGTGGCAGTGACATTGTCATTGTGTATGAATGTGATTGGGATTGTGCGTAATGTGTCCGTTAAGCAGCTTAATTAACTGTAAATCTCGTAAGACTTTGAAATATCACTGAGGAACAAAGACTATTCTGGAAGTACTCTAAAACGGGGGTGGGCTTTAAACACAGATCTGCCCATATCACATAGAGGAGCCAATCTGTGGAGCCTTTGGAGTTGCCTTGCATATTCTGCCCGTTGGCCTTGCTCACTCTCATGTGATGTTAGAAGGCAGAGAGTTCCCATTGTCACATGGACGGGCAATTTTCATGGGAATGGCAACTAGAAAGAAGCTAACCCTCACCTGTGCATTGCCACCCCCACCAACAATTATATTTGCACAGCAGTTAAACAGAAAACGCTCCTATTGATGCCCACGGGAGTTTTCTCCCTCTAAGCTTAATTGCCACAGGCAGGGGGGATAGAAGGGGGAGGAGAACAGAAAAATGGGATGATGGGGAGAATGAAATGGTTGTAGGGAATGTGGATGGATTTGCGTGTGTATGAATACAGAGATGGGAGTGAAGGGTGTACTTGTGTAAATAAGAGTAGCTGTGTGAGAGGGAGACGAAAACAGTATGCAAGGTGGTGATGACCTTAAATTTAAATAAGTTCCCCCCATATATAAAGAGAAGGGGTACCTCTTTTTTAAAAAGCAAAGGGGTGCATGGGTGAGGAGTACAAAGCCTCGCCTTGTTGCTTACCTCTCCACACTCCCTTTCTCCAAGTCCTTTTCTCCCGACCAATAATACTTCTGAAAGCGGAACCCTGCTAAGGAGGAAAATGGGGTTGGGGGAAGAGATTGCAGGAAGGTGATTATGTGAAGGGAATACACTGATATATTACTATCATGTCTAGTTCAGGCTTGAGACTTTGCTACTGAATGGTTACCAAAGCAGTTACTGTATTTCTGATAGTTATTTTAACTTTGCTTGCTTTGTTGCTAATGTGTTTGATACACTTACTAGGATGAGGAAAATGACACAAATCTGCTTCACAGATGTCAAATGGCATTTCCTTCTTGAATCCCTAACTATAAGAAAGTATTGCACAAGCCTGTTTGGAATCCATCTTCAAGGTCTATGCAGTTTCTGTTTGTAACTTGAGGCTGTGTTTACTCAGCTACTTTCCTTCATGTGATTTCAGCTTAACATGCTTGTTCAGTAAGACTGTTCAATTACTGTGTTGAGGCAGCTCCAATTGCAAAAATTGCTTCTGAATGTATTCGCTTCAAACGAAGCAGTAGTGAAATGGTGTGCTAAAATACACTTGGTGATCATGTAGCAATACATGGTAGAAAATATCTATTCTATATGAATCAGTACTTCACCTGCCAGTGTTTCCCTTACTCTGTTCTTATGAGGTGTTGTTTCTAGACCATTATTACTATTCTGGCCTAACCACTTTTGTTAAATTATCACATGGTGCTTTTTGTATACAAATAGTGATTAGATTCTATATCTAAGTCTATATTAGACCTAGATTCTTCTGAATCTGAAACTTTTTAAACATTTTGAGTTATGATGGTGGTTATCCACCAAATCTACATTGTTATAAATTAGGGGTGTTTCAGTGGCTGTCCTGAGTGGTACTAATTATGATGGAACTAATCTACACTCATTGAATTTTCACAAATAGCCCATCTACTAAAGGAAGTTATCAGCCTTAGAACATGATGCTCCAGCTTTGTGAGTTGAAATTAGGAACATAAGGTTCCTCACATATGTGTACAGGAGATGTCAATGCAAAGTGGAGGGGGGCTAAGAGATAAGTGTAGCTTCTGATGGAGTGGCGTTTTGCAAAGAACACAAGGGTGCTGCTGAAAATAGCAACCACAAATAGAGTCTTCCCCCTTCCCCTGTACCTTCTAATTCAACTTCCTATGTGATCTGTCATAATTACAGCGGCCTGGTTCATAACACGTAATGGTGAGCTAGAGACTCAGCTAAGTTTTAGGTACTGAGTTTTTTAACTTATCTGCATCTGGTTATTATTATCTTTCTCCCTGTCCTGACCATCCCTCCGAGGTTATATTTATATTTATAATCTTTCAATTTGGCTGGTCTATTTACTTAACCGACCTGGAACAATCTAGCAGAGAAAAGGCTGCCGCCCATGGGACAGAGGGTCATTGATGAATGATAATCCAGCTTCTACCTAGGGTTTTAATTGGTCATATGATTATACGGTAACAATATTTGTAATGTATTTTTGTCGGTGTTTGTCCTTTGATGCTATGGCCTGTTGGCTACGCAAATAAAGTCCTTGTTGTTGTTGAGCTAGAGACTCTATGTACTGCTGTTAGTTATTGCCATGGTACTCACCACATATGTTCTTTTAACTGAACTAGAACCCTGTTCTTTGACTCAGTGTATGTCTTTGGAATGGTACAAGCTTTCTTCGACCCAAATAACTCTACCCCTTTCCCACTGTGATTGGGCTTTATTTTTTCCTTGCTGGCATCGGACAACAAACGTTTCCACGTGCACAAATGCTGTTCCTGATTGCGCCCCACCCTGCTGTTCTTCCTTCACTTTGCCAGCCTTCTCCTGGTTGCTCATTCCTGTCTCGCTTCCTTCTTGTCAACTCCTCATATCTGCCTTGCCTGTACAGGCTCTTTTCCAGGATCTAGACAAGCATTTGTCTCTGTTATTTAGAAAATGATTGTGTAGTCAATCTCCCTCACCCCCTCTTTTTTAAAAATTAATAATTTCCAACCTAGAAGTCACTCCATTTTAGGTATAAACCTGCGGTTCAGATTTCTGATACTTTGTTATTAGTGTTTCTCCAGCTTGGAATGCAACAGATTTCAGATCAGGAATGTCACTATATTCCCTCTTTATGTGACTATGCAGGGAGGGAGGAATCTTCTGGGGCACTGGGCAGAGTGTGGTTCCAGATATGTTAGTGCATGAGAGAATAGTGGCAGCCCAAAACATCTATATGTTATCCGTTTGTGCTATAGTAATGAGTATCATATTTCTGGAACACAAATGACTTCCCAGTCTCTCCCCACTAGCGTTCTCCTTATAGTTCTCCTTGGCCTTAGATGAACTATTCTTTAGTTCCAGATTGGCACAAATCACTACAGATCAATTTGAGTCCACCTGGACTGCTCTGGAATGATTTGTAGCTGCCTTGGCCTGATTTGGATTTGGCATAAATTGACTCTTGTTCCGAATATGGATAAATCAGTTGTGCAGCTCTACTAATTAGATCCAAATAATTAGCTTTTTGGTGAGCCAATTTGATACATGGATACAGCCTAGAAAATCTCAAATAATTTGACTTGTATTTTAGTCTGGACGGAGGGCCAGTCTACTTCTGCACCAACATAAGCAACAGGAGTACCAACAGGTGATGCAGTACTTCCTTTAGTAATGAATTTTGAACTTTCTCCAACTCCTGGACAGTGTTCAATGGAAGAATCAAAAAGATTTTAAGGGCTGGAGCAATCTGCTGTCCTCCCTTTGTATAAAAAGAATTCAAAATAGTTCCAACAAGATGTCTTACTTTAATTAGAGTAGCATCCTTATGGGCCATCAAAGAAGAATTAGCTGCAAAGTGAACCCCTAAATAACAAAATAATTTATCCAGTTATATGTGGGAGATTGTTTACTGAATGCAAGCACTTTAGTTTTAGAAAAAATATTAATATTAATATTAAGCTGTTCCTTCTGATAGAAATTGGGCAGCAGATCCATCTGCTTTTTCAGACTGCCCCATGCATAGAATGATGCTGACCTTTCTATTTCTTATGGCATCCAATTTCCCAAACAATTTACCCAGAACATTGACATAAAGGCTGAAAAGCAAAAGCACCAAAAATATTCCTCTTTAACTATGTCCATAGTTGGAATTGGGTCAGATAGAGGTCCACTCCTGCCTACTTTAATTTTAACAAATGTATCATGGCCCAGACTTTGAAGAAGCATCGGCAGCCTAGGGCAGCAACTTAGCCCACAGACTGCTTCTATCTAGCAACTCAAAAGCTGAGAATAGGTCAACAATGGATATTTTTAACCATTTCCCCAATAAGATAGAACAGAGTATGGCAACAATTAATAGTGGAATAAGAATTTCTAACCCCAGCTTTCTCTTCAGACAGAATACAGTTGCAGGAGATACACGCCTGCAACTTAAGCAGAAATAAGTTTTACAGGAAACAAGCAACAAACTGATTTTAAAAAAGGATAAACCACAGACAGTTCCAACCATAAAGGAATTAAGCCTGTCAAGCCAGTATCAATAAACAATTTATTGAGGATAGGATGCCACAGTTAGAATGCATATTAAACAGTTTGAGATGCATGTGATCTTCCCCTGAGGCCTTATTTGACCTAGTTGGAACATTCAGGGATTTGACCATACATGAAGTTGCTGGATCCCAGTTAGGGAAAACTCAATAATCCACCAAAGGGGAGGAGAAGCTGTTGAAGAGTTATATAGTTTTGTAAAATAATTAGTCTAATCATCAGTTGAAATCTAAGCTTTAGTAACCCCTCTTCACTTAGCCAGTCCACAAGGAACGATAGCCCAAAACTTATACTCATTATTTCTCAGACAGCCGAGTCTAAAACTTTCCACTGAGTTCTGTTATATTCTTGCTTTCTGCTTTTTTTTTTATGTATGAGGCATTTATAAAGTGATCTAAATTTGATGAGCTGTTCAGTGGCTACTTCCATTTTTAGTTTACAGTGTTGTCTGGAGAATTTAACCAGAGTCCTTTTAGCATTCTTGCAGTTCTTATCTGCAAGTGGACGGGCCAAAATTCTGATATGAGATATATGGTGTAATTAGAAAAGGTCTGTCTGCTGTCTGTTGGTAAATAATTAAAGAAGAGGCTTTCCACAAAAGACAATGAGGATGAAGTATTATTAATTGGTCAGATCTCATCAATTTAATCTGAGAGCCAGAGAGCCTCAGACTACTTCATTCTTCTGGTCCCCAAGACCCATTGACTCCAATTATGTCAGTAAGATAGCTGACCTCCAGCAATATTGAAATCTAAAATAAGCTCAAAAGGATAGTGATCACTTTCTATATGGATAGAGAAAAATTGGCAATAAAATTAATATATACTGGTTCCTTGCTGATTTGCTTATAGTATGCTGAGTGTTTGTTCTTATAAAATTAGGGGTATCAGAAATAGCAACTTAGGAGTCTGTGGTTGTCTATCATCTGTAAACAAACATACAGTTTTACTATAGATTATTATGTGTGTTTGTTGAAAATACTTGTGGATTCAGAGCAGGTTTTCTTAAAGAGAAATAATTGAGTTGTTATTTCTGTGAAACAGTTAGTTGTGGTTTGGCTTTTCCATGCAACAAGCTGTGCCATATTTTTATTTTGAATGAGTCACAATGTGTTGTTGTTTTTAACAGTTTTTGTGACTATTTGACATTATTTTTTTATTGCTAGCCCTTGATTATCTTGATTTAAAGCATATGGGGCCTCAAATGGTGCTTCCAGCGTACCTTTAAGGTTTCTTTGCTTTGCTTCCTGCACTGGTGATGTTTGCATGAAGAAAAACAGATATGTCTAGTTGAAGTAATGCCATACACAGAAGCAGTTTTCTGCACATGTGTTCCTAGCTGCATAAGAATCTGCATTTGCAAGCAAGAGCAGTATGTGCAGTTCTTGTCCTGGCTTAGCCCCAGAGGGCTTACATTCATCAGCTTATTGTTCATAGCACTGAACATCTGATCAGGATGAATGAACCAGGAAATGGATTCATTCCTGCCTTGAACCGATGATTAGACTGATGATGATATGACTGGAGCTAAGTGCCTGGAGCCTTGGCTGCTATGCATTCAGGTGAGTCAGGGTTATCGTGCTAAGAACTTCATTTGAAAAAATTTAGGACAACTCATCAGAAATATAGTAACTGGTAAAAATACTTCTTTAATGAAGAATGTGTGCTTCTACTTTACCTGTACCCCACAATTTTTCAATATTCACCACAAGGGCTATAATATCCAGAGAAAAAAATTGTAATGCAAAAGACAGGAAATCTATCAGAAAGCAGTCATCTGATCAACAAGATGTGAAACAAGGCTTAAAGAAAATTAGGGATACCATGAAGATAATGCATAAATTTTGCTTTTCGCATGATATGAAGGGAGGCTATCAAAATATAAGCCTTTCATTTCAGACTATGTATCTCAAGAGTTATCAGTAAAATTTACCATTCAAGCCTACTGATAGGAATTGTTATGTTGGAATTGTTAGGTAACCTTTCATAAGTAAAAAATTAGAAATATTATTATTTAAAATTAAATACCATTGCTCTGGATTTTGTGTATTTTATGCATTTTCATAAGCTTGCAATAGAGTTAAAGCAATTTAAAACTGTCATTTCTCTGTAAACAGAGTTTCTGTACATGTCTGAATTAATCAAAGACCTATATTAACACTTCATCTGTAGAATGTATTTTAGACCTTAATTAAATTATGTGTTTTATTTTACACCCTTTATATCATATAATGGGTCTAACTGTAGCAGGTATAGTCAGCTAGATAATACAGAATACAAAATTTATTTTTATGTTGGATTTTAATGGTTACTTCATGAAACCAGAGAATATAGAAGGGGAGAAAAAGCCATATAAAATTACGATATTCACATTTAAGTCAGTAAATTACTCTTTAGTCTTAGAATCTTGAAGGGTACCCTGGATCCTTAATCTTCCTTTCTGCTCCATGGCAAAATATGGCCCAGGACATAGCAACATTTTTTTTGAAAACTGATTTGGTTATTACTTTTTGCTATTTGTATCTCAGGTTGTTTACAATAAAAAAGCGAAGTCAAAAAGAAAAAAAAAACCTTTGAAACTCACAATTTAAAACAAGACACAGAGCAGAACAATGAAATACAACAAAATAATGAGCATAAAGCTCATTAAACCTGAGCAAACAAAAATGTTTTTAATAATAATAATTTTGTAATTTATATCCCGCCCATCTTGCTGGGTTTCCGCAGCCACTCTGGGTGGCTTACAACATATATAAAAACACAACAAAGCATCAAACATTAAAAACAAAATATCCTATACAAGCAACAAACAAACCAATAAATCAATAGAAACCAATAACAACAACAATAACAATAATGAACAGTTTACAGTTATACCCAAATTAAAATGGCGACTACCCCAACTAAACATTTCACCAACATCAACCCGACAAAAACAAAACTGAGGAACCAAAATTAGAACTGTTTAAAACATTTTAAAACATTTTAGCCAGTTGCCAAAATTCAAGAGTGCATGCATGAGAAAGTCATGTTTAATCCAGTGCTGAAAAGAAAGGAATATTTTCTTGTTTAGATTTCCTCCAAAATGTTGGAGAATTTCTGGCCAACCTAGAAAGTATTATTTGAAATCTTACTTCTCTTCTCTACCCATAAATAAAATGGTGAAGTATTCTATTTAACAGGTCGTGGACAATGTGCCTCACCTCACATGTCTTGAAAACATCATGGGAATGAAGTATTCCCTCTAACCCTAACATAGATTGTTTACTAGTTCAATCAATCAGTCAATCAATCAATCAGTCAATCAATCAATGAGGGCACTATTTTTGAAAGAGAAGCTGTGTAATAATTATGCTTTGCTACTGTTAAAAACGTTAAGAGTTGCTACTTTCGTTCCCACTTTTGGAAAGCTTTCATGCTCGTACCATGCTTAATGTGTTGATGGAACGCTTTAATCAAATATATTTAAATCAGATTGGTCCGTTGTATTGAATAGTCTGTTTCTACTGAGCACATCTTAAGACCTCCCCTGTCTTGACCATTGGTAGACAGTTATAGATAATAAAACTTTTTGGTCCAGTGTTGATGTTTCCCATGCATTGATATTCATCACAATTTCTTCTCTTTTCAGACCTGTATGCGGAATCAGAGGGAAAACTCTTATAATTAATCTTCCAGGTAGCAAGAAGGGGTCCCAGGTAAGCAGTATTCTGGGGGGGGTCATTAATATTCATGATGAATCTGGGGGAGGAGAATAATTTTGCCTTTTAAGTTATTTCTCCCATGAAATGTAAAAACCATGAAATTAACAATGAAACAATAAGGTGAACATTATTTTTAATGAACGTTAGTGTTCTATCTTGTGAAACCTACAATGCCATCATCCCAGTTATCAAAACAAAGGCTTTGAGTTGTTTGGTATCTGAAGGTCAACTGGTAATCATTCAGCCCAATCCTCAGAAATGAATGAGGGAGCGCTTCTGGGTGGGTATATGTGCATCATACCACTTATGTATGGAATATTGCTGAATTACGGCACATATCTGAAGTTACATTACCGAGTTGATTTAGAATGTGTTGGGGCAAATCTATACATTATGTGGCATCATTGTTCAGTGATACATGATTGCTTTTTGAAACCAAAATGGCAGCTGTGGGTGTTAGTTCACATAAGCTCTTTTCTCTTATATGCTCACATACCTGGTTAGATATAACACTTGTTGGTTTGTCAAAATAGTTTGCCATGTTGTCCAAATGGGCAAAGAGTGGTAGAGTAGATAAAAATCAATGATATAATAATCATAATAACAACAACTGCAGTAACAAATAGTATTATTTGTCATTATTTTATTTTTAATCTGGAAACTGAATCAGTACCACTGCTTTAAGTTAAAGGAGGTTTATCTTTTGAAATAAAGAACCAATTTTATAATTTCTTAGCTATGAATAGTTTCCTACAAAATACAGACATTTCCTTTTCACCCAATAAAGAGAAACCTCTCTGGTCTGCCCAGTAAACTATCAGGCTATGCTTTGACCTTTCAGTTATGGGTATTTCAGTTTCACTTTCTACTTTGTTTTTGTGAGGGTGAGATTGTGCAAAGTCAGAGTGACATAGAAAAGAGTAACTCTGGAAAGAAAAAACGACAAAATTTTCCAATGTGCAGATTTCTGTATTATCTTTGGGAATATTTTATAGGTTAAAAAGGGAACAGTGCACATTGTATGTAGTGCAAGAAAGGATATGCAAGATTTATTTGCAAAAATGAAGCCCTACAAATGATAATATATTTAGTGATAAAATAACATGATTTTGGTGATCAGATTTGCACCATTATTTAAGAAATATTTGAATTAAGTTTGCTTAACTTGATTTAAATCAGTTATATAAAAAGCAGATTTTCTTCTTACTGATATAAATCTTTGCGTTAAAATGCCTTGAATTAAAACAATGCAAATCAGTTTGAAACTGGTTTGCAACCCTTGTTTCAAGGAACTACTTAAACCACAGTTTATATGTCGGCAAGTGTTCTGTTCAGCTGAAAATGTAAGAGGAGGAGGGAGCATATATTCATGGTGCAGCAAACTCCCTCAATAAATTTTGAAGCAAGGTAACATGAACTGGTTTAGGGTGCTTTAAAACTTTGAGTCTTCCTGTCAGTAACACTTGAGAGATCTGAGATTCTTTTATGTGGTAGCTTTCACTAATATCCAGCAGTAAGGACTCTTAATAATGTGAGATGAAAAACCTGTGACCCCCTTATACCTCAACCAGAGTAAATATGACCCACACTGGAAACAAAACAAAATTTTCTGTGTGAACAATTGTTTGTCACTTTTATGCCACCATATCATTGAGTCTATAAACACCTGAGAAGTTATAAGATATTAGGATAGTGATTAGATAATTGTTTAGCTTTTAAAAAATTGTATATACCTATAGTAGAAATCAATTGCTATAATACTTGGAATTAGAAAATAATATTTATTTATTTCACTGTCAGAAAAATATGTGGCAATCTCCCTAAATCAAGTTGGCTACATTTAAGAAAATTACTTTTTTATCTGTTGCCCTTGTTCTAAACCATTGGTGGTATGAAGTATTTATTTTTCACAAGCTACTATAATAAGATATGTGAGCTTGAGTAGAGAAAATACAATAGAAGAGCAAGAAACATTCAATGAAGTAAACTGAATAGAAAATTTATCAAATTGTAACCAGTATATGTTAAAAGTTTTGGCCACAGTTTCACTCAGAAGGGAAGTAGAAGTATTGTAAAGATGTTGTACAGTTTAATGCCTCTCTTTTTGATTTTGTATGTAATGCATATGTAATATACAAATGTACCTATTTGTTGGCAAATGTGTTCAGTAACTGGAAGCCCCTTTAGATTTTGCCAGTTTTATAATGAAACCGATCCTTTCATTGAATGGAGCCTGGCAATTCAGTGGTAGGGTCATCTTGTGCAGCAAAATGAAAGCTAGTTATGTCTTCCAGAGATCTTTCAACAGCATAAATTGTTTCCTTTTGATTAGTTTATCCATCTTCACTCACGCTGAGGGGAGGTAGAGGACAGCATTCTCTCTCCCTGAAATGTCTGTAAACATTTCCTCTTTGGAAATCATATTATGACTCTTTACTTCAACTTACACTCTGAGTTATTATTTGTATATAATTAATTAGATGAGTTTATAGTATTGCTGTGGATGACTATCTAGAATTTTTACCTCAGTAAATGATATCACTCATTTGGTTGACCACAGACCCCTCATTATTATTTGTTCAGAGTGCAAGTTGCCATATCAGATTTTTCAGCATTCTTCTATGTCTTGAAGTGACAGCACTTCTAATTTATAGACAGCTTTGTGGGAGGGATGTGTGATGGAATATATATATATATGTAGCCAGCCAAACTGCATGGAGTACCTCTTCCATTGGGAAGCTCATTTCATTATTATTATTTTTACCACCTTCCTACGTTGCTGTACACAAGGCAGAAATGCGAAAATATACAACAAACGCTGTACATCCTATAACAATCCTATCAAATGCAAATAAGTCATAATGAAAAATATGACTATAAACTCCTCAGAAACCCATTTCATTTTTATCCATATCAGTTGTGAGTCCAGAATGAAAGGGAAATGTGCATGGATTCCACGAGAAGACCTCAGTGCCAAAAACTCTAAGGCCATGTTGAAAGATCCCTCCCTCCACTCTAAATGGATTAGTACATAAGAAGGCAAAGTTTCAGAGGCAAAGTTTATTTAGAACCATTGCAGAAGGAATCTAAAAAGATGAGAGAGCAACAAAAAACAAAAGGCCAGTTCCTACAAGTAATGAGAAATTAGTGCTGGAGCAATGAAGGAAATATTGCCACTTTCTAGAAAACAGACACTTTACTGGAGGGAAGCAGGCACATCAGACATTGAGGTTATACCATTGGTATGAAGAGGAGAGTTAGAGGGTGGGGGTGCTTTCCTAGTGAAGAAGTTCATGATCCATTATAAATAGTTCATCTGTTTACCAGAAAATAACATAATTGGTCCTATTATTCTGATAAGTGGCATTGTTGCAAACGCTGCAGGTTGCGTGTTTTCAGGTTGCGGACCGCGCCGAACCCATAAGTACCGAAACGGGTTACTTCCAGGTCTCGGCGCTCGTGCATGCGCAGAAGCACAAAATGGCGTCATGCGCAGAAGCGCTGAATCGCATCACGCACGTGCGCAGACGCGGCGCTGCGGGTTGCGAACGTGCCTCCCGCACAGATCACGTTCACAACCCAAGGTAGATGTTTAATTGTTAGAGTGATAACTCTGGTCACAGTCATGTGGATACTTTTCTTCCACCCACTAACTCATAACAATATCACAACTTATATAACTTACCCTTTTTCAGATAGGAGTTTGTATATATTGGTGTCTTTCCATTGATGGAAGGCCTCCAGTTGAGCCTTCTATCAGCAAAACTTGGTTCAAGGCAATCTTCAGCAATTCCGTTTGCAGACTCCAACATCACCTCCTATACTGTTTTAGAGCAGTTTTTCGGGTGTGTGGGTATGTGCCAAAGATCAATTTGATCCCTGTTGAACTAATAGAAGGCTCTCCTAAAACAAGTAGCTTTACTGTCAATGGAGTTCTCATATGGTTCTTTAGAGTGTTTAAATTTCTTTTTGCTTTCTAAAATCTCTATATCTTTTGTAATTTTAAGCATTTCTTTTTTGATATAGGAAGGCAGTTGTGATATAAAATGACCTCTAGCGACAATTTTACTTGTTTCCCAGATTATTGCTTTTGATAATGCTACATTATGTAACCTACAGAAAGTGTTTTCAGTTATTCACATTTTCCTTTCACATCCGGTTCTATTAATATCCAATAGAGGTGTCTCTGTTATATCACAATACCCAGTCTCTCCATCTGAGGGTTTAGAGCAGGCTTCCTCAAACTTGGCCCTCCAGATGTTTTTTGGCCTACAACTCCCATAATCCCTAGCTAGCAGGACCAGTGGTCAGGGATGATGGGAACTGTAGTTTAGAGATCGTATCTCTTCTTCAGAAGCCTATCTTCAGTAGAGATTCTTTTATAAGTGTGGAGAAACACTATTAATATATTATGTGATGGAAAATATTCCAACAGTAGCTTCTTTAAGAAATTTTAATTAAAATGGATTTTAATTTGCTAGACCTGAAGTGAATTGTTGGCTCTTTCAGTCGTAAGAGTTCAATTAGGCCTAGAGGGTTAGATCAAGTCTACACACTGGCAATTTGTCTTTAAAAACAAAACAAAACTGCATCCAACAGCTCAGGTGAATGACTAATGTAGCATGTAGTTAGATGTTAAGACTTAGAGGTTTGGTTCCCTTATACCCACTAGAAAAACTCGGGTACCTCAAGGGAATTTTCCCCTTGTTCATTTGAAGTTGGTGTTAAAATTCTTTGAACTAATAGCCATATGGTCTCCAGGCCTTTTTACAGCAAAGGCTTGCATTTATTCTAAATTATGTACAAATATTATCTGACTAGTAAATTTAAAAATAAATACATAAATTATAATTTCAGTATATGCAGGTCAGATGAGTTTGAATACATTTTGCTTTATGTTTTGTATTGTTCTTTATCTAACTTACCAAGGGATAGATCTCTGTCTTCTTCTCATAATTTTATGGAAGGTCAATAAAATTAATTTAAAGTTATATGATTGCTGACTGTAAACAGATTTGTTAACTATAGTGTAGCTTTATAAGTGCCAGCTGTAAGAAAGTAAAGTGTAAGAAAGTAAAGTTTTTTTACCTAAAGCAGCGTTGACTGGCAACAGGATTTTTGATTTAGAAGATTAGGGGAACATTACAAGTTTAAGTTTTTACAGTTTGCACCTTTGAAAATGTATAAGCTAACCTCCTCCTGTATTAATTTTTTGTTGAAATATATTTTGTCTTGTGATGTATATTGTAATGGCTATTTGGTATAAACAATAAAAATCTGACATGTTGATTACTTGCAGTTTATGCTTTGAGATGTATAATATCTTAAGTTTCATTTTTCATTCTTATTAGGTAAATACTCTAAAGCAAGTTTCTCATTTTCATTTCACTAAATATATTATGTTGGGCTTTTATTTTTTTCTGATCTTCAGGATGATAATGGGTGAGTGTGCTACACCTTGAGTGTCAGGCAAGCTGTTGCTGAAGATTTCATAGAGTTAATAAACATTTTGGAGAGAGGAATAAAGTTTCTGCCTAATCTTGTTTCCAGATGGATTGTTTTAGTTATTAAAACTATATTACAATTTAGTCCAAGTATAGGGTCTCTTAGGAGTTCACATTCACACTACAAAAATGCAGACCTCAAGGACTGCATTTCTGAAAGTGATTGGTGCTTTATAAATGTTTCAATGTGATCTACACCTATCTCTATAAAGCATTTAAGTCAGTGAGTTGCATGAAGGATACAACTTCAAGGAAACAACTTTTAAAGTCTAACTTTTTTATGGGAAGTCTGCATCTTCCACCTGGCATGTCAGCTCACTATTTTTTCCATTTTTGAGATTTTGAACCGCAAAAAAGAAAACAGTTATGCTTGACCGAAACTGATATCCTTCAAATGTTTCTGTACACAATGATATGATCACCCCATCTTGTTCCCACAAGCTCTTCACATGGCCATCTCCAACTCCTCAAAAGTTTCCATCAACAATGTCTCCAGAAAATTTTACACATCACTTGGGAAGACAGGAGAACTAATGTCAGTGTACTGGAAGAAGCAAAGATCATCAGTGTCAAAGCAATGATTCTTTAACATCAACTTTGTTGGACTGGTCATGTTGTTTGGATGCCTGGTTATCGTTTTCCAAAGCAACTACTCTATTCCCAACTTAAGAATGGAAAGTGAAATACTGGGGGACAACGAAAGATGTATAAAGACGCTCTCAAGGCAAATCTTCAAAAATGTTGTATAAGCACTGATAACTGGGAAACACTGGCCTGCAAGCACTCCAATTGGAGAACAGCCTTTACCAAAGGTGTCATGGACTTTGAAGAAGCCCAAACTCAGGGTGAAAAGGAGAAACAAGCTAAGAGGAAGGTAAAGGTAAAGGGACCCCCTGAACCATTAGGTCCAGTCGCGGACGACTCTGGGGTTGCAACGCTCAACTCACTTTATTGGCCAAGGGAGCTGGCGTTCAGCTTCTGGGTCATGTGGCCAGCATGACTAAGCCGCTTCTGCAGAACCAGAGCAGCACATGGAAACGCCGTTTACCTTCCCGCTGGAGCAGTACCTATTTATCTACTCGCACTTTGATGTGCTTTCGAACTGCTAGGTTGGCAGCAGCAGGGACCAAGCAACGGGAGCTCACCCCGTCGCAGGGATTCGAACCGCCAACTTTCTGATCGGCAAGCCCTAGGCTCTGTGGTTTAACCCACAGCGCCACCTGCATCCAAGAGGAAGGTACATTTGGCAAATCCTCACCATGATCAACTCCCGCCTGGAAACCAATGTCCACACTGTGGAAGGACGTGGGGCTCTAGAAATGGCCTCCACAGTCACTTACGGACTCACTGTTAAGACCATGTTCATGTAAGACAATCTTACTCGGCCAAAGAAGAAAAAGAAGAAATCTGTACCTAAATAGAACAAAACCTTGGAAAACTAAGGCTCAGAAAAATAAAGTTAAACGGAAGTTCCTAAGTTATATACATAACTTGAGGGGCAGGCAAACACCTTTCTGCTTGGTTCTCCTTCTCTTTTAGCAGTTTCAAAGCAGTGTTGTAGAGAACTCTAGAGCTCTGGAAAATTTTCTTCAATTTTCCTTTTTGTGTTTTGTTATTTTCAAGTCACCATCTCACCTTTCTTCAGACAAATTCACTAGTAAGTAAGCTTCATGGTTGAGTGGAAAGAGAGTACTTATTAATATTTGTTTTTCTAAGTTAGAACCATGGTTGTTAAGAAGCCACAAAGATGACTGGAACATGGATTACTGGAACATAGGAAGCTGCCTTATACTGAAACCCACCCATTGGTCTACATGGTTCAGTATCATCCACAGTGACTGGCAGTGGCTCTCCAGGATCTCAGGCAGGGTTATCTCCCACCCATATTTGGAGATGCCGGGGATTGAAACTTAACTTGGACATTCTGTATGCAAGACAGAATCTCTACCACTGATTTGGGACCCTTCCATTCTCTTTGGTATCATCCTCATCCAACCCAGGAGATGATGTGAAAGCACCCTTGGCTTCAGTCTCAATTACTTTAGCATATCAACCCCTTCCTCGGGTTGTAGAACCCTGTCTTATAAGGCAACTGCTTCTTCTGCTTTCCACAGGTCCAATGTCCAAGATAGTTCAGATGAAGGTTTCCTTTCAGAACTTAACTTACTCACCTTTTCTCTAAATTAAAAACCCCCAAATGTTGTAACCTTTCCTCCATCAGCTTTATCATTTTGTTTGCCCTTTTCTGAACTTTTCCAACAGTAGAATAACCTGGAATAGAAACTACCAAGACGCATAGAAAATAAGCATAATAAGTACAATAAGTTGAGTATTACCAAGCCAGAGTCTAAACACTTTCATACTGACAATCAAATATCATCTATTCATTCCTTTAAATTGGGGCTGATAATTTTATTCTTATGTGGTCTACCAATGAGTGTTAAGTTTCAAAAGGAAGATTATACAAATGACTTGAATCAGAGTATTGGAAGGACTGCTTTAAGTATGCAATTGCCATCAGAGGCCTTTTTCTAGGCTTCTCCTGGGAGGTTGTCTGGAATTGTTTTTTCTGCTACCATCTCCTGCTATTTACTCCTGTTGCTTTATCTGATGTTTTGTTGCCAGTTTTAGTGCCACAGTTGTACAAGTCCCAGGTTCAGTCTCCTCCATCTTCAGTTCTTGTTTTTCTTTAAGGATGCCAGGTAGTACAGTGGTGCCCCGCAAGACGAATGCCTCGCAAGACGAAAAACTCGCTAGACGAAAGGGTTTTGCATTTTTTGAGTCGTTCCGCAAGATGAATTTCCCTATGGGCTTGCTTCGCAAGACGAAACGTCTTGCGAGTTCTTGCGAGTTTGTTTCCTTTTTCTTAAAGCCGCTAAGCCGTTAATAGCCGCTAAGCCGCTAATAGCCGTGCTTCGCAAGACGAAAAAACCGCAAGACGAAGAGACTCGCGGAACGGATTAATTTCGTCTTGCGAGGCACCACTGTACTGTTGAGCTTGCTGAACCATTGGTCTGACGTGGTATAAGTCAACATCATATGTTCTGTCTTAGAAGGATAAAAACAAGCACCAAGCAATAACAGTCATCCAAATGATTGTCATTGCCAGTGGTTAAGTCAGAATAATACTATCAGTGGGATCAAAAGAGAAACATATGTTATGTGGTTGATGAAAGCAGACTTCCTCAGCCCATTCTCCTACCAGCATCTCCCAAAAAGGGTGCTGAGGATTAGGGACCACTGCTGAATGGAGTGGTTTTGACCAGGGGAACTGAAGGGGAAATCAGGCAGAAGTACCTTCCACCAGCAGGAACTCCACTCATGAAAGCTGCCTCTGCCTGATTGCCAGAGTTCCCTTATACTGTACTGCAGCGCATTAAGGAGAGTCCCTAAACCATTAGGAAGCCTTGGAGGAAGTAGCAGCTGAAGGAGAAGAGGCAGGGAAGTCTGATTTAACTGCCCCATTGAGTCCTTTTTTATCTCTGAATCCAGTTCTATTTATTCTGAAAGTCTTCTAGTGTGATCTTAAGATATATAAGAACATTCCTTTATCCAGTTTGGTATATGTATGGACAAAAATTGGACTACAGTGGTACCTCGCAAGACGAATGCCTCGCAAGACAAAAAACTCGCTAGACGAAAGGGTTTTTTGTTTTTTGAGCTGCTTCGCAAGACGATTTTCCCTATGGGCTTGCTTCGCAAGACGGAAACATCTTGCAAGTTTGTTTCCTTTTTCTTAACACCGTTAATACAGTTGCGACTTGACTTCGAGGAGCAACTCATAGAACGCGGTGTGGTAGCATTTTTTGAGGTTTTTAAAGACTTCGGTGATTTTTGAAGCTTTTCCAAAACTTTCCCGACACCGTGCTTCGCAAGACGAAAAAAATCGCAAGAGGACAAAACTCGCGGAACGAATTAATTTCGTCTTGCGAGGCACCACTGTATGTCTACTAGTGCAAAGAAAGTTGGATTTGGACTGAGTCCAAGTCCTGCCTGATGGGATTGAGGGCATGCCTTTGAGCAAATCATACCTTCTCAGCCACTGTTTGCTTTGTATTAAATAAGAAAATATGTGCTTTACCCCACATGAATGTTGTTATGTGGGCAAAACCAAGAAAAAATGCTAGGTATGTAAAGACTGAATTGTGAGAAGGTACATTAAATGTTAAAATCAAAAGGACACCTCTAGAAAATGTATAATGAATCACAGAAGAAAGATGATAGTGTTGTTGCTAGATTCAGTACTAAGTGCTATTTATTTAAATATTGTTGAAATAATTCAACACTTTGTTTCATGAAAAAACCCCAACCCTACCACTTTTTGAAATAGTGTTGTATAAAATTTATATTTCTAGAATTTCTTCAGCCACAGAATTATAATTTTCTACAGCCCATTAGGACAAAAGGAAATGAAAAGCCTAGAGAGTTTAACTGTGACATACACATTATAAAGTAAAACCAAAAATTAAGATGTCTGCAGCTTTAGTGAATTTGAATATCAAATCAATATAATATCAAATCAATAACGTGCCCCTAAAAACAACATACATATCAGATCACTAGTCAACTTTAATATTAGAACTGCTCAATAGCTATTATCATTTATAGGTAAGTGTTCATTGTCATTTTTCTCATTGTGCACAGGAATGCTTTCAGTTTATACTGCCAGCCCTACCTCATGCCATTGACCTTTTGCGGGATGCCATTGTAAAAGTAAAAGAGGTGCATGATGAACTTGAAGATCTACCTTCACCACCACCACCTCTTTCTCCACCTCCAACCATCAGCCCACACAAGCAGACAGAAGACAAAGGTGTACAGTGTGAGGAAGAGGAGGAAGAGAAAAAAGATAGTGGAGTTGCTTCAACAGAGGATAGTTCCTCCTCACATATAACTGCTGCAGCCATTGCAGCTAAGGTGAGTTAAGGTTCTGTGCAAAGCGGCACACTGGTTTCTATCTCAGGTACTTTCCCTGAACAGCTAGTTACTTTTCAGGAATGCGTTTTATTTGTGTCAGTAGAGTTACAGACATAAGAGGTCTTTCCATTTTAATCACATAATTTTAAGTTTTCTCTGTATAGCATTTTCCTCCCCCCCCCCCCATTACATGAAGTACAGTGGCATAGATCTCACAATAACATAGCACAAGAGGAAAGCATTTATGCTTAAACAAAGAAGGGTCACCCATTTCTGTTAGTTTTCGTCTCTGACTGCACCATCCATGCAACATTGAATGCTATGCCAGGGCTCCCTCCATTGTCAGAAGCAGTGGGTTCAAGATGCTTCAGTGAAGGAAGCATGAGCACTTTTTGCTCTTAGAAGCCATTGGTCTTTAATTCAAAACCATGAGCCATGGTAGGTGAAAGAACCTAGTAATAACTTGAGAAATGTCATTTTCTGATATGAAAATGAAGCCCTTGTAGAATCACTATGTGTGTGCGCACACACACACGCGCGCGCGCGCACACACACACGCGCAGAGCACCTGTTTATCAAGAAACCTGGAGACTGGATTGCGTGATGGGGCTCTCTATGTGCATCTGCAGCAGTCCACCTTGGTGCTCTTCCACGTCTCTGGATTCAGATGGGCCTTAAGAAGTTCAGGCCAAGCTTCTGAATATCAAGATTCACTTTTAAAAAATCAATGGAAGCTAAATAGGCACAAATGTTATATCTATCTGTCTCTGTGAATAATTTGTTTTTGCTAGATTAAACATGCTTATTCAATTAGGATATCAGTAATAGATAGCCTGACTCAAGCTTAAGAGAGATTCAAGTCCTAGCAAGGTAGAGTTGAAACCTGGAATGGAGGTCCAGACGTCTGCATCATGTCTTATACATTGCCTGAAACCCCTCATTTTATGAATTGAGCCCTGAATATCAGCATTCTTGTAGTTCAGGGATCATGTCTTCAAATGATCTCAATACAATATTTCCCCCCATGTATAAAGCTGTTTTCTTTAAATGTGTATATCAGATTGTGCAAGCATGATGCAGATAGTCATTTGTGACCAGTGGAAGCTGAATTTTAAACAATAGTTCATAATATTACATGGAATTGTGCCCTCACCACCCCAGTCACAGTGATCTGGATGGTTCTTGTCCACCCACAGTCTTGGGTGAGGAAAGTCCTGATGCAGCAACTGTTAGGCAGTGCACACAGCTCTTTTAAAAGCAGCACAAGTAAAGGGCATTGCACATTGCAACCTTGTTACCACAGCGATGGGGAAGCAAATGTGCTCACTGAAAGTCCTGGGCACCCCACAAGAACTTAGGAGCCTCTTGTGAGCCTGTGTTGCTTTCAGCATTTCATGTTGCAGATTGGCATGGGATGCCAAGGAAGAGGTGACTAAGCAAGTGATGGAGGAATCGGGTGCTCTTCAATCTGCTTCCTTCCATAGCTGTTGCCAATTGGGCAGCAGAATAAGACTGTTGCCAATTGGGCAACCAACCCAGGCATTGGATATTGGGCAACATCCTACACCCTTGGTGTGCCCTCCTCCAAGGTACTGTGGTTATGTTATCCATTTGCTCTTTTAAAAGCAGAAAAATACCTGAGATCTAAACTAGTTGTGCTCATTAAGCAACTTGTATTCAGGTATTCCATGTTTTCATCCTTGTTCCTCTATGTCACTGCTTGTTTAGTTTCATGTTTTGCTGTCACTGTATTCATAGTTATTATGTATTGTACATTAGAAGCATCCATCCTACACCAGTTCTGCTGTTATCATGGCAAAAGGTGAACATCCCATTCCTGGTCTCATCTGTTATTCCCATCACGCATCAGGCAGTGCAGGAAAACCGGTAAGACACACCTACCAGAGGGTTTTGCATGAATATCTGCAGACATTCTGCCTGCCTCCTCCACTCTGTATAAGGAGGAGACACAGCTGTTCGTTTATTCCCACTATCATAGTGTTGTGTTCTGAGCAAACATGAACTAAATTGTTATTCAGTACACTCTTATCAAGTATATAGAGTTTAAGATCATTTATTTTAGATGTGAAGCATTAATTGTAAGATATTGGTTGCTCCCAGATAGAAGCTTTTTGGTTTGGTTTAAAGACATTCTGGCAATTTGATCAGCAATGAAAACTGCCTCAGACATTTTTTACTTTCTGTATTATGGTATTTCTGTTACTGCAACGCTCAAAGGTTCCTTCAATTCTATAGAGCATTGGTGGCTGCATCTGGGCTTCAAATTGCTTGGCCTTGGATGACAGCCAGATATTTCTGGTATCCATCACTAACACTTTTCTACCACTTATTCATCCTAATCCTAATCCAGTTCTTGTTGTTGGCTTTGCTTGACTCAGAAAGTGAAAACTGAACAGATAGCATCTAAATTGTCTTTTGTATGTGTGTCAGTTCCCCCTCCTAAGTAAGCAGTACATTGTGGTTTAAAGAGAATATTAATATAGCCAGTTAGTCAGCCATCAAATCATTTTGTCACAGCAAATAATTGCTCCCTCAGCATACAATTGGATTCTGGACAATAACCTCCTTCAGACTCTGAAAAACGGTATTTGACTGGCTGTGTTAGAAAGCTGAGGTAAAGAATCTATAATTGAACTTAAAACACCATTGTTTGTGTCCTACAAACTGTGTCAACAAAAATGAATGTCCTCATCTCTGTTGCCCCTATGTGCATAGAAATGTAGAAGACATGGGAGAAGGAACAGCAGAGTGGGGATCTCCTTCCCTTTGATCTTCACCTTCCCACTTACAACATAACTGTTGCATTTTAAAACTATAGTTAGCCACTTTGAGGACTCTGGTTGAAAAGTGGAATATAAACCTACAAAATAAATAAACCCTCAGAGGGGCAGAGGGAAGGACACAGATCTCTTTCACTTCCTGCTCATTGGCAAGATATTGATGGAGGGAGTGGAGAAACAGGAGAAGGAAGGAGACTCTCCATCTCCCAGTTTTAACTCCCAGAGGCCTCTGTGTACAAGTACAGAGTCTCCCTTCTTCAGCCTCTCCCAAGGAAATATTTCCTCGCAGTGGATATGCAGCAATCATTTTGCTGCACTTTCTGCAAGGATAAAGTTAGCTGGAATGATTACCATGGTAACGACAAATGTGATTATCCTTTTCTTTTACCTGCATGCTCACTCAGCCAACAAAACAAATCAAGTGCAGGTCCCTTTTGCTTCTTTTTTCCTGTGGAGACAGAGCTAATTAATTCCCTTTCAGTTAAGTAAAGATTGCTGCTCTAATCCCAGTTTTTCTATAACTCAACACTTCAGAAATATTACTACTCTCCAAAAAATATTATGCAAGTAGCCATTTGTAGCAATTAAATTAACTTTTGTGTTTGCCGTTAAGCAAGTTGCAGGATGCAACAAGCAACAATGTACTCAGTTGTTTTCGTCTTCCTCGCATCTCTCCTCCTCCCTATCTAATTTTCACGTACCCAGAGACAGACTTAGGGTGGCACAAATGGTGCAGTCTCATTGGGCATCACTCCAGGAGGCACCAAAACAATACTGTAGAATGGAGCATGAGAGGTGGGGGGTGATGCCCATCTGAATTTTAGCGTTGCATAGGGCACCACTGATATTTGAGTGCTTAAAGACCACCACTGACCTACTCTTCCTTCCCCTTCTCTCCTGATCCTTGACCCCTCCTCCTTCCCATCACTCTTTGCCCTACCATTCCTGCCCTCCCCGTCTTGGTCTCTTTTCCCTTCTCGCCTCCCTCTCTTCCCTGCCTACTCTCCCACCCTCTGCTTTCTCCTTCCTTTTTTTCCTTCATGCTTGCACCACCCCCACCCCCAGACACACACCATTGTGCTTGCGCAAAGAAAAAGGAAGCAAACAGGTGGAATGGGTATCCTCCAGATAGAGATGTGGAAAAATCAGTTGTTTTATTTTCAGGGTATGTGCTTTCTTCCCCAGACTCAGGTGAGATGAAAGAGAGGGGACTCACAGCCCCTGGAGTTGTGTCTCTACAACAGAACAGGAATGAATTGGGCTCTCTGAGGTCAAACTGCATATCCAGTGGCTGCTTTGGGGGGGAGTGAGGTGGGGTGATGACAATTTACTGTGCTTAGCCAGTCTTAACACCTGAAGCAGCGACCAGGTCTTTGTTCTCAGCTGAGACGAAGCAGAAGTTGGTCTTCTTGCTTCTCTTCAGTCATGAAATATTTGTGTCCAGTAAGTAGCCCACTTCCACCCCCAGTTTTGTATCCTCTGCATCCATATGCAGACAGTTACAGATAGAGGGAAAGGACTTTCATACTGACACAGAACCTTCCCAGGAAATATATGTTTGATTGTAGATTTAAAGATGACTTCATTTTATCAGAACTCCCTTTATTTAGCTAATGCATTTCTATGAATCATTTCTACTAAACTTTCCTGAACTACTGGTGTTAAAAAGCCATACTCAAGAGTATTTCTTATGCTGGATATCGCCCTCTGTTCCTAAAAAGGCTACCAAAGTAATTTCATTCTCGTGAACTACATTTTTTAATTATATAAAAAGCATTATAACATGAAAGCTATTGAGCAACATCAGCCAATTTTTGCAATATTAACAACCTCTTGTGCCATCTGGTCTTAAATTCCATACTTCTTTAAACTTTTGTCATAAACCTAGTTTATTTTTAAATAAGTGAAATTCTTCATGGTTTACTGTTGTTTTAAAGAAGATCATTAAGTAGAAATGCTAAACTGATTTGTAGCAAGAAACTCCCCCAAAAAGTTCTATAGTACCATAGAGATTGTTATGGTCTAATTATGTAAAATGTGCCAGTTTCTCAGATTTAGAAGACATGAGGAAAGAATCAGTATGACCTCGGTCCACTCAATTCAGCAGTTAAGTATATACTGTATGTGGATAAACCATAGCTATCAACGTAACCCTTTTTTTAAGCGAAATTCCCTTATTCCGAATAGGATTCCTCCAAGAAAAGGGAAAAGTTGACAGCTATGGGATAAACAGCTTCAAATTTTCATAGCTTCAGAAAGAGATAACATCTTAAGGACTTTATTTTGTGGGTTAGTTTTTATTTTGTACTAATCTTTGGATAATTTAGTAGCAGAAAAAATATGAAAGTACATATCCCTTCAAGTTTGTCCTAGTATCTTCAGGTTCAATTGCTTGTAACAGTAGACCAAATTAATGTAATTAGGTTGCTAGCCTAAGATGATAGCAAGAACATAAGAGGACTGGTCACTAGACGATTATGTTGTGAAATTACTGATTTTCTTTTACAGTTTTCAAATTTTTATATGATGGGGTTTTCCCAATGAGCTGTAGAGCAGGGGCAGGTAGGGAAATTGATCTGACCAGTAGGTTGGATCCAGAACTGGCCTAGCCTCTGCAGGCCACTTTTGACAGGTTACTGCGAAAAGAAATATAAAAGTCTTATGTGAATCTTATCTGCTCATATGAACCAACCTGGACCCTGCAGTCATCATCTGAGACCCCTCTATGTGTGTCTCCTCCATGCGAGGTTCAGAGGATGACAACATGACAATGGGCTTCCCACTTGTGTAATGCTCTCCCCAGGGAGGCTTGCCTGATACTTCCGTTACATATCTTTAGGCACCAGGCAAAAGCATTCATCTTCTCTTAGGCCTTTGGCTGATTAAACCATCCAAGGCCTTTTAAACTGGGGTGGTATTCTTTTTGTTTGTTACTATGGTATGTAGTTTTGTGTTTTTATATTGTAAACCACCCTGTGATCCTCAGATGTTGTTGGCATCCGTCTGTCTCAAGAGGCAATAGAGTGCGCCTCTGGGACTGACGCGGGTGGCGCTGTGGGTAAAACCTCAGTGCCTAGGACTTGCCGATCGTATGGTTGGCGGTTCGAATCCCCGCGGCGGGGTGAGCTCCCGTCGTTCGGTCCCAGCTCCTGCCCACCTAGCAGTTCGAAATCACCCTTAAGTGCAAGTAGATAAATAGGTACCACTTTATAGCGGGAAGGTAAACGGCGTTTCCGTGTGCTGCTCTGGTGCTGGCTCGCCAGAGCAGCTTCGTCATGCTGGCCACGTGACCCGGAAGTGTCTCCGGACAGCGCTGGCCCTCGGCCTCTTAAGTGAGATGGGCGCACAACCCTAGAGTCGGACACAACTGGCCCGTACGGGCAGGGGTACCTTTACCTGGGACTGAAGTCAAACCGCTAGAGAATTACAGTGCCTGCTGTGACTGTAGAGACCAGTAACTCATAACTGTTTCCTCCTGCATTGTGACCTATCCAGGACACAAGTGTGTATGGAAGCCCTGGGCTGCCCAGATGACAAGACCCCACTTTCAGCCTCATTGAGCACCAAAGAAAGTGGGCTACAGGAGTTGCCGGAAGGAGGCATACAAGATGCCATCCAACCATCTTAGGGACTCCAGATTTGTGTAGCATTTACTCCTTAGCCTTGTCTTTTCGCAAAGATGTCCCACAACAAGCATGAATGTTTCCTTAGGGTTTACTCCCAAAACAAAGCCTTTATCATGAATGAGTATAGCCGCAAGGCAGCAGAGGTTTAGGATCAGTGTTTTCCTTCTCCTAGATGGGCTACCTTCCCAGGCTGGCGAACCCCATCTGCCCCTCACTTCCCTCTACAACAGCATGTGCAGTAACTTCTTGACCATTGAATCCACTACTGGTCTTGTCCACTCAATCCGCCAGAGCTAGTATTCATATGCAGGGAAGTCCTTAACTCACTGAGGGTTTGGGACCTATTGACTACCCTCACCTGATTTAGCTGGCCAGTTGAAGCTGTTTCCCGGGGAGTGGCCACTGTTGCATGCTGACAGCTTCTAGCAGCCACTGGTGAGAGCTGAGTGCGGGGTAGAGACCAAAGGTGGACAAACTACCCCAGAAGGAGCACAATGTGTCCCCCACCAGAAATACTACCCCCTCCCCTAATAACTCAACACTGGTATAGAAATATGATTGTGATGATGTGATGATGATGATGATAATGGTACTGCAGGTTAGTTTTTATTTTATTTGATACTAGCCTTACACTAATGACATCATATGACTCAAGTGATTAAACTTCAGAGTGTGCTCCTGATTCTTGCTTTGTAGCCCCAGCTTGAATTTAAACCATAGCTGCAAACTTTATTGCTTAAAAGCAAGGATAATCTTCCTGCAGGAGCTCCATTTGGTGCCATATTTCAAGCACTCCGGAGCTCTTAATTTGCAGCTGTGGCTTTACCTGCCTCACATCTGATATCATATGACGCCAGTGTGTGTGTATGAGAGCAGTGTGTGTGGCTTCAGGAGAAACAGCCAAAATAAAGCCAAATTTGAGCCGTTGGCTAGAGGTTCCCCATGCATGCTCTAAAAATTATTTTGAAGTCATGCAGCTGGTGCTGCCACCACCTGCTTTTTGCAGATGGTTTTCTTCCTCAGTGCTTGTGCTAGCCATCTCACTTGTATTTACTGGGCAATAAATTTGTGACTTGAAAACTCAGTGGTACATTATCCTAGAATATATGCCTTAATGGAACAGAGAGGAAGCAGTGAAGTGGAGCTGAAAAGAGAGAGATGTGAGCAGCTTATCATCCTGGGCAGAATCACTCTACCAACTCCTGAAAAAGTGAGGAGCATCCCATAAGAGAAATAGGGAAGACACCAGTTTCTTTCATGACCTAATTGACCATTTTGAAGGCTTTTATCCTGAAGTATGTCATTTGCTTCTATAGAGCAAACGTCTTAGTGTGTCTTCATCTCCATTCACTTGTATTAAACGGGTGCCTTATTTTCATGCCCCAAGGCTTAAACAGTGCTTCCCTTTTGAGTGCTTCACTGTTAATTTCATTGTGCTAATTTCTTCCTTTGTTATCAGACATATTCTGCTGTTGCTGGTCACTTACTTGGCTTTCTTTCCAAAATCTCATTAATAAAAGTAGCCTTATTCTCAGAATAATGGTAAAACTGAAATTTGGAATTAAAAAAAAATCAGTAATGGCCACATGTAGATATGATTTTAGCTTGAAATGTAAGCATTTCTACAAATATAAGTGGCAAAAATGGAATAATTCAACAAACTTATAAAAGTCTAATAGGGTTTTTGTATTCTTAAGGGAAATTGAGAAAACCAGCTATGTGAGTTTACCTCTCTGAGCTGCCCAATACTGTGGAGTAGCCTAGGGAAAATGTAAAAATGTCCCCTTACTCTCTGGTTTTCACAAGCATCCATAAAGAACCTGTAGAAGATTTAGTCAGCTAACTCAAAATCATTGGAATATTTCCTTGGAGAAACAGAATACTGAGAGCAAAAATAGAAGAAATAAGAAGAAATCTATTTACTAAATTCAGTTTTCACTAACTTAATTTCTTTAGAATATTAACATATGAATCAGAAATCGCTGGCTAAATTGTTTACAAACAAAGGTGCTTTTAGGATCTGAATACTACTGGCTTGGTTCCAGCTTTGCCTGCAGCAGAATTCCACTAACTGGGTGTTCCTACAGGTGGGGGCTTTTTTCAATTATTCCTTCAGCCCACTGTGCCCCTCAAAAATATTTTCCATAAAGTGCCTTCTGGAACAGCATGGGAAGTGACACTGAGGTCTGCAGAAGGATGGACAAATTGGCAAAAATCATGTCAATATTTCTGCATTGCAGGGGGTTGGACTAGATGACCCTAATTCCTTGGTTTATATCTTTCACCCACAATTTTTTGGCAATTGCTGTGGGGGTGCAGAGGGCAAAAAATCATCCAGAGGCAGTAGGGGATGACAGCCCCCTCAATAGGGGGGGATCAGCCCCTTGCTTAAAAATATTGAGGGGGCTGAAGCCCCTTGCACCCCCTATACCCGGCGCCCCTGCCCCCCTCCTCTGCCCACCAAAATTAAGAGAGAAACTGCTATTGAAAGCAGCTTTCCCTACTTCTGAACCCCTGAATTGCACAGAAAAATAAAACACAGGCTTTCCCCACATTTCATCAGAGCATACAGATAGAAGAAAGGCTCTTCCTAGCCTCATATTTGTGTAAGAAATATAAGTAAAGTAGAAGCAGCGCAATTAGTCTTAAGTGAAGCCATATCCCAGCCCATATACCAGCAATGTTCATTGCCTAGTATGGGAACCCCTGTTGCCCTTCTGAGTCCCTGACTGATCAGTATGGAGTCCATTGGTCACACCTGTTAGTCTTTCCTTTCTCCTCCAGGGACTCTGCTTCTTCCCATTGCAGTTTCCTGTTCAAGTGGTGGGGGGGATGCTGTGCTTCTGAGGCTTCATACAGAGGGACTGCTTGCTGATTTCCACAAGGGCAAGACTATGGGCTTGCCTGCATCAGAGTTTAGTGTATTTGTAGCTTGTTTGCATTTACATTTAATATGTGTAGTATATGTGATGTTATCCTCAAACAACATCAATCTCTATGCCTTCTCCCTGTAAATTTCAGTTTACCCTATATGGGGATAGTTTGATTTGGTGAAACTGAGCTCCAAACTGCTCCATGCAAAGTCACAGACAATTTGTTTTGATGTTTTTTGGTGGGTGGATCGATCATCACTTTCGGCAGTTCCCCTTTCCATGCTCATTACTTCCTCAGTGCTTTCATTTCTTTTCCATCTGTGCTTGTAACTATTTCTAGTGTACTCCTGAATGGAGAAAGTTGGGTGTGTGTTTTTTTCTTTTGATCCCTCAGATTTTCACAAAACTGAAAAACTGCACAAGCTAATAGTGCTATATATATATATATATATATATATATATATATATATATATTCTTTTGATCCCTTCTTAAATGGTAGACCATTGCAATAGTCTAGCTTGGAGGTTCTCAGAGTACAAGTAACCACAGCCAGGAGATCCCTATTTACAAATGTCTGGTGCGTCAGCCAAAGTTGGGTATAGGTGTCACCAAGTCTCTCAAAAGTGTCAATGATGAGTCCAGAAGTACCTTCAAACTGCACATCTGCACCTTCAAGGGGAGTGCATCCTCATTAAGAACTGGTTATTCTGCCAGCTTCTGGACGTGGGAACCATCCACCCATAGCACTTCCTTTCTTTATGGATTGAGCTTCAGTTTTTTGCAAACATTCAGTCCTTTACTACCTCCAGATCCTGGTTAAGGACTTCTACTTCTTCTCCTGGTACTGATGGTACTAATTAGTACTAATACTAATGCTGGAAACTATATAATTATCATTATATTAGATTCTAAAAAGTCTATTCTATTCTAAAAGGGGGTGAAGACAGGTTGTAAATATTAAATTAAAAATTAAATTAAGAAGGGATCCCAAATGCACTGTAAAGAAATGGCTCATAAATATTTTTGAAGAGTTGAAGAACCAGAAGCTTATTGTTCAAGCTCCACTCTCAAGTTCAGCATGATGCTTCTCTACCCATTAGCTCTCCTCGGGGTAACTTCTCACTCCCTCAAAATTCTTTGGGCAACATGCTACCATTTTTCTTTAATTCACATAGAAATATACTCAGAGATGACTGGTGTCAACAAAGGGGGCTTAGAGCCCTATGAGCAGGCATTTGTGTCGGACAGGATGCGAGCCCTAACCCCAAGACTGTCTAGTGCCCCCCACCCTGATTACAAGGAGGGAGGAAAATGATAATCTGCTCCATAGGAGCCAACTCCTAGGTGCCATGGGGGCTTCGCTCCCCCCCCCCATGAAAGTTTTGAGGGGGCTGGGGCTCTCCAAGTTGATGGGGAGTTCTGATTTGAATGATGTGTGTGCACTGCATCATGTGATTGATTATTCAGGGTGAGGTTTACCTGGGCCCCCGCAATATTTTATTCAAGCTGGCACTATAGTCTATTTTGAAAATAAATATTTTGATATTGAGCCATTTTATAATGCAGTGTGAAATTAACTAAATTTATTTTTATGCTTAGATTCCAGATTCCATCATATCTCGTGGTGTTCAGGTGCTTCCACGAGACACGGCCTCACTTAGCACTACCCCTTCAGAATCTCCTCGTGCACAGGCCACCTCTCGCCTCTCCACTGCTTCCTGCCCAACACCAAAAGTAAGTACTGTGCCTGTCCAATACTCATGGGATGTGTGATTTGTCTGGTTGATAAATGCCTTCTGCTGCTCGCATGGAAACTTACTCTGTGGAGACTGATAAATGTGTGAAAGATAGTTCACTTGTACATGCATTGCTGTCCAAGCAATAGTGTGAAAGAAGAAAGAGGGTATGAAAGTTCTTTGACTAAATGGCTGCTGTTCTTTTGAACCACTGCCGTTAAGCCTGCAATTCTATGCAAAAGTTTCTTATATCTAAAAGTGCTTGTCTGTTCTCTATTGCAATACTAGTCATGAATCCCTTACAGTGTTTTATTCCCCCAGGAAAGTGCAGTTAACCCTGCCCCTGAATCAGTAGAACTAGACTAATAGTATGCTTCTGCAAAAACATTTGTGACTTCTTGATCTGTGGCATTTCTCTGCCTCAGCATCATCTTAGCATATTTAAAACACTTTCAAGCCAAACAATGTTTATTTAACTTGGATACTTGCTGCCTTCTCTTTGGAAATTCTAAATTACATAGAAAGAAAGTTTTAATGCCAACCTTTTAGACTACTAGTCAGTATTTTAGGTATTATTTCAGACTGGTTTTACTTATGCAGGTGATCCAATATGTTTGGTATAACACTCAATGTGTGATATATTTGTAGCAAAGTTCGGCAACTAGCAAGAGCAGTAAATATATAATTTATTTTAGCAAGTGAATTCCTCATCTGTATTCAATTGGTACATATCATATCAAAAACCTTTCTTTCTGACTTGTTCAATATTGCAGTGTTTAATAAAGGAAATGGTAAAAAGTAATCCATCTTATCTAATTGATTGTCGTTCCCAGATTCTTAAAATGATTGCAAGTGTCTGGCAGTTAACTTTTTTTACCGAATTTATTTATTTTGTATCAGCAAGTCATAGTAACATACCCAGCCACTGACTTATCTTTGTTTCAATGTTTTGGCATTTAATACTGATTGCATGTCTATCTTAAAACAGATTAGAGGAATTGGTGGACAATATAAAATGGGTTTCCTAAAGAATCTTGTTGGAACTTTAAATTGCACTTGAATTTGTTTCTTTCATCAGCGGGGTTCAAAATAAACTGAGACATACTTTGAAATACTATTATTGGGGGGAAACTTGGAAGTTTATTAAACTTGAGTGAACAAGATAAGTAAAAACTATAGGCTCAGTTCTTGAGGTCTGTGCCTTAATTTCTCTGTGTAGAAAAACACGTTGATACAAAAGGTGCCATTTTTAGAAGCTGAGTTTAAGCAGAATTTTAATGTTTCAAATTCCTTTTGTCAATTGTTGCTGTGCAGAGATACACTGAAGTTTTTCAGCTGGAGAAGCTGGATATTCAGCCTTGAACTTTCTACATGCAGAGCATGTAGTACCAATGACCTAAGATCCCACAATTTTTGATACCACATGGTTCCAGTTTTCCTTTCCCTCTAATTTCCCAGCAATCTCTAAATCTTTATGTCCCTCACCAGCCACTTCCAAAAGTTCCCAGAGCCACCTGTAACCACATATGCATGCCCAAGCCAAATAGCAGTGCTGGATTGGACAGCTTGGAGAATTACAAGTGGCTATCTGCTATCAGATGCCCTGTGTTGACTTTTAACCTATTATGCTGGGGAAAGGGAGAGGAGATGCACAGATTGCATTTAGCCTTTGGTGCAAGAAGATCCATGACTCAAGGGTTCTGTTATTCACTGAGTTAGAGCAGTGAATGCTTTATAGAACATTTTATATCTTACTATATCAGCACGGTGTGTCTGGGGGCAATGCCTTCTCTTTACCAGTACCTAATAAAGGTGATTGAAATCTTCCAGGTTTCAATTATTTTTAGACTATTGAGAAAAAACAAACCCTTCAATGCCAACATTTGGATTGTTCAGAAAAGTTTGGGATTGTTATTTTTTATCCGTTGAAAAGCTCTAGCACGTTGTAACTATTATTGTTAAATAAACTCTGAATTGTCCTGCTATTGCTATAGATAGGCTAACTTACTTCCTGACATACGTTAATACTACCAAGTGAACCAATGTTATGATGATGTACTGCTTGATTTTTGTGACAGTAGAGTGTAAGTTAGAGAAATCATGCACTTGAGAATTCCATTAAGCATTGTTTGAATGCTAGAACATTCCTTCCTTCCTGCTCATACTGAATTTGGACTGGATAGTTTAGGATTTTTTCAGGTTCTATCTTGTTAAGTGAAATTTAAATAGTGTCCACTTTATATGTCAGAGGAAAATTATTAGATTTCAAATGTCTGGAACTTTTTTACCGGTTTCATTCCTCTTTTCAGAAAAAACCTGTATGGTAAAATTTAATCAGGAGTGCTGGAAAACTGCTTCATGATTTCTTTACGAAATTCTATCTGGTTTATAATTTGATGCACTATGCTGTTTTCAAAATTACATCTTGGAGAGATACTTGTAACCTAATTAAAGCTGCATTCTGAGTAAATGTCAAAGTTTTAGCATAAACACACACACATATATCTATATTATATCTATATATATCTATACACACACACAGATTCAGAGGTGGATTTAAGGGAGTGTGCTGGGTACAGAGCCTCAGGGATGTTACAGCTATGATGTAGCGCACGCGCGCGCGCACACACACACACACATATATATAACACACACACACACACACACACACACGTATGTGATATTTTATCTTTTTGGCATCCCATGATATTAAAAAAATGACTGCTTTTAAGAGAAATCCCTTGTTAATTTTGATAGGTGAATTTAATATATTTTGGGGTTTTTGTTTTTTGCTTATTGTAGTAGCTAGGTCATTAGTAGTGTAACGGCCAGCTCACTCATGCAAACAGGATGCTTCTCCCCACCCCCCCTTTCCCTTTTGTACAATCTATCTTGATTGTCCCTGGTACAGAAGCACATGGAGAAATGTCACTGTGACCTGAGCTCTAAATACATATAGCCAGCAGTAGAAGGCAGTAATTTTCACTATCATGTCAGGTTTTTGTCCAGCAAGTATTCTCAGAGAAATCGCTGCTTACCACTGCTGGCTGTATCTGTCTGCAGCTCTGTACATGCTGTTGTATCTCTCTTCAATTTCACACTAAGGGTTGATTGGGAAGAATTGTATGGAGCAACGGAAAGCAGACAGCTTCCGTGTATAAACTAGCCCTGAGATCACTTTGACTTGTTAGGTTGAACTCGTTGAAATTGCATTTGCCAGACATCTTTGAAATACATCCTGATAAATATAATAGCATGAAATCTAAAGTAGAATTGCTGGCAATGGTAGCCAAAAACAGGGGGGAAATTGTAGCAGGCTTTGAAGGGTTAAGCATTTCCGACAAAGTGTCTTGCTTTCCATTTCATTGCACCAGTTTTAAGTGAGTATAGCTATTCTTCAGTAAGACTGGGGAAAATAAAATGGGGAATAATGTTCATTATGACTAAGTCTCTTTCTTTACTGTTAAATATTTGTACTATGGCTTACTTATCTAGCCAAAGGCTATATCTAATTCTTATTTCAGAGAGCATGATGGGGAATTTAATTTGCTGAAGATTAAATTTCTCATCCTGCTGCTATCCTAATTTTAGATATAAAATGAGGAGCGGAGTTTGAAAATGATAATCACTAACTAGGTCAAAGATTTTAGTCTTTGTAAAAAATATATCCTTTGTTATTCACACATCTCTTGTCAATTGCTCCTCCCCCTACACCAGGCAATGTGACCTCTGTGCAAAAAACTGGACAGGTTACTGAGAAGTAATCTGCTAAAAATGGTGCAGAGACTTTGTGCTTTCTAATCCAATTTCTTGTTAACTAAACTATTTTGGTCAAACCATTTTATCTTTTCTCATGATGAACTATTGAAAAATTAAGATATTTGGTAAATATAATAAATAGTGAAGTCTTGTAAAATAACCCAAAGATACAGAGAATTCTTGCTAAAAAGGAAAATACATCAATTGGCAGATGACAGCTGAACATTTAGACAGTAACGTGTTTTAAGGGGCAATAGGCATGACCATAAAAAGTGCAGACTGACAGAAAAAAACATATTCTGTCATAAAAAGTATGAAAAAAAGATAAGAGCCTTAAATAGGAGCTGGAGCTGTGCCACAGTCGCTAGTTCTGCTTTCCATGAAATTCTATGAATATGAAGGGACCCAACTAGTCTTAGCAGCTATTGACTCCAGTGGAGCAGAAGAGGCAATGGCTCTACTGAAGCTTCTGAACTGCTGTTCAAGGAGGGCAATACAACCTCCTCAGGCCCAGGAGGTACTGGCACAATGGGCTCCTCTTGTACAAGTGCTTCTGGTTTAGTATGTACATCCAGGGCCACTGGCCCTGAGGGCAATTCCAACTCCAAATCCTCAGCCTCATCCCCTGAAGAATAATCTGACCCTAGGATTACAACGCTGCTTATGGAAGCAAAAACCCAGTTAAAAAATAAAAGGCAAAAGCTTTTTGTTTTGTTTTTTACATATACAGTAAGGTAAAGGTAAAGGGACCCCTGACCATTAGGTCCAGTCGTGGCCAGCTCTGGGGTTGCGGCGCTCATCTCGCTTTATTGGCCGAGGGAGCTGGCGTACAGCTAAAGGTCATGTGGCCAGCATGACTAAGCCGCTTCTGGCGAACCAGAGTAGCGCACGGAAATGCCATTTACCTTCCCGCCAGAGCGGTACCTATTTATCTACTTGCACTTTGACGTGCTTTCGAACTGCTAGGTTGGCAGGAGCTGGGACCGAGCAACGGGAGCTCACCCCGTCGCGGGGATTCGAACCGCTGACCTTCTGATCGGCAAGTCCTAGGCTCTGTGGTTTAACCCACAGCGCCACCCGCGCCTAATACATATACAGTAGTTTTGCCCAAAATTTCATTTCAACTTAGAGGAACTCCCTGGAGACATTTCTGCCAGTCTCCCGTTCTCTGGGCAGTCAGCTCTCTCCACTGTTCAGTCATGCCTGATCCAGACTATTGCTTTGGCCAGGAGGTTTCTCCCATTCATCTCCAGGCAGAGGAACCGAGTTTTTAAAATGTATTTTCTTAGTAGCCCTAGCAGTTTTACAGGTTCCAGCCTCCTCCTGTTGTCATGATGGCAGTCCCACCAATCAGAACACAAAAATTAGCGTACAGCCATAGCACAACATTAGTAGGTCTGCCTCAGAGTAGATTTAGTAGACCTATCAGAGCATGCTCAGAGCTAGGGGCGGTTGTGTTTTTTAAGGCCATCCCTCCTAGCATATTTTGGTAATCAGGGAGTGTTTGCTACTTTGTTTTTTCCCTTTGGTATTAGTTTTGTGACGCTAAACTATATAAACCCATGTCCTTTACTTTGTAATAACAATGTTTTTACTGCATATTAAGTAGCAGGCATTTTTAAGGCTCCAAAGGTATTTTTTACAACTCTCCTTTCTTTTGCACTTACCTTGAACCAGTAGGGATTGACTAAAGCTGACTGATAGAACATTTTTTGCCCCTTTTTCATTACTTATTTTGATTCTACGTTGGCTATCTAGACTAGCGTTTTTCTTCCAATCACCCATTTTGGATATCTGAGATTCATCTCTCCGTATCTAAACATTATGACTTGGTTCCTATGTTCTCATTAGCAGATCTCCACTTGGTATGTTGCTGTTAGGAGGAAGGGAGATTTTGCCAATTCCCCCGTAGCCCCTTAAGGTTCTGCTCTAGTGCTGGGGATGCTCCAGATCAGTATGGGAGGTGGGGGGGCAGCAGGAGGAAGAGGTAACCAATGAAAATCACTTCCCCAGTCCCCACCATCACTGAGAGCAAGAGGGAGCCTCATCTGGGTCACATTCCTTCCATGAATGGGAGGTGCTCTTCTGTTTCAGAAGGGCAACTTAAGATTTTGTCCATATAATATAATCATTAAGTTTACAAAAATGGATATATATCATCTTACTTATCTTGTGGAGTTGTTACTACTACTCTTTATTTATTTTTCATCCCTGACCATTAGCCATGCCAACTGGGACTGATGGGAGTATAAGGCCATAGGCATCAGGAAGCACCACATTGGCTACCCCTACATTCTCTTCAAGTCATAAATCCATGTGTGCATCATGGTATTGACCTACCCTACCATTAGGTAACTGAGATTTAAAAGGGATTACATGCATTAAACAGGCTGACTTCTATGTGGGTCACCACTGTGAGATGACTACAAATGACCGTGTTAAAATGGAGAAAAAGTGTTGCTTCAACATTGGGCCATCCAGCAGTCAGATTAAAAAAATCCATGCTGTTATATTTTGCACATACTGCTCTACAAATGATTTTAACTCTGCAACACTCTGCAGGCACATCTTACTCAGTAATCTCACAGTCTAACTAAATAAACATAGACTTTTATTAGGTCTATGTGTCCCTTTTTTGAGATCCAGGATCTGACCATGCTTACCTTTTATTATTATTTTATTATTATTATTATTTATTAAATTTCTGTACCATGCTACATCCATAGATGTATGCTTTCATAACCTCTATGATTGACTGCTGCAATGTGCTTTACGTGGGGCTGTTCTTGAAGACAATTCTGGCGTTATGGCTTGCACAAAATGCTGCAGATTGCTTTTTGATAAATTTTGGGAGGCAAAAGCATCCAACCAGGTCGGTGGCAGCTGCACTGACTGCCTGTGAGCTTCCACACATAATTGTATGATGCTAAAGTGTAGCTTTCTTAAGATTTTCACACACTGGAAATAATGTACTTAAAAGAGTGTCTTGCCTATTCTGAGCCTCCATTCTGGGTACAGTAAATCAGGCCCTGTACATGGCTTCACTATATGAGGTCGAAACCTTTGTTGAGCTTAACTCAGAGCCTGAATCCTGCAAACATTATTGGGGTCCTTGAAAATTCTCTTCAGACCTGTACTGGTATTCAGGAGGCATACTGTGTCCAACAATGGAGGTAGAACATAGCTGTCATGACTAGATATTATTATAGTAGTATTATCCTCCATAAATTAGTCTAAAATAATCCATATTGGTGGCCACCACTACGTCTTGTGGAAGGAGTTTCTTTCTTTTTTCTGTTCTGAATCTTCCAAATTCTGCTTCATTGGATGGCCCCAGGTTCTAGTATTTTGAGAGAGAAATTTAACCCAAACTACTCTCTACAGCTTGCACAAAACAGAACACTTATTTATTTTGGAAGGCTTTGGACTGTAGAGGCTTTTCCAGACAGTTTTGGATTTATTTGATTGCTGCTAAGTTTTATTGAGCTTTTTGGACTTTGCGTTGTATGCTTAATTATTGTTCTTGTGTTTGTTATATATTAACTGATTTGAGTGTTGGGAAATATGTATATGAATATTTTAAAGAATTTCTAATAGAATTTTGTTTTAAAGGTAAGAGATTTCCATAGCTATAATATGGAAAGCCTAATGTTTTATATACATGAATAATGTTATATTTCATTTTATATTAAGGGATAATAAATAGAAATTGGGTATTTTATAGGTTATTTTAGACCTTTGATCTAGAAGCACAAAACCAACTAAGTAATCTTTTAACATACATACTTCTTTGAATCTTTTTTCTGACAAATAAATTGTTTTCTATTTTAAATTGAATAGATAGAAAGTGTGAGTTGTGTTTCACATTTCCTAAAGATGTTTTCAATTATTGTACTGCATTCCTGTTTTATATCTGAGAACTTGAACAGGTGTCCAAAGTGTGCACAAATTTGATGGGAAATGCTGGCAGTAGAGATGTATACTTGATTATGACTGCCTAGCCATATGATTAAAAATGGTTGATAATCTATAATATGAAATCACCTGATGTGATATTGATTTCAATAGGATTTAAGTGTCATTTACTTAATTTTGATAAGGGCTCATGGAATGGGTGCAGACTTAGTTATGCTTGGAGCAGTAGTGACCAGGGAGGCAGCGCCAGTGGGGCACCATTACCCTCCAGGCACAGTGGGTCGCTGACACTTACCGAGAGGGTGTGGTGCATGATGGCAGAGGCAGTCTGATATTCCTGCTGCCACATGCTGAACCGGGCCAAGCTCCTCCCCTCTCCCTCTCAGTAAGCTCCAGCAGCCCACTGTGTCAGTAAGCCATGTTATTGACTGCTGCTGGCTTAGAATGGGCACACTTAAGTCACTGAGACTTAATGAAGTCTGACTGTATCAGAATTATGAGAATGCATATTGTCCCTTTAGTTTTCAGAAGTCTGCCTTTAACTTCTGCATACCTGTGTCTCCTTTCAGAAAAGTTTTCCTTTCAGTGTAATTATTTTTTTATGAAAACTGAACTATAACACCATTTTTATGTCTTGGAATGGAGATAGTAAACCCTTCAAGAGTCCCTATTTTCCAGGGACATCCCTGATTTAGAGAAGCCATCCCGGTTTCTGATTTAATCCTGGAATGTCCCACTTTTCCTTAGGATGTTCCTATTTTCATTGGAGAAATGTTAGAGGGTATGGAGTTATCCACCCCCCGAGCATGCTGAAGGCAATCCTGTATGGGGAAGTTATTTTATGTTTAATGTTTTATTATGTTTTTATATATGTTGGAAGCTGCCCAGAGTGGCTGGGGCAACCCAGTAAGATTTGTGGGTTATAAATAGTAAAATTATCATTATGGAATGGGATGTCCCTATTTTCATTGGAGAAATGTTGGAGGGTATGAGGTAATAGAAATGTGTGGGTGGCATAACAAAACATTAAATTTCTTAATGATTAAAATATACTTATAATTTATGACATAGCATAACAGTGTTTGCTCTCTTTGAGAAAGATCAGTTTCTAACTTAATAAACCAGAGATTCTATACTATTTTTTTTTTCTAGAATTATTTTCCAAATGGTTACTTCCATTAAAATTACTTCTTGACAGTTTTTAAAGCTTGGCCATATGTTTGAGGCTTTCTTATCCATTGCTAGCATTCATGTACTAGCAGTTTTATTTAGATTCATGGCTTTCCTTACCCCATGGTATCAATATTAATATAGCTCAATATTTATATGTTTGTATAGGTTGATCATTCTCTGACCACAAAACTCATCTACATACTTCATCTAGTTTAGATACAGATGAAGACACTCTAACCCCCATCCTGGAGCTATGCTATGTACAAATTGCCTGCCACAAACAGCTCCAAAACCATTGGCACTAAAAGAACTATAACAAATAGCTACCCTGAGTCATCATTTAGGATACCTTCAACAGTCTCTCTTTCTCTGAACCTTCTTGTTTGTTTTGGACTTCACATAACAAAAAAACAAAACTTCACAGGCCATAGGCTTCGTTTTTCCAAAGGATTTTTTTTGGGGGGGGGTGGGGGGAGCATTTTACAGAAGGAGTTATTGAATAAAAAACTACTCCTTCAGGAAGAGTATTTTCTACTCCATTCCAGACCTCATATGCCTCAATAGATCCATACAACTTTTTGCAAAAGTGTGATAAATATCCACAAAGTTTTGGTTGCTCATTTTTTTAGAGATGATAAAGGAGTGTCTAGCTCAAAATTTTGAGCACCTGAGATATGTTTCTAATTCATTGTTATTAACTACCACTGTATGCAGGGTGCTTCTTCATTTTTCTATAGTCCTAAATTTCTTCACCAAATGTTTGGGCTTACAGGTACAGCCCTGAGTTAGCAAAAAACCTGTGAAAACTTTTACTTCCAAATACTTGTGACGCTTGAGGCTGGTCTCAGAAATATATTCTGCTGCATATTCACCATCAGTTGCCTATTTGTATTTCTTGGGCTGTGCAAACTGACTCCTAAGACATCTGTAGAATAAAATACACATTCTCACAGACATGCTTGCTTTCCGTTCACCTCAGAGCTGCTTATGAAACAATAGTGTGTGTCTGACGGTTTCCTTCAATCCTATCGAATCATGACTTTTCTTTACTTTTCTCTCAGTCAAATTTTCCCTGTATTAGTAGAGGATTTAAAGCAGAGATAAAACAGGGAGAAGGAGTGGAGTGTTATAAACTTTCACTGCTCGCTGTTTCTCTTCTTCAAATCCTCCTGGGAAACTGCTTTCCCAGTTGCTAGATTCTAGGAAACCAGGTTGGAGTTATCTATTCACCACCTCCCTCAGTCTGCAATACACTGTTCTGGAGCCTCTAGAGGCAGGTTGGGGGAGCTGCAGATGAGGCACAATTCTGCGCATGTGCAAGCAGAAGAGGTATATTTTGGATCCCAGCCAAAAATGTCCCTGTGCCTCAGCGCTGGAAGCCCTGTGCCCTATATTTGTTCTTGATTGTGCAATACAGTGAAACATCATAACAGTTTCAAAAATTGCTATCTAGCAGTAACAAGTTTAAAATCATTTCAAAGAAGATAAAATAGTAGAAAAACATGGCATTTTTAGATTATTGTGTTCAAAAAAATAATAATACTTGACTTGCTGTACATTTCCTTTTTGTTAATAATTCAGCTCCTGTTGGAGGAATTATTCCCATTATTTAATATAAGAGAAATTGATTAGTTAGGTACTTTTAGGAATGCAATCTTTAGACTTTTTTTCAATATTTTGAATTGATGTTGATGTCTGTATCTTCTGCAATGTTGAACCTCCAGTGCAATTGTCTGTATTTTGGAGCCAATATAAAAACTCCTTTACTTCATTTACCCCTCCCCCTTATCTCTTGTTGTATGATCTTTTTCCTCTTTCTTTGCTTTTCGCTCCCCATTGTTTATTATTCCAACCCACTGCATTTTGTTATCTGCTTTATTATGTTACCTGACTTCCACTTTTCCTGTTATATAGTTTTGCCTGTTTTATTTCTCTGACCTAGGTGCTTAGCAAACATAGTGTCTGAATTCCATTTTGAGAAGAAAATATTGCAACAAGCCTTTTCACTTGTGGGTTTCTCATTTTCTCTTGTATCTTTTCTGCTTACACTTGTATGCATTCTATGAATTTCTAATCAAAACACTTGCGCAATATGCCATTTTAATAAATGGGGAATTAAGGCACAGAAATATTAAGCCTCCAGCTCAGGGCTTTCCAAACTGTGCGTTTGCGACACATTAGCGTGTCGGCTGCAGTGTGTAGGTTTGTCACACAAATGCTCCCCATGCTCCTTGCAGGGCTGGAAACCTCTGGCTTGCTAGTAAAACTGATTTACTGTGTCGCGAAATGATGCTGTGTCGCGAAATGATAAAAAGTGTGTCACCAACATGAAAAGTTTGGAAAGGCCTGTTCTAGCTCAAGGTTAGAGAGGTAGTCTTATGTCCTATTGACCTGTTGGGTGACCAGCGTCTGCAGCTAACTACTTGTTAGCCAGCCAAATGACAAGAGATCTGCCCAGCCTTTTACTCTGTCTGAAAATGTGCACTTTACTTTGAACCAATTGGAATCTTCCATATTGTCAAAATGAGTTACCTTTTAAGACTATCTGTTATTGGATGACATCAAATAGTGTCAGCTCATTTTTGCAACGGAATTCTGCTTTTGCAACAGAATTCCTTCCCAACCCCCTGTGTATTCCATAAGTCTGCTCCAGAATGTTGAGGAACTTTCTGGAGCAGGGTGGGTGGGGCCTGCAGGAAAGAGGCAAGGAGAGGAAGTTCAGAGGAGCTTCTTTGGGGGGCCTTTGGTGGTGAGGAGGGGAGATAGAAGTCCTGTTGCATCTAGTAGGGCAGCATGGGATATTATGTATTCCTAGTATTGCCTATTTGTTATCCAGTCCATTCTAGTAGGAAGCTTTTCCATTATTTACATAAATTTAAATGTTTTATCTGAATCACATACAAAACTTTGGACTTGATATTATTTAGTAAGCTGATTTACCATTTTTATAAAAATATAAATGATAAAAATGAAGATTCTTTAGTGTATAACTTTTTTCTGCTTACTTTTAAATTTTCTTCCTAGCAATATGAAAGCTTGATAAGCAGTAGCTACAGAACTGTTTCTTCATTCCTCTGCACAATACAGAATTACCGTAACATAAGCAAGGAAAACAACAAGGAGGCTCGTATTGAAAGCAAAACTAAGACGTGTCTTGGCTATTGTTAAGTTGCTGTTGGTATGGCATTAAAATTTTCTGGCTGGGCAGCAAAATTATTTAATTGGGAACTAAGGACTGTGTCTAATATCCTAATTTCTTTTAACATGGGGCAGCTGTATATAATTCTGCCAGTTATCACTAATATTTCGCAGGGCTGAAAGCTTTGCAATACTCATGTCTCTAATTTGTGTGCTTGACACTCTTCAACCATCGCACATAGCACAACTTCACTGACCTGGCTTAAAGACAAAGACATTTGTCCTATCTTTGTGTCAGTACTTCATTCGTCATGAACCAAATCCAGGATTTCAAATATATTATGGTTTATGTATTTTTTAAAATATTAGTAACAACTATAGCATGCACACTTTCAGTACTGAATCCGTAGTTAAAGAGAAGAATTCAGCAAACGAGTCATAATGTGATCCAGAAATAAGAGTCTGTGTCCTTGTTCCCTAGAAGTGTGTCAGAAAGTCAAATTGATGTCTTGCATGCACTGCTAACTGACTGTGTGGAAATTTTTTTAAGTTCACTTTTTTCTTTATTCTTCTGTCTTTTTTATCCATCTTCCCCCATTGTAGCAAATTAGACGCCCGGATGAAAGCAAAGGAGTTGCTAGTAGAGTTGGATCCCTCAAAGTAAATATGTTTCTAACTTTTATTTTGCAAGTTTTCTTCTATAGCCTACACTTTTATTTTGGAGGGAGCGGGGAGGGGAGGCAGAGGGTGGGGCTATTATCTTTCTCACCATTTCATTGTTTTTATTTCAGTGTTTTTATCACTGTTGGATCACATTTTGTTTGTTTCTGTGCTACCCAAGAGCCACCATAATGCAGTTAGCTGAAGGCAAGTTGCCAAGTGCCTAGCTCTGGATGTTACTACGTATCGGGGGGGGGGGGCGGGGGAATAGCCAAAGTTTCCTTAAGGAGCCTACCATTTGTGAATAATTAACACTTCTCTGATAGATGGCAAGAATAAAATTATGTTCATGCTACATTTATATAAAAACAATGACACGTTCTTCTCTCTTAAACCACTTAGTGGCACTAAAATGGCTTAGTTTCATTTATTTAAATAGGATAAGGTTGCTTAGATTCAAGTTTTGTCGTTTAAGTGATTTGTGGATGAAGTCAGATTAAAACATGCAGTTTTCCTGTTTCAGATGTAAGATTGTTGATTGACTTCTCAGTTTTTACTTTGTACTTTAAAAATACTCATTTTGTAATCAAATTAGCTGAATTTGTTGTGTGTGTATATGCTTAAGAAGAGTGAAAATGGGAAATATGGGGAGAGAGATCTTGTGAGACATTTCTGAATAACAAGGCTGTTAAAATTACTGCAGTGCTAGGCCCCTTTACTGCCTTCTTTGTTCATTTTAAAGAATTACACAATGTCTGGTGAGCTGGATCCATGCTAAGTTAGTTGCCTTTTGATTTCCACTGAAATCAAAAAGACTTAAATTAAGGCTGACTTTCCCCATTCGTTTTAATGGGAACTAAGTGCAACTACTTAAGTCAAAACTGTAGCAAAATCAGTCAGCTTCCTAAACCAGTTTCCATCTATAGTTTATCACATTGAGTTCCAAGATTATTATTTAATCTGTCCTTGCCCAAACAGTCTTCTGAGAGATGCTGTTATGTTATTTAAAAAACACATCTAAAAATCCAGTTTATCAACATGTTTTGAACCCATGGCATGGCATAGGTTACCTTGTTAATATTTAGCAATAATTGTGGCCTCTCGTTTTTAATCCTTGCACTATTTCACTTCTCACTTCAGTTTTTTGTTTTTTTTTGCACCACATGAAGCACTAATTTTCTTTCTTTTTTCTGCACTCTCCTTGCCAATCCTGCCTTCTCAATTTTTTTCAAAAATATATTTTGTGTTTGTGCGTGTGCGTGTGTATCACCTTTATTCCAGGACAAGCCATCCTCTCTTTTCTCTTAATACCGCTCTATACAGCTGCTCCGTGTGAAAGTGTTGTTGCACTGAGCATAAACAGGGGGAAGGGAAAAGTGTAATTATGCACCTATTTCCCATATTCAATTCCATACAATTGATTTCATAATGGAAAAAAAGGAAAAAGTTGCTATTACGCTTATGCCAATGATGCTGAAAGGCAACTACAACATTCCTCACTGTCTTTCTGTGAGGCTGATTCCCCCCCCCCCTTTTTTAATTTATGGTTGTGGTGCAGTCGAAGATATACTTTGCATTGCTGGATACTTTTGCTGCAGTGGACAGAACAAGTTTCAGTCCACGTTTAATGGAAAATAAAAATAGCCATTGAAAATATATGTACATAATTAACTGTGAATCCAGCTTTCAAATTGTATTCCAAGAAAAAATATCTATCCTTACCGCAAACTTGTATGCAAGATTTGTAAGTTTATACTTGAATAAATGCAGCACCTTGGGTTTTGAATTCAGTGGATTGGATCCTAAGATCAGTGAAAACAAGGAAGCTATTAGAAGGAACTTTTGCTATTCCCTCCCCACCACAGCCAACTGCTCCTCCCCAGGCCCTTCCAAGGGAGGGAGGGAGGGCAGCCTCAAACCAGGCATTCATAAAAGGTGTGTATTCCTGGTTTTGAGATGATCCCATCCAGCAGCCCCATGCTCCACCTTGGAGAGTTTTTTCAGAGGTTCAGACTACTGCAGCAGAATGAGGAGATGGTAAACTTTCCTTCTGTGAAATCCCATGCATTCACTTATCCTTGGATCCAAGTTCATTTACCCAGTGTCTTTTGAAATTTAGGTCATCTTTCAAAACCTATTGATACTTTCGTTATATTTCTTAATTCTGTACTAAATATAAGAATTGTTGCTGTTAGCGTTCAGCAGTAGCCAATTTAGGCATCAGAATGAGCTATGAACATTTAGAAATTGCATAGAAGACCCTATATTTGGTACTGCACCCACTGAAAACAATCTACAATATTTCAGCAGTCTCCTTGCTACAAACAATGCTTGAAAATTAGGAAGTTTGCTAAAGGCAATGATCACTACACAACCTGTATTTACTAACTGAACTAACTTTTACATGTTGAAAAAATAATTGCTGATTTAACCAAATGAGTTGCTTTTCTTGTCAGAGTATATGGAGCATATATTTGTGTTGATAAAATGTTTGATGTATTGCAAAGGCAGTGAGAAATGTGTTGCGCTATGATCTTATCTTTTTTTATAAAAAGAACGGAAACAACAAACATGAAAAGAGAATAGGTATAATTTTCAATTCATTTTCTGATGTTTACATGTAGCTCCATCGAAAGCTGGAGGAGCTCAGAGATCACCTAGAAGGAAATGTCAAAGGATGCTCTCTCCGAGTAAATGTACGATTTCACTCGGTGATTTGTTTTTTAAAAACTTCCGTTGACTGGTAACACCAAATCTGATTGGTTTGTCCTCTCATCCCCATCTTTTTTCCCTTTCTCTCTTTTCCCTTCTTCTGTTTCTTTTTCTAGCTGGGGTTTCATTCAAATATCCATGAAAATTTAGCATAATATCACAGGGTTTAATTTAAGAGAAAACCCTAACATGCGTTAAATATTAAGTAAATTTTGGGCTTTCCCATTGAACAACAACAAAAAATCCTTTCCAAAATTAAACCATCACCTGAAGTCATTCCTAATTGTAAAGCAAGTTTCAAGGCTAGGGTAGCTAACTTGTGATCCTTCAGGTTGTTGGACTAGTGTTCCCATCATTTCTGCCTATTGACAATGGTGGCTGGGGTTGCTAGAAGTTGGAAACCAACAACATCTGGAAGGCCACTCCTACCCTAGGCATCAGGTTAAGTCATGGCTGGGGAACCTTGATACTCCAAATATGGTTTGACTCCAACTCCCAAAAGCCTCCATCAGCGGTCAGGGATGATGGAAGTTGTAGACCAACAACATCTGAAGATCCAAAACTTCCCCTGTCCTCATTTAAATGAACACTTTTTAGATCATCTGTACCTTCGCTTTTTTACCACTTTCTTTGAAATTCTTTGTTTTTAACTTCTAGAACTGCACTAACATTACGGATTTACAACATGGGGGGAAAGTGTTATTCCTCGCAGCTAAGCTATATATTACATGCAGTTGGTTAGTGAGGTTTACTAAACTAAACATAGTTTCACTAAGTTTTGTTTAGTGAAAAACAACCTCTAGGTGCTTTTCCCCTCATGGATGGGACAGCAGCTTGGAGCATGTGGTCTTGCAATGTACAGTTAGTAGGAAGCAAAGAGATTAAGCAACTACATGTAATGTGCAGTTTGGCTCCAAGTCTAGGAATAGCAGTGGCAGGAGCACTAGATAGTTTAAAAATAAAAATCAACCACACAGGGCAAAGTACAAGAAAAAATATCACTTCTAGTTTGACACTAAGCATTACAATAAAAACATGGAAAATGCACCAAGTTCTGAAAATGGAATAAGAATTGCACATCTGCCACTTTACAGTAATGTCCACATACCCTTTTTCATCCATTGTCTTCAAGGTTGTGGATGCATTGTATAATAGATCACAAGTTTGATTCAAGATCCAGAATAGTAATATCATTGACAGAAAGTGGTTGTTTTTTAAATCACCAAATATATACCATCTGGACATAGAAGTCAAATCCCAATGGTCAGATGTAAGGAGATTGTGCTACTTTATTTTCCCCAAATGTCAAAGAATATGCAGAATATCAATATTTTGCTATTGTTTTGTTTGCTTGCTTGCTTGCTTGTTTGTTTTTTAAAAGATCAACTCAGAAAATGCAGCATCATTTAGATTCTTTGTTAAAACTACATGTAATAATGATGCCAATTCCAGAAAAAGAGCTAGGGTGGAAGCAACCTTTGTGGGTTTTTCCTGCCATTTTGAATTCATTCATTCTCTGAAGAAAATGAAAGGCTAATTCTTAACTCCATTTCTCCCGTGTCATCATTTTTGCAATAATAATTAACACATAGACAGAAAATTGATTAGTGATCCTGAGTTTGGGCAGATATTGTTTGAATTTTCTCTCAAGTTGTAGTATAAAAGCAAACCATACACTACTCATAAATTTTGATGAAATGGTTTGAGATTGAAACATAAAATTGTTCTCTTTCACACTGCAATATTTAATGTTGCTGAGGAGAGTTACTTTATGGACAGAGAAAATAGCACAGGTGCCATGAATAATCTTGTGGCGGTTGGGGTTCATCTGCCAGATTTCATATGGCACTTGCAGCATATGTTTTGCTTATGAGGATGGATGGAAAAGAAGATGGACTCACTGATCAAACCACACAGTGATACAACTAAACAATGATACAATGACAAAACAACAATATAACTTATTCGTTGAAATAATCTGAGACAAAAGCAAAGGGGGAAAAGTAGGTGAGAGTTGAAGTTCATTGTCATATATACCAACCTGGTTTTGGAAAAGGATTTATTGCAGATGTACAGTGGGATAGATGTATGGTATTTTAAGCATTTTGTTTAATAGCTTTGGCTACTGCCTCTCCCAAATAAATTGAAAACTAAGGTAATTCATAATTCTGTGCCTATTTAAGGTGGAACCTTTGCATTGTTTCAAACGCTGTATCTGTTGCATTAATTAGTCGCCTCACTAATAAACCAAAAGGACATTTTGGCTGTCTCAAACTTTTAAACGTCAACCTTTTAAACATGCTAAACATTGCCAAAAATATTAAATTTAAAGGACCCTTTTTAAATGTTAATCTTCTTACATCACAGAAAAAAAGTATCCATAGTTTTGTGTAAATTAAGTTCTTAATAAAGCAATGAATGATAATATTTTTAAACATTTTAAGGATTATGCACAGGTCCCAAGATTTGTTTTGTATATGAGCTTTTTTTCTTTTTTTAAAGATCTCTTTCTGAGTCACTGTGCTCTTTCCACTTCAGTCTGTGCTCCAAGTTCTTGACACTACCATCAGATTGCCCAAATGTTGCCTGAACATTGCCAAAGGACAGCTGTTAATGATCAACATCTAATAATAATTAATAATTAATAAAAAGTAGAAAACCAGGAAACATAGGTGTGAATATAGTAGATTAGATGCATATGGTTGGAAAAAGTAACAGTATAAGCCCTGCCCCAGCTCTGTGCTCCCTTTAGTGTCTAGGATAATGAGCATGTTTTTTAAAAATCCATTGGAAAAAATCGCAGCAATTAATTTAATGGAACAGCATGCAGGGTGTAAATTAAAGACACCATTGGAGTAGGTCTTCATCTGCCTCTGTTTCTCAGTGACTGGATTTAGGGGTACTGTTTGTTCCCTCAATTATGTCTCAAGTTTAAGAACATTTAGTTCTTCATCGGCAGAAGCAATTAAGAATTGCGGCAAATACTATTTGCTTTTCCCCATTCTTATCTCTAGTTCGGTTCTGGTTTGATTTAGTAGCCATTTTACACTGATTGAACTGACACCATTTTTCTACCTGTCTATCTACCTACTTATTGTTTACATTTATATGCTATCTGGAACTCAAGGCAGTGGACATGGGGTTCCCAAGCAGTCTCCCATCCAGGCACTGACCAGATCCCAACCTCCTTGGCTCAAGCAAGGCCACTGCTCCATATTCCTTCAAACCATGCCTTGAAACCCTCAATACTGGCCCTGTAAGGGAGGTCAGTATTATTATACCCATATTGCAAGCGTGCAGGCACTCAGGCTGTGAGACAAAGGCTTTCCTAAGGGAGTTCATAAGAAGAAGAGAGACAGATTTATCTTGGAACTTATCTTTCATACAGCTATGATTAACGGTTACTGACATGTCATGCAGTAAACTTTTGAACTGTTACTCCATTTTCTAGTTGTATATAGAGAAAAGTAATTTAGTGTTGTTTTTCAAATGATGAAAATATATTAGCATGAGAGGAGGCAAAGGAAACTTTTATGGTAGCTAATGTCAGCAGGAATAACTTTCTAACACTTAAAAGGCAAGTTTAGCTTAAGTATAATGAGACCACAGAATAATTTGACCACACAAGAGATATAGGATTCTTCGCACCACAGGCTTATATATAAGCATATATATTAACATAGTTTGCTGAAACGTGTATATGAATAAAGGAACCAGAATAGCTCTGCCTTGTCAGATATCATTAAAAACACTTGCACCAAGTCAAACTAAGAGAACTCATCAAAATAAATTTGTTTTGGATTACCTCCTTATCCTGTGCAGTATATTATCCTAAAACAACTTCTGATATCACAGCATAAGCTGCCTATATGAAAACTGACCACATGGTTTACAAATGAGCATTTTTGTGCTGTTTATTCTTATTTCTCAGGGTTACTGGTTTCAGTATCCCCAGTAATTTCATATGCTGAAATCAAAGTCAAATATTTTCTCAGGGCATAGCATAAAAATGATAGCCAGAACCATTTAATGTCATAACACCATGTATATCAGTGTGCATATGCTTTATTATATATAATGGATATATGTAATGACACTCATCTAAAATATTTTAATTGATTTAATCACCCCGTCTCAGGGTGGTTAACAGGCTTAAGTTCTTTGTACATCTTCTGAGTATGACTAATGTTAGATACCACGCTTAGTTATTATTTTATTTATTCCTGCTTAAACTTTTAGAGCAATTCCTCAGAAGACAACTTACAAGTAAAATTCTAAAGGCAAAATAATTGAACAACTTACATGTAATAAAAGCCATATCACATAAAATTATATACAGTATAAGGAGTCATCAGTTAAAAACTTGGTGAAATAAAAATATATTTAGGGTCCCCTAAGAGATTGCAGCAGAGTCTGTCAGCCTGAGTTCTTAGAGTATGGCATTCCACAACTGGGGGGCCACAATTGAAAAGGGCCTATTCCTGGTACCCACCAGGTTTATTTATCATAGTGGCAGGCCAGAGGAAATCTGTAGCCAGCCTTAAGGCCCAGGCAAGTTATTATAGGTGTAGGTAGTCCATCAAAGAACCTAGTCTTAAACCATTCACAGCTTTACAAGTAAGTGCTAGTGCTTTAATCTGAGCCTGGAAATTGAGTAACCATTGCAAGAGATGCAAATTCAGTTTCATGGTTTTTGGAAATTTCAGGGTTATGGTGAAAAGCACAGAATGTCTGAACAGGAATGGCACTGCCTGTGTCATGAGACGGCACCACACCCAGGGCATCATTGTGGTTGTTGGTTTGTTTTTTATAAAAAGATGACTTGGCCAACAATGGCCATGGAACAAGACTATGTCATGACATAGTATCATTTACATTTGGGTATTGTGTAGAACACAAGAAGGCAGTGGGCTGATGATTGGAGCTGTGTTGCCACTTCAAGCAATGACATTCTTTTTCTGTTTAAGGAAGAAAAGCTTATGAAAATAACTGCTGCCTCAAATACTGCAAAGCCTCTTACCCCCATAAATATTTTGAATCTACCCTCCCTTGCAAAACTGACAGACACATACACACCTTGCAATTTCATGAGGTACAAACTATACCCTAAAGTGAAAGGGAGATTTTCATCACAGTTCTCCTGTAGTATGGAGCAGAACCTTAGTCTCACAATGCCACTTCTGGACCTGCCACACCTAGGCTTGCCATATTTCAAAAAAGGAAAATTCCTGACACCCACAAATTGTAGAGCTTTTGGGGAGATACAGAATGTAAGAATAGTGGTTTTTAGTTTTTCCACTGCTTTTTCCATCGCGTTGCCATACATCCTGGTTTTCCCTGACATTTTGCCAGTTCGGCAAAATTCCCCCATGCCATTTTTACACCTGAAAACCAGGACATGTCAGGAATTTTCCTGACATATGGCAAGCCTAGCCACTCCAGAATGGATCAGTGCCACCATGCCTCCCAATTCCCACTCCAGCAAGAAGTTTAGTATGTCCTTAGCACACATTCCCACAGATGAACATTTTCCCTTGCCAGTTAAGACTGTCTCAATCAATTGATCCCCTGAAACTGGGGATAGGGAACCTGTGGGGTAGATCATGAATACATTAAGGCTACAATCCAAAAACAGATCCCCCAAATCAGTTAAATTTACTCTTGTGTAAGTATGATTATGATCAGGCTGTAGAATTTAAATAATAGTAAACCTGGAGTATTTGCCCATATAAATCTTCAAGTTCTTTTGTATGTATATAGCTTTTTTAAAAGTTGACAATTATGGATTTCTGAAATCAAGATAATCAGTCATCCCAGAGGGTGCTTCTTATTAGGAAACAAAGTAAGATGTAAGTTCAGTTTTAAAGTACTTGTATTTTAGAGTTTCCACCTTAAATGGCCTAATCTATTAAAAAAATGTGTATGAAAAATCTGGTTTTGGGAATGAAATGAACCCCCTGCTAATGTCTCAGTGCTGGAACCACCTAAACAGAAAACCTTCTAAGACCTACTGTGCCATCATTTCTTTTTTAACAATGTTTTCTTTTCCCCACTGCACAACCAGGCTCGGCTCCCTTCGTGCTCATCCACCTATAGTGTTTCTGAGGTATATTTTGCACGTGATCTGTCACAGTCAAAATTGTCACTCATCACCCTTTATTTTATTTTATTTTATTTGGTCTTGCACCATACACAAGTGAGGAAAAATCAGTTTGTGCGATTGGTTCTGCATGATAACCTGCAACCATGTCCAGCATGGTTTAATACCACCATAGCAGTTTGAAATCACCCTGGTGTAAATGCCAGCACTTACTGCATAGCACTATACCTTTAATGGGAGACACATTTGATAATCTATGATTATGCTGTGTAATTACTACACATAAATATAACATGCTCTACAGCTTTTTAAAAATGTTCCTTCCACAAGTTCATGAACTCTGATGATAACAAGGCCATCCAGAAATTAAAAACTTCCTTCAGATTAATAGTTACCTTTTTATATATGAATTACTTTGAGGATATATAGATTTAATACTGAATATAGTCACATTAAAATCATATGCACACAAACTGTCCCTGTGTTTTCAGGGATAGTGGTAGAATTGCTTGTTGTTTCATCCAACAATGCTTTCCCTTAATTCTTCTTTTTTTGAAATAGAATGCTTGCAAATATTGGACAAAGTTTCTCTATAATGGGAAATATTCAGAAACACAAATCAAATACATCTGATAAATCTCTTTGAAACAGGATTTATGATGTAGTATCTGTTCCTTTAAGAAAGCACTGTAAGATATTTTAGGTGTAATATCTATCCCAGAGACTGCCAATGCAGCACCTCTGTGTTGTACTAATGCCTCCTGTGGTTCCCATGGAAAGTCTCCGTAAATATCCCCTCAAAGATTCCCAATGCATGAGAGATTGTTTGCTTTTCCTGCTCAGCTCCCATCTGCACTACTAGCTCAGCCTCTCCTCCCTTGAACATGTCTCTTAAACATGCCCACATTTTATTAGATGGCAAAACTGGACACTCGCCCTTCCTTCTGTCCTGAGCAAATGAAAGGTGCAAAGAGCTTCTCTGTGAGCGTTCGGCTGGTTTAGGTGCCTTTTTTTCCATTTTGGGGAGGCGGAGGGGACATGCCTGCATTATTTCGTGATTTCTGCTCTTTTAGATGTTGCAACCATTTTGTCTTATGCCGCACACCCCACAGCCGCCATTTTGTGACTGGTGCCTACGGCACATTCTCAAAACTGCCAATGTGCCCACTGGCCCAAAAAAGATTGCAACCCCTCTTCTATCCTATGCAGATGTCTACTAACAAATTACTATGCATCCTTTGCTATTCAAACATCAGAACATAACTGTTATATAGAAAATGCATACAGCCAGCCTCCCTCCTGTGCTTACAGAGAATTTCCACAGGCAGACATAGAAGAACTCCCCATAGGCATTGTTTTCAGCCCTTCCTTCCCACCTCTAGCCAGGTGTGGTGCTGCTGTGGTAGGCAACACATGTGGCTACTTCCCAATAAACGAGACCTTCCCATACCTTAGTTATCCACTGACCTGCTCTGTACATATACTCATGTTCACTTATTCATGCTCTTTGTGGAAGTAGGCTGCACACCAGAGGTCTGGAGAAGATCAGATTACTGAAGAACTAAGTAAGGTGTTGAAGGAACTCGCATTATAAGGAATAGGCAGGTCTGTTGCAGTACAGTCAGCAGAGTGGCAGCATGCCTATTAAGTTGGATGAGGTCTCATTAGACTGCAGTGGGGATCCTTTTAAAGTTAGAAGAACTCTTTATATATGGGAAGGAATGGATCATGCTAGATATAATTACAAATGCTTGCTAAGTATCTACCAGTGTAGCCAATATAGCTGGCTGGATTTACTTTTCTTCCATAGAAGTCAATGGTTATCTGTAGTCCATGCGGTCTGGAGATAGGTCAGTTTTATCAAGAGAAATGATGCAGATTGTAGTTTGCAGCCCTGCAACTGCGTTCAGTACCTGGAAAATGATGCTAAACTCTTTTTTAAAAAATCCCTTAGCTCACTAAGAGGTGTGATGTTGCACCAGCTCAAGGGTTCCTGGGACATTGTGCACATAATAGCTGAATGCCCCTGACAAACAGCAACTGTGTCGTGTATGAAGAAAGCACCAATATATCTGCCCTGTTCTGCTACAGAGATTTATAGCCAAATCCATCACTGACAAGAGAAGACCAGTCACTCTGTGAACTGCTGTGCGCATTTAAAAATATACTAAAGTGACAATACATCTGATATTCAGTGTTTGTTTCATTATATTGTACAATTGAAAGGGCTAGAATTAGGGCCGTTTTTTTTACCACGGCTTTCCTGAACTTTAAATGCATGTGGCTTTCCTTCCCCCCCCCAAAAAAAATACATGCAGTCGCTCCATATTAAAAACACAGAAGCCATTAGTACCTTTATCTTCAAAATAAGATGATATGAGAACTTGTGGAACAAGGTTCTATCTCCCCCACCCCATCCCCACCCCAACTAGGCTTGCTTTGTTTGTTTCTTAAGTTGGCCCGATGTTTATTGTCATGTTTCCCTGTCAGTTCCAAACAAGCAGCTACATAAACTTAGTTAGCCTTATTACTTGGGTTGATGGAATGGGATATGGACTAATGAGACTACTCAATATTTTGGCAAGCTCTGTTATTATCAAGTCAGTTTTTTAATCCCTATAACAACCCTGAGCCATTTCACCCTGAGCTTCATTTTTTCCTGCCCCTTACTAGGACCCAAAGTAAATATTAGAAGTTGAAAACATTTTTTCCTTGTTTATACATGGGGAGGCATATACAGGTTTAGTCTTGACTTAGCAAGGATCACTATGATGAGCAGTGGCAACTGTTGCTTTAGTTGATGTGCTTATCTGAACACCCGCTGCTGGAGACAAACAGGAAGACCATAATCTTAATCGCCTGCATAGTTGCACCCCCTGGCATTTGGTTGGCCACTGTGAAGCACTTGCACATGTTAGGCATGATATACAGAAGACCTGAGTTCATCCTGTCATCTTTCAAATCTTGCACTCACAAGAGGGCTTCTGATCTAGTAGACACTTTTGCTAACAGAAGAGGGAAAGATGCTTGGGGTGGTTTTTGTTTTGTTTTTCTTTATTTCCCCTTGTAGCCCTCTTCTACCCTGCTCTGGAGCATATGGGGGGGGGCTGCATGGGGAGAAAAAATTGGCAAAAATTGCCTCACCCCTTATTCCATTACCAGAGGTATCCACTGAGTCAAAAGCCATTCCCTGACTACCAGTTGGACTGTACTCCTGATATTTGGAAAATGAACCTCTCTATGTGTTTTCATGGAAAACTGAAACTCTTGAGAAGACAATATTCCAAAAGGACTGGTTATATGAGTTTTATGTCTTCTTTGAACTGAACATAAACCTAATACATTTTGTTGATTCCTTAAACAAATTTATTAGTCTGCAGGGTTTATGTGACTGATTAAAGTATAGTATGTTCTCTACAGACATCTGCTGATGCGTATGTTGTTTCTTTGGTTTTTCTAGTGAATATTGTTTGTGGGAAACTATGCATATTCTTGCATTAGCAGATGCCCCTTTTTCCATCTTCTTTTTCTTGCATTTTAAAAAGTCACTTTTACATGTCTTCCTTTATAGTTGATCCTGATGGATATTCATGTTCTTGGAATTGTTCCATCATGTAAATGCATCGCAAACTTTCAATGCTGTTACAGCTTGTTGAAAGTTAATTTCACCCATGTCATTAAAAGGATGAGAGCTTTAAATTGCAAGAAACCACAATGAACTGTTTCCAAGAAACAACAACAACTTGGGTTTAACAGAATGAGTGTCTATTATAGTTACAGGACACTGTATTATTATGGGATCTTTCCATAGATTATCAGTTCCTTATGTTCAGTGAAATAAGTGCCTCTACCAAGATAATAGCTATAGGGAAGCATTCAACATGACACTATTCTGATTGTTCTATCAGCACAAGCATTTATGCTTGCCAGGCAAAATGATGCCCCCCTCTTCTTTCCCTTCGTGTTTTTCTGGGGGTTCTTCTGATCCTCCAGAGCAGATTTGGGGGAGGCACAAGAGGTGCACAGAAGAGGAGAGGAGGGAAGCCCTACAGTGCTAGCAGGACCCCTTGCACTGGCTTCTGTGCAGGCCCCAATATTTCCTTCAGAGACCAAGGGCACCAACTAAGTTGACGCATGAAATGAAGTCCTCTTGCACTATGAGATCCCCTCTGCTGCCTGTGCGTCCCCAAATCTGCTCTGGAGGGTTGGTGAAGAAGGGGAGAGTCTTGTTGCACAAGCAAATCTTGTTTCCCAGTGGCATGAGTGAGCTCACAGTGCCCGGGGCGGGCACAAGTGTGCTGGAGGGCAGGGCACATAGGGTGGAGGAGCCTGTTGAAGCATCCCAGCCCTGCCCACCCACACGGGGGAAGCCCTGCCAGCTGATGTGGCACTTGGTGAGTGCAAAGCAGATACCCCCCACACCAGTGCCCCCAGCATGGCCCTGCCTAGTGCTCCTCTCCACAAGTGCTGGTTCCTCCAGTGCTTTGTGTGTGCGCGCACCTGCTTTGGGCCCCCTCAAAAATCCATGCCCAGAGACACGGCCCCTCTGGCACACACACACACACACACTGTGCCCTGGTTGTTCCCTGCGTACATACCCCACTTCGCACTGCATTGAATTCCAGCTTTACTAAACTAAGGTTTGTATTCAACTAAGTCCTGTTCATTGAAATCAATAAACTTAAGTCATGCCCATGAGCTTCAATAAGTCTACTCTAAACTGAGTTAGTGTTGAGTCCTGAGTAAGACTAGCATTGATGACTTCAAATCTGGATTATTGCAATGCACTATGTGTGGGGTTTCCCTTGTGCTTGATCCAGAAGCTGCCATTAATGCAGAATACTGAAGCATGATTGCTGATGAGAGTGAGACTCTGTCTGAATATAATATCTAGGCTCAGAAATCTGCTCTGATTGCCCATTTCCTACTTGGCCAAGTTCAAAATGTTACTATTTGTGTATAAATTGAGACCAGTTGACTTGTGGGATCACCTTACCCCATATGTATCCACTTAACCACATTGATCTGTGAAACTGCCACTATTACAGGTGCAATAGCACCTATAGTTTGGATTTCCCTGCCTATTGACATCCGACAGGGGCCTTTGCTGTCTTTTTTCAGTGCCTGCTAAATACATACTTTGTTCAAGCAAGGCTATCCAGGCATGTAGAAGTTACATGTGTTTTATCACTTTTGGGCTACTATTGATTTTAATCATATTTAGAATGTTTTTACATACCAGTTTTAACTATTTTTGAGAATTTCAGTGTTTTATAGTTTTGTAAACTACTTAAAGGTTTTCTTACAATTGAGTGGTATATACATATTGTTAAATACCACCCTATATCAAAACAAAAGCAACAACAAGCTCTATTGTATGGATTCGTAATTTTGATATGTAAGATAAATTTCTGTTGCAGTGCATCTGAGCAGCACACACACAGCTTTGGAAGAGATTAGTTCTAGTATGCAGAAAACTTTGATTTAGAAATTTAGTTCTGACGACGCAAGGGAGACAGACAATTTGGAAGAATTCTGAAGCCTTTTCCAAAAGAAAATAAACTGTTACTGAATAGCTGCAACCAAGCTGTGTTGTAGCTTAATTGATTTGTTGTATATAGAAATATCTAGTAGTTAACTCCACTAAAATGTTTCATAATCTCAAAGCGTTATAGATTACTTGCATTAAATAGGGTTACACTTTCAATATGCCACCAAGTCAGTCCTGGACCATTAAAGTTCTGCTTCTCCAGTTTCCTAGTATGCAGGACCTATGGCTATATTATGACACTCTATATTGACTTTTATTATTAGCTATGGTAGAATTTAGTAATCTCTGAGAAAGGTTGACCCTTTGATGAATATTCTCTTATGTATAATTCTTGTCAAGGAGACTTTTAATACACACTTTATTAAACATGCAATCATAATTAAGTGTAGCTCTTTTGGTCATAGATATATCTATTCTTTTTTTAATGACATTTCATTAAAAATTTCTCACTTAAAATATTAGATCACATTAGCTGCACTCATGTATAAAATTACTTGGCCTTCAGCTCTGTATTTTATACAGTGTTGCCTATAATTGGTATGTAACTGGATGGTCCACACTGCTTATTTATGAAACTCCCCATAGATAGTTTTCAGTGGACACATTTTTTTTTAATATATATATCTGCCTTTGTATCACAGCCATTTACTGTCACCTTCAGCTTTCCCTTTCCTGTGATTCTATCCATCTCTTTCTGGCTTCTTGCATGCGCTATGTTTGAAAAATGCTGAAACAAAATAATGAAGGAAGCCTTTCAGTTTGCTTGCGGAAGGCATAGCAGCAGTCAAATATATATCTGCCAAAGCTATATCATTTCAATATACTTCAGTAACAATATCCTTCAGTTTCCAATGCGATTTTGTACAATGAAAAAATAAGTGTGAATGATCTGAGTATCCCCTGCAGTGATTTGTTGCCTCTCACAGAAGAAGGAGGAAAAAACTGTTTATAAAATTCCTGCAATAAGACTAGAACTAGAAATAAGCTTTTATATCAAAAGTTTGCATTTGTTTAAAGACAATATTATCATGGAGAAGAACAACTAATATTTTACAGCTTGCTCTTTTATTTGGCACTATTTCAAAATGCCTGTTGTGATAGAGGATGTTACTATTTAAAAAGTGGGTTATGTTACCCCAAAAGAAAAGAAGGCACAATATGCAAATAAATAATATCAACGTAAAGGTAAAGGGACCCCTGACCATTAGGTCCAGTTGTGGCCAACTCTGGGGTTGCGGTGCTCATCTCGCTTTACTGGCTGAGGAAGCCGGCGTACAATTTCCAGGTTATGTGACCAGCATGACTAAGCCGCTTCTGGCGAACCAGAGCAGCGCACAGAAACGCTGTTTAGCTTCCCGCCAGAGCGGTACCTATTTATCTACTTGCACTTTGACGTGCTTTCGGACTGCTAGGTTGGCAGGAGCAAGTCCTAGGCTCAGTGGTTTAACCCACAGTGCCACGATATCAACTATTGTCAGGTAAAGACACTGGGGGGGGGGGCATCATGAATAAAGTTGATTTTTTAATTCAGTATTTTGTATACATCTTTTAAAAGTTTCTGGCTTGGGAAAAAAGCAATAAAATGTTGTTCACAGCCACAACTACCAAGAGCCTTCAGATTGAAAATAAAACATAAATGTACATCATGAAATCAGTTCTTATTTTCCTTTGCATTTTTTTCTGGTATCAGTTTATATTGTTGGAGAAGTTGAAAGTAAAATGAGTCCTTTCCAAAAAGGGGTCATGAAGTATATCTGAAATGAATCAAGATATTTTGGTATTGATTAGAAAGCCAGAATTCTAGAGTTGGAAGGGACCCCAAGGGTCATCTAGTTCAACCCCCTGTGATGCAGGACTCCCCAACCTCTGCTTAAAACCTGCAAGGAAGGAGAGTCCACCACCTCCCAAGGGAGTCCATTCCACTGTCCAACAGCTCTTACTGCCAGAAAGTTCTTTCTGATGTTTAGTCGGAATCTCCTTTCTTGTAACTTGAAGCTATTGGTTCAGGTCCTACCCTTCAGAGCAGGAGAACCAAGCTTGCTTCATCAACCATGTGACAGCCCTTTGGATATCTGAAGATGGCTATCATGTCTCCTCCTAGTCTAGAACCATTTGTCCCTATTGAAATTCATTTTGTTAGTGTTGGCTCGGTTCTCCAATCTGTTTAGGTCATCTTGAATCCTTATTCTGTCTTCAGGTCACTATGACTTTAGAAATACCTGGCATGGTTGATATGAAAATAGTTGACTGGCTTCCACACTAGCTTGAAAGCTGATATTTGACACATTTGAAATCCAAAGCATCTTGACAGTTTTATGTTGGTTTGATTGTTTTTAAGCCTGAAGATAAGACACCTTGCAATCAGTCTTTAGTAGGATTTTTAGTAGCATTTGGAAAATGTTTATTTTCTTCCAGAATGCAGAATTCCTACACATGTGCTTGTGCATATACACAGATGAAGTGGCTAGAAAATAACGTTTTCCATTTACTTTCTATTTCTTTATTCAAACTCGTACGCCTCTCATAACAAACTGCCACACCCCACGCCAATCTGCATCAAGAAAAGCTTACTTGATGCTTTAGGTTTTCATCATTGCATGTTAAGTATCTGTTAAATATTCTTTGGTGTTGGGGTTGATGCCTAAAGCAGGGGATAGCATATATCTGTACAGTGTAAAGTGAGCTTATGAAAAGGTTTTGTTGAAAGGATATGTAGATATCCCAGCTTGGAGTTCTTCATTAATAGGGACAAATTGCAAGTAATGTTATTTGAGTGTTTTAAGAAGTTTTGTATTACAGGGCACCTCTACTTTTCTAAAAGCCTATGCAGAACTCCTTGCAGTTTGTCATCCTTTTTTCTGAGCTTTCTGTTTAATTCGTTCAGTCATCATGCAATGTAATCTTTGGCATGTTTACTTGGAACCATGTGCTCATTTTCAGCGTTCGATGGCAAGTATTGCAGCTTTAATAGCTTAATTAAGAAATGACCCCTTGCAAGTTTCACTAGAGGGGGTAGCTCATTAATAAACAATATTTCTATTTTATAGTAATTGGTTATTGTAGAGTTCAGGTCTATCCAAACATTTTTATTGTTTATCTAATGTCAGTAACAGATCCAGATATCTATCTTAGGCATCCCCAAGAATTTAGACATGCCTAGTGGAACTTTTTTTCTTTGAACAACAGACCATCATGACACATCATGAACTGCTTATGCACATTTCCTATGTGAAAATAGCAGAGGGAGCAGTTGTTTATGGCATAAGCTCCCACCCTCCAACATTCCTCATATGAAAATAGGAATGTTTCTCACACACCCCAACTGATCCTCCTCGACTCCCCATTTTTTGTTCCAGCCCCCATAGAGCATTTCCTAACAGAAGAATGGTGAGTGCCGCCACTACTACCCAATGGGATACACACTCTCCACTGTCCCTTAATCCCGTTTTTTTTTTTCTTATTTTCTTATTTGGTAGATTTAAAAAGAGAAAAACACACATCAATAAATACATTTTAGAATTGTCTTATTCTCTCTGGGCTTTTGAGTAAATAGGAGACTTGCCAGCAGCAATACCAATGGAGAAGCGACCAAAGCTGTATCCATGACTGGTCCAAGGTCCAGCTCCACAACAAAGGGTCAGGCAAGAGGAGAGGTCAGGGTTTCCATCTGGTGTTTAAGGCACCACCTTCCCCTTGGACATGGGACCCATTCAGCCTCAGTGATGGAGGCTGAACTCACCCTGAGTATAGATGGCCCCTCCTCTGCTTTATCACAGGATCCCAGCCAGCGTGGTATAGTGGTTAAGAGCGGTGGACTCGTAATCTGGTGAACCGGGTTCACTTCCCTGCTCCTCCACATGCAGCTGCTGGGTGACCTTGGCTAGTCACACTTCTCTGAAGTCTCTTAGCCTCACTCACCTCACAGAGTGTCTGTTATGGGGGAGGAAGGGAAAGGAGATTGTTAGCAGCTTTGAGACTCCTTAAGGGAAGTGAAAGGCGGGATATCAAGTCCAAACTCTTCTTCTTTTCACCTCCAGATAGAGGTACAAGCCTGGGCCCTTCTGGGCCTATCCTGACGAGGACTTTCCTGTCTGGGACATTATTTTATTATTGTTGTTCTTTTATTTATTAAATTTGTATACCACCCTTTACCCAAAGATCACATGGCGGTTCACGACATATAAATACAAAATGAGAATTTTGTATTTTTAGCTTCCTGGGCAATGGGAAATTATACTATATTGCTAATCATGTCAACTTATTATGGAAGTATTCTCTTAACTCCCATCATGTGCACATTTAAGTCAAACTTCTTAATACCTGAGCTCTACTACCTTTCTCCAAACTCAGCAACAATAACTGCCAAACTTGTAAAATAATAAACAAGCACTCTTAACTTTATCAATGTAATCTCTCAATGCTGTACTTAATACAATATTCAATTTATACTCCATTTTGCAACCCAAGTTATTAGACACCCTCTCCACCTACATCATATAACTACCCTTACCTTTGCTCATTTCATGTAGCAGGATTTTTGTAGATCTAGCTACCCTCAGCCCAGAAATCAGTTTCCTGATTTCTCCAGTCTATGGCATTCCTTAATTGTGCTGTATTGTAGACTTACATTTGTATGATCTTGTTTCTTTTCCCTATTCCGATCCTTCTTCGGATTAATGAGGTATTAATTTTATGCCTGCTTTTATTTAAGATGAGTCAACCACTGACTACTACCAGATAATGCCTGTTAACTGTTAATATAATTTGAGAAAAACACATGCAATCTCTCTGACACTGTTTCAATCTAAAATTAATTGTTAAATAGATCTATATTAGATACCTATTATTTCTTACTGGATTTGGGAGCATCTATCTTAATATGCAATTATTGTTGGTGATTTTTCTTTCTTTTTACCAAAATGGCAAGAGGACTTACCGGTACTTCTTTAAAATAAATATTAGATAAAGTTTTTGAGCATGGATCCATTTTTCATATCACCAATATCTATTAAAACTTCTTCTTCCCTGATAGATAGTTCAGACTTAACTATATCTAGATGAAATCAGGGGACACACACTTTTTATATGGGACCAAAACAAGAATTCATGATGTATGGCTGCACATGGAAGCAAGGAGAAATATGGTTTACTATTTTCTTTCCCTAGCTGCTTGAGAAATAAAATAGGCCTCACTTCCATGAACATGATTGATATAGGAGGAAAGTGGGACATATATATCTGTCAGTCTCCTAGAGTTGTGACAAAAGGAGAAAATGTATGTCGGCCTCTCCTGTTCAAGAAGATAGAGTAATGCACAGTACTATACACCTCCAATAAATTACCTTCTTTTTAAAAAGGGAGGCCACTATAGTCTAAAAAGGGAGATGCCGTATTTTTCCGTGTATAACATGCCCCCGTGTATAAGACGCCCCCTATTTTTGGGGACTCAAAATTAAGAAAATGCAGTATGCACTATCTGTGTATAAGATGGCCCCTTATTTTAAACCTCAAAAATATAGGGGGAAATATAGCCTTATAAGTGGAAAATACAGTAATTGTGTAGCATGCATTAATTCAATTTTAGTTTCTAAACCAGAGGTGGGGAAATGGATCAAGTCAGAGGGCTGAATCCAGAAGGGGTGAATCTTCCCTAGGCCACTTTGACAGGTGACCTATCAAGCAGGTGTTTGTTAACTTGCATGGTTTTAGAAACTGCATTAATTTGCATTAATTTGTTTGACCGTTTTCACTTTCTGAAATCTTTTTACATGGTGCTTACAATCACTCTTACTTTATTAGTAGGAAAGCACAGGCCTGTCCCTGAAAATGTGTAGAAATAGATCATTCTAGCTGCTTCACCAACATATTAAGTTGCCAGAAGCGTATTACATCAATATTCTGGAATCTACAATGTTCCGGCCCATTCTAATGTGATGTGTTTGGCCTATAAAGTACTTTTAAGATTAAAAAAAACAACCCAGAAGTTTGAACTTCTATGTTTGTTTTATTGGTATTTTGCTGGATCCTGAGTTGATATTCCTGCTGAAAAACAATCAGTATTCCTGTCACAGCACTTCTTCCATCAACGTATTATGTGTGGGTGATTACTTTGGAGCAATGCGATTTAGCACTAAAATGAAATTAGCCTCAATCCTGTAGTACTAGCTTGGTAAGCATACTAATATAATGAAGGAAAGGTGTAGTCCTGCTTCAAGCAAATAGTCTTTAAGGGGGCAATTAATGCCTTTTTAAAATCAGATCAATAATGTTTTTTAAGTACAACTTATCCCATATCCGTGCCATTATACCTCAGTGATGTGTTGAGGGTTTTATTTTTAAAAAAATAAAAACCTTTCTGATATATTTTCAAGGGAATTTTTAAGGCAGAATAGCTACATCAAGTAATATAGTTAATGTTAAAAATACATGCAGGTCAATACCTAGCTGTATGTCTGCAAGTTGTCAGTAGGAGGGCAGATTCTTCTGAATTATAGGTTTTATTCAGCTAATCAACTATGAATGGCAAAAAAGGGGGGGACATTATGAGGGTCATACAATTCTGTAAGATTTTGTAAGATTTCATGGATGTCTCTAACGGTGCTCTTCCGTAAGAGTCCTTCCATTTGCAGATGAGTCTTTGATTTAGCAGAGGCATACAGTAATAGAAGAGGAGATACTGTATTGGCCTGAATATAAGACGCACCCACAAATAAGCCGCACTTTTAAAATTCAAGGCTTATTTGCGGGTGTGGCCCACCTCCCGGCTCTACCGCCTCCTGGCACTACCTCCCCAAGCCAGTGTCAGGGGAGGCTTGGGAGCAGCAGGTGGACTGTGCACCATTGTCCCACGCTCCCGGGCTGCTTCCAGGGGGGGGGGAGCCACGCTGCTTTGCTGGCGGCCTCCCCCCATTCTCCCTTCCTTACGGCAGCTCGGGGGAGGCTTGGGAGACACGGTCGGGACGGGTGCCATTGTCCCGCACCCCCAATGGCCCTCGTGGGCAGCTGTTTCAGCAGCGATGCCGTAAGGTCGCGAATATAAGCCGCACTTTAACTTTTCACAATCGGAATTTGGGGGGGGGGGAGTATAGCTTATATCCGGGCCAATACGGTAAGTTATTTCCCCCAATTGCTCCTGCAGCCTCCTGTGCCTCTCCCATGCTGTTAGGAAGGCTCCCCCAAGCCTCTGCAGCACATTTTCAGGGGGCTGCAAGGAAAAAGAGCAAGCAACAAAAGTTGCCTCCCCTCCTTTTCCCCTCCTGTGGATCAACTGGATCAAAAGCCTTTCTGTGAATGCAAGGACACAACTGGATTCAATCCTCAGTGATTAAGGGATCCTGACCATGGTACATACACAAAAGACATTTATGAAAGAGATGGGACCGAAGTGAATGTTCATTTTAAGAGATGAAAGGTTTCTAAAGAAAAATCATATGGGGGACTACTTATATCTTTTGAATTGAATTGACATAGTACACTCAGTCAGTTATTATCCATCTCTGAAGATACATAAAAATGTATTATACTGCAGTTCACAAAACTAATCTTTGTTATTACAAGTAACTTGCTCCGTGTTTGATATATTATTATATGCCTCAGGTATTTTCGTAAGTCTCCAAACTTACAAATTACTTTGGACATGACAAAAACAATGTCAAGTGATTTTTGGAAAGTAGGCAAGAGATGTCTGTAGAAATTCCTTCAAAATTTTACAAAACAACAACTTGCCAACTGAATAAGGAACACCTTCTACTGGTGGCACTGTGTCAGTAACATCCAAAGCCTCATAGATTGTATTTGTCAGAGACGTAATCCCAAATATCAACATTGGATGAAGCTTGAATGTTGCTAAAATAATAGATACCAGTTGTATTCAAGTGAAGCATTTAAACAAAAGAAACAGTAATTAAGATCTTATATTTCAGGGATAAATTTTAGGGTGTTTAGTTCTGTGCTCAATGAAAACGTCAGCAGAAGAACTTCGTACCTATATGAAAATATAGCTCTTTTGCCACTAACTTTAATATTGTATGAAGGGCAATAAGAGCTCTGCATTTATGCAAAGCCACAACCTGTGGTATATTATACAAATTATATTTTGTGTGCAGACTTAAATATGCATAAATTTAAAAGAAAATTCTCACTTCATAGTTGCTGCTGTGCTTTGCTTCTCTTGCTTCCTTCATTATAGCTTAGATAATCCATTACCCTTTCCTATATCTTAGTCAACACTGTGTGTATATGTCTACTAATTTGCTTTTCTGCTGGTGGTTCCACATACTGCATGTCTCTATGAAGATGTATTATAAGCTTTCCCATAAATTGTATAGATTATGGGTTAGCTTTCCACTATTCCTCTTGAACAAAATCACTATTCTCTGTCAGTGGCAAAATTTTGTTTTGATGTCAGTGTCCTCTGTACTGTATTAAATGTGAGTTGAAATGTTCATCATAAGAGTTAGCTTATCATGTTGGCTTCGAAACTCTTCATCATTGTATAGCAATTCATTTTACCTTGACTCTTGGCTTTTAATTGTACCTGCCCTGTGCTAATCTTGTTATGATCTATAAAAGGTAAGTAATTTCTTGAATCTTTCCTAAAGATTATAGTCACATGTTCAAGGTTTCTCTCTGCTTTCTTCTTCAACTGTGGTTTTGGTTTGATGCGGTTGGTTATGTTTTTATTTAATTTTTCATGTTTAGCATGGATTTTTCATATAATTTCTTTTGTAGCATTAATCCCTGAGGCACTTTAATGTTACAATAAAAAATGAGATGGATTTTTAAAACATTTATTGCTGTCAAATGTTTCATGACTTTGATCTATCATAGTTGGTAGCTATGTTAGCAAGTATGTTTTAACCATTCTCTGTCTGCTTTAAGTGTTTTATTTCACTTGTGGCTTAATGCTCATTTTTGTGGAAGAAGTGCTCCTCAGTGTTTAAAACACAAATATAACAAGAGTGCACTAATTTAACTTCAAAACAGTGAAAGCAGGCTAAACATATCCAGGCTAAACATACTCAGCTCCCTCAACCATTCCTCATATGGCTTGGTTTTCAGACCCTTGATAACCTTGGTTGCCCTCCTCTGCACATGTTCTAGCTTATCAATATCCTTCTTGAATTGTGATGCCTAGAATTAGTTACAGTACTCCAGATAGGGTCTGACCAAGGCAGAATAGAGTGGCACCATTACTTCCCTTGATAGGGGCACTGTACTTCTGTTGATGCAGCCTAGAACAATATTAGGGTTTTTTTGCTGCAGCATCACAATACAGACTTATGTTAAGCTGATGGTCTACTAAGACCCCCTAGATCCTTTTCACATGTACTACTGGCAACCCCTATCATGTATTAATGCAGCTGGTTATTCCTGTCTAAGTGAAATTCATGTTGTTAGTTTGGGCCCAGTTCTCCAATCTGTTGATGTCATCTTGAAGCCCAATTCAGTCTTCTGTGGAATAGGATACCCCTCCCAGTTTGGTGTCATCTGCCAATTTGATGAGCATCCCCTCAACACCTTCATCCAAGTCATTTATAAAGATGTTGGACTGCAATGGGTCCAGGACAAAACCCTGCCGCACTGTACTTGTCACTTTTTTCCAAGATGATGAGGAACCATGAGTGAGCACTCTTTGGGTTCAGTCACTCAACCAGCTACAAATCCAACTAACAGTTAACCTCAGCCACCCCACATTTTACCAGATTCTCCAGAAGAATCTCATCTCAAAAGCCTTACTGAAATCAAGATGCACTACCTCCACAACATTTCCCTGATCCACCAAGCTTGTAAGAAAAGAAGAAGAAAAATGAGATTCAGTTGGCATGACTTGTTTTTGAGAAACCCATGCTGGGTCTTAGTAATCACAGCATCATTTTCTAAGTGCTCAGAGTGGCTGTTTAATTACATGTTCCAGGACCTCTGTAGTCAACAGTGCTTAATCCCAAGTAAATGTGCATAGAACTGCAGCATAGATATCCTGCAGTGTCACAAAATAAAGAATTTCAGTCTACATATGTCTGCACACTGATGTTTACACAAGCATGGAAAGTAACAGTATCAGTTAAATCTGTCCACATAACCACTTCCTTTCAAACATTACCAGAATGATTTGGGAAGCAGCCATACCAGTTCACAGTTTGCATAACACCAGAACCAAGTCTCACAGTAGCTTTGGATGGTTTGGATAAGCAAGTGGGGCATGACATTCATTATTTTCTTTCTTTCTGTTCCTGTGCTTCCCTTGAAGCTTCTAAAATAGAACTTTTGCTGCTTACCTTGCAGTAAGATACACAACCTTTCCCTCCTTCAGGAGGATAAAGGTAGAGATACAGAAGTTCTATTTCATACTATGCACAGAAGTACAGGGGAACAGTACAAGGCACATGTTCTTCCTGTTCCCCTAAGTCCTGTAGCCGTTCTTAATTAAGGCACACGTGTATTGGAACAACGTGGTCTCTTTTGGCATTTAAAACCATTTTGAATGAGCCCATTTGAAATCCTGAGGCCTCCAAAACAGCCCACAGATTTGTCATTTAAGTAATTTGTATTTGCAAAAGAAAATTCCTCTCAGAGACTGCTTTTAAAACCAGCTACCTATTTTTGCCACCTCCTTTTCAACATGGCTAGAGTGTTAGTCTGAGAGCCTTTTTAATATTAGATGAGTCAACCTACAAGTCTCAGCTGCTTTGCTCATTATAAATTTCTTGTTTTTATCCATGCACTAGCTCCACTATAAATTGGAAGGGCTTAAAGATGAACTCAGGAGGAATAGAGGCTACGACTCGAGAGTAACTATTACTGCTCAAAGGAGCTATTTTCCATTCGCAAACTTAGCTTTGCGCTATGGTTTTGGGCTCCTTCTGTTTTTACACTTTGTTGCAGATTCTCTTGACTTCCATTTTTACTACTTCAGTATTGTCTTTACCATCTGCCCTCTTATCTGTGCCCTATGGATCATTTTTATATTTCCATACATCATTTTCTAGATTGTCTTGTGTTTGTATTTTGTTCTTGTACCTTCTCTCCTTTTAGGTCTGTGTGTTTTAATTATTTTATTTGCATCTTGCCCATTTGTTTTTCCACCAGTTAGAAACAGCACCATTTTTTGCATACCACATATTTGGAATCTGAACCCAACACACACACACACACACACACACACACACACACACAGTGCACACATGTACCATTTTACCTCTTTGGTCCAGAATTGTTTTATGATAGATCCAATATAACAACTTCCTCTGTTATTAGAATTTATATTACTTTGATTCCAATAACCTGGGACGGGAGACCAACTGTGGGCCAAAATGTGGCATCATTATTTTATTTAAAATATAATTCTAATGTTTGGTGGAGACGGGTGGGTTTCTTTTGTTTTTGTTACTTTAAAACATAACATTTTTTTTCAGGGAAGGACAACCATAAGCCACTATAAGTTGCAACATTATTGCCATAATGTATTCCATTGTAATAAATAGAGTTGTGATAAATGATGTAGACCTCCAACTCATTGTGTAGATATATGTGTTTGGGGCAAGCTGCTGTGGAACAGAAGAAAGAGGTTTATAATTTAATTAAATTTACATTATTAATTAATGCAGATGTCCATTTACTCAAAAAGAATTGCAGGAACAATGATACAGTCCTCCTGCTTTTTCCTCTTAGTAATCTAAATATGAAATGTGCTTCATTTACAGGTAAATCTACAAATGCAATCTGGAATCTGAATTTTAAGATGTTCTTTTTCCTTTCTTCCTCCTTCAGAAGTTCCAAATATTTTTGAAGACCCATTGAGTCTTTAGAAGAACATAAGAAAGTTCTACTCCCAGATTCCGAGATCAATATGTGCACAAATGCCTGCACAGATCTCTTATATGTGTGAATTCTAGGGTGGTTACTTCTCTGTGTGCACCAACAAATTCACATATCCTTTGACACTCTCCATTGAAATGAGGCAGGTGGTGTGTCTTATGTTTGTAAATATTTTATTGTTTGGCCCTGGAAGGGAAATCCAGTAAGTATGTCATTGTTCACACAGTACTTAAATCTAACTTACATTCTTTCCCTCCTTGATGCATTACTGAACATTTAACAAGAATACAAATATTTGTCCTGTCCTGTCATTCACAGATTTAAGGAAATTACATCTGTAATAGTTGAGATTATAAATATTGTTGAGATTACTAGTATATCATAAACAATTTCATTAGAATTGTGCAAAAGGAATGCTTTCAAATGGTGATCCAAATATTTTTTAGTGGTTGCTAAAATATATCCATGCACTGATATCCATGCATTATCTGCTCACTCCCAAAGCATTGGTCTTCTGAGCATCTATTCCAAATATTTCTAGAGCACTTGTGTAGATTCAACAGTGTGTGGGCCAGTTTAGATATAACACCAAACCATGGTTTTAGCATTACAAGCATGAGCTGTGGGAAGCCTTGGGCTTGCATACTTCTCCATCACACTTGTCCTCTGACACTCCAGAAGAGGAGATCTGCTTTCACATTATTCCCCTCTATTTCCAAACTCAGTATTGTAATCTATTAATTCATCCTGATTTGTTTGAACCATAGTTAAAATTAACCAGAGTTCTCAGTGTTATGGTAATGGTGTTCCGGTTAGCTTAGAAGTGCAAAGGAGAGGGGAAGGGTGTACAAGCCTGAGGCTTGGAGCGGTTTGTACACATTTTGCTAAACTATGATTTAGCAATATATCCAGGCCAGTCTAGTAAATGAAAGATCAAAACAAGGTCCTTGTTTCATATAGATTCTATATACAGTACTGTAATACATTCTGCCTAGTTGTCCAAAAAGTCCCTAATGGCAAATCATATTATAGACTAAGTAGGAGCAGTGTTTATGCTGGCATTTTTAATGTAAAACAATACCACCAAAGCAGATGAATAATACAGTCGTACCTTGGAAGTTGAACAGAATCCATTCCGGAAATCCGTTTGACTTCCAAAATGTTCAGAAACCAAAGCACAGCTAATGATTGGCTGCAGGAAGCTCCTGCAGCCAATTGGAAGCAGCAGAAGCCCCATTGGACATTCGGCTTCCAAAAATAGTTCACAAACCTGAACAGTCACTTCCGGGGTTGGGGTGTTCGGGAGCCAAAACGTTCGACTTGCAGGGTGTTCGGGATCCAAGGTACAACAGAAGTATCTCTTCAAAGTAGTTTTAAACACCTCAGTATTATTCATATTCTTAGGAAAAATAATTGATACACTTGTGAAATTAAGTTGTAAAAAGTTACCAAAACCCAACAATTTCTTCTCATATTATCTTATTTTTATATCCTAGATAATTGATTAAAATAAGCTTCAAGTATCTTCAATAATATGTTAATATTTTTGTACTACCAGATTTACTCAAACGTAATGCACACTTTTTTGGCCAAATTACGTCCTGAAAATTAGGGTGCACATTAGATTATATTTGATTGCAAGCTTGAAAAACACTGCTGACATAGCAATTTTTTTGTTTCAAGGTTTTGAAAACAGGTGCGCATTAGATTCACGTAAATACTGTGTGATTTGGAGTAAAATGCAAGAATTGGAACTAGTCACCTTTCTATCACGATTTGTAATGAAGCTTGAATTTAAATCTGTCGTTAAAGTTAAATATACATCTTGAAATATTATTCTTACTTATTTAACCAAAGTTTGTTCTATTATAGGTTGGTTTATTTTTAATGCCTATGTATGATTAAGACTGTCAACCAATAATTGTATTAAGTATGTATCATGTAACAGATATAAATGGTAAAGTGCAAAAAAGAGAGTAAAGCCTCTATCTCCAGGTCCCAGGAGCTTGCCCATTAAATTTCTATGGTGACTTGTGCCTGTTTGTTCTGCCTCACCAGTTCTGTGCTTGTCTCTACAGGTCCAATCCAGGTGCAGCAGTAAGGAGAATATCCTCAGAGCCAGTAAGTATTGCATACTTGAATATTTATTAGTAAATGGCAAGTCATAGTGTAAGCTGCGCATATTCTAAGGTTCTTTGCAATCACAATGAGAGTAGATAATATAATGCAGAACTGAGATACTCAAATTTATTTTAAAGCAACTTTTAGGCCTTCTGTGGCTGCAGAATATGCATGGGTTATGCCTGTGGTTAAATAACATTTCCAGTGGTCAGAACTGGAGGGAAGGGAAGGGACATCACAGAAATGTTTCACTGCCGGATTTACCGTGGAAAATATAGTATAGCTGAACAAAAATAAACATTATACAAATACAGAAAAAATAAACATTATTTTCCATCTTACTGTAGGTTTTATTTCATTTTTTAAAATATTTCTTAGTTTTACGGTTCATTATCGGTTATATTTTGAATTAGATGTATGTGGGGGCACCAAAATCTTTTAGGTGCTTAGGGCATCTAAAGGTCTTAATCCGGCCCTGCCAGCGGTCATGAATAGACACATGCCCTGAACACTTTAAAAGTCTTACTATGACTAGTATAAGCAAAACCCCTTGGCCCATAAGACCCTTCCCCTTCCTCCCCACACATGCTCGCTAAATCTGTTCTGCTTCAGCCCTCTAGAGCAGATTTACAGGGAGAGGAACAGGGGATGTCCCATTGCACTAGTGGGCCTTATTCCATGTGCAGAGAGTTAGTTTAATACCACCCAAAATGTCAGGGTCCTATTAACGTCATTGGGACATAATGGTAAATGATGGTTTATTGTTACTTGAACAAGCCTTAACTACTACCGTACCCATCCTCCTCTGGCCATAAGGAGATGAGAAGTTTTCACATCTGTTTTCAGTTAAGCACAAGTTACTGTTATGCCTGAACCTGGACTGTGGTTAATCTTAACTATGCTTTATTGAAACAAGTCAGGTTCATAAACCATAATTGGAAGTTGGCTTGTTTCACAAACGGTTTTTAAGACCAGCCACTATTTATTCAGACATAATGCTAAACTGTGTGGTTAACAACAAATCAGAGTGAAAGTTTCCAATCTCCTAATAGCCTAGTTGAAGAGTGGGGGAGGGAGTTGACAGGCCCAAGACTTCTTCATTTAATAATAAACCATAATTTATTATTACATCGAGATCCAGCTATTATCTTTCACCAATCTAGAATTTGAGAATGTGAGGAAAAACTATGGGCAGAGCAGTCTTAAGGCCCTTTCCATTTCTCTGCCTGGCTCAGAACTGTGCTCCAGCTAAGCACAGACAGTGATGGAAGTATGCTTCTTGCTTGACCATACAGTAACATGGGCAAATGTGTAGCCAGAAATATTACTATGAAGGGATCTTTGCAGATAAATGCAAAACAGTGTGTGCATGCTCACTCTTGTGCGTACATGTGTGTACATCTAAAAATGCTTTGGGAGGGTATTTTGAAAAATATTTTATTGCAGTTTTTCAGTTAATCCCAAGAAAGGAGAAAGAGGGGGGGCTATATAAACAACAATTTTGGCATTGCTTTCCATCCATTGATTGAGCAGAGTAATTCCTCTGGAAAAGTGGGCAAAGGGTTGTATTCAATGTAGTACTATGTAGCTGTATCTGCACACAGAATGACTTCCACTTGGACAACAGCACATTCCACCCTCTCCTTCCTTCCACCCCTAAACCTGTTCTGGGTTTTCCCCATTCCTCTTCAGCTTACATATTGCTTTGAAGAATATAATGAGTTACTTTAGAAGTTAACTTAAATCTGTTAGTATATGCAACATGGAATCCCACGAGGCTGAAGAAACTCATCCTTGTAACCGATGTTCCCCTTGACAACAACTATACAGTATAAAAAATAATACAGTGTTTTAAAATAAAATCTGAAGCTGTCTCTTCTTGTTGATCTTCCTGATTTTTTCCTTTCTGACTTTTCAGTCTCTTGAGGTTGGTTAATAATGAATCACTCCTTGAAAGATGGCAAATTACAGAAATCAGATATTATTTGGAGAGTTAATTTCCATGAGTGTTTTCAACTACGCACAGAAGGAAAACCAAATAAATGCGGCTTTGGTCTTCTTATAACATTTTGTTTTATTTTCCTTCTTTTAATTAAAAACAGAATAAAATTGCAAGATAATAAAATAACAATCATAGAAAGCTTAAAAAAGAATGAGTGGCTTAAAATATATTTCATGGTGGAATAAAAGGTTCATATTTGTAACAAACATACAAATATTCATGAATGTTGCCAATTAAACTCCTATTTAGTGGGAATGTGCCAACCACAAGATTGTTTGGTCAAGCAGAAGCAAAGTTGGAGGCATGTATTTTATGAGTCAGTTTATTGTGACTTTTTTAAACCATGGATCCATAGAATGACAAGATGCATTCTTCCACCCTTGAGAGATCACTAGATGAGTGGCAACCAACAGATATAAAATTAATTGTTGAGAATTAAGGTCAGCATTGGAACTATAAGAGGCATAGCTTAGTGTCTAAGATGACTTGTTTGGCGACAATAATACCACTCCATTACAACTGGCTTCCAGAACTTGTGTACATAGTTACATCCCCACCACATATGCCAATATGTTCCTCATACCTTAGAATCCCACCAGCATAGGAGGAAACCAGATCTTGCAATATGAGCTAGTTGAACCAGGGTTAAAAACCAACAGTGGACCACCTTTAAAAAATTATCTCTAATGTTAGCAGACACAGACCTAAAAGGACGGGTGGACCAGATCTTAATCATTCAGTTTGCCTATAGGGTCTATCTCCCATATTACTTTCAAAGTAGTAAATGGAGAGAATTGGGATTGTATCAGTAGGGAATATATCACAGAGACCCTGCCTTCCTTGGCACTTGCTGCAGCTAGATGCTCATAAGCTTTCAGGGCTCTTCTTTTATTCTTCAAGTAAATATTTTGCAACCGTGATAGTAGTTTTGAATTTCATGAGAAATAATTTTAATATCGTGATTGATCCTTTTGTTGCATTTAGTGAAAGTAATGTCCACAAATCAGCATCCATTGAAGCGTGTTTGCCATTAATCTGAATTATGCTAAACTTAATATCACATAAAGGCTGTTTTGCCCTTGCATTATTAACACAATCAATAAACCTGAACCTGAAGCAAGATGCCAGCTTGAGTAACAGAAAACCTTAGAAAATTAGAGCCTTTTTCCTCTAACCTTAATTAAGTCTCCAACAATTGGCATGATTTGCCACAGAAATATTGCTTAAGTCAAAGGAAGAGCTGAATAAAAAGCCAATCATAACAAGCACTATCATAAAAATGAAATAATGACAAGATAGTGTTAATTGCATGTTTAGAGAAACATGACATAGTATTGATTCAAAATGACTCTCCCAAATTAACAACAATTTTGCTTCCAACAGCTTCTGATTTTCTAGATAATAAAGTGACTTAGTGTAATTTGTCTTTGAGATGGAAATGCTTATTTAATGTCACCTTCATATTAGCACTTCAGAATATGGCATTTCATTGTATGTGAGCATGGGAGAGTTTTTGGAGATAACTGTCTCAGTTCTGTAAAATATTAAGAGAAATTTTAAGAGATAAGCAATGTGTTCTAACTCATTTGCCTCTTAAACACTCTTTGGTGGTCAATAAAATGTCTAATGGATTCTTCAATAGAATAGTCACTTTAACACTGTTTAACATTACCAGTTCTGCTGATTACAGTTGTGTCTGGGTTGTTGTTTTTTAGTGTGGTACTTTTTAAATCAACAGATCTAAACTGATGTGCACTTTTAAATGACGTTTTCATTTCACAACTGGATGTAGTCAAGAATTTATTCCTATTCAAATGTTACTCATGCTTAGGACATAAGTGTAGAGTGAGGAGCAGGGCCACGCTTTTAGCCCTACCCTCACATTGCTTTCCCCACCCCAAACAGCCCATGTGGTACAGGGTTTTGTAAAAAGGAAGCTCAACACATGAACTCCTGCTCACAGGTTGGGGACTCATAGTGATTTGGACACAATCACAATTAAGTTTCCCAATCTGTGGAGCCCCTACTCATGAACAGGAGATTGCATGTTGGGCTTTCTTTTCATACAACCATGTACAACCTGGCAGTTGTTGGGAAAGATGCAGCCTTAAGGCTGGGCTCCACACTCTGCACACTTAGCCCCTATGTGAGAGTACTGTTTGCTGTACAGTCATACCTTGGAAGTCGAACGGAATCTGTTTCAGAAGTCTGTTTGACTTCCAAAATGTTTGGAATCCAAAGCACGGCTTCTCATTGACTGCAGTAAGCTCCAGCAGCCAATCAGAAGCCACGGAAGCCACATTGGATGTTCGGGTTCCAAAGAACGTTCGCAAACCAGAACACTCACTTCCGGGTTTGCGGCATTCAGGAGCCAAAACATCCAAGTACCAAGGCGTTCGGGATCCAAGGTGCAACTGTATTGTTGGCAAGCAACTGTTAAGAGGCAGCGAAATGTTTATATTACAGTGTTATCTTCCTGAGAAAATACCATGTTTCTTTTCCCCCTAACATACATATTCATCTTCTGCAGGTCATAGTGCTGTAGACATTACAAAGGTGGCAAGAAGACACCGTATGTCTCCATTTCCATTAACATCTATGGACAAAGCCTTCATCACAGTGCTGGAGATGACCCCAGTGCTTGGAACAGAAATAATAAATTATCGAGGTATTTCATATAGCCTCAGACATCCAGAAAGTAAGGAAGGGGAGCATTGTTGAATTTTTATTTACTTGCTTTTTGTGTAGTGCATAGCTCTTTAGGGTTCGGCACATTTTAGATACAAGAGCCAAGTTCTCACATCACAGTAATCCATTGGTAACATAACCCAAGGTTAACCAACGAAACAAATCATGCCTTTTGTGTGTGATTTGTTCATGGTTAATAAATAATGTTTAAGCTATAGGACAGGGTTTAAACAATCTAGTAAACCGTGGTCTAATAAATCATGGCTTAGTTGCATTACATGCAAAGCAGACCCCCGTCTTGGTAATCTTTACAACAATTATTTAGTTGGAATGGATATGTTACTATCCCCATATTGCATATGAGGGGGCTGAATTTGAGAGAATGGTTTGCCTACAGCTTAGAATTGTAGCAATTTGGTCATGGGAACCCTGCTTCACTGTTTAGTCTCTTGAATCTCAAGTAGAGTTTAATATCATGATGACAAAAGTATGAAAATATCAGAAATACTAGCTAATAAAAATGTGCATATTTCATTGCAACTATATGATACTGCTGTGTGTGGATAGCCCCAGTCAGAAGCAAATTAGTGACATGTAGCAGAGGTGAACCACAATTGTTGCTAAGGCCTGAAACTATAGCAAAAAGGCCTATTTTGCCACCTCCATTGCATCCTCAAGTACCCATCCAACAGAACTTTTCCAAGTGATACAAGGTTGCTTTCATCTGCCATGGTTAACCCAGTCATTGAGCCTTCAGAGACCTACTGTGTCAAATTTGCAGGGAATTTTGAAGGGAAGAAATCACCTGTCTTCATGTGAACTTGAAGGACACACGTCTGTTGAGGTGTCTGATATACCATCATATACAATTTTCTTCTGTTAGTTTCAGCTATTGATGCTGAAGATGTAGACAAGACACTTGTAGCTCTGCGGCCTACTACATGCTGTGTTGACCCACATCAATCCTATCTGGTTTGTGTCAGCTGTGGAGGGTTGACTGGGTGAATCAAGGGATTGGTGACCACTTTATTACATGATGATGTGTACACCACTGCCTTGAAGGACATAGAGGTGCAGCCAGTCACAAAAAAAAGTCTGTGCTAACTACCTCCCAGGCACCAATGAACCATTTTTGGGTAAGGTGATTGAGAAGGTAGCAGCAGTTAGGATATAAACTAGGGGGGAAATGCTCATCATGAATGCTGCTGTTATGCTCATAGCTAAGAATAGCATGTGGTATACAGTATTCTCTTTTCTGGATAAGTTCCCCCCCCCCCAAAAAAAATAATTCATAGCTTTCTGAGGATAGAATGCAGTTGGGGAGGTTTGTTCACTCTCTTGCACTCCTTGAACAAAGGATGGATAACTAAATAAGAGGTTGACGTATTTACTCTTCTGTTATCTGTCCTTGCTCTCACTATCTCCATATTAATTTTAATGTAAATTGATGGCTGGCTGAATCTAATCTTTTACCTCTGTTCCAGACTGAATTTCTCTAGTCACTAATTATCATTGACATAAATTGAAAGCTGCTTTTATGCCAGGAAACTGTGGCCCTCCAGGTGTTACTGGACCACAACTCCAATCATCCCTGATCATCGGCCGTGCTGGCTGGGGCTGACGACACTTGGAGTCCAACAATATCTGGAGGACCACACAGTAGCAGTATTAGCAGTATTGTGCACATATGAACTTAGTTTGTCATTGGAACTGTTTTGCAGTCAATGTTTGCTAACAAAGATTTTGCCTCTCTCATATTAGATGGAATGGGCAGAGTCCTTGCCCAAGATGTTTATGCAAAAGACAACCTACCACCCTTCCCAGCTTCAGTAAAAGATGGCTATGCTGTCAGAGGTAAATACTCGTGGTTTTGACCATGAAATAATGGTTTTGAGAGTTCAGCTTTACACTAGATTGCTTTACATGTTCAGTGGTGCCCTTTATGAAATTGATTCAGGTTAGTTACAGAACAAACACAAATAGTCTTTACATGTTTTTCATACAAACCTTTAAAAGTAACTTTATTTGAAACATTGAGCTGTGTTCTACTCAATCTTGTTCTTTGGGGGCTTTTTTAATTAGCACCCAGGGTGAAGGAACATGAAGGAGAAGGGAGAGATATCTGAGAGCTGTCCCCTCTTCTGACCTTTTTCCAGCCAACAGAATGTGGGATACACAGTCAGCCCTCTCAACACCAATAAATCTTGGATAATCCAGAATCTTATAATGGAAAAGGAGTCCTGCTTGGTGTGCATCAGTAATAAAAACAGGGGGAGAGATGTAGAACAACTTAAACTCTTCACTTAAAAAAAATTAAAATCTATAGCAATCATAATTGCCAAGTGGATTTGGAGTTGGAGGAAGAGTTATGAAGTAAAGAACAATAGTAATAATGCTATTAATGTCTGTTTAAGCAACAATTGTAATTATCTTCTTGCTGTATTGTTAACAGCTGCTGATGGACCTGGGGATCGTTTCATTATTGGGGAATCCCAAGCTGGTGAACAAGTGAGTGCACTATATTTTAATTTTCCTTTATTAATAAAGTGTTTTTCCCCTAGTATGATATGATGTACACATTTCACTGCTTTTAAAAAGAAAGTATAATTTGTGATGATTCTATAGACAGCCTAGTTTGTAGAGCGTGTCAGCCACTAGCTGCCAATTAGTTACCATGCTAGGCTGAAGGGGCTAGTACTGGTATACACAGCTCTATAAAGCTTGGGTCCAGGATACCTAAAAGAGTGCCATACACCCTACAAGCTCACTGTGTTATAGAGAAGGTATCCCACAGATACCATCCGATCAGCAGGTCCATTCCATACCATGTCAAAAGCAGATCTCTATTGATTTTATGTATGTGCTGTTGTTGCTTTAAACTGTTTTATATAAATATAATTTTTAAATTGTTTTTATATATGCAGTTTGTTTTAACGGTCTTTATGTGAATAGAGCTAATCAAAATTTGGTAAGAAAATAGGTCACTAATAGACTTTTTTTCATTCCAAGTTATTTCTGCATAATTTAGTGCCTCTTGGGACCTCTTCTTCCTTTAAAAAAATTAAAATTACATTCCCTGTTATTTTTCAGCCAACTCAAACTGTAATGCCTGGTCAGGTAATGAGAGTTACAACTGGTGCTCCAATACCCTGTGGTGCTGACGCTGTGGTGCAGGTGGAAGACACAGAACTCATCAGGGAATCAGATGATGTGAGTGAGAACGTTAAAAATCCTTGTTCCTGCTACATACAGCAGCATGACTCCAGAGAATCACTCAGCAGTCCGTAATCAAATAAGTGTGGCTATACATAGAAATACACATTTGAAACAAATAATAGTTTGTGCAATTTTGCAATCTCTGTTCTTGCTTTTGTTTGCATTGAATTTTTATCATTAATTTTGCCTTGATTGGATTGAGGCAGGTAATGATTAGGACTCATGAGAGCAGGATGAGGGACTACTGGAAGACTGGAGACTGAGGCATTTCATTTATCCTATACCACATAGGTCTCAAAAGTGCTATTTAAAGCTTTAGCAATTGCATGCTTAAGAGATCCCTCCAGAATCCTTAAAAATTCACCCTTTATTATTATTATTGTTGTTGTTGTTGTTGTTGTTGTTGTTTGAATTTATATACCACCCTATACCTGGGGGTCTCAGGGCAGTTCACAGATTTTACCACATGTAGATGTGTTTAAAATGATTTATTAATCAATTAGTAAGAGTATTATTATTATTATTATTATTATTATTAGCTAATTGGTTCTCAACTTGTCTGTCAGCTTATCACTAGGAGAAGGAGAGGTATATCCTTCCCCACACATCCATTTTCCCACTAACATTGGGTCATCAGGCTGGGCTCTAGTTCCATTGGGCAGATGAAGACAGAAGAAAAACTAGGCAGCTCCCATTTCAGTTTCAGAACTAAGGACTTCAGACAAATGGAGACACATTTTGCTCCTTTCATCCCACCCCTATACTGGGCAAGAAAACCATGCCATCTGCATTGTCCAGATGGATACGCGCCTGCATAGCAATGGCAGTTTACTCTGCTGAGGAAGGAGCTGCCTCAGTGGCCTTCTTTACCCTTGCAGGGGTATGCGGGATGGATACCTGAGCTCTCAGCACATTTATAAGGTACTATAAAATGGATGTTTTCACCTAAGCAGAAGCAGCAGGCCCTCCCACAGTAAGGGTGCATATTGTTGCAGTTAGGACCTACCATAATTGGGAACACTTTTGTATCTCCTAACAAAATGAAACTATGATGTCAATGGGGAAATGTACCATGGGTACCTGAAGGATAGTTTTACATTGACTACATAGGGTCCACATCTTAGTATGGACTACAACATGATGTTTTTACAGCCCAGTTGGCAGCAGCTCTTCTTAAATTCTAGTAAATTAAGAGTTAGGGAAGTAGGCAGCTAGGTTGTTTCCTGTAATGCATGTTTGTGACCTCAATGGCTGTTCAGGCTTGGATAATCCACAAAACTGAAATGGGAGCTGCTGACTTCCCAAGAGTTTTATCCTACCGTTGTCCACCAGGTGGAGCAAGAGCTCCACCTGATGACCCTGTGATGTCAGTGCAAAACTACCCTTTAGGTGTGTACCAATTAAACTTTTTCCTTTATGTTTCATGATTACTGAGCTGGCATGTAAACTGTTATTAGTTTCAATATTAGTTGCAATAAGTAAAGGTAAAGGACCCCTGGACAGTTAAGTCCAGTCAAAGGCAACTATGGGGTTGCGGTGCTCATCTCGCTTCAGGCCAAGGGAGTTGGCGTTTGTCCACAAAATAAAAAAAATCCTTCCAGTAGCGCCTTAGAGCATCTAAGTTTGTTATTGGTATGAGTTTTCATGTGCATGCACAGACAGCTTTCCAAGTCATGTGGGCAGCATGACGAAACTGCTTCTGGCGCAATGGGACACTGTGACAGAAGCCAGAGCGCAAAGAAATGCCATTTCAATACACCCCTGCTCTTCTCAATGTTCTGAATCAAATACAGAAGATACAATGGGAAATTAATCACTTTTTCCAGCACAATAGATTCAAAACTACAGTAGGATTTTAACATTCTCTAGAACATGATACAGGCAACCCCCCAGTTTGCCTGTGAGTTGCATTCTGGGTCACTGCATGTGACGGTGGAGCGTGCATAAGCCTGTTACACCCCTGCCCCACTCCTGTTCCGCACCCTTTTCTGGCCACTTAGGGGTTGCTGTGATACGTGCAGTAGTGCATAAATTGGACACACGTAACTCTGACATTGCCTATATGTTTGAATTATATAAGCTTAAATCTGATATGAACAGAACGTTCTATAACATACCTTGAGTTTCATTCATACCCAATGAAGGCTGATAAGAGACAGTGCCTTATTTAACTTTGTTTAACACATATGAAGAAAGCTTGTTTCTTTTAATGCAGGGCACTGAAGAACTTGAGGTGCGCATTCTGGTGCAGGCTCGACCAGGCCAAGATATCAGGTCGGTGAATTACGTGTTTTCACAACTGCATACTGCTTTTGAAAACTAAAATAGCAGTTTAATATGTTTCTAGCATAAATAGCTTTTGAAATTTTATAAGTTTTATAAGTTTTATAAGTTTTATCAGCCCTATTTGGTCAGATAACTTGAATCCATTTTTTTCCCTTTTCTGATGCATTTCTAGACCTATAGGACATGACATTAAAAGAGGTGAATGTGTGCTGGCCAAGGGAACCCATATGGGTCCATCAGAGATAGGTCTCCTAGCAACTGTTGGAGTAACAGAAGTTGAAGTTAACAAGTTTCCAGTGGTTGCAGTAATGTCCACAGGGAATGAAGTAAGGAAAAATCTGCTAACCAAACTTCTACAAGCATGGCAGTTGTATTTTGACTAAAGCTGCCAGCACCTTTTTATGGACTGTTTCCAATGTTAATGATGATTTTCTGCCAAAAACTATTATTATTGTGCCTGCTTTCACAGGAAGATTCTGTAAATGTGCTATATTTACTTTATATGTATGCACTTAATGCAAAAGTAAAAAATTAACCACTATTACCCAAATGTTTAAAACCAAAGATAAACTTACATGGATTGCAAAATAAAGAGGTGGGACACTGGTTGAGAAAGTGACGCTGACCAGGAAGAGATGTAATTCAGTGTTCAATAGAAGAAATACTACAGCTATACACCTATGGTCAAAGGTGGAAATTCCCAACAAAAAGCAGAGGTTGGGTGCTAGAGATTTGAAGTAGAAGGAGACCAAGAGGATGGGGAAAGGATGATACAGTTCATGGTTTGGAGAAGGCCTGATGCAAAGCAGTGTTTATACCAAACATACAGAATACTTGTGATTAAAAGATTCAGACTTCCCCCTTCTTCCCACATCCCCACTACCAAGATTTCTCTTCCCTCTCCTTGGTTTCACTACCAGCAACATCTTGGTCTTAACAAGGTAGCAACTCAATGAATAGTTCAGAGCAGAGAGAAACAAAGTTTGTTATTAGCTTGCCACTCATGGGTTGTTGGAAGAAATAAACCACAAATGCTGATTCATACACACTGTTCAATAAGTCCAATAGTAATGGGCGCATTCTGCGATAGAGAATTTTATTGTTACGAGCAAAGTAATTTAATTATATTTCTAAATAGTTGCTTGGTTTCAAACAGCTCCATTTGAGATACTGGCAACATAATTCTTATCCTGAATACATAAAGCATACTTCCCAACAAAATTATTACAGACTACAGACTAAATCTACTATCATTTTATGATCTGAATAGAAAGTCAAATAAAATAATAATAATAATAATAATAATAATAATAATAATAATTTATTTATATCACGCCCATCTGGCTGGGTTTCCCCAGCCACTCTAGGTGGCTTCCAGCAGAATATTAAAATACAATGATTCATCCAGTATTAAAAGCTTCCCTAAACAGGGCTGCCTTCAGATGTCTTTTATAAGTCTGATAGTTATTTATTTATTTGTCATCTGATGGGAGGACGTTCCATAGGGCAGACGCCACTACCGAGAAGGCCCTCTGCCTGGTTCCCTGTAACTTCACTTCTTGCAGTGAGGGAACCGCCAGAAGGCCCTCGGTGCTGGACCTCAGTGTCCGGGCTGAACAATGGGGGTGGAGACGCTCCTTCAGGTATACTGGGACGAGGCCATTTAGGGCTTTAAAGGTCAGCACCAACACTTTGAATTGTGCTCAAAAACGTACTGGGAGCCATTGTAGGTCTTTTAGGACTGGTGTTATGTAGTCTCGGCGGCCACTCCCAGTCACCAGTCTACCTGCCACGTTCTGGATTAGTTGTAGTTTCTGGGTCACCTTCAAAGTTAGCCCCTTGTAGAGCATGTTGTAGTAGTCCAACATCAAAACATCTACAAACAGCTGTTTTATGTTTTATTCACTGTGAAGGTGAATATTCAGGTATTTTGATTCTGGTTTTATAGCTATTGAATCCTGAAGATGACCTGCTACCAGGAAAGATTAGAGACAGTAATCGTTCAACTCTTCTAGCAACAATTCAAGAACATGGGTACCCAACAATCAACTTGGGGATTGTGGGAGATAAGTATGTACTGCATGTTTATAACTCTTTGACTTATTTTCCATACAGTGGTTATTTAAAAATATCTGACAATGTCGTATTTTGTCCTTGGACGCAGAATTGATTTCCTGTAGAGAGAAATATATTCCTCTCTGACTAGGGAGTTCAACAACTTGGAGCTTTAGCCTTTTGTGGGTTCAGACTTTTTCCTTACCGCTATGGGTTTTCCAAACTAATTTCTTTTTAAGCAAGAGCAGAAAGTTCTTTCCGCTGATTAAAAAAACACTACATTGCCACCCACCTCTCTCAGAGGGTGAACTGGAATGTGCTTGACTTCATTGAACTGGGATGCTAAGTTAGGTTAAAGCCTGTAAGGGATGGAAGGTTCAGGAGATGGGGGGGTTACCTGTAAGGTGGGTGGGGGCATGCATGCACAGTCACATCTAAGATCCAAGGATGGGGTGGATTGAGACGACATAGATTCACTGGCACATGTGAGAGAGATGCAAAAAATTGTGGAGGGATATGCAGATGATCATCAGTAAAGTAGAGAGAATGTCGTTGTGTGATAGATTCACATAGAAATGTACTGTGAGATGGGGCAAGAGAAGCAGACTCATAGATATACCAGCTAGGACATGGGGAGACCAGCAGGGTTCAAATCTTCAATGAAGTCAGATGGGTGACCTGACCGATCCCACAGGCTTGTTGTGAGGATAAAATGAGAAAGGGGAGAACCATGAGTGCCACCTTGAGCTCCGTGAATGAAAGGTGAGATATATGTGTGGTGAATAAATAAACACAATTAATGAGACAGGGAGAAAGAAAAATGAAGGAAAGAAAGAAAGAATAAGAAAAGGCCAAAAAGTTGAAATCCTAAGGATGTTAGAGAATGGCCATAGCCAGAAGCATACCTAGGGATTGGCAAAACTGCCCCCCACTAGATGCACAGGCTGGGGGGGGGGGGACACCCCATAAATCTGTGTCAAGTTTTCTGTGTAAGGTGATGAGTTTAGACAAGAGCTGGGAGCTGAGTGGCAGGAGAAATGGCAAGGCGATATGATGGTAGACCAGTGAAGAATATGGTGCAGTGTGTGTGATGATGCAGTGCTGCTGTCACGGCAAGATCAAGCGTGAAATGTTTTTAAAATGTATTTGTTTGTCGTTCCATTTATATCCCACCTTCTCCTAGGATCTCAAGGTGGGATATGTAGTTCTCCTCCTCCCCATTTATGCTCAAATTCTGTGCAATAGGTTAGTCCAAGAACAGTGACTAGCCCAAAGTCAGTAAGCTTCGTGGCTGAGAGAGAATTTGAACCTTGGTCTCCCACACTATAACCCCTACGCTAAGCCTATTCTAGGTAGAAAACAGAAAATGTAAACAGAAGTAAATTTTCATCAAGTTACAATCAGAACAATCATTTATATACAGTCATGGGGAAAAGAAAGTGCACCCTCTTTGAATTCTGTGGTTTTACATAACAGGACATAATAGCAATCATTTGTTCCTTAGCAGGTCTTAAAATTAGGGAAATGCAAACTCAGATGAACAACAACACATGAAATACTACACCGTGTCATGCTTTGTTGTTGTTGTTGTTTAGTCGTTTAGTCGTGTCCGACTCTTCGTGACCCCATGGACCAGAGCACGCCAGGCACTCCTGTCTTCCACTGCCTCCCGCAGTTTGGTCAAACTCATGCTGGTAGCTTCGAGAACACTGTCCAACCATCTCGTCCTCTGTCGTCCCCTTCTCCTTGTGCCCTCCATCTTCCCCAACATCAGGGTCTTTTCCAGGGAGTCTTCTCTTCTCATGAGGTGGCCAAAGTATTGGAGCCTCAGCTTCACGATCTGTCCTTCAGTGAGCACTCAGGGCTGATTTCCTTAAGAATGGATAGGTTTGATCTTCTTGCAGCCCATGGGACTCTCAAGAGTCTCCTCCAGCACCATAATTCAAAAGCATCAATTCTTCGGCGATCAGCCTTCTTTATGGTCCAGCTCTCACTTCCATACATCACTACTGGGAAAACCATGGCTTTAACTATATGGACCTTTGTTGGCAAGGTGATGTCTCTGCTTTTTAAGATGCTGTCTAGGGTGTCATGCTTCATTTAACAAAAATAAAGCCAAGATAAATCATGTGTGAAAAACTAAGTACAGTCGTACCTTTGTTGACAAACGCCTTGCGACTCGAACGTTTTGGCTCCCAAACGCTGCAAACCCAGAAGTGAGTGTTTCAGTTTTGAACCCGAACATCTGTTTCAGCTGTCCGCATTGTATCTGGGGCCAATCAGCCAATCAGAAGCCACGCCTTGGTTTGCGAAAGTTTTGGAAGTTGAATGGAATTCTGGAACAGATTCTGTTCGTCAACCAAGGTACGACTGTACACCCTTACTGCTTCCATGGGAATTAAGAGGCTAAGTAGCAGGCAGGGGTTGCTAATAAAATGTCCTTGCTTAATTGATCATCAGCAAGTGTGGCCATCTCTATAAAAGCTGACGTTTTAGCAGTTTGCTGGTCTGGCGCATTCAGATGTGTTTTAACACAGTGCCAAGGAAATGATAACACAATGCTCTTAGAGAAGCAAGTGCTGCTGCCCATGAAATTCGGAAGGGTTCTAAGGTCATCTCCAACCAATTTTAAGTCCATCATTCTACAGTGATAAAGATTACTCAAAAGTGGAAAACATTCAAGACAGTTGCCAATTTTCTCAGGAGTTCAATGTTCATAGAAATTGGAAAGAAAAAAAAACATCTCAGGGTGAGTGGGCCAAAATTCCTCCACAACGATGTGGGAGACGGATAAAGTCCTACATAAAACAATTACTTCAAGTTATTGCTGCTATAGGTAGTTCAACAAGCTATTGAATCATAAGGTGTACTTGGTTTTTCACATATGGCGTTTCCATTTTGGCTTTATTTCTGTTAAATAAATCATGACACGGTGTAGTATGTCATGTGTTGTTGCTCATCTAAGGTTGCATTTACCTAATTTTAAGACCTGCTAAGGAACAAAATGATTGTTATTATGTCTTCATATGTAAAACCACAGAATTCAAAGAGGGTGCACTTTCTTTTTCCCATGACTGCATTTACTTCATTAATTTTTGTTGTTGCATTTTTAAAATTTACTTGTATTTCATTTGTTTTGAAGTAAGCTTTCATTACAGAAAAGTCAGACCTGCATTGCAGCATGTTTAGTTGAAAAAGTACATGCCATTTTCAACATTACTTCTCAGGGAGCATCTGAAAATCTAGATGGATTTCTGAATACTTATTATAGATTTGTGTCTCCTGAACATAATCTGTCATTATTGTATACCTTTGTTTATTGCTTGTTTACATTTGAAAGTGTGTTCTCATCTGAGCTCTTAAACGCAATAGTTTCCACAGCTTGAGTTTTTCCTGATTATTTGGTCTGCTTTCAGTCAATAATGACTAATGAAAGAACAATCTGTCTAGACATGTCACTGAATATAAAATATGGCATTCCAACATATTTCTTAATACTGAAATTCAAAGAAACCCTGTTTATTAGTTATGGCATGTGATGACTCAGCAGATATTTTTTCACATGATAGTTAACTATACTTATTATTCAGTCTCCATAATGACCCACTTAGACATTAAGCTTTCAACTGTGGAAATATATTGGGGGGGAAACTATTGTTGTTTGTTTGTTTGTTTGTTTGTTTGTTATGTTCCAAGTGTTTCAAGAAAACTTCTGGTTTGGCAAATGACATCCTGGGACTATCCATAATATGGTTTTAAATCACTTTATTGGCTGACTTTCAGAAAGGTAGATAGGAATTAAACATGTGTCTCTCTTGGATACATGATGACCGTTGTCATCAATGAGATAAACAGAATGTTCTGACAAATCTATATTTGTATTTGTAATAGGATTATCATTGCCCAAGATTAAACAGTTTAAACAATTAGTATCAAATTAAAGGTGTCACCAATACAAGCACTACAAAATTATCTCTTATTTTTAGATATGCTGAATAAGTGCTAAGTATTATACCCATAAGCCTTAAGTCTATAAGGCTACAATCCTAAAAAAGGCTTGGGAGTAAATAGCATTGAACATGGTGACATCTTTTGAAACTTCCTTAGGGGGGGCAGGCCTTAAGCAGCTCTTGGAATGTTAACAGTTTATAACCAATAAAACATTATTATTATTATTATTATTATTATTATTATTATTATTATTATTATCCCAGCCTATCACTATAAATCTCTCTTAAATGTTTGGTGAATAAGTTGGCACACATATAGTTGAATACATTTATCATAGACAAGATTCTTTATAAATCACCCTTATTTTTTTTAAAGAAGATCAGCAATTGTTTCTAAGGCTGTGATCTTAAGCACACTTCTTGAGTAAGCATCATTTGGGTTGGGCCACGAGTCCACAATTGTAGAATCCCTTATCTTCAAAATCAGATTCTCCCATATCAATCACATCTTAGTATATTTATACCATTAAAATCATTAACTCCATTTTGAATGTTTTGTTGTTGAAAATAAAATCTATTAAAAATAAATCTGTATTAAGACAGTGGCCCAGTTTCCATGTCAATCATGCTTAATAGTTGTTATGAAATGTACAGTTTGCACACTAGCCTGAAATTCTCACATGCAAAGAATCTTTTGACATTGAGACAAGCAGCTTTGCATTAAGCTAATCTGTTAGGTATGGGTTATAAATCAAGAAAGGATAGTTTTAGCAGTAAAATACGTAAAAGTCTTGTATTCTCCTTTAGTCTATTCTTTTTTATCATGAATATATGTCAGTCTCTAGACATTTGGAAATTCAAAATACAATATTCAATAAGTTATCTGCATGAAATACAAGCCGCCACTGTTTCCAGCTGTTTAGTGACTTCTGAGAGCATGACTAATATACACAGGACGCTAATTTTGTCTTTTTGCTTAACTTGACCTCTTTATGTGGTGTAGTGTAATTACATTCAAAGCATTAAATTATTTTGGAGGATGGTTAACATGAAGCACTTCATTTGTATCTGAAACAAGTGCTTGAAGCAAACAGTTGAAAGTGCTTATTTCAGAATGTGAAAACAGAAAATAATTTCAACTTTTATTATTTATTTTGATTTTATCAATAAGAGTACTTCTGTATTGTTAAGGAACATATCAGGCATGTTAATTGTCCGTGCCACTGAAAGTAAACAGTTCCATCAAGAGCCACAAGCTAGAGATTCAGCTAGCAGGCAGTCAACTGCCTCCCTAGCTTTCTCCATTAGTATATGCCTTTCTTAAGTTCACTGAGCCTGTATATCTGAATCACTTAAAATGACTGAGAGTTGTTCCCCCCAACAAACACATCTTTCCTTATTAATCAGAAACACCATATGCAGGCAACCACAGGACCCTTGGCTGCAAATGCTTCCTTCCCCTCACCTCTTGCTGCAAAATATCACGGTCCGATATCAGTATAAGGGCAGCAATCTTGCCTGCATCGGGATTGCTAGGAAGTAGAGGCTTTAATGTCCTCACTGCCACGAGGAATCCCAGTGCAGTTTTGCATCTCCCAGACCTCTGTGTACCCCATGGCTCACCTGATAGGTTTTCTCACTCTCCTACATTACCTCCTCTCCTGAACCATAATCTCACCAGTTGCTTTTTGTTCCACGGACACTGGCTGGAGAGGGTGGAGGAATGACTTGTAGGGATCAAGAAGGGCCATCTTGGAGCTTGAGAGGGGAAAGGAGTAAGGAAGTTGGTAAAAAGCTTTGGGCTTGCACAGTATTTCCTCCCCTCAAGCTCTCAGGTTTCCTCACATGGACCCTAGTTTGCAGCTGTCTGCTATACCTCCCCCACCCTCCCCTAGGTAAAGCAATGAAGGCAAGGAGGTCACATTTAGAATTTTCTTTTTATTGAAACTCTGAGAAAATGTAGTATTAAACTTTTATTATTATTTCTAATAGCTGGAGCAGCCCTGAATGCTTCTCTGTCTATTTTAAGGGGAAGAGCCATGACTCAAAGCAGTGCTGTGGCTCAATGATAGAGTGTTTGCTTTACATGCGGAAGATCTCAGGTTTAATCCGCAGAAGCTCCAAGCAGGCCTGGGAGAGACCCCCCAGTCTGAAACACTGGAGAGCTGCTGTCACTCAGTGTAGACAAAGTTAAGCTTTTGCAAGCTGTGAAATTGCTGAAGTGGCAGAAGCTGTTTAGAGACAGAACTCCTAATAATTTTAAAAAGTGAAGCAGGAAAAGCTTCAACATTCAGAATGCCACTTACAAGAAGAGAAAAGAGAGAGGCAGAAGGGGGGGGGAGAGGTGGGATAAGGAAGGAGAACTTCAGGGTCCTTGCTTACTGTGGATATTGTTAAGCAGATGATGACAGAGCTAACAAAGTTTATTAACAGAAAAATAGAGGCTTTAGAGGAAAAAATAGATTAAAAATTGACAAGATTAAAAGGAGGAGTAAACGAAATGAGGAATGAAACTAAACAAGCAATGGTTGACATGGGAAATGGGATCAAAAATGACATAGTGGATCTAAATGACAAAGGACTGAGAAATGAAACTATGGCAGGGCTGAGAGATGAAGCTATGGTAAAGGTAGAAGGAACATCTGATGAAATGGAAGAACCTACTATACAAGTGTATGGAGAAATGAAGCAACTAAATGATAAAGCTGAGATTTTGGAAAACAAAAATGAAGTTATATAGATAAGGTAAGGCTGGAAAAAACGTAAATACGACAGGAAGTAGAAATTGGATACAGAACATAGTCCGGACCAATGGATATGGAATACTGTATCAATGTATGTTCACAGTTGAGAGACTCCTATGCCCTCAGAATGGGAAAGAGTTACCATTATTTAATATGGAGGCATGGTTGCTGCAATTGTTGGAGGCCAAGGTGATACTATTAATTAGAGAAAAACTATTGCTGACATTTATCAATATTAATTGGGAACCTGTTTTGGACATTTTACATGAAAAGGAGGATGAACATGTGACATTTGGGAAGATTGAAGATTGGAAAAATACTACATCATGGAAAATGGAAGAGTTAGATGTTGTGGAGTGAAAGTTTTGAATAATTCTTTTTATGTAACTGAAAGAAGGAAAATCAGAAGCCCTTTTCTTTTCTTTTCTTTTCTTTTTCTTTCTTTTCTCTTTTCTCTATTCGTCTTTCATTCTTTCTCTCCCCCCCCCCATTTAACTTGTATCAAAAAAGTTTTAATTAAAAAAAATTATGCATAACTCAGTATAAGGCAGCTTCCTATGTTTCTGTGATAAGAGCATCACTTCCCATTCCGTGTAAGAGGGTGGGGGTGTTTTAGCACACAGCCCAAACAGATTACCCCTAAGGCAATAGAACCCTCCAAGGAAAATGGTTGCCCACCATACTCAGTGTAGAATTCTAACTTTCATCTCCCATAATACTCGTTAAATCATTTTCTTTAATATTCCACTGCTACATAGCCTATAGATTAAATAGAGTCTGTTTATTTAATACCTTTATATATTGGCTTTATTCTAAAACACTCAAAATAGTATGCCATTAAAAATAATAGCTTACACTGTAGGACACATAACAAAAGAAAAAGGAAAGGAATAGGCAAATACACAAACGCAGGCACCAATTCTTAATTATTAAGTCCCCTTCCCATTTTTAGATGATGATTGGAAATATTTTCTAAAAGATATTCCCTGCTAAACTAGGGGCCGGGGGGCAGGGAATGACCTCTTCTGATGCAGCCTGGTAGATTGGCTGTGGTTGGAGACAATGTTGGGAGCTGAGGAGTCAAATGTTGCCAATGGGTGGGACTTCAGTTACCTTTTTCCTCTGATTAAGCCATTTGATGATACAGTTATGTAAATGATCACACAAATGAAATGTTAGTTGTTTTAGCCCTTCGGTGAGTATGAAACAATGGTGAGCATGGGCAACCCATCCCATTTCGCCACCTGAAGAAAACAGGAAGTTGCTGCCTCCAGCTCCACTCCTGTGACAAAGCTGGAGTTCTGCTGCTACCACTTCTCCTCATTTTTCTGGTGTTGGGGGTGGGAGCTCCAGCACTACCCATGATGCCTCCTGCCCCCCCCCCCAATTGCCAGAGAGGTGAGGAAAGGCAGTTGCAGCAGCGATAGCTCACTGCTTCTCCAGTGGCAGTGGCAGCCAGTAGGCACAGCAGTGGGGTATGCCATCTCAAGATCATGACACCTGATGCAATCGCCTTGGTGTATCTAACGGTAACTCCAGCTCTGACAGTGAAATGCTTAATATTCATTACGTCTCCAAAAGACTTGAAGAAAAGGATGAAGATAGAAATGTGGGAGAAGTGATATTTGAACATCTGCCCTATTTGCTCTGAATTTTTCTCCTTGTGTATAATTGCTTAGAGTCTTTGTTTCCGTTCCTTCATCTTAGACTAAACTGATAGTAGCAACTGAGTTCTGATAAGCAAGTTAATTTTTCTTGATTTAGACACTGACCTTGGTTTGGTATTGTAGACTCCTAACATGTTCTCTGTAGGCCTCATGTGGACTATTACCATAGTGTAAAATGGCTAATTAAGGGGATCTCTTGCTCTAGGTTTGACGCAAAATCTTCAAAGTGAAATTGGTTGATGTATTAAATTGTAAGAATCATTGCATTTTCAAATATTAATATAACAAATATGGGAAAAGTGACTTGCAGTAATTGAGAGATTCAGCTGGGTAAAAAGATTAGTGGAGAAGAGAACACTGTACGAGTGATCCATGTAGTACATTATGATCTATAGAGAATTGAGTTGGAACAAGACTGTGATAATTCAGTCCCCAGTGCTGAATCCTGTCATGCCATATTGCTTAATTTTGACTTCATATTAACTGTATATTTCAGAGTGATGATATAATGAGAAGGCTAACAGAGATGGTTGCCAGTTTTAATGAACAAGTGACAGAAAAAAATTCATACGGGATCAATAAAGCATAGTCTAGCAAAGAGAGGTATTAAAATGAAGGTCAAGTAAAACTCTACTGGAAATTCAGTTAAAACAGTCTCCTTAAATGCTCATTGGATTATTGGATGAGGACTTTTGAGGTGTTTCATTTTAATTGGTACCATTAAGATTGTAAACTTGTGCCTGGGCTACCTGACTGCTGGTAGAGTCAGAATTGAAATGACATCACTATATATGGAGAGAGAGAGAGAGAGAGAGAGAGAGAGAGAGAGAGAGAGAGAGAGATTTATATCACCCTTCACCAAAATGATCACAGGGCAGTTTGCAAAAAAATAAAAATAAAGCAAAATACACAGTGAACAAAAACATTAAAATCATTATCCTAAATTATATAAATAACATAGTTAACAACAGCATAAAAATGACTTAGTGCATGTCTCTAAAAGTCTGAGAAAAAAATGTTGACTATCTCCCATGCTGGCATACTGGACTCAGGTGGGATTAGCTCAAGGCAGTTGCCTCACCAGAACTTTCATAGGTGGTATTCCCAGAAGCAGCTTCAGTTTTAAGTTCTTGGCCGGGGCAAGGCTCACTTCCATAGAGAGATTGTTTCAGAGACATGGAGCCACCCCTAAAAAGGTATTTCCATGCCCCCTCCACTATATGTCTCATTTAATGAAGGGATCACCAGGAGACCCCCCTCCTACTGATCTTAACGTGCAGGCAGATTGCTATGGGAGAAGGCATTCACTCAGATATTTGGGTCACAGGCCATTCACAGCTTTAAATGTCAACATAAACAGCTTGTATTGGATACGGATACTGGATATTGGATATTGACAACCAATGTACTGTAGATGTTTGAGGATAGAAGCTGTATGTTAATGGTTCACTGTTTCCACCAACACCCTAGCTACTGTATTCTACTGTAGTTGCAACTTCCAGATTGTCTTCAAGGGCAATCCTACATAAAGTGCACTGCAGTAATCCATCCTAGAGGTTACTAGAGTATGGATAACTGTAGCCACACTATACCTTTCCAGAGAAAGCCGTACTAGATTCTTTCAGACTGAAAGAACCTTGTGAACCTTTCTGAAAGTAGCACTCCTTTCCTCCCTATGGATTTGCTCCACACAGAAAAACAGCATGTCATGGAGAAAGCTAGGTGAAAACCTTTTTGCCTCATATTTAATTTTCTACAGAAAGGAAGTAATTTGTTATAGAGGAGCATGCAATCATGTGAGCCCCCACCTATAGTCAAAAGTTATCCAGTCCAGAAACAGATTTTACCATTTTAATGCAATTGGCCCTAATAGAATAATGTATGCAATCAAGATGTTCTGTACTGCTGATGAAGTTTTCCAAGCAGATTCTACCAAGTATTGAGCATTAATTTTTTGATTTTTTTAATATCACTTATATAATCAGTTAGTAATCAATCTGTTCATTAAGTGATTTCCATCCCATTAGTTTTAAAGTGGTGAAAAACAAGTGTCACTTTCAGAAGGACTCGTAAGACTTTTCCAATCTGAAATAATCTAATATTTCTGTAATGATGTCATTGTATCAGTTTGTTTTAAACATATATATACTGCTGGCTTTGTTATGCTGCAAATTAGTTACAAAATTGATCTGCCGTCTGTGCATAGTAATTTTGTCTACAGATTAAGGGTAGAACAGTGGAGCAATGAGATGTTTGCGATGCTTCTTGGATTGGCAAAGGTAACAGAGATCATAACAGATTCAGAAGCATTTTAGGCAAAGGCATAGCACAGTGAGCTCAGTACAGTCATACCTTGGGTTACAGACACTTCAGGTTGTGCGTTTTCGGGTTGTGCACTGCGCCGAACCCGGAAGTACCGGAACAGGTTACTTCTGGGTTTCGGCGCTCGCACATGCGCAGAAGCACTAAATTGCACTTTGCACATGCACAAAAGCGCCAAATTGCAACCTGCGCATGCACAGACGCGGCGCTACGGGTTGCGAACGATGCAGGTTGCGAACGTGCCTCCCGCACGGATCACGTTCGCAACCCGAGCGTCCGCTATACTTTGCTTCCTTATATCAATATGATGAAAGCAATGATTTCTAATTATCCAGAGAAAGCTTGGTTCTGTGCTTAATTGGCAACATGCATAGTTCCATAAAACACACATATTCCTTATAGAGCATATATTATTGTCAACAGTATCTTAAATAAAAAGATATAGAGCCTGATGTGTAAATCATTATCATTCTGCTCTTATTATCTATCGCAAGAATTGTATTCTGTTGAATAATCACTGATGTTGCTCTGTAGAAATTGACAGTTTAAGGTGGCGTAGGGGAGAGTTAACATTCTGTAGAATGACAACAAACGTGTAGTAGGTTTATCTGCACCAAATTATTTGATTCCAGGATAGTCATCATAGCACTTTCTCCTCACGATAGCTGCATGTGGATAATATAAAATGATCCTAGACATAGGGCTGAGTCAAAGAGGAACCTGTTTTTGCCTTCCCTTCCACCTGTTTTGGAATTTAGAAGAAGAGAGCCTCTACCCTTCCACTGTTAGCTAACAGAGGAAGACAGAACTAGTTAGAAGGCTTCCACAAGAACTGTAGAAGAAGAGGAGTTTGGATTTTATATCCCGCTTTATCACTACCCTAAGGAGTCGCAAAGCGGCTAACAATCTCCTTTCTCTTCCTCCCCCACAACAAACACTCTGTGAGGTGAGTGGGGCTGAGAGACTTCAGAGAAGTGTGACTGGCCCAAGGTCACCCAGCAGCTGCATGTGGAGGAGCGGAGACGCAAACCCTGTTCACCAGATTACGAGTCCACAGCTCTTAACCACTACGCCACGCTGTAGCTCACCCCCTTGCTTTTTTCTGTACTCTCAGAAAGCAGCTGTGTCTCACCTGGCAGCAACTGCTCTTCGATCTTTGGCAAATGCTGTTTCCAGAGTGAGGTACTGCTAGTGCCACCAAGGACAACAAAGGGTCAGTATGTGGCGGCTCCTCCATTTCTCCAGGAGGTCAGGGAAACACAAAGAGGTTTCAGTCTAGAAAACTGCTTCAGCCAGCCCCTGGCCTGGCCTGGCTAATTTTCCTTCTGGAGAAGGCAAAGTGGGGTACATGTTTCCTTATAAAGGAAGTAATGTGTGAATATCTCTTAAGTTCTTCAGAAAGGAAACATTTTAGCATAGATATGTTCTTTTATGAACTGCACTGGCAGGAATCATCTGTCAAGTCCTTTATGGGAACTTTTTAAAGACAATCCGAAAAAACATCTTCCTCAAGTTAGCAGGTAATAAAATGTGTGATACTGTACAAGATTTCTTCACATGTTGTATTTTCAAGGAAATTTCTCCAGAGTAACAGTTGTCTTATTTCTCCAGAGTTAACAGTTGTCTTATCTCCCAATGTGGAAGGCATGAGCAACCCTTGCCCATGAGGGAGGGAGATAAAGTTTAAATTGAGGGTTGCAATCTTAAAAGCACCATTAATTGCACTGAGGAAAAATTCAGTGATATGTTTGATTACCCTGGATTTTCCTTGGATGTTTGTAGTAGGTTTCACTCTACTGACAGGCATAAACCTTTTAATTTAAAGAGACTTAGCCTGTTAGGCTTAAGTTGTTGTCTTTTCATTTGTATTTCTAATTTAATTATGGTTGGTATCCAACATTAGTCATACTCCGATTAAATTGTTGAAATGAATGGACAGGACTAACTTAGGCCCATTAATTTCATTAATTTTACTTTGCATAAAACTTAATTGGATGCATCCCTGTTTTTAACTACCGGTAGTTGCTGTTATCTAACTTCATTGTCATTTTGTTTGCTCGTTTGTGGATTAGTGAGGGGGGGGTTTAATTATGGATTTTACAATTAGCTCTCTTTGGCATTTTTAATGGAAAGATTGATTATAAAGATTATGAATAAGTATAACGATCCACAGGAATATTTTGTTTACCTATTGATACAATACATACACCTATCTTGTTATTTCTCCATGTTCCTGTTGGTGTTCCCAATATAGAGGTGTGGCATATGAGATGACTCGCAATTCTTAGTATTCCATATTGGCAGTGACAGTGCAAAAGGAAAGTTAGTGGGAGCTGTGTGAAAGAGTGTATTTTCTAGCAAGAACTTCATGAAGGACAGAAAATCACTGGATGAGACACCATAGGCTAAAAACTCATTGGGAAAATACATTACATTGGAGCAAAGTTTAAAACCTTAAATCTGCAGTTGGCTATGCTGTGTTGTGTTGTGTTGTGTTGTGTTCTGGTCTGTAACCATCTTTTTTACAACAAGCCTGATAAGCACAGTCAGATTAAAATTTATAAAATACTTTAAAGGTGTGCATTGCATTCCTGTCTTGTTTGTTTTTACAGTCATGTGAGACAGGTATATCCTGATCATAGCATGGCAATTGCAAATGCTATGCTGACATATCAGATGCTCTTGTCCATTTTCCATCAATCCAAATCCAGCTTTTTGGTTGTGGTATGACACATGAAGCAAGAGACAAAATTAATACCTGCTGGGTGCATATGAGCTTGCTAATTTGTCCTGTCTGCTAATGTGAGTAAAATATAACTGTTGTTTGCTTTGTATTAGCTTTATTATAAACCAAAGACTACCAAAAGTTGCATTAGCATTTGGTGTAAAATATATTATATAGACACATGTGGCATATACATTTTAACGTGAAATTGCCAGAATATTTGGGAAAGAGTAGAAAAGTACATATTAGAAATTAACTCTCACAAGGATTATCTGAACCCTATATTAAGTGGGTTATAATATAGGCATCAAATCCTTTTTTTTAAATTAACTTTGTTTCTTCACATATGACAGCATATTTTTTATCAGATCATTATTCTTTACAAAAGGTTTTCACCAGTTAGTAACATGTAGATTTTGAGGTGCTTCCAATTATTTTGACTCTCTATAAAACCAGTTACTAGCAGGTATGTAGTCAGAAACTTTGTGGTGAGGGGAGCTAAGGATACAGCAATTGATGCAGAACAGCCAGAACCTAGGTACACATTGCCATATATGTTTACAAGTATCTAATTGTATTAAATATTTTAAAAAACAGTTTCAAATCTTTCAAAGTTTAAAAATATACCTTGTGCTTTTCAGTACCTTTGAACTCATTGGCCAGAACTCTGGAAGGTAGGAGCAGCTAGAATAGTTCCTGCATGCTTTTCCTTATATCTCTGCAAGTAAAGGGGCTAGACTAAAAACAAAAACCCACAACCTTGAATATATATGTAAAGGGGTCTGGAATTTCCCTAGTGAGGCCAGCTTCCCACGTACTCCCTTACAGCTAGGTGCCTGGTTCCTGGGTTCCAGCACACACCATTATGACCAAGTAAGGAAACCTAGAATTGAGCCTATATAGATAAGGGTGTAGTGTCACGTCATTCATCATGGTTCTCACTGAGTTATTTGGAGAAGAAAATGGTCAGTAATTTGGGAGAGAGCTAAAGAGGAAGGAATCTGCCCCTGGGGTTGTGGGTGTCAACATACAGGTTTAGTCCCCAAGTCAGTGATATCCCTGCATATACTGTTTTTCTTTCATCCATGGCTGCCATTCATTCCAGTGGGGAAAACTAAATCACTGCAATTTGTGACAACTTTGCAGTGAGAACACAGCTTGCCCACCATCACTGATACAGGGATGACCCAGCAGGGATGCTTTGGGTGTGAGAAAAATACATCTCTAGGTACAGAACATACAGATTTCTTCCCCATGGTCCTTCTGTGTACTGGCCTTCTCTTAAGACAAATCCTGCCTGTTCCAATGAAGTGTGGCTTGCTATTTTACATATAAACAGGGAGTTCTCATTGAGCTTCCCGTAGTGATATGCATGTTTATTTTTTGTATGATACAGATTACAAGAATGACGTATTTCATTACATTTTTCTAAACTAAACTCAGTGTACCTGAAGTTACCGATTCATTCATGCTAGTAGTGGCCCATGGGGCAGTGGAGGCAGAGCACCACTGCTCTCCCAGCTGCCTGGCACAGTGTGTTGCTGGTGCTTACCGGAGTGGCACGAGGGACGCGGGTGGCGCTGTGGGTAAAACCTCAGTGCCTAGGACTTGCCGATCGTATGGTCGGCGGTTCGAATCCCCGCGGTGGGGTGAGCTCCCGTCGTTCGGTCCCAGCTCCTGCCCACCTAGCAGTTCGAAAGCACTCTTAAGTGCAAGTAGATAAATAGGTACCGCTTTATAGCGGGAAGGTAACGGCGTTTCCGTGTGCTGCGCTGGTGCTGGCTCGCCAGCTGCAGCTTCGTCACGCTGGCCACGTGACCCGGAAGTGTCTTCAGACGGCGCCGGCTCACAGCCTCTAGAGCGAGATAAGCACGCAACCCCTGAGTCGGACACGACTAGCCCGTACGGGCAGGGGTACCTTTACCTTTTACCGGAGTGGCAAGGCATGGGGAACTCAGTACAGCGCAGCATGGTGGAGCCAATCTGCTGCTTTTGCCATTATGCACCCACACTATGCTGAGCTTCCTGCACCTTGCACTCCCCCTCTAAGTAAGCACCAGCAACATGCTGTGTTTGGAAGCCAGGAGAGCAGCAGCATCCCCCATCCACTGCTGCCCCTGACACTACCGCACACAGGTTTAATTAAAAATTAAAAATCTCTTGCAATTTTCTCTGAACGTGACTTCTCTAAAGACCTTTCTACTTAATATCAGATCTCCCAATGGCCATTATATTCTAGCTTTAACTTCCCTCATGATATTAGTAGATTTTATTCACTTTGATATATCCAACTATATTATTTGCATTGTTGTGAGAAGGGCAATTGCATCTATAGAAGATGCTTAGAAATTCTCATACTGTTATTCCTCAGGACATATTCTCCAAAGAGACGTCTCATTCTGTTGGGTGACCCTTCTTTTCTGGAAGACTTTAGTTATAACTTCAATTTCTTCCTCATTTCGTACCACCACTCCAGAACCCTGTGTCATACTTTGAGCACAAGTAACTTGTATCCAGGTGAGAAGGAGAGATACTGGAGATGCACAAAGACCTCCCTTTCCACATAATGGTCTTATACATTGCCAAGGAAGAAAACAGGGCTCCTATGTGCATAAGTGTAGCCAGGGGGTGCAGCTGCCCCCCCCCATCAAGTAAATAAAAATACTTAACTAACTGACTAATTACACTGCATAATGTCTGCCCACCCCCCAATAAATCCTGACTATGTCCATGCCTATGTGGAAGCTGTGCTCACAGTGGGAGTGGATCATTCCCATATTCTTAACATATGCTTATAGGTTTGAACTTTGGAAATAAATCTTTGCAGGTCTGTTCCTACACAAGGAACCGTTGTGGGAAAGTGATGGCAGATAATTCTTTCAATGATGAAGTATGAAATAATATGCACTCTAGATCTTATCTAACAGTTGAGATGTTTGGAGAAACTGTTGCAATTGTCACAACAGTGACTATCATTCATGTTTACATATATACATGTTCATTATGTAGTCTTAACTGTTCATTCATAAGTTACTCTTTATACATTTTCATTGTTTTTTGGTGTTTCTATGATGGTGTTGGTTAGATAATTCTTTCAAAACAAATAACTAACGTTCATAGTTTCCTTTTATCTGGAATATTACATAACAGACGATGATACAAATGTGTTCAAAGTTCATAACGTATAAGTTTACAGAGACCAAGACAGTTTCAAGATACCATTTATCAGTGCTAGCTCTAAAATATGGGGCCATCTTGGCCATATGCCTTCTGGGGGTGGGGTGGGGGAGCTCCCTGAACAGGGCTGCAGGCACCTCACTACATCAGTTTGCTTGCATTCTGTCTCTGGGCCCAACCACATTGCCACCCAGAAGCAGAGAGCTAGGTGACAGGAGAATGCTGCCCTATCTCCTCTAATTGCCACACACATCCTAGGAGAACAGATGATCAGGTAGTAACAAGGTTGAAGGAAACAATTTAGGAAGTCTACAGTTCAGACACACACACCTCTGGTGTGGTGAACTTCATAGATGCCCAACAATGCTCTAATCATATGTGACAAGGACCTCCTGAACAGCTAACCCTATCCAGCTGCAGCTGGGGGCTGCACTGGAGTAGGAAGGAGAGCTCACAAACAGCAGCACAGTTTGAATTTGGGACAGATTTTGTTAATCACTGTTCGTTTCCAACAGCATTAACTGAGCTGAGACCATTTATAGTTTTGACATTCATCATGAGTGGTAGAGAATAAAATTTAAAAAATTGGAAAATATGGGGTTTTCATTACCTCTCTGAAAGGTATAAAGTAAATTATTATGATTCTTTCCCTCCCTCCTTTTCTGGCTGCTGCTTAATGTTATCCTGTAGTAGCCCATCCATCTGAATTGTTGTAATGCACTATGTGACTGACTACATTAATATTGCTATATTCAGAATTAGTCTGGACTAGCTTAACTGCATACCAAGATTGCTTGTGCATTCAGTTAACATTTCCGGTACACGAACAAAATACTGTGCCTACTATTACTGTTTCTTGATAGTTTTACTCTTGGAGAATATGTTCTGCCTGCTTAAAAAGATGTATTTACATTTGGTTGCGTTTTTTGGTTGTTGTTTTTGCAGAGATGTATGTATCCCCCCCCCCCTTTAAAGTACTTGGAATGTACAAATTAATGGTCATTAACCTGCTTGCTTTTGTTCTCCTTCAGTCCAGATGATTTACTTAATGCCTTGAATGAGGGTATCAGTCGTGCTGATGTAATCATCACATCAGGAGGTGTGTCCATGGGTGAAAAGGTATGTGCAAAAACTATGTTGAGGCTGGGAAGTTAAGCCAGAGATGAAGCAATAGGAAGAAAAACATATTCAGAAATGACAAGTGCTAATGATAACGGAGGAAATCTGAGCATGGTCTGGATCTCCTATTGTTGGGGGGAGGCCACTTGAAAGGTTTCCAAATTAAGAAAGAAAAACCCTTAATTTTTTTTCTGTACTCTACAGTACCGAACAGGGTTTCCAGGGTTAAAGGATTTGTTGTTTCTTTTCTTTTCTTGTGTAAGCCACCCTGGAAATATCAATTGGTCATTGAAGGGCAGGTGTAAAATTCAGAAATAAATGTATAAAAGAAAGGGTAACCATAGTTCACCGCTGCTAGGCTTTTAGATATTCTGTGTCACTGAGAACCAAAGATATATTGTCTTCTTCTTGTTTAACAGGACAAAGAACAACAGGGTCATGTGACCCATTGCTAAGCTATTATCACTTCCTACCCCAAACTATTAGATACTGGTAGAATTTTTTTGTGGTCTAAATAGAATTGAAGAAGTGGTGAGATGAGCTTGTGAAGCTGTGCCACATTTTCAATAATTGTTTGGAAAAACCTTTAAATATGGGATAACTCTGGAATGCCTCAGTTTTAATAATGCAGCATAAGTAACCCATGTAATTTGAGGATCCCTTTGCATCTCAGTACACCAGGCAAAGGATCATTCTGGTCAGAACTAGCCCACACATGGAAAGAATTGACATATTAGTTGTTCTTCCTCTGTTCTGTGGGTGGCAATTAATGTCCATTCTTAATTGGTCTAGTGATTTATCTAGTTAATTTTGATAGTAAACTTCACTCTGACATGCTGATTAATTTTGAAACCCCCCAAGCATCAACATCCAACTTCTTAGAATGACAAGAGGGGTTCAGTAATAAAAGATCTATGATTGCCATTTTATTATATTTTATGTGTTTTGATGTATTTGTAATTTTTTTGTTGGTTACCTTGAGTGCCGTTTGATAGAAAGGCAGGATTCAAATTTACTTAATAAATAAAACTTCTAGGACTGGACAAGGTGTCATCCTACATATCTTAATTAATACTTTTGAATAATTAGGTGTTGTAAATACCTTGAAAACTTTGTTTTTATTTTTAAAACAGGACTATCTTAAACAGGTGCTGGACATTGATCTTCACGCTCAGATTCACTTTGGCAGGGTTTTTATGAAACCAGGGTGAGTAATATTTCCCAGTGAGATATGGTCTTGGATATACTACCAGATAGGCAAAATAGTCCGATCTGGTAGGAGTTTCCTATAATGCCAGCAGACACGGGTTTGGGGCTTTAGGAACATTTTACAACTATGTAGTGGCAGAGGAGAGATCTAAAAGGGGGGGGGGGAGAGAAATGTCTGTAGGATGAAACCTCCCTCGGCCTGAAAAGTGAGATGAGTGCCGCACCCCATAGTTGCTTTTGACCGGACTTAACTATCCAGGGGTCCTTTACCTTTATCTACCTTCCTCCTGAAACATTCCTTAAGTCTTTTAACCTCACTGCACAGATATACAACTCTAATCCCCTGTCACTTACAGATGTATTGCCAATCAATCACTGTATAAAAGACCAAAGCAGGATGCATCTTCAGTTTCTGCCCATTACACATCATGATCACATTGAGAGTTTCTCTGCCCCTGGCTGCTGTTTGAGGGGACAGGGAAAGTCATATCAACTTTACTACACATATTTTGTTTCACTAAACATTACAGGGGAGATAGGTGAAGGAGACACAGGGCTGCTTCTTTTAACATCCCATGTTATATCTAGTTCTTTTAACAGATATTATTCATTTCGCTATTTATAAACTTGCTTTTAACATTGATTTCTATTGACAATTTTAAGGTATAATTTTATTTTTATAGTTTCGTTAAAAACTGTTTAGAGGGTCTGTTTACAATTAAGTTTTATACAAATTTTGTTAAATAAATAGTTTTAGCAGCTGACTTTTTTTTCCTAGGTTGCCAACAACCTTTGCAACTTTGGATATTGATGGTGTAAGAAAAATAATATTTGCACTCCCAGGTAAGGTTCGTTGAATTATAATTATAATTGTCCTTCATGGATAACACAAACAAAATCCAAAAGCTTTTATGTTTGGACCTCTAGTTCCTAAATGAATAATCTTTGTAATCTCGCATTTGTGCACTATATACTGTTACGTCTTTAATATGCAACAATGCCTATGGCTCTAGTGAAGGGAACCTGCAGCTTTCCAGATGTTTTTGGACTATAACATCTGTCACCCCTAGGCATAGGCAATGGTCAGCGGTGATGGGAATTGTCCAACAACATATGGAAGGCTCTAGTTCACTATCCCTGCTGCAGGTAAAATATATCATCTGTTCCTAGCACAGCTGTACAGCAAAGTAACATGGGGGGGTCATTCCCTAAATAATTCTACATTGCTGATCTATCAACTGTTGTGGGTTTTTTCTTTTTCCTCCAGGGAATCCTGTGTCAGCAGTTGTTACCTGCAATCTTTTTGTTGTCCCAGCACTGAGGAAGATGCAGGGAATCCTGGATCCTCGTCCCACTATCATAAAAGCCAGGGTGAGTTTTTAAATATACAACAAGCTTCTGAGGCACTCTATGTAGTCATTGGTGTGCCCCCTTCCTGATTCCTGCCGTTTTTGCACATGGTGTCAATCACATACAGGGAAATTTGGGCTGCACGATTAAAGTGGATTTGGTGCTCTTGTGCTACAAACACAGCAACTGAGATAATAATTGCTTGCCATTATGTCATATAACTTCCCAACAAAGAAATCAAAATGACTGTTCAATAAACAGCCAACATTGTATTAACCACCCTGCAAACTTTGTACATGACATAGTATTTTCTTTCTGTGCATGCTTTTCCACAGTTATCATGTGATGTGAAATTGGACCCTCGTCCAGAATATCATCGGTGCATACTGACTTGGCATCACCAAGAACCACTGCCTTGGGCACAAAGTACAGGTTAGCTGTTTACTATCATTTTCTATTTCTCGTGCTCCTTGACTGGGTTTACAGGTTGCAGAATATGGAGAAATGAAAGGAACCGCGAATAACTTGTGCTTTCTCTACTTGTGATGGTCATGTACCATGTGAAAGGTAGTCCCAACCTACCTTCCCACAAGCTACGATGATGATGATGATGATTTCTATACTGCCCTTCATCCAAGGATTACAGGATGGTTTACAATATAAAATCTCAAAAATACACTAACAAACAAAAACAAAACAGCCCCCCCACCCCAGTTTCAAAGGCCATAGAACGCATCTTGGAAGTTGCACGCCTTCCGAGGTGCATTTTGATTTTTTTTTTCATTGACTCTGCAGCCAGCCCATTGATTCTTGGTTTTCAAACATTTTGGAAGTCAAACGGTCTCCCGGAACAGATTACGTTTGAAAACCGAGGTTTCACTGTACTTTAGTTTTCACAAATAATGGGCAGGATTCCACTAATGAATCTCAATAGCAGAAGCCCTGTGAAAGCACTTTCACTTGTGCAGCATCGCTTCCACCCTCTCCTCCTCCTGCACTCCCCAAGGTTTGATATGGATGGATAGAAGAACCCACAGAACAGCATGCAGGGTAGGAGAGGGGGGATTGTTCTGTCTGGCAAGCCAAAATGCTTGCGCTAACGGAACAATCAGAATAGAACATTGAATCCCTCCCAGTGTTTTGTTGTTTAACACTATAGAAGCAAAATCTTCAAATTCTATTGCTTCCTGTTCTTTGAACATGGATACTACCGCCAGCAGGGACGCGGGTGGCGCTGTGGGTTAAACCACAGAGCCTAGGACTTGCCGATCAGAAGGTCGGCGGTTCGAATCCCTGCGACAGGGTGAGCTCCCATTGCTCGGTCCCTGCTCCTGCCAACCTAGCAGTTCGAAAGCACGTCAAAGTGCAAGTAGATAAATAGGTACCGCTCTGGCAGAAAGGTAAGCGGCGTTTCCGTGCGCTGCTCTGGTTCGCCAGAAGCGGCTTAGTCATGCCGGCCACATGACCTGGAAGCTGTACGCCGGCTCCCTCGGCCAATAAAGCGAGATGAGCGCCACAACCCCAGAGTCGGTCACGACTGGACCTAATGGTCAGGGGTCCCTTTACCTTTACTACCGCCAGCATGACTACTATTTCAGAAGAAGGAGTTTGGGCTATATGAAGAAAAAATATTCTATCAGATAATAAGGCCACAAACTATACACATCAGGCCAGCAGGCCATACTACTACCCCTAAAATATACAGATACCGATATAAATATATAGATAGATACAGAGAAATATATACAGTGGTACCTCCGGTTGCGGACAGGATCCGTCCCTGAGCTCCGGTTGGATCCCGAGGTTTCTGCAACCGGAGGGACCGCTTCTGCGCATGTGTGTGCGGCGGTAGAGCGCTTCTGTGCATGCACGCATAGCAAAACCTGGAAAAGTATTTCCAGGTTTGCCACGTACGTATCCCGAAGGATACGTAACCAGAGGTGAACGTAAGTAGAGGTACCACTGTGTGTGTGTGTATATATATATATACTTAGAGATGCATATACAGTGGTACCTCGGGTTAAGAACTTAATTCGTTCTGGAGGTTCGTTCTTAACCTGAAACTGTTCTTAACCTGAAGTACAACTTTAGCTAATAGGGCCTCCCACTGGCGCCGCGCAACTGCTGCACGATTTCTGTTCTTATCCTGAAGCAAAGTTCTTAACCCGAGGTACTATTTCTGGGTTAGCGGAGTCTGTAACCTGAAGCATCTGTAACCCGAGGTACCACTGTATATAGATACAAATGCACACATACATGCACACACTACCTTTCCTCAAGAATGTGCTCAAGACAGCAACAATAGACATTAGACTCGCCTTCACCAACCTGGTGCCCTCAAGATGTTGGCTGGGACTGATGGGAATAGTAATCCAAAACATCTGGTTGACGAAGGCTGCATTGGTCTCATGGCCACTGTGTCCATCTTGAGAACCAAGAAGCTTCACCCATTTTCACTGGCATGCTGTGCTCACTTAGGTCTTGAACAATGCTATTTTTCTAGAAAAAGAGGTGCCGGACATCACCTGAGAGGTGGTGGAACTGAGTTCTGGGGAGTTATGGCTGAAAAAAAGCCCTAGTCTTGAGTTGAGTTTGGCTGCGAGTGATCCATTTGTACTCATTGTACATTGTAGGGGAGTACAGATATTTTCCCTTCAGGCTTTCTTTCTTTTGCTGGGAAAACAAGTTTTACTAGTGTTCAGACTGCAATGTATCATTTCTAGCAATATTTTAATTCCCTTCATTGTCAGCACCTCAAGACTTTTTCTTCTTAGGAGTGTGTCAGGTATTACATAACTACTGGACATTACCTGTGATGTCACTTCCAATGAGAGAGCCTCCATTTTACCTCTACCCAATGTCTGGGCTAATGAGAGACGCTAAAAGCTTTTAAAACCTTGCACAGCTCAGGAGAAAAAGCTGACATATGTTAGACAAGTTGCCCACTTCAAACTCAAGCTTCCTTTCTAATAAAACTCAATATCTAAGTTTGATATTGGAAATGGAAAAAATATATCTAGATTCTGAAGTGTATTCTTTGAGGCTTATTTAGTTCTAGAAGATTTTAAACCATTGCTAAAAATTGCACAGGAACCTCATATGTGAACTGCTTTGTCCACACCAGTGTTCAGATTCTGGAATACTATTTATAATCTTAGATATGAAAGAACAAAAAATAACACTATCATCTCTGAGTGGTATATGTTAAATGTTAAGGCTAATGTTATATGAAACAAATTTGGGGGTAGGGCTGTAGTAGTTCAGTTTTGACACATCCTAGTGCAGATTGTAATTCAGTATGGGGTTATTTGGAAGATAAACTAGGAAAGTGGTGCATGTGATAATTAAAATGTGCAAGCTTAAAATAAAAAAGATGTGGTCAAAAGGCATTTCTGCATGAGAATTCTAATGGGGAAAGAGAGATCTATTTCCTGGATATTGTCCACATTTTACTTCAAACAACAGAGCTTCACCATTTGTGACCATTGTCGCTTTAAAATTAATTTTTGGGAACTGGCTTCATACGCTGCACTATTCTGTGGCATTTACCCTGCTAACAAGACTTATTTGCTTCTCTGTAGGGAACCAGATGAGCAGTCGTCTGATGAGTATGCGCAGTGCCAATGGACTGTTGATGCTACCTCCAAAGACAGAGCAGTATGTGGAACTTCATAAGGGCGAGGTGGTTGATGTCATGGTCATTGGAAGACTATGATGTCACCAGCAAGAGAGAAGTTTTGATGCATGTCCACATATCATTGACTGTATCCTGTAATATGCAACGGCACAGCTAGTTTTTCTGATTTGGATAAAAGTTGATCAGTATAGTCAACACCTTGAACTATATTTCAAATGAATTTAAATAAATACCTTTTAAAAAAAACTTTAAAAACAAATCTTAAAGAAATCTATTCTGATTATATCAAAGCAACTTTTTCCTTTCTTGCAATTGCTTTGTGTGTTCAATGCTAGTTCTGATAGCGGTAGCTTTTAGTAGACAGCGGTAGGTGCCTGCAGAACTTGTGTTTTTTCTCATCTTTAAGATACAACTACTTATGCTCTTAAAACAAGGCTGTCTGCTTATTTATACTAGCGTAGACAACACTTGGATTTCCCTTATTAGTATGCTTCATAACCGCTTCACAGAAAGCTTCTGCTTGTTCTTTATCTTGTATCTCGTGTTGATGTGCACAGTGCCAAAAGCAGAGTGGCTGCATTGGGAACCCGACCAAGCCCCGAGGTTTTCACCCCTTGCTGCGCGTTCAGGGATATCTGTCATCCCAGCAGCCACCCAGCTCAGTACTATTGGGCAGTAACTGGATACCTTTTGTTTAAACAAACAACAAAAATTGCTTCCTTAAGTGCTGACAGCCTTTTTAACCAATACATTTAAAAATGTACAGAATTAAAATCTTAAAAAATCAAAGACTGATCTTGTACAGATATTAGTGTTACCAGCATTCGTGTGGAAATTAAATGAGAAAAGAAATAAAACTAATGTTAAACAACTCTGTACCATAACATTTTCTGTAATGATACTGAAACTTAAATGAATAAAAAAAAATCCTGGATCATTATTTAAAAGGTGACTGTGTTAGCCTTGTTGTTTAATAAGAGAAAAGAACTCTCCTTTCTTTTTGGGAGGTGGGGATTTTATGGTTAAAGAACACATTTGAGCAAAGAGGATGCCAATGGGGAGATTTTGCAGAGACCTCTCTAAAAAAATATGAAGTGCTATCTTCTTATTTGTGCAATCTTAGACTGGGGTCCCTGGACAAAATTTCAGTGAATATGTTGCACTGATGTATACAAATAGACAGGGATCCAAAGGACCGCATGCAGATTACCACACACATACCAGTGCTTACTTGGGTGCTCCCCATCCAGTCCTTTACATCCTTGAAAGAAGACACTTCTGGGTGTTGTGAGATACTATGGAATCAGGCTAAACTTAGCAGAAGAGGACATAGCTGGAAAGGGAATTTGGCCATTACTATCCTGCACTTAGTGCTTATGCACGGGATTGTTTGGATCCAGCTCATAAAATCCACGTAGGCAACTGTCAATGCCACCTATATAGAGTATGTGTCTCTAATGTTGAGATTTAATTTAATTAAAACATTTGGTCCTAAGAAATTGACATCATTGCTCTAAGACACAATGCTAACACATGTAGATAATTAAGTCCTGAAATAATGAGCTGAGATTCAAGTGTAGAAATGGCAACATTGATTGTCACAACTACTCTTTCTGTCAACTTCCCCATCACTTTTACAATTGTTTATTTTGGAAACAGTTTGCTGCAACTAAAGTATAGTGTACACCAAAAGTCCCTAGGCTAAAATAGATGTATTTCCAGGTTACTAAGTAAAAAATGCAAGTAATTCAGGCAGACGGTTTTAAGAATTGCCTTTAAGATGTGGAATAATGAAACAGATTTTCATCTGAGTTCTTCATGCAAATAGATTTACTGTTGTTATGCCTTCTTAACAATATTTATTAAAAAAAAAGACTCACATAAAAAGTACCCTGTACACAATACAACTATCACATAAACCAACTATGTGAATATAGCATTGTCAGGTGTGTGTGATATTGTCTGGTGCACAGGGCACCTAATTCATTCTTTTATTTGTTTATGGTTATAATTTAGATAATCTACCCATCCTCTTTTCTGCATTAACTATATTTATTATGACTATAAAATACTTGAAGCTTAGTGCAGAGAAAAGCTGTGGCAAAAGTGTTTCAGGTACACATATCATTGTGGCATCAGTGAGCTGCCCAATAGTGTACTGAGAGTTTGGCTATGTTACAGTTTCAGACAGCTCAAGATGTACGTGGTGTTTCTTTCACAGGATTTGTACTGCTTTTGTATCTTAACCGCTGAATTAGAAATGAAGCGCATGTTTACAAATAGTTGTTCATTATTTTCCAGAAAAAACTGCTCCCAATCTTCATTGGCACTACTTCCTCCCTTGTGCTATTAGTGGAGCTATGCTTCTCCCTATAATATTAACTTATAAAAATATCACTATGCATTGTACCGTTGAGCAAAACTCTTTCATGAATGCATGACTGCACAAAACAATGCCAAAAAAACCAGATGATCCAATGAAAAATATGCTTTCCCGTTGTGTGATCATTTTTTGTGTCAGCAATAAGAAGAAAATATTAAGAAGACAAAGACAATGCAAATATGGTGACCAGGCAAACTGGACTTTTCCTCTCTACACATTTAGCCTTTTTCAGTGGTGAACCATGTATATATTACACCTATTGCTTATTCTTAAATATTTTTAGAATACAAGTCTGGCACCAACCTTTCGTTTTCAGCTTCGTGCTTCAAATTAACAGTGCAATGACCCTAGAACTGCCATCATTGCCAAGATTGTGCCAGCTACATATGTAGCACTATCTGCTTGGAAGCCCAACAGCAGCCCAACACAATTCCCAGATGACCAGGTGGAATGTAAGGGTTCACATGATGAAAACTAGGTTGAAACCCTGCACTTTATCTTTGGTAGAAAAGGTGACTTTATACTGTAAACTGCCCTACGATCCTTGGATGAAGGGCAGTATAGAAATTTAACAAATTTAACAAATTTAACAAATAAATAAAATAAAAGCTGTCTTGCCTTGGGAAAGGGGCAGTTCTCTGCCTAATCAGGAACATTGGTGAACAACAAGAATAACCAGGAAGGTCGTATCAGAAAGTGTAGCCAAGCAGAGGAACCAAGATGAGGTGAATTCATAGTTCAAAGGCCAAGACAAGATCAGTGCAAATAAGGCTGTTTTAGCAGGCAGAGTGGAAGGAGTACTTGGAGCCAAGTTGAAGAAACAGTTGAGAAACAGGGATTACGTGAAATACTGAACTCACGCGCCAAAATATTTTGCTGAAATCAAAAAAGCTTGGTTCTAACCAGTGCTTTTTTTTCCTAAATAAATGTTATGGGGTACTCTCATTTTCCTACTCATATTGACATACCGCCCCTCAATGAGTCCAAAATTAGATTCACAAAATGTTTAGGGGTATGCATACCCCCAGAAAAAAGCACTGGGATAACAAATGAATTTGTGTATAGCACATCAGTTCATTCTGGTATTCAAAACTAAGTACTGGGCTCAAAACTATTTAATTAAGTGTATATCTTTGCACCTGATTCCAGCTGATGGATCTCACTGGTCCTAGGTTTTCTTTTCTTTTTTTCTAGATGATTTACTGGCTGCCTTGGAGAGAATGATTAAAACTTTGAAGCTGACTTAGTGTTCTTTCAAATGTATTCATGTGTTTATGCTCATATGGTGCATGTTATTCAGAAATAATTGTTATATTCTTAGGTTTATTTAGGCTAGTAATGGCAGACTGCTTCTGAATTATAGTTTGTGAGTTGAATTTTAATGGCTTCCTTTGCAATTTCTTGGGAATAGAGGATGCATTACCTTAGGGTGGGTTTCCCTAAGTAATTATGTTCTATTGTTTAACATGCCATCTAAATTGACCAACCATTGTTTGCTATTTGCTAGAAAACCAGAATCAGAAACCATAGTTTGAAACAGTTTTGCAAACTATAGTTTGTGCTATGTGCAGTATCCAACATTCCTGTTCTGGGAGGCAAGTGACTTCCACTTGCGCATGCACTTCCTCTCCTCTCCCCTGCTGCCCCACACATGCCCTCAAAAGCAGCAGCAGTTGAGTTAGAGGTAAAAAGTAGAATTCCCATTTCATGAGCAGAATTCCGTTCAGGGCACATTGGATACAACTGATCTTTGCTTTTCTGCATCTACTGGAGTACTGAGCAGACAAGAGATGAAAGTGGACACTCTTCTTTTAAACCATGGTTTGGGTTCTAAACTATAGGTAGCACAAATTTTATCTGGCATATATAGTATCATAATATTGGCAGCTTTGGCTCCTTTTACTCAGATACGTTTTAGGTAAAATGGTAGAAGTGATTCTGCTGCTCTTCTACATGACCTGGTCAAAAGAATGCATATGCCAGTTTCAATCTAGTGTAACTACTAGAAAAGTTAAAATATGTTTAAATGGATGAAGTAATAGACATTTTCCTATAATCTCAATTTTTCTTTGATTTTTCTCCTTCTTGTTCTTTTCTTTGTAATATTTGTCATGAGAATACTTCAAAATGCTTTTCAGCAGTTCTTAATTCTCTTCATGAAGCTCTGCAAATCTAGCTGTGCCCTCTCTGCATGTGGGTCAGCTGGTACCGAAATCCTTACTACCTGAACACAGGACTCATCTATGGAACACTTCCCACACTATCTTCTGAGTGAGCAGAATTATGAGCTAACCTAACAGCTTTTTTTCTAAACCTATTTCTTAGTCTCTTATTACAACAATTTCATTTTTCATTCTCTGTTGTAGAAGGATATTAAATTCTGTCAGCCTTCATGTCACATAAAAGAGATAATACATCACCTTTAGAGAACTGGATGACTAAGGGTTTTGCTAATAGGTGTCGAGTCTTTCATTTGTCACTAGTTCAAAGCTTATGGGAAATGGCTAGAGCTAAAAATTATCATCCGAAAGCTGTCCAGTGCTATTGTGAAAATCACAAACGTAATGAACTCTTCAACTTAGCTGTCAGAGAAAGCTGTGAAAACAGAAGGTGGTTGATGGGGGTTTCTTAAACTCCTAAGAATTGCCATGTGCTTGATCAGAATATTAAGAGATTTATTATCAAGGATTTAGTCAAATCTGCCTCAGATGATGATAATAATGTCTATTGCTAACTGAAAATGTTAGTCTTGTTACACATGATATTCCACCAATTGTTTATTAGCCATTCATTGGTGATGTCAGTACATTCTCTTAAGATTTAAATTTACAAAAACTCCAGTTCCTAATTAGTTCTGGTTTTACATCACCACACCAAATCTTACTGATTACAAGCCCAATTTTCATTTACATTAATTGCATATGGTGTGTGGAAGATATTAGCCAATGTAATAGCATAGTCTTCTATTCTGGAGAGGAGGTCACTTCTACCCTGGGGCCTGTAAATCTCTCTCCCATCCACAAAAATATGCCAGTTATGTATTGTTCAGCATATTTGCACTTGTATAGCGTATAACGTACTATTAAGTCTCACATCCACCATTTTGGATCATTATTTTTCTAAACTATTCTTGCTAGTCATCTGTAGTCATATTCTATACCCTATAACTGACTACACTTCCCAGTTGAATCAAACAATTACTGCATTTGAATATTGGTTGAAGAAAATAGTGGATAAAGAAAAGGAAAATGACAATTTTGCTTTTTGGAAGTAATGGCTCAATATTAGAGACATATCTAGGAGAAAACAGAGATGTGAAAAGCAGTCAATCTGCACAACAGAGGCACTATTTTGTCAGTCAGTTAAAGATGGGAATATGCTGTGCTGAAACCAAAAAGTAAAATACGAACAATGGTCAAGTTTTACACTAAATAAACCAGTTACACTAAAGAAAAAGAACAAAAAAATATCTTTTTAAAATCCTCGTAAATTCTATGACATTGACAGACCTGGAAGGAGGTTGAATGTAAGGGGCAGGCTGATGGTCCATAATAGAAAAGACAATTGGAAACTCTGGTCAATAACAAAGATTGCTGCACAATTCAATACAGATATCGTTTCTTGAGCTCAGCAAGGGGAACTCTAGCCTGATCCTGATCAGATCTCTAGAAGTTGTTAATTATTCTAAATTTCTACTGGCATCTACTCTACAGGAGTCTGCAATTCTGGAATTCAGGACAGGATGGAAACAAGATCGTATCACTGCTGAGCTGACTATTTTTCAAAGCTGCATTTTGAACCTCAAATGTCTTTTCTGAATAGCATAATGTGTGTTCAAGCGTCTGAGCTCTCTCTCTCTCTCTCTCTCTCTCTCTCACACACACACACACACACTTTTCTGTTCATTTTTCCACTCTAACTTCCTGCTTACAATTTTTTTTACTGATTTTATTTTTTCACAAAGTCTGGTGTCTGTCACCAAATTTGGTTTGCCATATTAACAAATGTGGCATACAGCACCAGAATATTTAAAATTTTACATCAGGAAATAGTGATATGCCCTGGTGTTTTGCTTGCACCTTACGACATCTCCTTATCCTCCTTATCCTAGCCTAGAAAAGGCTGCAAAGCAAAGACAATAATGACTGCTTTACTTGACTGAAATATGCTAATAAGGTATTATTACCTCAGAACCTTCTGGGACAGGGAAGGTTGGTTTAGTTTTCAAACCTTTGTTACTTGTACACTATTTGCTCCTGACCAGGTCAAGGAGGACCTTTTGAGGACAGAGGTCATCGTCCAGTTGATGTCATGAAAGACTAAAAGGAGCTTGGCATTTCTGGGGAGAAACCATGGAATGCCAATGCAGCTTGCCAACTTTACAACTCTAATTTTATCAGCCAACCAATCCTCAACAATCTTCTGCATTAAGAAAACTAGATTTTTGTTAAGAGTGAAAGCAAGTCCAGCACCCTAGCAACTATACAGGCAAGTGTATTTATTTGGTTATATATTTATCACCTCAATTATGAAATTTTTTGAATATTTTATCTCTAAATACTTGTTGTTTTCAGAACTAAAATTATGAATTGTTAAACTTTCTGATTAATCACCATCTTTGTTATGTAACTGTAAATCTAAACTAGTCAACTGATTTTGTGAGCATATTTTGAAAGTTGATCTCTAAAAATACTGAATACAGAAATTTAGTAAGAAATCACAATTTTAACACACATGCATAGCTGAATTAGCTTCACTAACAAACAGGCATGCACTGTCTTGTTTCAGGCAGGTGGGCAGGTTTATCTTGCTATGTCACTTATTTTTTTGAAATTGCATGTATGTCACCAGCTCACTCATTTTTTGTTTATTTTTAATCTAGACTATGATGTCTATATTTCTTGAATAGTTATATTGTTTTAAATTGATGCATACTGCTCTGAAATGTTTTTGCAAAAAATGGCATTGAAATATTTAAATAAAAAATAAATAGCATTCCAACTTTATTCCAAGGAGCTCAAGGTGACATACAGGGATCCAATTTATCCTCAGAAAAACCCTATAAAATAGGTTAGACTAGTAATAATTATTGGATCAAGGTCATCAAAATGAACTTTACAAATGAGTGAGGATTTGAGCCACTGAAGCCTTATTACAACATAGTAGACCTACACGTTTGCACTAGAATAGCCGCATGTATTGTAGTTTAGAAGCCTAGATGGTGGTCCGCCACCCTATTTCTTTCCCATCACACCCTGACTGTGCCCCTTTCCTAGAACTGTATCTGATAACATAGTATGTTTCTGAAGGGTGTGGTGTCTTCGGTCTACTTATAAAAAATTAACAATACCAAGAATTACAACAGAACCTGCCCCAACCACATATTTGCTAGTGATGATGGGAAAATTTGTTTGGTCCACTTTTTGCAGTTGTTGTTGTTGTTTAGTCGTGTCCGACTCTTCGTGACCCCATGGACCAGAGCACGCCAGGCACTCCTGCCTTCCACTGCCTCCCGCGGTTTGGTCAAACTCATGCTGGTAGCTTCAAGAACACTATCCAACCATCTCGTCCTCTGCAGTAGACAAACCCAATTCAACACTCCTGATCTTGCAGCAAGATTCTTGCTTAAGAATTAGAATGCAATACTAACTGGGATTACACATTTATTTATGATGCTGCAGGATGAAATGGAAAACTCTTTCTCAGCTATACTACTTAAAGCAACAGCTGTGGAGTACTTATTGTAATGCTCCCACACAAAGAGAATATTCCTTAGACCCAGAAATTAGGATGTCAGGGAAAGGGGTTCAAGTCTAGCCTTCTCTCTGAAAGCATTTTTAATGTCTGTTATGTGTACTGATGTTCTATTGTCTCATCTTAGGCCTTGCACTATGATGACACTGCTTCAGGACTCTGTTTTCTATAGATTGCCCCTATTGTGACATGACATTACCTCACTTCTAGATACCAGCCATTGCCTAGAGAAACTCTATAAAGTAACACGTGCTACTTGGCTTGGATCAAATGTTGGTGCCACATGTTTCCTTTGGTCTGGCCCTCCATGTAAGACATTACTCTTCTAAAATAAGAGAATAAGATACAGAAGCTCCTTTAGGGAGACAAAATATTAGATGAAAGTATGTAATATTGGGAATCAGATAAGTAGCACAATTACTGTTTGCAATTAAAGGGATACATCATTGCTTACTGGCCCAACCTATTATTTATTTTTAGTTAAATAATGTTTTAAAAACCCGGTAAGCTAATTGTTTTTATCTGCCTAATCAGACTTATGAGTTTCACTGATTACAATACGAGATCAAAACTACACCTACTGCATGCTTCAGAGAAAACATTGTTACTTAGTATTTTCCTATGGTTGAGCTTAAAATTATCAAAGTCAGGTATTTACGAGAACCCAGACTAGCTAAACAGCCCACCTGTCCTTTCTCTTCCACCTTTCCCACTTGCTGAGAGCCAATGTTGCCATTTTGATGCATATTTGGTCTTGCCCTCATCAAAGGGCCATGAACATGCATACTTGAGGTGCATACCCCGCTTACCCCTACGAACCATGTCTCCTCCAACCCCTAGATTACAGTGACCATCTTAGGCGAATATGCCCCAAAGCCCTCAAAACTTGTCACCAGCCCTGTATCTCCCTCCCTTGGTAACATATTTTAGGGTTGCCATATGTCCTCTTTTTCCAGGACATGTCCTCTTTTTCATGGGTATGTAAAATGAGAGTTGTCATAGCAACCCATAGTTAAAAGCAGAAGTCTGCAATTGTGTCCTCATTCTTGCTCTAGTTATTCACAGCAACTAGCACAAAGCTAGAAGACAGCCCACCCTCTTACAAGCTTGGTTGATCAAGGGAATGCCGTGGATGTAGTGTAACTTGATTTCAGTAAGGTTTTGACAAATACCTCCACAATATTATTGCAGAAAAGCTGGTAAAATGTGAGCCGGATGACATAACTGTTAGGTGGATTTGTAGCTGGTTGACTGACCCAACCCAAAGAGCGTTCCTCATCGTCCTAGAAAAAAAGTGACAAGTGGGGTGCCCTGGGTTCTGTCCTGGGCTTGGAGTTGTTCAACATCCTTATAAACTACCTGCATGAAGAAATTGAGGGGATGCTCATCAAATTTGCAGATAACACCAAAGTGTTAGCTAATGCCACAGAATACAAAATCAGTATTCAAGATGACCTTAACAGATTGTAGGACTAACAAAATAAATTTCAACAGGGACAAATGCAAGGTTTTATACTTGTAAGCCTGTAACACCAAAAACTAAATCCTAATCTGTATGGCCATATTCAATGTAGTGTTGCACCAGGGGTGCATCCATAATATTTTGTCTAATTCTATACATATGTTCCAGAATTCTTATCCAAACACATCTCAGTGTCATACCCACATGCATTATGCCACATGGGCGTATAATCCCATACATGATCCATGATGACAGGTGAATTGCAAAAAGGTTCAATTTCCAAATGTGTCCAGACTGTGGATCCTGAAATTCTCTAACATTAAATAAAATATCACAGACCCTGCAGTGCCCACATATATAATAACCCTTAACTGCATTGGGAGATGTTTCCTGTTGAAGAATAGAATAGAATAGAATAGAATAGAATAGAATAGAATAGAATAGAATATGACTAAGGATTGTTTAATAGTTTTGCCCCTTCTCCAACCAATTAGAGGGGGAAGATCACATCTGGGGATGTGTTGAATGATGTGCTGATGTTTGTTTATTAACTTTTTGATTTTCATAGATAAGCTAGAAAACTCAAAGGTGCATGTTATCCTCTGTTGTTTAATTATTTCCTGTTTTTGAAAAAGTTGCTTCCTATTAATATTGGACACCCTCTGGACTGTATTGTTGATAATGTGTTCTGGGTATTCTCTATTTTGAATTTGTTTAGGTAATGTTCTGGAGTCCTGAACAAAACCCCCAGGTTGAGATGAGTTCCGTTTTATTCTAATCATGTGACTGGAAGGGAGGCTGTCTCTCAAGTGTCTTGAATGAAAGGACTCATATATTAAAAGGAAATGTTTATCTGCAGATTTAGTATAATTTTTAACGCCCAATTGCCCTTTGGAAGCTTATATATACAGTCATGTCTAAAAGGGAGATGGCCTGTCTGTTATGTTGCAAACTAAATTTAACCGTGGGATGAACTGAATTAAGCCAATTGTCCAGGACATCCAAATGCTGTTCACTGGAAAATATATTAAATGTGTCATCTATATAGCATATTAAAAACTTAATATCATGAAAATAAGGGTTAGTGTTGGGATCCAAAACCCATTGTTTTTCAGATTGATACATGAATAAATTTGCCTCACTAGGGGCAAATGGTGAACCCACTGAAACAACTCTGATTTTCTAATAAAAATTGTGATCAAACCTGGGGGGGAAATCTTTTCTAAAATCAAGCCAATTCATTCCATCAGGAAGAAGGGAGGGAGAGGGTCAAAAGGCTTCCAAGCATTTAGAGTATCCTCAAGAACTAACCTCGCCTCATCCAAGGGAATAGGTAAAGGTAAAGGGACCCCTAACCATTAGGTCCAGTCGTGACCAACTCTGGGGTTGCGGTGCTCATCTCACTTTATTGGCCGAGGGAGCCGGTGTACAGCGGCCAGCATGACTAAGCCACTTCTGGCGAAGCAGAGCAGCGCACGGAAACACCGTTTACCTTCCCGCCAGAGCGGTACCTATTTATCTACTTGCACTTTGATGTGCTTTTGAACTGCTAGGTTGGCAGGAGCAGGGACCGAGGAACAGGAGCTCACCCCGTTGCGGGGATTCGAACCGCGACCTTCTGATCAGCAAGTCCTAGGCTCAGTGGTTTAACCCACAGCGCCACCCACGTCCCTTATCCAAGGGAATAGATGTGTACAAAGAGTGTAAATCTAAAGTGACTAGAATATCTGATTCCATCATTGTACTTTGTTCTATGATTTGAATGAAATGTGTAGTATCCTTAATAAACGTATCTGACTTACTAACATGAGACTGTAGAAAATGATCAACACATTTTGATAGATGTTCCAGGACTCAAGCCATGCCAGAAAAAACTAAATGACCAGTTGAGATTCCTATACTGAGGGGGCTGGACTAGATGACCCTCAAGTCCCTTCTGACTTTACAATTCTATGATTCTATGTGTAATAGCCTATGGGAAAGGCTCCTGAGAACATACTGTAATTTAGAATAGTAATAACTTCACTACATTATGTGCCTGGCAAAGATTTATAAATTTTCTTAGCTCTCTATGCTATTCTGAGTTAGCCTTTTTCCATGCTGTGTCTTATTAATTTCCAATGTCATTTTGTTCTTGTCTTATGTGTAGGCGTAAAAGCAACCGGAGTTTAAGAAGCCCACTAAACACACCAAATCTGCATTTCACATTCCTATTATGGGAGATCTTAAAAAAATTCTTGAAAGAGGAGAATATATTCCCTTGAGATCTGCTCCTGTGTTTGAAAGCAATTTTGTTCAGGTAACTAATTTTTTTAGAATACTACTGTTTAGACTGGCAACTGAGCAGAGCATGAATGCCTACAAATGCCACAGACTCAACTGTAGAAAACAGAGTCTAGTTTACCATGCCTGCAACCCTCCAAATTCCTATTCATGAAGCTGTCTCATGAGCGTTTGAGGGAAAATGTGTACACAAATTCAAACACCGGTGGTAGGTGTGCACTGAAGCCAGAGTGAAGTGGTAATGTGTATACAGGCTAAAACTTAGTACCTACAGATAGACTTCCATGAGAGCAAGGGAACTTTCCTTCCCTCCCCTCTCCCTGTGCACCCCCCAAATCCGCTCTGGCAGTTCCTCAACTCTCCAGAACATATTTGGGGATACTAGAGGAGTATATGGGTGGATGAGAGGGAGGGGAAATTCCAGTGGATAAATTCCAAAGTGTCTGGATCAATTTCAGTTAAGTTTCAAGGCTAACTGCCCTGGTTGCCTGAAAAGATTACCCCTGGGGCTTGTTTTGGCTTAGAAACTCAGATCTAGTTTTACAGGAATTGTAGAGCTGCACAGAGACGTGGGCGTACGGAAACAAGAGCTTCATCAACAGGTGATTTTTCTTATTTTTTATTTACCCAACTTTTCTTTGAAAGCCTCCCCCTAAGATGGCTAACAACACAGGTTTTTTAAAAATGTAGAACTGCTTGGAATAAAAAAGTAAAAAATAATAATCCAAAGCAATAGTAACTAAATTATCTCTACCCAGCCTAAGAGCCCTCTCAAATAGCCCCCTGAAAGTATTCACCAGCCATCCAAAGGAGAACAATAATGGAACCAGTAGGACCTTGATAAAAACTTTCCACAGCTTAGGCACCATGATCAGAAAGAGCCTCTCTCAACTGACAACCTGGCATAATTCAAACACGTATACCCCAGGCCAACTTGAGTGATCAGGTAGGTTCATACGGGGGGGAAACAGTCTGCTCTATGAATCTGCTCTATGCAGATGGTATTATATAAATAAAAAATAAGAACCAAATACCAAGCAGGCAATACACCCGATCCCAGACTGGATTTTTCTTTACCAGTGTCAAGTCCATTTGACACCAGTTCAGGACCTGCACATCTTCCTGAGATTTGATGGAAAGAGTGATAGAACAGGTGTCATCAGTATATTGATGACACCTTACTTTAAATCTCCTCTTGCAGTTTTATGCAGATGCTAAAAAGCATGGGAGAGGGGATTGTTCCCTGCAGCACGCCATGAACCAATAGCCACAGAGTACAACAGAACCTTTTGAAACCAGCTTTCCAGAGATGATGGCAACCATGGCAAAATAGTGCCTTTCCCATCCCATCTCAGCAAGGTGGCTCAAAACCATACCATAACATAGTTGATAGTATTGAATGCTTCTGAGAAGTCCAGGATGATTAACAGCGGGGTAACTTGCCTGTGGCCATGCAGACTCTGAATTCCCATTGTGTCAACTGTCTGGGTCATATCTCCATTCTAGATTTGAACCAGAATTGCTGGTTCAATCATCCTGATGCCTTACACAAATCAGGCTTATGACCTGCCAAATGTGTAGTGCAAAGGGATGTCTGATGATCATGGAGGCCATGAACTCCTGAGCTGAACCAGGAGTTTATCCTTTGTAAACTGATTTGAGTTTTTTTACAACCAAGTGGTGTATAAATTGTATGAAATAAATACATACATAAAGTGCAGAATGTTGAACCAGATAGTGTAAATGTTGATGTCCTGCAGGCAGGTTGGATTTGATTTAAATCAAATTGATTTAAATCATGATTTAAATTGATTTAAATAATTTTTTTACAGAAAGACTCATTCTTGCTGCTATAAGGTTTCGTTTTTGGAATAATAAATTTTCAGAGTAGTTTTTACAGTTATATCAAAAATTATTGATATGGTTATACTATTAGAAATACATAGACAGATAATTGTGAAATTATTGTGAGGTTTCGTAAGTTAACTGTTTATAGGGGCTATATCTCCCAGCAGCTCTGGCTTTAGAGAAGCTGGTCTTCCTTTTTCGGGGGGGGGGGGGAGATACAGTTGGTAGGCCTAGGCAGGAACAGGCTGGCTCAAAGAACAGGTCAAGGAGAAACAGGCTGGTGGAAAGCTGTAAAAGGGGAACCAAGGACTGGAGTAGAACTTCAGGGATTCCTGCTACAGGCCTGAAGTTCCAGGTAGAGACTTTATTGTTTGGACAATGTCAGGTGAGCCCTGGGAAGAAGGGCCTGGAACCAGTGAACTCTTATTAGTTGACTGGCAAGCACTTCAAGGTCTCGCCAAAGACAGATCCCAGTTACTATTTCCACCACCCCACCTTTGGATTTGCTTCTACATTCAGGTGCCTATTCTGTACAGTTAAGTATCAGTGCAGCTGTTGGAACCCAGTGGGATTGGGAAGAGGTTGCCAGCCCTGAAGTACGTTCAGCACTTGCCTCAAGTCTGAGTTGCACAGACATGCAACTGACTTGCACAATTATTGAAACAAAGATCCCAAGACTTGTGGAGTATTCTGGTCATAAGGCTGCACTTTCATTTTTACTGCTTCACACAGAACTTAGCATTTAAAAGGTAAGGGGTTGATTCTGTGTATATAAATTTTCAAAGGAACAATGGGATTAAGTTTTTTTCCTCAACTCTGTATGTTTATTTTATAACATTTTTCCTGTGAAGAAAAGGCATGTTATCTCTGCAGACACAAATTCACGCTTTTGAGAACTGCAACAACATGCATCTGTGAGAATATATTCTTGTTAGAAAAATTGCCCCAAATAATCTTACAGAAACCTCTGGAAGAGCATGACATTGTGAATGGATTGATGGAATTCATTTATCAAAAAAATTAAACATTGCATATAAAGCCTCATGCTACATAATTAAAAACAATTCCTTATTTCCTGATGAATAGCCTTTGGACTATAATTTAACTTAAATAGAAAACTATCTTTAGAAAGATTTTTACTCCAAAAGCATTTTGTTTTTATAAATCCAATTGAAATTTTAAAAAATCTGATTGAAATTTTTAAAAATCCATTTTTATTTTTTAAAAAATCATAGATTTTTATCCACCCTGCCTGCAGGATAGCAGTCATTGGGTTTTCCAGCATCACACTTGAAGCTACTTCCAACATTTCCACTATGTGGAAGCTTTTGACTTAAGTTCTTCTCTTTTCTCACATGCACATCTTTCTTGAACCTTCCTTCCCTTCCCAATATCATAATTGCAATACAATGTGTTTTCAGATGCTTTTGAAATAATATTTATTTTATATGCCTAAAATAACCTCTTATCTCTTTGCAGGTGAATAGAAGGGGTGAATCAATTTACCTTCACAATCGCCCCAACTATGTGACCATGGGCATTTGTGCCTCCAGCTCAAGCCAGTCATTGCCAAATGTGATGGTGCTTGCACATGCAGCTTCTTCGTCCTCCCAGGAAGCCATTTCAGCACGCCCAGCAAGTAGAAGGCAATCAAATTCTGAAGATGAACTAGTGCTCACCAGGTGAGTTAGTACTGAGGTGGCATGAAAAGACTGCAGATATTGCATAAATTCAAGTTGACTATTATAATTTGGTATGGGGAAATGGTAACAGAATCTCCCAATTTTCACTATTTCTACATAGTATTAAAATAGTAAAGTATCTATACATAAACCTTTTTCACCAATGCGCATCATGAATGAAATTTTCAGCAGCACAATTTGTCCAGTTGGTGGCACTCTTTTATTGATAGGATGAAAATATGTGATGTTTTCACCCCAACTCCAATGGCAACATTGTTTAAATGCCTGAATTTCTAGTACTACACAAGGGGATGGGGTGAGAAACAATGCCATGTCCTCCATCCATAGTTATAAGACTGGCATAAGACACTTATGCAGAACAGAGAGAAAGATCTCTCCCTTCTGAACTGAGGCTGACATCACTCAGGGCAAGGGCTTTTTCAGCTGTGCTAGCCCAGGTTTGGCTATACCCTCCCCAAATATGTTTCCCTTGTGCCAACACAACCATCTTTTCAGTGCCAGGCAAAAAATATTATTTACCCAGGCACTTTAGTGTCGGTTTTGAGATTTGCTTGGTTGCTCTTATCTTCAGACTGAGTTTTATTTAATTGTTTTATGCTCTGTATATTGCCCTGAAATCTGGTACGATGAAGGGCAGTGTATACATGTTTTAAATAAACAGAAATATAAGCAGTGCTGTTTTTTCAGCCAGAGGGTGCTGGGCCAACACTCCCCACTCCTTTTTCTTGACTTTATGTACTTCTGAGAAGCCCAAAACAAACATTTCAAGTCAAAACGGAATCTGCCCAGCGAGTGCAAATCTACACTTTTTTTAGATCTAGGACTCTATCTAGCCCTTAGCTGCTCCTAGCTGCAATTATTGAAGCTACGGGGTGGAGCCAATTCATATTTCCTTTTCTTCAATCTTGTCTCCCATGTAGCAGCAGCAGGCTTTAAGCTTTCCAGCCAGGCCTCTACCATTGCGCACACACACGTTTGTGCAAAGGCCCCTCCGAGCTGCCTTAGCCATCCGCCTGTATCTAAGAGAATGAGGGAGCTGGGGCTGTATTTATTTGACCTGCACCAGAACCAGAGGCAACCCACAAACCATCTAGGGAGACAGCTTGCCATAGTTTTTAGCACCTCCATGTACAAAAAGTAAAAATACTACAACAGGTTAAAATTCACGTCAACTTTCTAAGCACTTGGGTAGGCTTGTCTAAGCAAGAATGTTTTTAGTAGGCGCCAAAAAGAATACAATCAAGGTGCATGCTTGATATCAGTAGGCAGGGAATTCCAAAGTGAAGGTGCTGCCACACTAAACAATCTAAACACTGCGTAACAGGTATTATGTGGCACCTGTGGTAGTGCTATTTCCACTCATCAAAGAGGTCATCTGGGTACATGTGGGGTAAGGCAATCTTCTTGAACTTGGCCCAGTAGCAAATCACCAACCAGTGCAGATATCTGTGAAAAGATATTAAATGTTTACAAGGCCTCACCCCTGTTAGCAATCATGCTGCAGCATTCTGCACTAACTGTAGCTTCTGGATCAAGCACATGGGAAGCCCCATATACAAGTGCATTGCTGTAATCCAGTCTTGAAGTAACCAATGAATGAACTACTGTGGCAAGGCCATAGCTGTCAAACCAGTCACAGCTGATAAAACAAACTTCTAGCCACTGAGGCTACCTGAGCCTCCAGTGGCAGAGCTGGATTCAGAAGCATCCCCAAACTGTGAACCTGCTCCTTCATGGGGAGTTCAACCCCATCCAAGGTAGGCAGTTGACCAATTTCTCAGACCTGGCTACTCTCCCATACTGCTTTTGTCTTGCCAAGATTCAACAGCTTGTTTTTCTTCATCCACTGCACCACTGCATCCAGGCAATGACCCAGGGACTTCACAGCCTCTTCTGATTCAGATATTATAGCAAAAAGAAGCTGAGCATCATCAGCATACTGATAGCACCTTAGCCCAAATCTCCTAACAACTGTAGATATTACATGCCACCGGAGATAAGACTGGAGTCAGTCCTGAAGGCAGGGTTGGAACCATTGTAATGCAATGCCCACAAATCCCATTCCCTGGAGCCAGTCCAGGAGGAAATCATGGTTGATGGTATCAAAAGCCAACAAGAGATCAAGAAGCAGGAACTATATATTTTTAAGCATTGCTACCCCATTCTTCAAATGAAAAGGATCCCAGAGCAGCTTGCTTAAGAACTGTAAAAGCAAGGTAGTCCCAGGCCATAGAATTTTATTTTGCACAAATCTTCCGGATTTCAAAGAATGCTCCGCTTTCACCACTGTAGAATGAAATACCCGCTATGTCTTACCAATGCGGGCATTATTGTGCATATTTACGGTAATTTCTTGGCCATCTTATAGTTAAATAAATTACCTGTTTTGAATATTTATGAGTAACTTTTCCACTAAAGCCTTCAACAAGAGTAACAGGTAACACAAGTAACAGGTAACACAATAAATGGTGGGAATTTCTCCCACAAATGGCAGTTTCAGTAGGTGTATGTATGGAATTCCGTATTCTTAGTTAGCCCATTGTGCAAAAAAGAGGGCTACCTTGAAAAGGTACATAATTGGACAGGTTTTTCTAGTGACATTAGCTGATCCTTCTTTGTGGACTGCACAATTAGGCCAAAGTTCTCTTTACCAGCAGTGCAGGCGGTTGGGAGATCAGGGTGGATTGAAAAAGAATGCCATGTGACTTATTGCTGTGATATGCACATAAGTAAGTTTTTCTATGATAAAAAAACACAGTGGATACACTATGTGCCTTTATTTTCTGTTGCCTACATGTAACCCAAACTGACAGTGCACAGCGGCCTTCTTGAAATATTCCTCCATTTATTTCAGTCAGTTCCCTACTCTCTTGGATCCCATTTTCCTCTCACTTTATGTAGTGATTCAGTGAAGTACAGCTAGCAGGAATTCACACAATCATTTTCTTGTAGGTTCTTACCCTTGAAGTTTGTAGACGTTACTGTTCACAATGCTAAGAAAAGACGCATCAAACTGAAGCTGGTGAGTGGCCGTGCCTACTACCTAGAACTCTGTGAGCCACTACAGAAACAGCCCCAGCTCTTCCGACAGTGGGTGCGGCTCATCAGTCTACTGAAAACTAAATATAAAACTTCTTCCGTCAATACCCTATATAAAGATTTTAAGACTCAGGAGGAAAACAGAGCCACAACAAGCAAGGCACTACAAGTGAGTGCTATTTGGGTATATAGCTTAAGATTGTTGAAAAAAAGGTGGGGAGAACCTTGAGCACATAAAATGGTAATTTTTTTTGTAAAGTGTAGTTTTTAAAAACCTGCATGAGCAAGCTCCTGTTGGTTTGCCCAATGCCAAGAAACCCATCCTGCACAATGTAGTCCTAGATATGTATTTTGTGTTTTCATTTTGTATTTTTATGCTGTAAACCGCTCTGTGATCTTTGGATGAAGGGTGATATATACTGGGTTTCTTTTTCACTTAATTGTTTCAGACTGTTTTGAGTGTGTGCCAGTTAATCACTGTCGTCACTTTGAACACACTTCTCCATGGCAAGCTCAAAGAATGTGAGTGGGACTGATTCTGTACTGAGCTTTTAACATATGCTATACTCCCTCTTGTCTTTGTTGCTCCCAAAGGGATACAATCAAGCAGAAACTCCCACAAAACCACAAACCAGCGAAGAGCCAATAATAAAACCAGAAATAATCAAGAAAATGCCTTCAAAACGAGTCACCATTTCTGATATAGTAGGTCCTATTGAAGAATTTCCTAAGAGCCATAGCCAGGCCACAGTTTCTTCTGACAGCTGCATGAAAAATCCCAGTGCTGCAAACTCAGAAAAACTGAAGTATAGTCAAGAATTAATGAAGAGGACTATCTCAAGGAGTAAATCTAGGTATGTGATCCATCATAATCATTATCTATTGTTACACGCCACCCACAATCTCTGCCAAGCGATAGCAAGATTCCAGGGGGTTCCAGGTGCTCAGCCAGGGTTGCTGGAAAATTGAGGTGCGGTGGAGACTAGTGTCTTTATTTTACACATATTTACAGCTACAGCCTTCACTGGAGGGGGTACAGAACATTATGCCCCAAGAGTGTACCTCATGGCTCCTCTAATAGATTCAGTGAGCTTAGGTTCAAAGCAGCAGCCAGTCATAGCCCCTGGTGTCCTCCAGCCAGCACCACTTGGAGTTCTCCTTACTTCCCCATTCTTGTTCTTAGAACACTTTACCAAAAAAAAACCTGTATAAAAGGACAAGTTTTTTTCTGACTCATATCACACCCACGTTGACCTGGCAACCTCCCCCTCAGTTTCCTGTAGGGTCTTTTGTATTGTAGATGGTTTAATGTCAAGCTCAGCCTGTCAGCTCTGATTAAACCCCAGCACCCAAGAAACTAGAGGTGGAAATCTGGCATCCAGGGATCTGGAGGAATCCCTGTTCCCCCACTAACCCATAACACAATCTTCCAGCATCTATTCCAATTTTATTTTATGTTACATCATGTTTGTCTGCTCAGTAACACAGCCTTTCAAGCTCTTTATTATTTCCTTCTTTATAAAAATATTTATGCAACAATATAAAAACATAAAAACAGACAATAAAATCATTAAAAGGTTAAAAGCAAGTTAAAAGTAAAAAATAAAAACAAGAGACTGCTGTGGGGGATGTACCGTACTTTTAATTGCCTGCATAGGCCTGGGTGAATAGAAAAGTTTTCAGCAGGCATTTTAAAGTTAGCACAGGGACTTCCGGGTCAGCGCCATTGGTGAATGGCGGAGTTCCTCCGACCGGAGGAACGGGCTCCGTGAAAACTGGGTCTTCCCGCCGCGGCGAAGGTGGGGACCCGCTAGAAATCCCAGGCGGAGGAAGCCTGGGAATGTGGGGTTCGGCAGGGCACCAGAAGCGCCCCCCTACTCACGGGGAATCCCATCTAGGGGCTCCGGAGCGAAGTGGGGTGAGAAGCGCGGTGCTACGAACTGACTGCTACTTTCACGGAGTGAAGCCGCACAGCCATTGCCGGAGAGCGCTGACTTTTTCCTGTGGACAGTTGGACTTAAAACAAGTACCCGTGAGTAGAAACGGAAAATTGGATCAAGAAATTGTTTTAATTTGGTAACGAAGCGGGAAGGTGTAAACAGGAAGTCCGCCTTCCGTTTCCTTGTATATAGACTAAATCAAAAATTTTGCAAGCTAAAGCCGGGAAGCTGTCAAAAAAGGACTAAATTTCCTTCATTTAGAACCACTGAAACCCCCCTTGGAAGCAGGAGAAGGGGGGGGACTCTGTTTAACCCTAGCAGGAGAAGGAGTGAAGAAGGATAAGTTTCCATCGTCTCTAACCTGGGAACGGGGTGTCAGAGACAGAAACTGTTGCTGAGGTTCATTGACGGTGAACGTAACATTTTCACAGATAGCTAATGAAGAGAAACAAGTTGATTCCAATGTTGCCTTTTGCATCTTAAAGAAACAAAACATCTGAAAAACGTCTGAAATATCTGAAAAATGAAAGTAACTTTCCTTTGTCTTTAAAAAAAAAATGGCTACAAGTAGACTGTCTCCTCTAGAGGGAGCTTGCTAAATTGTTGTTGCAGCATATTTGAGACCCAACATCTGTGAGATTAAGACTGTGGGAACAGACTTTTTCGACCTTGAACGAAGATGAGCTGGGAAAAGGACTGGTTGCTTGCTCTATATAAGACAAATGCTTTGCTGGAACAAATGCATGAAAAGATGGACTTGATGAATGAGAAAATGGATTTGACTGTTGTGGTTAATAACTTTGTTACAGAAATCATCCAAGAACCTTAGAACCCAAAACTAAGAATTTGTCAAGAATGTATAACTTGCTGTTGAAATGGAATACTCAGGATGAAACGGTGAAATCTGCTATGATTAAATGGGCACAAGATGTTGGACATAATATTATGTTTGCTGACTGGGAACAGTTATGGACCACAGGTATGAAGTTTACGGCATGTAATGCCCTAAGAGAGAATATTATGAAAATGATATACAGGTGGTACATGACCCCAGTCAAGCTTGCAAAAATCTATCATTTGCCCGACAATAAATGCTGGAAATGTAAAGAAACTGAAGGTACATTCTTCCACCTTTGGTGGACGTGCCCAAGGATTAAGGCTTTCTGGGAAATGATATATAATGAACTGAAAAAGGTATTTAAATATACCTTCTTGAAGAAACCAGAGGCCTTTCTTCTGGGCATTGTCGGCCAATTGGTGCCAAAGAAGGACAGAACATTTTTTATGTATGCTACAACAGCAGCAAGAATACTCATTGCAAAGTATTGGAAGACACAAGATCTACCCACTTTGGAAGAATGGCAGATGAAGGTGATGGACTATATGGAATTGGCAGAAATGACTGGCAGAATCCGAGACCAGGGAGAAGAGTCGGTGGAAGAAGATTGGAAGAAATTTAAAGACTATTTACAGAAATATTGTAAAATTAATGAATGATAGAATGATGTTGGATAGTAATTAAGCGGTTTCCAGCTGTAATGCTCGTAAGAGAATATGAAAAAAGGGTTATAAATGGGCTAAAATCTAATGGTAAGGATTTGCTGAACCAATAAATTGAAGTGGAATACAAAAAAGGGAGGTACAAGGAGGTCCGGGAAACAAGCTAAAGGAAAATAAGTAATAGAAAATATGTGTGTTTTTAACTGTTTTTATTTTGTATTTTTCTTTTTTCTTTCTCATTTTCACTGTAATATTTCAAAAAACCTTAATAAATATCTTATTAAAAAAAAAACAGAAATCATCCAAGAACCAACATATCAATCTGCACCGACTGGGCAAGTGCAGCTGATAATGGAGGAGGATGTGGTTGCACCTCAAATAGTACAAATGGAGAGACCCGAGGCCCCACAGGAGCATAAGCCACTGTTATTGAAGACTGAAGTTGGAGTGGGCCAAGGGGAGTCTGGAAATGAGGAGACTTCTAGCTTTGGAGAGATTCTGAAATTTGATTTTAAATTCATTTTGGATTACATCGAGGACTGTGGGGAGTGGGACTGTGGGGAATGGGTGAGCTGGATGAAGGGTGATGGAGATAATTTTGGGTTGGAACCCCCCAGAGACCTACTCCTCAATGAGAAAGGAAAGAAACTAAGACAGAGACCAACAAGAGACAAGGAAAAGGGCAAGCACAAACAAGATGAAGAATTGCAGAAGGGACATGGAAGAGATTTAAGGGCCTCGGACATAAGGCTTCCAGGTTGATGGACTAGACGGAATGGACAATAAGGATTGACATGACCCGAGACCAGGAAGAAGAGACGCTGGATGATGATTGGAAGAGAATTTATAATGGAATTTTTTTATTTTAGAATCAGCTAATGAATATTAGGGAAAATGTGGGAATGAAACTATACGACTCTAGTAGAAATGATATCAGGAGCTATGTATATTTGAAATTTAAGATTTAAGTCTTAAGGCACTTAGGGGTAAGATAAGATTAAATAAATTAAGGTAATTTGAATAACAGAATATGGGGAAAGATGGTAAGGATTTGTCGAGTTAATTATTAGGTTAAATTGTCAAGATAAAATTTTATAACAAAAATTGAGAAAGATGGAAAGAATTTGCTGAAATAATTACTAAACTAGAATACAAAAACGGAGGTGTGAGGAGGTCAATGAAACAAGCAAATGGAAATGATGGATTTGCAATTTGGGATTTGTGTTTTTTTCTTTTTCTTTTTTCTTCTTCTTTTTTTACCCTCTTTTGCTGTATTGTTGTTCATATTTTGTGTTTTTTTCTTTTTTTATTATTGTAGTGTTGTTTTTTGTTTTTTATTTTTCTTGTAATTTTGAAACTATTAATAAATATTATTTTAAAAAAATAAAAAAAAAATAAAGTTAGCACAGAATACACCCGCTGAACTTCTATTGACAGGGTGTTCCACAGGACTGGACCAATGACACTAAAAGCTCAGTTTGTCATTGCTGTCAAACTAATCTAATCAACTTGAGGATTTATTTAGGAATTCATTATAACATACAAAAAGTTCAGCTTCATAGGAAGCTCCTTTTTCAGAATGTAGGATCTCAGTTTTAGACCCAAGATGGACATAGCCTTGTTTAGAGCAAGATACCAAAACACAGATAATCAAAACCAAGTGTAGCAAGTCTCAAATTATGGTGAGCTTCTGCACAAAAATATTACCAGGGTCACTGATAATTTTTGAGCAGAGAGCTTTTAACTTTACAAGTCAGTTATTTCCATAGAACAGAAACTTACAATAATGTACTAGGTCATACAGACTTAATAATCTTTGTGTTCTTTAAGATATTATCTTTAATCACTGTTTGGCAGTGGGTGGAGGAGAATCATTAACAAAAGGCACTTGATGGGCACTTGATATGTTGAGAACTGATGTGATCCAATCAATGCTATATAGGAGTTGTAAGACCCAAGTCTAACTCCCAACCTTTTCACAGATTGAATAGTCATTTTCAAAAGTGATGCTAAAATCACCTTTTAGTGTCTAATGTACCACTTCCAAATGTAGCTAATGTAGCTAATGGGGAAAAGCCATTTTAAAAGTGAATGTACTTTCTGGTCATTGTGGCTCCTTTCTTCAATTAATGGGCTCATTTCCCCCTCTGTAAAATAGAAAGATTGCTATTGGCATTTGGGACTAGATGGCTGTGCGGTTGAAGCTATTAACTGTGTCATAAAATGTCCACATGGATTTATCAAAATGGGCCATGGATCTGAAAAGCTGAAGAACTACAGATCTGTGATATTTACATTCCCACATATTTTAGCAAAGGCAGCACAACTATATGTAGCTAATTGGGAGTAATTTGCCAGTTTTCACAGTTCAAAAACAGAACTAAAGGTTATGACGGCAAAAAGCAAAGCCCTCCCCTCCCACTCACTGCTTCATCTCTGGAAAAAGTCATGCTTTATTCAGTAAGCATGGAGGTGGGAAACTATTTGCTTAGATGTGTACAGCCCTGAAATAGAAACTCATTTCAATATTATTGCTTTCAATTGAAGTATCATTATTATTATCTTTACTGTTTTCAGGGGACAAGAATTTTTTTCTATTACGGGGAAAAGACTGCAGACTGCAGGTATGAATGACATTTGAAATGATTTTTCCCATTCTGCCCTCATAGCTATTATAGTTATATTTTTCCATATGGGAGCCATAAACTGAAAAATTATCCCAATAAGTGGGAGGTGCCACTGGCGAATGGTCTGTCTATTCAGCTTAGTGGTATTTCATCTTTTCTGGGTTATGCAACATGGGAATTCCCCATCTTCAGAGGTGTTTCTTTGGGAGCTGCTGTCACAGCTGCGGCAGGTGGTGAATAGAAAAACGACCTTTGTTATTGTGTTCTCCCAACTATAGAACACTCTCACTTGCTGCTTAGTTTAATGTCATTCTGGTGCTTGGAAAAATATTTATTTTCACAGGCATTTTTGTCTTGTTTATCTCCAGTGCCTGGTTTTTTTCTGCTTCTTGGTTTTGTTGTTTTATTATCATGCTTTGATCTTTTTGTTTCACTGTATTTTTATATTTCATTACAAGCCACCTTGGGACAGGTTTCTGTAAGGTGAGGAACAAAAATTTATAATAAATAAAAATAAAAACAAAGGTAAAATGTAAAGGTAAAAGACCCCTGGACGGTTAAGTCCAATCAAAGGTGACTAATAAAAACAACACCTGTGTTGTCTCTGTGAGTTAAACAGTCATTACCCTTTGGAATTCAGCCACACAAAAATATATTTACACGTCCAACACTCTCTGCTGTATGTCCAGCATTAGGGCAATGACATGTGGAGACCTATAGTGTCACAGGTCATTTGCAGAAGAGTTTTGTAATACTTTCTCCGTAATACTTTTGTAATACTTTCTCTGTATGCAATTTCTCCTTCATTCTCTCCTTCACTTAGACAGACTTACAGCATTCATGTAGTGCTCATACATATACACAAAGATACATCATGCACATAACCCTCTCATCTGCACTCACATGAACAATTTTTTGCTATCTTTCCTGAGATCTGGTGTGCATGTGGTTTAACTTCTGAGCTGTGAGGATGTTTACAAATATTCCATAACACCTCAGCAGCTAAGCCAGTTCAGTCAACTGAAGTCAAAACTTCCAAAATAGCTTCAGAGGTTTGAAAGACTGCATTTACTTCAGTGTTTCTTTTTCTTTTATTGATTTCATCAGACTTCATCAGCCAAAACTACCATCTGTTTACAAATCTATGGATTCTGTGCTTTACTCTGATACCTGTGGCACTGCAATCATAACAAGTGCCCTAAAACATTATACAAAGCTAGCTTTTAATTTCCTGATAGGCATATAGATATCTCAGGCATCTACTTATGTGCTGTTCTGTGCATCTATCTATATCTGAAAGTGTGTAGCATCTATGCATGATGAAGAAATGGAATTGTGCTGACTTTGGAAGCAACTTTTAAATGGGGAATAAAGCATAAAATTCAATGTTCTAAGTCCAGTTTGTGCAATCTAGACCAGCACACATTTGGACAGTACAGTAAATACTTGGTTTATTGGAGGACTATGCATATTGCATTTCAACTCCATGCAATTAATGAGCAGAAGCTGGGCCAGCAGAGCAGGGATTGAGGTGGGCACAGGCGTTCTTCCCCCACCAAAGGTTTGCAATATATATTTTCAGAAATACATATATGGCATTTGAGTAGTTTATGAAGTCAATATTTATCTGTGAATCATATTTAGTATTCAGTAATTATATTTTTAATTTAATAATCTTTTACTACCTAATTCACATCAGCTTTGATCAGGCAACCTGAAGAACTCTAATTATCTGCTTACCTGTGACACTACTTGCTTCTCATCAACAAAGTATTTTACAGCCTGTCACCTCAATCTAGAGAGGGTGATTTGCCTGCAGAAATAGTCTTCTGCATGTGGATTATGTTATCTCCTATGCATGAAAAGCTATGTGTACATACACACTTGCAAAAGGTGATCATAGAATCATCTAGTCCAACCCCTTGCAATGCAGGAATCTCAGCTAAAGCATCCATGACAGATGACCATCCAACATCTGCTTAAAAACCTCCAAGTAAGGAGAGTCAACCACCTCTTGTGGGAGTTTGTTCCATTGTCAAACAGCTCTTACTGTCAGAAAGTTTTTTCTGAATGTTTAGCTGGAATCTCCTTTCTAGTAACTTGAAGCCTTTGGTTCGAGTCCTACCCTCCAGAGCAGGAGAAAACAAGCATGTTCCCTCTTTGATGTGACAGCCCTTAAGATATTTGAAGATGGCAATCATATCTCCTCTCAGTCTCCTTTTTTCCAAGCTAAACATACCCAGCTCCTTCAAGGGCTCCTCGTAAGGCTGAGTTTCCAGACCCCTGATCATCTTGGTTGCCCCACTCTGCACACGTTCCAGCTTGTCAACATCCTTCTTAAATTGTGGAACAATTAACAACCCCTTCCAGTTTGGTGTCATCTGCAAATTTGATGAGCATTCGCTCAATTCAGTGCTCTCAGCTTTGACAGTGTCCATTACTTGTATGTAATGGAGAGACTGAATCCAAGCTTCACTTGTGGGGGAAATTTGATGCCATATGGGTGGTGTATTTTTTGGTTTCTTTGCCATTATTAAATGTATTGCATCCTTATGAGCACTCACTTATAACTGGAATCAAACCACAAAAAATTCAAAGAGGGTTTGAGAAAAGCTTCAGTTAGAAAGGTAACACAACCAATGGATAGAAATGAAAGTCTGAATGTCAAGCTGTTCACTGTAAGTCATCATGGCCAATATAAACTCAATTCAAAGAGCCAATGAAGAATTGTTGAATCTTACAGCATCTTGTGAATTTCTTTTTGTTCCTTCTTTCCCTGAGCATAGCAAAAGCAATCTAAGCCCATAGTCCTGTACTTCAAAGCCCCCTTTCAGACACCTGGAAAATGCTTACTGTACAAAGGGGGGAGCATGCTTTGCTGCTGTAATCTCCCCTCACAAACACACAATTCAGTGACTGTGCAGAACCTCTCCAAAATGTTTGGAAGGCACTAACAGTATTTCATTACATGCCAATGTAAAGGTCAGAATGTGGAACAATAAACATATGAAAGTGTGCAGTGTCATATGCCCATTTTCTTAGCTTAACATAACAAGAGTAGTTTAAATTCCATCATGCAACAGTAACATTTTTGTGCAACATGCTCGGTGTTAAGTTGAAGAATGAGGGCATTACAGCCTTTTAGAAATCAATTCATTTATGATTTTTTTTTATTGTAAGCCTGTATGCATACAAACTATGCAATTAACTTAAATGGAATTTAAGTTCTACATTATGTAACCATAATTATATGTGCCTCCTGTGGAAATAAAAAGATAGTACAGGCATTTCCCCTAGTGTAAACTATATGTATAGTTCCAGATACCATGATTACTAGAAAAGCCAGGAAATTATGTATCATTTTCTCTCTTGCTCAAAATGGAGAATATATAGTCCCACTATGAGCATTCCAACAAAGAATAAATCTAACCACATGTGCAAGAGTATAGAGAGGTGCAGAAAACGTTATTCAATCTCAGATTGGAAGAGGAGGGATTTGCAGTGGCAGACTGAAATGTTACCTTTGCTTGCAGAGTAAGCTATATTATATAAAATATTGTACCAAAAATATGTGCCGAAGTCATCAGCACCAGAATTGCAATTTAGCCAGTTCATTGTCTGAAAAATAGCACCAGCATCAAAAGCAAAAAAATAAGTCAAACTTGAGTTCTTGAGTCATTACCCTGAATTCACAGTCACTTTCTGGTTACTTGAACAAAGTTTCTGGTACTGAGAGAAAGGAAAACAAAATGTTGATGTGTGTTTTGTGCTTTTTTTCATTACACATCTATAAACTGTCAAAAACTGACTCTTCCCTCATTTTCTCTCTCTCTCTTCACACTGTTGCTTTTTCTGCACTCTTTAGCTGTTTCTAGTATAACTGCCCCACTTCTGATTAACCTTTCTTTCCCCCTTCTATTCTAGGTAATCTTGCCATTTTTTTGTTTCGTCTTACCGCCACACCTTTTCCTCATTTCTTTTCCATTTTCCACTATACTATTCCCCAAAAAGGATATTCTGCCGCCACCACCCTGCATGCACACTCATAAGCTGTGTATTTTTCAGCTGTGTTCACAACTTTTCAGTAATAAGATCTAATTTTCATGTGATGCTTCATGTAATTCACATTATTATATTTCACATTACTATTTTCATATTACGTCAAGCAGCCGAGACACATGACAGCACCCTGAATCTGCCAAAGACATATGACAGCTCTCTGTGTTCTGCTTCCTTCCTCTCTCTCTTTTTCTCACACACTCTGTTATCTGCTTTCCTAGGCTGCATTTTCCTCATGTTCCTCCTGTTTCTTTACAGGGATCCTAAAGAATGTCAGTAAGCCAAGGTAGTTTTTTACAACTAGCATTAAAAATGGATCTCTGTACATCTGATACGAAAAGGAAGCAAACAAACAAGACACTGAGCAAAAGAAGAGAACAACATGTTCAGATGGGGATTAGAAATCTAGAAACTGTAGAACTGTTCCATTCTAATATAATAAAAATAAACATGGTTAAAACAGTAGTGCATATTTCTTCTTTTGCTGAGTATTTCACCAAACATTAGCAACATGACTCTCCACTGACAGTTCAAAATTGTAATTTTCTTTTTAAAACACTTATATTACAGGAAATTTGATGTAGGTATATCTTAAGTTCTTTTGCTTATCAAATAAACTTGCAATATGCTATAGTGATGCATATAATGTCATAATCTATACGAGTTCGCAATGCACTCAGACCATGTGAAAGAGAGGAAAAGATTGGCAACTAGTTTTGAGAACATGCAATAGTCCCTTCACACTTACGTTGTCACAAGAAGGAGAATCACATTAGAAAGGTAATGTACCTGGACACATCCCCAGGATCCACATTAGGCATTGCTGTTAGGCCTGTACAATCAGGAATCCAGAACTCAGAGAAAGCCTACACATGAAGAGGTCTACATACATAACCTTTCCCTTATTCCATTCTTCACATGTAGACACCAGTGATGAGGCCAGTAATGTTGATACTATATTTTTCTGGGTCATTAATGTAAAAATGAACTGTGAAGTACTAAAAAAAGACCACCCCAAACTGAGTAAATTGGCAGTAAAATGGCACATGCAATTCAGTGTAAAGTGATACATGTTGGGGTAAAAATATTGATTTCACATCTATGCTCATGCAGTCTGAACTGGCAGTGGCTGCCCAGGAACAATACTTTGGGGTCATGGTGAATGGTTCAATAACAATGTTGACCCAATGTGCAGCAGCTGTTAAAAAGTCAAACTCCATGCCAAGGATGAAATTGAAAATAAGGAATTGAAAATAAAACTACTAATATAATAAAGCTACTATACAAATCTATGGCATGGCTGCATACAGTCCTAGTCACCTCACTTCAAAAAGGATATTGTAGAGTTGGGAAGGTTCAACAAAAGGTAACCAAAATGATCAAAGGGATGGAACAACTCTATGCAGCAAGGTTACAACATCTGGGGCATTTTAGTATAAAGAAAAGGCGAGTAAGAAGTGACATGATAGACATGTATAAAATTATGCATGAATGGAGAAAGTGGATGGAGAAACATTTTTCTCTCTCCATCATAACACTGGAACTTAGGGACATCCCATGAAGTTACATGTAGGAAGATTCAGGACAAACAAAATAACTTCACACAGTGCATATATAAACTATGGAATTTGCTTCCACTGGAGGTAGTGATGGCCACCAACTTGGATGACTTTTAAAAAGGATTAGACAAATTAATGGAGGATAAGACTATCAATGGCTACTAACCACCACGGCAATGTTTAGCCCTCACTGTCAAAGGAGTCAATATGCCTCTGTATACCAGTTGCTGGAAACCACAGAAGGAAAGAGTGTTGTTGCACTCAGGTCCTACTTGCAGGCTTCCCATAGGCATCTGGTTGGCCACCGTGAGAACAGGATGCTAGACTAGATGAATCACTGGCCTGATCCTGCAGGCTCTCATGTTTTTATGTAGTACTGCAGAAGGGGGACCAGAGGTGTGGTGTCACAACCCCATACTATGTGTGATCCCCCTTCATGTAATGCCCATGTTGAAAGGGGCCAATGAGTCAACACATTTCCACTTTTGGGAGGAAGCCTGTCACTTGGATGAAGCCTGTCACTTAGCTTCTTCTGTTAGAGAAGGTTAAGATCAGTTGGTGGATATTGTTCCTACATGGGTGTTTGCTTGTTAATAAAATACCTGTTCTAAACTACTGCATTGATTCTGGAACTGTGTGTTAAAGACAACACATGGTATTAGGAGTGTAACACATTATGTGAACATACTGTGGAAGACTGCAAACTGCAGAGTGATGACAGCTTTACATTTTTATGTATATAGGCAGACAAAGAAAGATGTCTATCCACCTGTCATTGACTGGTTGGACACAGATGAATCCCCAGCTGGGGAACCACCAAGGGAAGAAGGCTCAGAGCCTGGGGAGTGGTGGTGGGACAATGATGAGTGGAGAAGAGGGAGAAGACTGGGAAGAGGAAGTGTTGGAAGCCAAAGGGGTAGCAAGACTTAGGGAGTGGGGAGAGCCTGTGGCAGAGAGAAGTCAAGAATCGGGCAGAAGCTGAAGTAGGTGAGTGGGAGGGCAGAGGTTGAGAGGCAGAGATGAATCAAGCTAGCGAAGAGTCACAGGTGTCTCCCCTCTCCTGCTGTGACAAGCTCCTCTCCCCCGGCTCCCAGAACCAGGAAATGTATGAAACAGGAAGAGCAAAGACAAGCTGCACATGATCTCTGATTGCCTGCAAGAAGCCCTGGAGAGGAGGAGACATAGACGGTTGTGGGGAGGCAGCAACTTTTAGTCTTAGTAACTGATTTCATGGAGTAGGACCTACAGGGCATGAGCTGCTATGTTCATCAGGCCTGAAACTCCGCCAAGTTTGTGAAGATCCTGAGCCCCAATGCAGACAATTTCTGAGTAAACATTAACAGGACAGGACTGCAAAAGTGCCAAATAAATTATTAACAATTGAACTGAGTATAGGCCCATTAGAAAGAATAGACTCTCTCCACTACTTACTTCATCATTTGTGAAATACAGTGGTACCTCGGGTTAAGTACTTAATTCGTTCCAGAGGTCCGTTCTTAACCTGAAACTGTTCTTAACCTGAAGCACCACTTTAGCTAATGGGGCCTCCTGCTGCTGCCGTGCCGCCGAAGCCCGATTTCTGTTCTTATCCTGAAGCAAAGTTCTTAACCTGAAGCACTATTTCTGGTTTAGCGGAGTGTGTAACCTGAAGCGTATGTAACCCGAGGTACCACTGTACCATGATTGCCATTAGAGAATGCCTGGCAATTGTTTCCTCTTCCCACTTTTCTTCCTGTGGTATCTCATTCCTCCTCTGGAGGGCAACATTATCAAACACTTTGTCCTGTAGTCTATCAACTAGGTTTCTGTGCAGATACTATTCTTATATTGTCATAATTAAGAGAATTATAAAAAATGTGAGCATTGAACACATTGTTTATTTAATGATAAATTGAAAAAGTTTGTACAGTAAGTTTTGTTGTACCTTTAACTCCAGCAAATCTATAATGGCATAAGCATTCATGAAATATGGTGCAAAGCTGACAGGCTCCAAAGAAAATCAGCAACTTACCTTAAAGTAGCCAATTGTGAACACAGGAAATTCAAAGTAACTCTCCAGTATGTAACTATTAAAATTTATCATGAAGTTAAATTCTATCGCCTGTGTCTGGAATCATTATACTGTAATATCATTTGTCTCACTATATGTATTTATTAGCTTACCTGTGCCAAAAAAATTGTTATCAACACAAGATTTGTGAAAAGTTTTTGTGATTATTTTACATATATTTCAGCTTCACAATAATTGTCACAGTTTGCATTTTTTGCATTTCATATTATGCTAACTTCTGTACTTCATCTTTTTATTTACATCTATTTAGACCAATATCCTTTTATATCCATCCCTTCAATTTAGGATGATGCTTCATGCATCTAAAGAAATGGACTCTAGTCTATGAAAGCTTGTGCTATGATAAATTTTCCAGTCTTTAAAGTACAGTAATCCCTCATCTTACATGGGTGTTTGATTCCAAAAGTTATGCATATATGTGTAAGTTGCATATATTCCAATACTCTGAGTGGCCCCATGGCTAGCAGGTGAGGAAGAGTGAGAGAGAGCATCTCCAGTACTCCCAAAGCCTGTGCACTAAACAGGGCTTTCCTTCTGCAGGCAAGGCCAAGAACTAGAAGCTCTTTTGTGATGGGTCTGGGTTACCCAGCATAAAAAAAGCTTTTAAGCTCTCAGCCTTGCTTGATGGGGAAGACCCACTCACAGCACTAGCTCTTGAGAGCTGACAAGAACTTGGATTATCCCACAAGTCTTCACAAGAACATCCCTGGCTCTTAAAGTGCTGCATCCCCACGCACAGCTGAGTGCTTAAATGCTCTTTTCACACCAGGAATGGATCTATACTCACTCTTTAAATGTTCTTAGAACAATGTTTTTTATATCCTTCGAAAACAAAAGGAATTTGGTTTCTCGTTCGCTTCCTTTTCTACAAGGTCTACCCTCTTATTTGATGAGGAGTGGATTATGCAGCACCCTCTGGTGTCACGTTTCAATAACGCATTACAGTAGTACCTCGGTTTACGGACAGTCCTGTTTACGAACTATTTGGTTTACAAACACCGCAAAACTGGAAGTAGTGTTCCGGTTTGCGAACTTTACCTTGGTCTATGAGCAGAAGCCGAACGGTGGGAGGGCACTGGTGGTAGAAGGCCTCATTAGGGAAAGCACGCCTCAGTTTAAGAACGGATTTGGTTTAAGAACGGACTTCAGGAACAGATTAGGTTCGTAAACTGAGGTACCACTGTATTGACATTTTAAAAGAATATCATATGGCTATAGGATTATCATAACCATTTTAAAACTCATTTTTAGTATTAAAAACCACAAGTGTAGATGAGTCCCAGGTCAACTTGGGTTACCCAGTACAAAAAGGGGTTTTAAGCTCTCAGCCTTGCTTGAGAGGCAATGCCCACTCACAATGTTGGCTCTAGAGGGCTAGGGATGCTCACACAAGATCTCAAGGGAGCTCTGATTGTACTGCAAAATCTTGTGAGAGTATCCCAAAGCCAGTGTTGGGAGCAAGCCTTGCTCAGCAAGCAAAGCAACAACTTAAAAGAGTTTTTCAAGCTGGGTAATCCCAAGCATACTTGGTGTGGAAAAACCTTTAAGTTCTCCACCTTGCTTGGGACTTGACTTACTGTACCACATGGCTCTTCATTGTTGTTTTTGCCATAGCAAACTAATATGGTTATCTTCTGAGAATTCTTACCAATAAAAAGGTAACTGAAAATGGAGCTGCTCAAATACCGTAATAATATTATAAGTTTGTAGGTGCTGGACCCTTTTAATCCCCAGATCCAATATGTGTTGAAATCTAATCAAGCCTAGTGAACCCCAAGGTCCAGCAGGTGTTTAAAAAATAAGCCAGGCTAGCTTCCTGATGAGGTAATTGCCTGGGCCATTAGGAGAACAAAGGATTGAGGGTTCAGTGTGAGACAGCAAATGGGTGGGCCCTTCTCCCTCAACAAATAAAGCCAGAGTTTAGAACAGAGAGGTTAGGAAGCAATAACTTCACTTAGAAGGAAAGCAGCAAGCTGGAAAGCTGAGGGGAGGGTCAGAACACAATGTTTGATTTCTGTTTGAATCCAAGGCTATGACTAAGGAAGAAGCAAGACCCTTTTGGGGTGATGATGTTGTGAACACTTCCATCGTAGGTACAGGTTGTATATATGTGTAAATAAGCCACATATTATAAATACAAGTCTCCACTGTGCCTCATTTCCAAAAGGAAACAGAAACCCCCATTGAGTGCCTAGAACTCCAGTACAGTAATCTTGTACTGCTCTGAAATTGGGATGGTGTGCAATAATATGCTTCAGTGCGGCAACGGGTATGCTCAGAACCATATGTTCTGCTGCCTTCATAGCTGTTCCTACTTTCAAAGAGAGAGACTGATTATAAAGCTGAAGAGGGACTCATTTATTGGACAATGAGACCGGCAACAGTAGCATCAAACAAATATTCAGCTAAGCTCATGGTTCATCCATTTGAATATTGTTACTGATTATGGCCTTGTACAACACCATACTGCATCTTAAAAGGAATTCCACATTAACAGTAAAATTATACCCACACATCCTAAAGTATGACATCATGACCCAAGGGTTTTGGGTTTTTTTACAATTCCACATTCCTATTTATTTATTTGCACATATAAACTTTTGAGTTACATATCTGAAGGATCTTAAAAACCAAATGTTTTCCTTAATTGTGTTTTCCCCCTAAATAGAGGAGGAAACTTTCCAGCCTGATAGTAGAAATTGCTTTAAAATGTAATATAAAACATGCAACTGACACCTGATCTGCTTTTACTAAAGACCCTAAGACATCACAGAGTAACATAAATATTCAACAGGTTAGTATCCAAAAATAGCAGCACTAAAAATAGCAATATAAAAGACTTCCGGGTTAGCGCGATCGGCTAATGGCGGATTCCCTCCGAGCTCCGGAGGGAATCGGCTTGACAGGGGCTGGGTCTTGCCGTGCCGGCGACACGGGGACCCTCAAAAACCACGGGCATAGGAGCCCGTGGACATGGTGACTCGGCGGGCATCGTTAAGCGCCCTCCCGACTCGCGAAGGAGCCTTTTTAAAGGCTACGGAACGGGTGCCGGGGAGCGGCGTGGTGCTGTGAGTCTTCTGCTTCCCCTGCCGAGCGAAGCCGCATGCCATTTGTCGGAGAGCGCTGACTTCTTCCTATTAAAATTTGGACTTAAAATCAAGAACAACAACCCGTGAGTAATTGGGAAATTGGATTACAAATAATTTGATTAGGAATTTGGCACGAGCGGGGGAGGTGAAAAAAAGGGAAGTCCGCCCCCCCCTTATTGTAAACAGTTTGAAGCAAGGAGCTGTCAACTAAGGTTGCGTGAAGAATTGGGGTAATTCGATAAAAGATATAAATTCCACAGATTTAAAGGACTAAGCTAATGTGCCGGAGGACAAAAGTTTAATTATTTTGGACTAAGTACCACCTTTCTCAAGCCCGGGAGTAACCCGTGAAAAGAGCCTGCAGAGGATTTATAGAAAACTTTTGACAGCTGTCAAATTAGCTGTCAAAGCCGGAAAAATCAAAGCTTAAATTCTAACCGGCTATACTGCTACAAAATATTGAAAGTAAAGAAAGACTGATACAAATAAACTTGATTTTTGGATCGGAAGGGAAAAGAAATACTAAGTAACTAGAATCCCTCTAGAGGGGATTCTTGGATATTACAAGAATGGAACTAGGTCGGGAAATACGAGCTGACTTGCAAGAGCTTATTTTTCTCATGGGAAAGCTGCAAGAGAGGATAGAGCAAGGCCATGTTTTGTCTACAAGTCCTACGAAACCGAAGTCAACAGAAAATATACCTACTGAGTTGGAAAGGGACTTGATGCTCAAAACACAGGCAGCTGGACAAGAAAAGAAACCAAAGACTAAGACATCAGCTGAACAGGAGGAGCAGAAAGAAGGGGTGGCTGAAAAGTTACAGAAGATAAAAGAGAGTCGGAGACCTGCCAAGAAGAATTTCAATTCGACTAAGATGAAAACTGGATTATTTGGGACATATAGACTTAAGAAACAGAGTTGGAGCTCCACCTCTAAACAAGTAGGCCTTGCTGGAAGAAATATGGTTAACATGGAGAAGGTACTTCCCCGACCTGGGGTGTTCAATATGAAAGATTTTCGAAGAAGCCGGCGGAGAGGGACTGAGAGAGATCCGAGAGCCTCGGACGTAAGGTCACCAGGCTAAAAAGATGGACTAATTGGACTTTGGTTTGGGATTGAAACCGGGAAGAGAAGGGTGGGGTTTAGAAGTCCAAAGGGGGCTTGATTTTTATTTTGCAGTGTAAAACTATATGCTCTTTATTATTATAAGAATGGGGAATCTGTGGATGGGAATTAGGGACAATCTTAGGGAAGGTATTTTATATCTGTTTTTATATCTCTTTTTTTTAATCTTTTTTTATGTATGATTAAGGTATATATTCTAAAAATTGCTAAATAATCTAAATTAATGGATAATAATGAATTAAGGTTTAAAATTATTATAAAGAATCACATTAATAATTTATGGTTAAGTAAATTAATAAATTATGATTAGGACATTAAGGATAAAAACTTGCTTGAATAAACAATCGGAGTTGGAATACAATAAGGGGAGGCGTGGGGAAGTCATGAAAAGAAGTTATTGAAAATGAGACATAAAAGGTGGAATTTTTTTTTTTTTTTTATGACATGTTTTGTGTTATTTTTGTGTGTGATTTTGTTTTGTTTTTTTTGTAACCTTTTGAAACTTTAATAAAGATTATTTAAAAAAAAAATAAAAATAGCAATATAAAAGTCACTTTGGATTGCTGAACTATTAACTGGTTGTAAGATAAGACACTTACTATTTGGGTACTTATTTTGCTACCTGGCTGTTTCATTTTTATATAATTTTTAGTCTAACAAGTTTCCAAATATTTCAGCTCTGCATTGTTTGCCCTTTCTATTCAACCTATGATTCTCAAAGAACACCACTACCTGTTAAATATGCAAAGCAAGAGTGCATACCTGGCATCTCTTAAACTATGTCTTAAGAACTTGCGCTGCAGTCTTGCTTAAGAACATAAAAATGCCTTCCTACTAGTCACCTAGTCCGAAGTTCTTTCCAAGAATTCCAGCACTCAATACACATTAGGTGGTGTACTAGAATTTTGCCAGTGCTTCTGCTGTACACAATAATTTACTTTCTAACCACCCCCAGGGTATACTCCAATATGAAATTAGAGATTGCATCAGATCAATCTCATTGTTTTATTGTATTATTTCCAGAAAAAGTCCAAGGTTCAAATATTTCAGTTCAGGTTACTTTTTCTATTGCTTTTTTTCAAGAAAGAAATAGAGGTTACTTACCAATAGTTATGTTTTGAGTGTTATCTCCAAGTATTAATAGGTGAACATTTCACATGGAGATGTTATTTCTGGAAATAAGAATGTAGCTTAGTTTTAAAAGAAATCTGGACTGATGCCTGATGCAATTCCCTGAGAGGAGGTACACCTCAAAGGGACAGCACTCAGGAAGAGGCAGATGTTATTACAGTGGTACCTCGGGTTACATACGCTTCAGGTTACATATGCTTTAGGTTACAGACTCAGCTAACCCAGAAATAGTACCTCAGGTTAAAAACTTTGCTTCAGGATGAGAACAGAAATCGTGCTCCGGCAGCACGGCAACAGTGGGAGGCCCCATTAGCTAAAGTGGTGCTTCAGGTTAAGAACAGTTTCAGGTTAAGAACGGACCCCCAGAACGAATTAAGTTCTTAACCCGAGGTACCACTGTATTAACTTTGGACCTTTTCATAACAGGCATGATCACTCTGCTTCCCGGCTTAAGTATTCGGAAGGAATACAGGGCCAATTCAGCTCCAAGGGGGTGGGGAATAGTCCTTATAATCAATTTATTTGGGAATATTTACAGGGGACCTTATTTCCAAGTGTAATCAAATGTGCAGCCAAACAGCCCATTCTTCAGGGGGAATCTACTGGTTCCCACTTTCCTTTTAGTTGATTCACAATCCCCTCTTCACTTTCCTGCTGTGTTTTTGTGTTTTTATATTGTAAACTACCCTATGATATGAAAATATACCGTATTTTTCGCACCATAGGACGCACCGGACAATAGGACGCACTTTGTTTTAGAGGGGGGAGAACAAGAAAAAAAAATTTTCCCCCTCTCTGCCCAGCGCCCCTTCAGTGAAGCAGCAGGAGGCGCTGCACAGAGAGGGGGAGAACTTTCCCCCTATTGTTTTCCCGCTCTAAAACAAGGTGCCGTTTTACCTTGGAAGCCTGGAGAGCGAGAGGGGTCGGTGTGCACTGACCCCTCTCGCTCTCCAGGCTTCAGGTTCCTTTCGACCTGCTCTTTGGGGCTGGCGGGGGGAAGCCCACCACCAGCCCCAAAGAGCAGGTCAGGGAGCAGCGGAAAGGCGCAGCGGAGAGGCTCCTGCCATAGCCGCGCGTCACCTCTCCAGCTGGGAGAGGGTCGTGGGGCTATGGCTTCTTTAGCCCCGTGCGCGCTCTCCCGGCTGCAGAGGTGACGCGGGGCTGTAGAGGCTCCTGCCATAGCCGCGCGTCACCTCTCCAGCCGGGAGAGGGTCGCAGGGGGCTGCTTTAGCCCCGCGAGTGCTCTGCCGGCTGGAGAGGTGACGCACGGCTATAGAGGCTCCTGCCATAGCCGCGCGTCACCTCTCCAGCTGGGAGAGGGTCGCGGGGTGCTTCTTTAGCCCTGCGAGTGCTCTCCCGGCTGGAGAGGTGACGCGCGGCTATGGCAGGAGCCTCAATAGCCGCGCGTCACCTCTCCAGCCAGGAGAGGGTCGCGGGGGGCTGCTTTAGCCCCGCGCACGCTCTCCCGGCTGGAGAGGTGACGCGCGGCTATGGCAGGAGCCTCTATAGCTGCGCGTCACCTCTGCAGCCGGGAGAGGGTTGCGGGGGGCTGCTTTAGCCCTGCGCGCGCACTCTCCCGGCTGGAGAGGTGACACGGGGCTGTAGAGGTTCCTGCCATAGCCGCGCGTCACCTCTCCAGCCGGGAGAGGGTCGCGGGGCTATGCCACCTTCGCTCCATAGGACGCACACACATTTCCCCTTCATTTTTGAAGGGGAAAAAGTGCGTCCTATAGAGCGAAAATACGGTACATTTCAGGTGACAAAGGCCAGGTGTATCTGCTTGCCGCCCCCAGCCCAATCTCTTATGTTAGTGGAGTGGGTTTATGCAGCATAAAGTGAGAAGGAAGTGTTAAGGGCAAATTTTGTTCATGGGCTAGTGAGGTGATGGCACAAATTTATTTTAACTGCTCTGGTGCATGCTTATTATTGTGAAAGAAATTCTCAAAAGAAAAGCACCAACACTTTAGAACTCCCTATCAGTATCAGGCAGGCACCTTTATTATACTTTTTGATACCTGCTTAAAATATTTTTGTTTAGGCAGGCCTATTCAAACATGTGGAACTTATATGTGTTTTAGCCTGTTTTTAGCATATTGGGGTTTTTGGGGGGTTCCCCCTTGAATAGTCTGAGGGTAGTCCCCCCCCCCAAAGATCTTTATTGAAACTTAACATATATACATAATAACCAAAATTCCCAATGATTCCCTCACATAAAATATAGTATCTAAATTACAACAGCTGCATAATTATACACTTAATTATAAAACCCACCACCCACCCTCTACTTCCCTCCACAGCAATTCGACTTCTTTATATTTCTTTCTACCTTTTTTCCCTTGCATTCTATAATAAATTATTTCTGTTAAATTCTGATTTTTCCTTCTTTCTGTTGGGTGTAGTTAAGGGTTAACCTTCTGTGTCTCGAGACTGAGGGGATGGGCTGACAAGGGAAGTAAGCTGAAGAAGGTGCAAAAAGGGTTTTCTTGTGTGTGTGTGTGTTTCTTTGTGGCTGATTAGCTGCTCTCCCTGTGCAAAGGTCAGAGGGGGCAGGGTTTCTGTTGAGGCAGGTGATTAGCTGTGGGAGGAGCTTATCAGAGTTTGCAGGGCAGCGGCGCGCGCCTAGCGGTGCACACAGTTTGATCCATCTTTTAGATTTAGGGGAGCTAGTCTCAAACGTTTGTTGGGGGTGACCTAGGTTTTTTTGGGGGGGGGAGTTATTTGTCCTGTCTTCACGCTTTTTATGATGGAGGACCGCTGTAGCAACCCCCAACGACATGTTCTCAAGATGGAGGGGGAGGGAACAGCTGCAGTCGCCTGCGGTTCCTGCACAATGTTTGCCATCTTGCCAAAGGTTGCAGGCAGCTTTATCTGCAGCAATTGCATGTTGATTGCCCTCTTAGAAGACAAAGTCCAGCAACTGGAGGAACGTGTAGCTACGCTCCAAAGAATTAGAGAGCTGGAGCTCTTCTTGGAAGCAACAGAGCACACCGTCTCCACCAAGGAGGAGACAGGGTACTCCCCTGAGAAGGAGGCTAGTTCACCAACACAGGAGCCAGATACATGGAGAAACGTGACTCAAAGAAGTAGGAGGCCCAGGGTTCGCTCTGATTGTTTAGAAATACACAATCGCTTTGAGGTCCTCTCCCCTAGCATGGAAGACGAAGAGCAGACTCCATTTGAGGATCTCTCCCTCATTACAGTCGATCAGGTATATGAAGACGAGCAGCAAAGTCAGTCCTCAGGGAATGTGCAGGCGACCTTGGAACGGACAGCTCACGGAAGAACCCCAACCAAACCTAAGAGGAGGCGTGTAGTGGTGATAGGGGATTCCCTACTGAGGAGAACAGAAGCAGTGATCTGTGGGCCTGACAAGATGTCTCGGGAAGTGTGCTGTCTCACCGGGGCTAAGATCCAAGATGTAACTGAACGACTGCAAGGAATCATAAAACCCACTGACAAATACCCCCTCCTCTTGGTTCATGTGGGAACCAATGACACTGCAAGCAATAGCCTCCAGAAGATCAAAAGAGACTATGAGGCTCTAGGCAGGAAATTGAAGCAATTAAATGCACAAATTGTCATCTCATCTGTCCTCCCAGTTGAACGACGTGGCCCAGGGAGAGAGGGGAAAATAGTGGAAGTGAACAGCTGGCTTCGCAAATGGTGTAAACAGGAACGGTTTGGATTCTTAGATCACGGAGTGTAGTTTCTTGAAGATGGACTTCTGGCAAGCGATGGGCTGCACCTCACAACGGTTGGGAAGAATGTTTTTGCCAAAAATCTCAGAAACCTCATCAGGAGGGCTTTAAACTGACTAATGTGGGGGAGGGAGACAGTGCTCCTGAAGGTAGGAGTCTATCAATTGATGAAGATGATCATCCAAATGTCATAGACCAAATGGAGCAAACAGCACGCAGACCTAGTGGTGGGAGGAAAAAATCCTTAAATAAGAGTCACGGGGGAATGATTAATGGACTTCAATGTCTGTACACTAATGCGCAAAGCATGGGAAATAAACAAGATGAGCTTGAGCTAAATATGACATAATAGGCATCACTGAAACCTGGTGGGATAAGTCCCACGATTGGAATGTAATAATGGAGGGATACAATCTATTTCAGAGAAACAGACCAGACAAGAAAGGAGGAGGAGTGGCGTTATATGTCAGGGATGTGTATACCTGTGAAGAGATCCAAGATTTAGAACCTCAAAGCCAAAGTGAGAGCATTTGGGTCAAAATCAAGGGAGAGAAGAATAACAGTGACCTCATTGTGGGAGTTTACTATAGATCCCCAAGCCAAACGGAGGACATAGATGATGCCTTCCTGGAACAGATGGCCAAGCATGCAAAAGGAAGGGAGATAGTAGTAATGGGGAACTTCAATTACCCGGATATTTGTTGGATGTCAAACTCAGCCAAGAGCATAAGGTCAAACAGATTCCTCACTGGCCTTGCAGACAACTTCATTGTCCAGAAAGTGGGAGAAGCAACAAGAGGAACAGCCATTTTAGATCTGGTCCTAACCAATGTTGATGACCTGGTTAGTGGGGTAGAAGTGGAAGGATCATTAGGCGCGAGTGATCATGCTCTTCTGAAGTTTACTATACAGCGGAAAGGAGCAGCCAAGCATACTAGGACTCAATTTCTTGACTTTAAGAAAGCTGACTTCATAAAACTTAGGGAAGTGCTGGGTGAGATCCCATGGACAGTAAGACTAAAAGGAAAGGGAGTTCATGATGGCTGGGAGTTTGTTAAGAGGGAGATAGTAAAAGCACAACTTCAGGCAATACCAATGAGACGGAAACATGGAAGGTGCCTAAAGAAGCCAGGGTGGCTATCTAAAGAACTTTTAACTGAGTTAGGATTAAAAAAGGATGTGTACAAAAAATGGAAAAGGGGGGAACCACCAAAGAGGAATTCAAACAAATAGCCAGCACGTGTAGACACAAAGTCAGAAAAGCTAAAGCACAGAATGAACTCAGGCTTGCTAGAGAGGTTAAAAGCAACAAAAAAGGCTCTTATGGGTATGTTCGTAGCAAAAGGAAGAACAAAGAAACAGTGGGGTCACTCAGAGGAGAAGATGGTGAAATGCAAACAGGGGACACAGAAAGGGCTGAACTCCTCAATGCCTTCTTTGCCTCAGTCTTCTCCGATAAAGAAAACAATGCCCGACCTGAAGAATTTGGAGCAAATGATTCAGCAAAGGAAACACAGCCCAGAATAACTAAGGAGATAGTACAAGAATACTTGGCTAGTTTAGATGTATTCAAGTCTCCAGGGCCAGATGAACTGCATCCAAGAGTATTAAAAGAACTGGCAGATGTGATCTCAGAACCACTGGCAGTCATCTTTGAGAATTCCTGGAGAACAGGCGAAGTCCCGGCAGACTGGAGGAGGGCAAATGTTGTCCCTATTTTCAAAAAGGGGAAAAGAGAGGACCCAAATAATTACCGCCCAGTCAGTCTGACATCAATACCAGGGAAGATTCTGGAGCAGATCATTAAGCAAACAGTCTGTGAGCACCTACAAAGGAATGCTGTGATCACCAATAGTCAGCATGGATTTCTGAAAAATAAGTCATGTCAGACTAACCTGATCTCGTTTTTTGACAGAATTAAAAGCCAGGTAGATGAAGGGAATGCAGTGGATGTAGCCTACCTTGATTTCAGCAAGGCATTTGACAAGGTGCCCCATGATATTCTTGTAAAGAAGCTGGTAAAATGCGGTCTTGACTATGCTACCACTCAGTGGATTTGTAACTGGCTGACTGACAGAACCCAAAGGGTGCTCATCAATGGTTCCTCTTCATCCTGGAGAAGAGTGACTAGTGGGGTGCCACAGGGTTCAGTCTTGGGCCCGGTCTTATTCAACATCTTTATCAACGACTTGGATGATGGACTCAAGGGCATCCTGATCAAATTTGCAGATGACACCAAACTGGGAGGGGTGGCTAACACCCCAGAGGACAGGATCACACTTCAAAACGACCTTGACAGATTAGAGAACTGGGCAAAAACAAACAAGATGAATTTTAACAGGGAGAAATGTAAAGTATTGCACTTGGGCAAAAAAAATGAGAGGCACAAATACAAGATGGGAGACACCTGGCTTGAGAGCAGTACATGTGAAAAGGATCTAGGAGTCTTGGTTGACCACAAACTTGACATGAGCCAACAGTGTGATGCGGCAGCTAAAAAAGCCAATGCAATTCTGGGCCTCATCAATAGGAATATAGCATCTAGATCAAGGGAAGTAATAGTGCCACTGTATTCTGCTCTGGTGAGACCTCACCCGGAGTACTGTGCCCAGTTCTGGGCACCACAGTTCAAGAAGGACACTGACAAACTGGAACGTGTCCAGAGGAGGGCAACCAAAATGGTCAAAGGCCTGGAAACGATGTCTTATGAGGAACGGCTAAGGAAGCTGGGCATGTTTAGCCTGGAGAAGAGGAGGTTAAGGGGTGATATGATAGCCATGTTCAAATATATAAAAGGATGTCACATAGAGGAGGGAGAAAGGTTGTTTTCTGCTGCTCCAGAGAAGCGGACATGGAGCAATGGATCCAAACTACAAGAAAGAAGATTCCACCTAAACATTAGGAAGAACTTCCTGACAGTAAGAGCTGTTCGACAGTGGAATTTGCTGCCAAGGAGTGTGGTGGAGTCTCCTTCTTTGGAGGTCTTTAAGCAGAGGCTTGACAACCATATGTCAGGAGTGCTCTGATGGTGTTTCCTGCTTGGCAGGGGGTTGGACTCGATGGCCCTTGTGGTCTCTTCCAACTCTATGATTCTATGATTCTAAGCCAGGACGTGACGAAAGCAGCCCCAAGCGCCGAACAATAAAGCAATAAATCTACCGAACACTTTCTTTATTGGTTTTGTTACTGCTTACATTTTTTATTCTAAGCCTATTAGCATGTCATTTTTAGAATAATATTTTGACATATAATCTTCGAAATACTTCCACTCCATTCTTAACTTTTGATTTGATTGATATCTTATAATTTTTAGCGTATTGTTGATTTTAATTAGCTTTTGAAATGTTTTTAATCTGTTTTTTATCATATTTGATTGATAAATGAAACGTTTTATTTAGGGAAGTTTTTAATATTTAATGCTGTACAGTGGTACCTCAGGTTACATACGCTTCAGGTTACACACTCCGCTAATCCAGAAATAGTGCTTCAGGTTAAGAACTTTGCTTCAGGATAAGAACAGAAATCGGGCTCTGGCGGCGCAGCGGCAGCAGGAGGCCCCATTAGCTAAAGTGGTGCTTCAGGTTAAGAACAGTTTCAGATTAAGAACAGACCTCCGGAACGAATTAAGTACTTAACCTGAGGTACCACTGTATTGTTTTTAACACTTGATTGGGAGCCGCCCAGAGTGGCTGGGGAATAAATAATAAATAATAATAATAATAATAATACATTATTTTGGAGTTGCTTTGTGTAAATTGTTTTATGTAGTACCATCAAGGGGGTTTTGTTACATAAAAAGGCCAACATGTGGTCTTTGGCTTTTTACAAATGAGCTAACACCTTTTGTTAATTATAAGTTACCTTGCATTTACATTTAACTTAATCAATTAACTAAAGGGCTGCTTATTATTCACAAAATGGTTTATAATCATCTGAACGCGGCCCGCCACGTAAGCGCGTGAGAGAAACTTAACCCAGGGTTGAGAAACTTCACCTGCTCCATTTCTACCTACAGAGAGGCTGTTATAAGCGGAGTGGGCAGGGGCAGCGCCAACACCGCCTTCCTTCCCCTCAAGCGTTCTCACGACAACCCGCCTCACACGGTCAAAGGCATTTTCGACGGTTCTGGCAAACTGCGGTTGGAGGTGATCAGGAGACGCGGAGCTGAGGGGGAGGAATTCGCGCGAAGTAGCTGCGCGTGAGGGAGCGCGAGAAGAAACTCGCTCGCGCTCAGCTACCGTGACGTCTGGAGAACACTCGGCAGCAGAGGGCAGGCGCACGTTTCCAGGAGCTCGCCCCTACCCTCGCGAGGAGGGGCTTGAGGATGGGGCGGGAGAGAGAGAGAGAGGGGGGGGGGAGGAGAGAGAGAGAAACTGGTGCGCACATGCGCGCAGCGTGGGAAGTCGGTTTCGTTGCTGGGGTTCTGGCACAGGAGGCGGGGCGGCGGCGGCGGCGGCCGAAGTTGTGGTGCTGGGCTCTGCCTTCCTCCCTGGGCGGCTGCGCGCGGGGTGAATTGGGAGGGCTGTGTCTCGCTGCCTGTCTCCGGCCCGCGTCTGTTATTCTGAGGGGCCTCAAGTGAAGAAGCGGTGCTGCCGGGCGCGCGCCTCCTCCTCCTCCCTCTCCCGATTTAGGCTGAGCCCCGTCCGGTGCTGCTTTCAGTAGGAACGCGAAGGTGAGACGCCCTTTTTCTGACTTAGCCCTGAAGCCGCTCAACAGGTCTCCGGGAGAGAGAGAGAGAGAGAGAGAGAGAGAGAGAGGCGGGCGGGGGGAGGCGCGTTGGAAGTTGGCCCCCAAAGTTAGTCGCCCAGCCCTTCTTCCGTGTGTGCGTTTGGGCTCTTGTGGGAGCCGAGACCCCTTTCCTGAGCCGTCTGGTTGCGGGGAGTGTGCCGGGGAGAAGGTGGCGCTGCTCCTCTTACATGTTGTCTTCCTCAGCCTCTTCCTCCTTCCCCCTCCCGTGTGTGTGTGTGTGTGTGTGTGTGTGTGAACTTTTGTCTCCGTGTCTGGCTGGTTACTTCTCGAGACCTTTCCCCCCCCCCCGCCTTTCCTCCGTGCTTTCTCTTCCTGCCTGTTTATATCTCCTGTCTCTCTCTGTGTACGTGCCTGAGTAGAAACTGAAGAGGCAGTCTTGTTTGTTGACATTTATTCTCTCCCCCCCTCCCCCTTTTACGCTCTTTTGCGTTAATCCTCAGGTATTTGCAGTTTGTGTGTAACCCGCGTCTTGGGCTGCTTCCTCAAAGGACCCCTTTTGCCATCCTTGTCTCTTGGGTTTCCTTTAGGTGCAGCTATTTCCATTGTTGGCTCACACACGTTCTATTTCAGTGTGTCCTGTGCTTAATCCGGCCCCCTTTTCGCAACCTGCTGGAAGTCCCATGTTTGGGGAGTTGGCCTTGTAAAGCCATTAGTCTCTGCCGGCATGGAGGGCGTTTGCAGGAAGGATTACCTTGTGTACCGGCAACACGCTATCTATTCCGAATTACGTGCTGGGTGGGTTAATGTTGCGATACCATTTGGAACCTCTGATCGGGAAAGTGGGGTTTTTGAAGTATTTTGTAGATAAAGCTGTCTTTTCTCTGTGAATGTATCTCGGGACTGTAATAAGTATTAAAACACCAAGCTCTGAGTCTGCACCCCACCCATCACAATTTCTTTGTTTTGGTCAATCTTGAAAGAAAGTTGGAACTGTATATAGGACATATGGCAATGTATATTAGCATATTGCCCAGCAAGAGTAGAAAAGAGAAGAGATGTTTTTGCTTTTGCTGAACAGTAAGTGATATATTTTGTGTTTTTTCAGCCAATATTTCAGAAAACTTTTGTAGGATTTTAGAAAAGGGGAAAAATAAATATCTGAAATATGCCATCTCTGGGGTGCTGTATTGATTGCCCCAGTTGGGATGACAACATATGTTGACAATTCAATTTGAAAATGCTAAGTTGAATTAAGTAGTTGAACCTTAGTATAAAAGGAACACGGAAAGAGTTCCACAAATTTTGGAGCCGGTGAGCTTCAGATTTCTCACTTCCTGTTCTACAGAGGAAGTTGTATTCTCAAATGTAAATGCAGGTGAGGATTATGAGATCACTTTCTTTTTAATTAAAAATAAAAAACCACTTAAAGGCTATAGTATATTCTTAAATAATATGCAGTGTCTGGTTATCAAATGCAAAACAAATAATCTTGTTCAAATACTGTAGTTTGAACTGAAGAAAGCAACCGTAGTGTTGCCCCTAGAAACATTTTCTGCAGTAAACACTGTTAAAAAAGGCTTGCTAGTCAACGTGTTTGTTTGTTTTTAAAAAGATTGCAAACCATTTGTTGAATTTATTTCCTGCCCTTCATCATAAATGATCTGAGTGGGTAACAATGTAAACAACAATAAAGCATAAAAATCCAGTTAAGCATAAATAATACTGTAATCACTTGCACTTAAACAAGAACACTGATAACTGTTTCACTATGCAGGCTGTAGATGTACATACTCAGAAGGCTTGTGGAAGAGAAAGGTTTTCAAAAGGCACTGATCACTTAAGAGTTCTTATTTGAAGCAGGTGACCTGAAAACATGATTCTATCATTGCTAACATATTGCTCGGCTAATGTCACTTAAAGTTACGGGGCAGAGTTCAGCCACAAGCCAACCAAAGGGGAACAGCAGTAGCTTAATTTTAGGGCATGTGCGTTCCATGTAAAGGTCCTAGATTTAGCCGCTGGTGCCTCCAAATAGGGCTGAAACTCTGAGGAGTTGTTGCCAGCAAGATAGACCAATAGACTAGCACAATATAAGGCTATTTCCTATATTCCGCTGGTCAAAGTTAAGCACTTCTAAGTTGCATTGTTTGCAGTGGGACAGACATCAGCACATAAATCTAATTGATGTCAGTGACTTAAAATGCTTAATAGGTCATATACATACATGGTTTGTGTTGTATTAGAGTGGTGGTTTTATTGGTGTGTTATTTATATTGTATTTTTAATGTTTATTCGCCTTAAGTAGCAATGAGTGGAAAGGCAGCTGTTCAATATTAAAGATACATAAACGCAAAACAGTTGTTTTGCTTATGTCTTTCTGAATTGCTGTTAGACTTCTCTAGGCTGGGTAATAGGATGGTGTAGGTGTGGTTAGCTTGCTTTTAATGGTAAATAAAGATTGTTCATGCTCAAAATATAAGACCTATGGTAGGAATCAACCTTGGAAGAAACTGTTAATTCTGGGGGGAAATAAGTGGTTTTCCTTTTAATCTTTTTCCATAGTGGTGAGATAACTTTTTGAGGCTAGAAGATGAATTCTAAATTTGGTTTCTTGGTTAGCAACAGTAGAATTAAGTGAGACCTTTAGAGTTAATGAGCTAAGACGTGATCAGCTAGGCTTTTTTCTCCTGCTGGGTGGTCGATAAGTCATTCTTGAGCTAGTAGTATTAAGGATCTGCTTTGGCCATTGAATCAACCTATTCTATCCTGTCATTTAAAGCTTAAAAGGGCACCAGCTAGCAACAAGTCAATCTGGTTCAAATTTCTAGTATGCTCCATCCTGTGGGCCCAGTGTGTTACAATATTTATAAAAGATTAAAATTAAAACCTACCTATCTTCTGGCTTAGCCCTAGCCAGCCAAAGTGGGCCCAAACAGAAACTTGGCATCATTTTTTGTTTATTTTCAATTAACCTTTGATTGTGTCACAATTTAATTTTTATATTCTTATTCTATTTATATTCCTTTCAGTGGTTGTAGGTATAGATTATCACTAATATGGCATATTTGTATTGCCTGTCCCTCAGAATGTGCTTTCTTTATGCAAATATTTGGGGAAGGTGTACTTCATTGTGTGACTATCTAAACAGGAGGTGGGCATTGGCTAAAGGGATTTTTATTAAGGTGTGTAATTAATCTATTACCATTGTCTCAAAAATTCATACTATAGAAGTATGAATTTAAGCTTCCCTTTAAGACTTTAAAGGCAACAAGAAGAAAGGCAGAATTGTGTTCAATATTTTTTTCATCAAAGTTCACAACAAATTGAATCTACAGGTCAGCCCTGGATGTAAAATAGTTCAAAAAATGTTTGAAATGAAAAACAAGTCTTGGATAATTAAAGAAGCACAGATCATATAGGAAATAAACTTCATCATGAATTTAAGAGTTGGAGCCTTGCAAACGTAATGGTATGCTTAGAAACCAATTCATGTAGATGTGCTATAACAGTTTTAAATAAATTAATGTGAACTTAATACCACTTGCTAGTTATTACAAATACAAAATCTGTTTCTGATTATTTTTACTGTGAATCATTGCCTGAATATGCTTAAATTTCTGGATTAGAGCAATTTTATAGTGACTATTAAGTATCTTACCTGGGTGAAACTTCAGAGAGGTAAGCAGATGCTTTTGAAATATGTGGCTTTCCTTTTGATTGCTGAACTTTGTAAACACTAAGAACACACTCCAGCTGAAACTAAGTACTTTGTCCCATTAATTTCAACAGGAGAATTAAATGTGTGCTTAAATCTCTCCCACTAAAATCAGTGAGACTGTAACTTTGCTTGGATTGCACACAAGTGAGTTTAAGCTGAGCCACTTATTCCATGTTTTAACACCATTATTACTTTTTTGTATGTATCCATTCCACAGACAACAGTGTAATACTGATAGCAATAGCAGTTATAGTCTGAAATGAATCTACAAGACATGGTGAAATAGTGATGGATTAATTCCTCAGTTTGATTTGGAATTGAAAACTGGCAATATCACTATAATAAATATAAGCACTTATAAGCAAAAAAGGGCTTCTAATACGTCGGTAAAACTATCTGATTATAGAATGAGAAGTAAGGAGCTGGAACAGAGCATCGGTTCAGTCTGAAGCATGCTGCTGTGCCAAGGAAAATATTCCAAACTTGAAGAGGAACAATCACTTACTTTGCTCATTAAAGCCATTGTGATGGTTCATTTAGTACACAAGATGCAATTAGATCTAACAGTTTTATCCAGTGTTCATACCCACCAGCATTTATTTGTCAATGGAAGTCATTCTCATCCAGTAAAACACATGTGATGAGATACAACTTTATTGCTGTAAAGGTAAAGGGACTCCTGACCATTAGGTCCAGTCGTGACCGACTCTGGGGTTGCGGCGCTCATCTCCCTTTATTGGCTGAGGGAGCAGGCGTACAGCTTCTGGGTAATGTGGCCAGCATGACTAAGCCACTTCTGGCAAACCAGAGCAGCACACAGAAATGCCGTTTACCTTCCCGCCAGAGCGGTACCTATTTATCTACTTGCACGTTGACGTGCTTTCGAACTGCTAGGTTGGCAGGAGCAGGGACCGAGCAACGGGAGCTCACCCCGTCGTGGGGATTCGAACCGCCGACCTTCTGATCGGCAAGTCCTAGGCTCTGTGGTTTAACCCACAGCGCCACCCGTGTCCCTTTATTGCTGAAGCGGACAGCATTTCCATGTGTCTTGGTCAAGGCGAAACTTAGCCATCTTCTCTCAGTGTCCTGCTAACTGTTCCTTAGGCATGTATATCTCTGTTGTATATACTGCAGTAGTTCAGTCTCAACCACCTGGTTGAAATACGAGTGTGATTCTGAACCTGGTGCATGCTCAGTGTGTTGGATGTCCCTGACTGATAGCTGCTGCATTTGAAGCATCTGTTACTACCTGTGTCTGCTTGATCACCTCCCCTTTTTAGGTTTGCTGTATTGCTAGTGAATGCATTATCAAAATTCAAAGAAAGGGGCAACTTGCAGATCTTGTTGCTGTCTTGCCACCAACTCTAAGCACCAAAACAGCAATGGCAATGCATTTAGTAGCGAGACAGCAAGCACACCGAGAGCAGATAGATGGTGACCTCTCACCAAAAGATTAATATTTTATGGTTCCAAATCTGTCATCTGGCAACTTAACACTGACCAGGGAATACTTGCATCACAAAATTCAAAGAAAGGGGCAACTTACAGATCTTGCTGCTGTCTTACCACCAACTCTAAGCACCCATTCCCAGTTACCAGTTGAAGTAAATTAGTAAAGGTAAAAGGTAAAGGACCCCTGGACGGTTAAGTCCAGTCAAAGACGACTATGGGGTGCAGCACTGATCTCAGGCCGAGGGAGCCAATGTTTCTCCACAGACAGCTTTCTGGGTCATGTAGCCAACATGACTAAACCACTACTGGCACACGGAGGACTCTGACAAGTGCAGTGCAGTTGTCCAGCAGCCTCAGCAGAAACAATGAAAAGTAAAAACAATAATTTTAATAATTTTATTATTTATACCCTGCCCATCTGGCTGGATATCCCCAGCCACTCTGGGCAGTTTGCAGCATATAAAAACATAGTAAAAAATGAAGCATTAAAAACTTGCTGAAATGTTAGCTTTCGGGTCCAATTTGAAGTGCTTACCTTTGAAGCCCTGTGTGGACTGGAATCAATAGAGATTACCCCTCCATTTATGAATCTCCACATCCTCTGATAAGACCTTCTTCATTTAACACCAATACATTAGATGAAGTTCTCAACAACTAGGAACAGAACCTTTCTTACTAGTTCCTCCCTTATTGGAGAAGCTGTAAGATCCATTTTTCCTCTCTTATTTTGTTATATAATGGAGGGCTGGTCTTTAGTAATAATGTTTGCTACTGACAACTGAATTTCTTGATTATTTATAAAACATATTGTTGGAGCCACATTGAACCTTAAATCTGGAACACAAGTATTTTAAATAAATCTTGCTGGTCAAACTGTACTTAACTGACTGGTGTCAGGCTGGTTAAACATTTTGTAGGGAAGTAAACTTGCATGTACATTATTTGCTAGTTTAAGTTATTGCCTATCAGTGTAATTAGTTGTTGATGTATGTGACTACTTAACTGGACTCTGGTATATTGACTTGTTAAAGCTTATCTTGTGAATTTCTTACCATGCTGTGGTTCTTCAGTTAGCTGAGCACTCACAAGGCAGGCAGACCTTGTTGCCTCACACCCTCTACCCTGTGGCAGGAGGCATCCCATCAGTTTTTAGCAGATATTCATGACAAGCCCAACTTTTGGGGACCTGAGGTGTAGTGAAGAATTTGCAGGAAGCCTACAAATACTGTAATTCAAATTTGGAAGGGAACTGCAATTCCAATTTGGAATGAAGGGTTATGAGCATGACTCTAACACAGATTCTGAATCCAATCAACATTTTGAAATGTATTTTATAAAGCCCCACATTGCACCGTCAATCAATTTGCAGTTTGGATCCCTCTGCATTTCTGAACGTGCAGGTAACAGCAGTTAACAGGAGTGCCTTTTATCAATTTTAACTGGAATTCCAGCTGTTTGCATTCCTAAAGTTAGATCTGGACATGGTCATTCATTCCCAGGCCGGTTCCTGTTCGTTTGGATATACTGCACCTCGTGAGACAGACTTCAAACTACATTTGATCCAGAATGCTGTGCCAGGCTTGTTGTCTGGGGCTAGTAGGACTGATAATGCAATGCCAGTTATGTACCAACATCTCTGGACATCACTTTTGCCAACCTCAATTCAAAATGCCCACTTTGGTCTTCAGAAACGTAAGCTGCCTGTGTTGGGCTGAGGTTCAGAGGAATTATTCTCCTCCAGCCTGAACCTGCTGAAGAACTTGGCTCTGCTTTCTAAGTCCTTGTGGTTTTCCACTGATGGTTTGTTTATTTGGGGATGAAGAGACAGGACTTTTTATTGCAATGTCCAAATTATGAAAGCGTCTTCCTAGGCAGGTTTCTGGCTCCTTCACTGCCTGCTTTTAAAGTGCACATTTAAGCCAGTTTTATTTCAGTGGGCATATTTTAATTAGGTCCTTTTAAGATTTATGTTGCTGATATTTTGCTATTTGCTACACCCTTTATTGGATTTCAGTTTAATTTGATTTTAAATTGTATTGGCTGCTTTGAATTTATATTGCACAGAATAGGGTGTCATTTTTAACAAATGTATTTCATATTCATGGGCAAAGAAAGCATTCTACAATGGAACATAGGGGCAGGGATGAGCAGAATTCATGCTTTCAGGAACTACAGTGGTACCTCTGGTTACAAACTTAATTTGTTCCGGAGGTCTGTTCTTAACATGAAGCACCACTTTAGCTAATGGGGCCTCCCGCTGCTGCCGCACCACCGCCGCGTGATTTCTATTCTCATCCTGAAGCAAAGTTCTTAACCCGAGGTACTGTTTCTGGGTTAGCGGAGTCTGTAACCTGAAGCGTATGTAACCCTAGGTACCAGTGTACTTTGATTGTAGACACCTGGAGCAGTATCCAACTAATGGGTCCTCTCTGTGCAAGGACTCTCATGTGCAACAGAACTCCCCCCCCCCCCGTTTTCCTACTGCACCTTCCTCAAATCTGCTCCAGAGTGTGTGGGGAACCCCTAGAACACATGGGGCACACAGAGGAAGGAGAAAGGGAAGTTTTGCTGCACAAGTGGAAATCCTTGTGCTAACAGGCCATCTTTCTTAGCACTACTTTGAATAAAACTCAAGTTGGCTACAAAACATTTAGAAATTTACCAATAGGTCCTGCTTTATCAGATGTATTCTGTGGGAGGCTCATGTGTCTGCTTGCTACATTGGATCTGCTACAGTCCTTCTGTTATATGTATTGGGTGCAACCAATTCAATCTCTGTGTTGCCCTGAGGATTTTCTCAAAATGCAAGGTACATCTTTAGTGGCAGATCATGCATTTTTTTTCAGCCTGCATGATTGGTTCTTCATATGAGTTAAAGAGGGGACTTGCAATTGTCAATCAAACGGTACACTGCTTTGAAGCTGGGTCTTTCCACATACTGGAAACAGTGTCACACTGGAGTGAACAAGAAAGATCCTGTACCTCAGCCTTCCATCATCTTCCATCATCCCTCATCATTAGCCATGCTGACTTGGACTGATGGGAATTAGAACCCTCCAGGTTGGGGAAAACAGCAATGCATTGCTATATGTTGCTTTCCAATTCAATCAAAGCATTCATGCCACAAGTAAACGCTGTTGTCATGCAGGATACCCTCTAAACCTGTGCAGCAATTAACTACAGTCAGTTTGTGCTATGGGATGTCATGGCTTCTATCTCACATCCAGTGCCACATGAGGCTCCCTGTGTGGCTTCTCAAGTTGTGGCTTATACAGGCACCCAAAGCAAGCTCCTTGGGAACATTGTGGCTGGTTTTGTTGTTCACATGATAGCAGCTTGGATGACCATCTGTCAGGGGTGCTTTAGTTGAGATTCCTACATTACAGGACTAGAGGTTGGACTAGATGACCTTTGGGGTCCCTTCAAGCTCTACGATTTTTAGTTAGACTTGGTGCAGTGGACATACTTTTCCAGTTAATATATCATAGGTCTTGTTACATCTTACTGGACTGAGGAGCCTAATGTAAGAACACTGCATGTAGGGTCTCTAGGATCTTATTTATTAGGGTAAATTCTAAGACATGAGGATTCAACAGCAGACATTCACTTATTTTATGCTATCTAAATTTAAAGAAAAAGTTATGAAGAACTATTAACAGGCTAAAACTAGTACACCCCATGAGGTGTGCATTATATGTGCCACTAATCTACTTCAACAAAATTTTAACTTTCACTTAGGTCACATGTGAATTCTAAGCTTGATTTTGGGTTGGGGGGTTGTGTGTGTGTGAAAGAGAGAAAGGGGGACGGGTGAGGGAGAGAGATGTTTTATAGGAATACTGTAAAAGAGAGAAATGTTTCCTGGGGATACTTCATAAAATTAATTAAAACTTTGATGCTGATCAGTTTGACTGGTATTATATCTATTCATTATACTACTGATATCATTAAACAATGAATTTTTAGAAAAAAGATAACAGAAAATGTTAGGTGTAATTTTCATTACAGAAAAGTTTCCAATGCTGAAAATATGTCATTTGAGTATGTTGCAGTTGCCATTAGACCAAGAAAACCTCACCCTTTTCAAGTTCCCAAGTAGGGCAAGGACTCATTGTGATGTTGTGCTAGGCCCATGGGAATGAGTTTCCTTCCTTCTGCTCAACTCAGAGCTAGTGAGCAGTTTGTCTTTGCCATGCTGGCCTCAGAAGGACTTGTTCCCTCTTGGGCCAGATCTTCTCTTTGATGTTACATTGAACTTTAGAGTTGCCTAGTACTCCTTCCAGCTCATTGTGGGAACAAGGCCTGCCTTTCCTTCCCAGCTCTGAACTGGGTAATGCAAGTGGGGCCTCATCCTTTCAGCCATGCTGGACTGCAGAGTTCAAGCATAACTTCAAAGACATCTATCCCTTCTCCGCTTGGGAGTGTCAAGTCTTTGGTGAGTTCAGGTTTTGGCTGACCTTGCTGAAATCCTTAACTGATAGGTTCATATACCTTTTCGTAGTTAAGGTAATACATATATGATTCTGGAAAGATCACAGAGAGAAACACAGAACTGCTTATTTTTCTGAAGTCAGGTAGACTTCACTGAATCTCCTACTGCTTAACAAATGCCTCTAATTGCCTTTACTGGCTATGCTAAGACATAAAACTCCCACTGAACTAAATGATAGACTTAAAAAGTAAGAAAAGGCGGTGTTTTTATTTCTCAGTTTAACCTTCTCTTCAGCTGATAATGCAGCATTCCTAAAACCACACTTAGAAGTCTTATCTTAATTCCAGCCAAATGGTAAACATAAATGACATAGCTATGTATCATTCTGGTAGGTAAGTCAAAACTGGCTTCCCATGTGCAGTTGAAGCAACGATGGCACTGGAAACTCCCATGTTATAAAGAGAATTCTGCTTCATCTAGTGCACTGAAAAATGTGGTATGTCATGAGAGAAATAGTTGTCTCTGAAGCTTGCGAAATCTGGTGTCATTGCGCTCTCAAAGTTCCAGTAAGTGTAAAATGAATGGAATGAAACTAAAGTGATGACTAACAATAACCACTCCTGCCTGAAACGGGAGTAGCTGAATCCTACTGTTCCTAGCTGACATCATCAACTGATTGATGGTCTCTTTCTTGTAAAACCCTAAAATATTCAGGAATGTCCCAGGTTATAAATTGCTTTATGATCCTCTTAACAATTGTATTAGTCTCTTGAGTTGAGAAGTGGTTCATAATTCCTATTTCATTTATCCTAAGAATAGTCCTGTGAATTATTATTTTTTATAATACTTTATTAATTTTCCATTTTATATTATTTAAATATAATATTTTTTAACACTATTATTTGCTCATATGAGCTAATCAACTTCCCTCCCTCCCGCCTCATGGTTACCATAATTCCTTTCTATGTCATAGCATTTGTTTACATTTCATCCATTTCTATTGCCCCATTTTAAAATATTTGTGTAAAAAGGTATAAATCGGAAATTTTACAAGTCTTCTTAAGTCAGTCCTGCTAGTGTTGTTAATTGGTTGCAGTTGTCCTTCAAATATTGTATAAATTTGCCTCAGTCTTTTTGGAAAGTTTGATCACATTGGTTTCGGATTTTCCTGGTCAGCTTCGCCAGCTCTGCATATTCCATCATCTTCGTCTACCACTCTTCAATCGGTAATTCCTGTTGCTTCCATTTTGGGGTTAGCAAAGTCCTTGCTGCCATTGTTGCATATCTAAACAGTTTTTGGTCTTTCTTTGGAATTTGTTCAGCTACTATACCCAATAAGAATGCTTCTGGTTTTTTGACAAATGTACTTTTGTACATTTTCTTTAACTCATTATTTTTCATTTCATTTCCACCACATATGATAGAAATTCCCTTCCTTTTCTTTACATTTCCAACATTTCTTCTCTTTTGTCTTATATATTTTAGCAAGTTTAGTTGGTGTTAAATGCCACCTATACATCATTTTCATAATATTTTCTTTTAATGCGCTACAGGAAGTAAATTTTATTCCTTCATTCCATAACCTTTCCCATGCCTCTAACAAATAGTCCTGTGAATTAAACCATTACTTCCATTTTACAGATTACAAACTGAGGAGGCTGTGGTCTCAAGGTCCATCAGGTGCTCCAATGGCTCAGATTTAATGCACTTCTGGGCTGTGATAGCCATGAGGCATTTGAGAATTATATAGGAAAATCTTACATATGATTGTAGTCTCAGTGTATAATTTAACCTTCAACGGGGTGGGGAACCTTTATACAATAAAATGCCTTAAACCTGGCCCGGTGCAAGAGGCTTTCAGCATATAGTTGCCCCAACGCCCATGCAGTTGTTTCAACAAAATTGTCACAATCTGGCTGCTGCATTTTACACTAACTGCAACTTGTAGTCAAGAGTTGACACACATAAGAGTGCATTGCAATAATCCAGTCTTGAGGTTGCACTGCATATATCACTGTAGCCATTTGTGGCATATCGGCCAAAGCTAGTAGAAAGCACTCCTAGCCACTGAAGACACTTGGCCTGCAGCATCAGCAATCGAGAAGTACTCTTAGCCTAAAAGCCTGCTTCTTCAGATGTAGTTCAACTCCATCCTGTGAACATGCAGTTGATCAGACCTAGGAACTATTCACACATAGGACTTCGATCTTACCGGGAGTGAGGGTTCTTTTAATTCACCACTCCAACCCACCTCTTAAATCCAGGTACTGGCCAAGGACTTGTGCAGTAATACCTGATTCAGATGTTAGAGAAATAGAGATGTGTGTCATCAGCATACTGATGACTCTGTGTCTGTGACCCAAATCACCTAATAACTGCACCCAGCTGCTTCATATAGAAGTTAAATAGCATTTGGGGAAGGGGCACTGCAGCATCCTACAACACAATTGCAAAGGAGCTGAAAGGCAGTCATCCAATGCTTTGTTGTTGTTTAGTCGTTTAGTCATGTCTGACTCTTCATGACCCCATGGACCAGAGCACGCCAGGCACTTCTGTCTTCCACTGCCTCCCGCAGTTTGGTCATACTCCTGCTGGTAGCTTCGAGAACACTATCCAACCATCTTGTCCTCTGTCGTCCCCTTCTCTTTGTGCCCTCCATCTTTCCCAACATCAGGGTCTTTTCCAGGGAGTCTTCTCTTCTCATGAGGTGGCCAAAGTATTGGAGCCTCAGCTTCACGATCTGTCCTTCCAGTGAGCACTCAGAGCTGATTTCCTTAAGAATGGATAGGTTTGATCTTCTTGCAGTCCATGGGACTCTCCAATGCTTACTGTCTGGAAATGATCACAGAAGTAGTGGAACCTCCTATACTGTGTCCCCAACTTGCAGAGGTAATCCAGGAGGATTCCATGGTTCAGGCTATTGAAAGCTGCAGCAAAAGTCAAGCAAGAATAACAGAGTAGCACTCATTCATTCCCCCCCCCCCCCAAAGACAGTGGTTCTTAAAGGATGCAGTGCACCACACAGGTGTGGCAGGAGAGGATAGCAAGTGTGGTAGGAATATTCAAGGACAATCAATGAAACTTTTAAACATTTCAGTACAGTATAGTTAGTATTTTTTAAAAATTTTTTTTAAAAAACATCCATGATCAGAAACAGTATCCATGCCTCTCTTCAAGAGCATGGGCTATTATTCTACAGTTCTCCACGACATATTGTGAATAGGGATTTTGAACTCTGACAATTATGAAAGATCAGAAAAGAGAAAGGCTTCTTTGTGGTGCTGAGGAGATGAGAGTGTTTATCTCACATTAGACCTAATATAAATGAGATTACCCAGCAAAAGCAAGCTCCCACCTCTCACTGAGTTTGTATAATACTTAAGGTACATATGTGAGAGGCTTGTTTACAATTATATTTTGAGAATGATTCATATTCTTATGTAGCTCCGTTCTTTTATACTTTCTCATGGTCATATTATAAAGTAGTTGTGTTCTATGTGTTTTAGCGCTGCTAGGAGTTGTTTCTATTTGTTTTCCAATGTATTTCTTATCAATAAAAAAGTATGTGTGGCATAAGCAAATTTTTATTCTGAAGGGGGGTTCCAGAGAAGCAAATTGCCAGGAGCTAAGGAGCAGTTAACCATGATGTTGAACTGTTTTGGAAGAAGGTTTGGATCTGAGGTGTCTCTTGCATTTGTTCATAGAGAAGTTGTCAATTCTCCCCCATCCCTGGTGTCCCATACTGTAACCACTCTTAGTAGCCCTTGATCATCAAGTGGTTTTTTGGAGGACATGAAAGGCTGTACCAAGAAATGGGGTATGAAAAGCCACTGTGTTCATGAATCACTGTGTGTTGTTTTTTGCAACAGTGTTTAAAATTTGCCATGTGCATTTTGTACATGGCTATCGGCACTTGCAACCGAGTGAAGATGCCTAGGTTCCAGGATGGTGCCTGACGTCTCCACCCTCTGGAGGTGCATGCCTGGGGATGCTTGGATCTTGACTGTTTTCACACACTAGCAACACATCCTGTAGAATTGTATTCATTACATTTTATCTGCACAGTCAGAATGAATGTCAGGAACCAAAAAGTCATATTGAAAAATACCACTTTTGAACCGACTGGCCCCAAAATGACAACTAGGCATTCCATTTTGGCAACTGTAACTCTGGTTTGGCACCTAGTTTATATAACTGAGTTTCTAACACTGCTTTGGAGCCAATCAAAATGGGTTTCACAATATTTATAAGTGAGACCTATAACACTTAGTTGCATTTTCTAAGAGGTGGCATTGAAATTGTCATTTTACCTGTGCCAGGAAACTGATGTCTGATCCTCCAGGTTGTATTATTGATTGGTTGGAGAAACTAGAACTACTTTGTGGGTGGGTAGACTCTTTTCCCCCCTTTGTGAATAAGCTTCACAGGAAATGAATAGTGGGGATATCTTTTCATGGTGGTTGGAAGACCAGTAAATCAGCTGAACTGTTAAGCAGTCCACTCTTCAAGGTTTTCTAAAGTGCACACAGCATTAGTATAAGTGAACCTGATAGTTTACACTTTTAAATTAAATCTACAATTATTATTTTTGCCTATCACATAAAGTGAATTTTCACCTGAGTCAGTATTAAGTGGTCTCAGATAACTGACGTAAATAGAGCAGATAGTTTACGTGCTGTTCTTTAGAGGTTTTGACATCATTACTTCTACTTACTATAGGAAGCTTTAGCCATCTGCCAACTGAGCTTGATACAGCTAGTAGGAAGATGTAGTACAGCTTTGCATATGAGTAATCATCTAATTTTCTGTTTAACAGGCTTAGGATGCTAATCACTGTTACCTGACTTCAGTAGAAAAGAATCTGAGAAGACAGAGGAATGGCTGGTTGCGATTTCATGATTTAAGTTTTTTCTTTGCACAAGTTGCAGGCTAGCTGGCAGAGCTGTTGCTATGGAAACAAACAGTCAGCTCCTGAGAGTGCCAATGGAATGCTAATCTGGTATAAATGAGGAGTTCCAGCTGCTGCCCAAAGGTGGGAGACATGAGAGAGGAAATGAAGGGAATTAAACTATGTTCCATTATTTCAGTATATATCTACTCAATATTGATTGGCATCTTTTTCAGGATCTATCTACTCAATGTTGGCATTTTTTTATATGAGCTTTAAAGAATGCAGTAGCTGGAAATAAAATGCTTCCATTATAGATACAAAAATTAAAGTCTTCCATTAGTGTGGTCATTTCCCACCATCTACATATTTTAGATGTTTACTAGAAATTATGAACTGACTTTGAACTCAATGTTGTTCTTAGCTAGTGCAATAATCAGGCTATGAAGATTGGTGCACTGGTGTGATTAATCAACATTCTTCAGTCACAGATTTAAGTCCTGCTAAATTGGTGAGACTGACAACAAGCAAGGAGTTGATTTGGGACTCTTAGTGTTGTTCTCCAACTCTTTCCAACAAATTCTAAATTTGATTAAAAATAATGCTCTCTTTCGTTTTACAGAAACTGAATTGTGGTATTACTTGTTTAATTAAATTAAATTAATTGCACTTCTATAATGACCTTTGAACTTGTTTGTATTTGAAGACATCTTGCTCTGCTGTACAGTTGAAATCAATATGCTCAGATTCGATGTGTAAGAAAATCTTTAAAACAATTCTGAGTAGTACTTATTATATTTATATACCAACCTTCATGGAGACCACAGGGTGACGTAATAATAATAAATATTTTATTAGGGCAGCTAACACCAGTAAAATTACAATAAAAACATAATGGGGGTGGGGAGAAACCAATTTATTAAAATATGGGTTAAAATACAATTTAAAATGCAGCCTCATTTTAATAGTAGCCCCTAGATTAAAAAAAACCATAAGGGGAGGGAAACATAAGGGTCAGACTGAGTCCAAACCAAAGGCCAGGCAGAACAGCTATGTCTTGCAGGCCCTGCAGAAAGATGTCAAGTCCCGCAGGGCCCTAGTCTCTTGTGACAGAGCGTTCCACCAGATCGGGGCCAGTACTGAAAAGGCCCTGGCCCTTACAACATGAAACACCTTGGTCTTGCCTTGGTAATAGACTGGATGAGAGCCAACAAACAAGCTCAATCCAGATACGAATGAGGCTCAGTTAGTGGGCAGTTCTCTAGACAGGATGGATGGAAGGTTCCCTGCTCTTCATGGGGTTTCGCTCCCTCTGCAGCAGTGGGTATGTAGCTTGGGGATACTCCTGCATCCTTTGCTGTCACTTGAATCTCAGGTGGCCTCACTGGTGCAGAGTGCCTTCCCTCAGCTTTGGCTGGTGGCCTAGCTGTGCCTCTATCTGGAAAGGGATAGCCTAATTTCCGTCGTCTGTGCTCTGGTTGGTTTAGAAACTTCAGCTGGTGCAGAATTTGGTGGCCAGGCTGCTCACCGGTGCAAGAGGCTTTCAGCATATTACACCAATCCCAGCCCAACTATACTGACTGCTAATTAGTTTCCAGGCCCAGTGCAAAGTGCTGGTTTTGACCTATAAAGCCTTAAACAGCTCAGGTCTGCAATACCTCAAGGACCACCTCTCCCCAAATGAAGCAACCCAGATCCTGCAATCATCATCAGAGGCTCTTCATGTCCCTCCTCCACTAGAGATCCAGAGGGTGGTAACATGAGAACATGGCTCCCTGGTTGTGGAATGCTCGCCTTAGGGAGGCTTGCCTAGCGCCTTCATTACATATCTTTAGGTGCCAGGCAAAACCTTTCTCTATAACCAGGCCTTTTGCCTGATGAAAATTCTGTGGACTTTTAGATGTGTTTGTGAAAAGAGGGAGTTTGGTTTGATTACCTTAGATTAGATTAGATTAGATTATTTCTGTTCTTTTGTATTTTTATGTCATGAACTGCCCTGTGAATTTTGGATGAAGGATGGTGTGTGTGTGTGTGTGTGTGAGAGAGAGAGAGAGAGAGAGAGAGAGAGAGTGAGAGTGTGTGTAATCCTGGGCCATTAGCTGTGCTGATGATTACTGGAGACCAACATTGTCTGGAAAGTCACAGGTTGCCTAACTGGCATAACATAAACTGAGTTTTTATAACTTTTAAATTGATCCTAATAATTTAAATTTAATTTAAATTTATCCTCCAATGTTTTTCATTTTTTATTCTAATGAACCAATGTGATTGTAAACATTTATAAATAGACCATTTTACTTGAAATCTTTTCTGGCTTTTTTCATAGCAAAATCATGAAATATCTCCCAGTTTCTCTTGTACATTCATACTCTATAGACAAAATAGCTTGGTGACTTACTTCTGCTTGCTTACCCTTTATGAGCTAGACATTTACTTACACATATTTGAGCTTGTAAAACCTAGTAGCTGGAATGACTTCTACTGTTCCTGAGGCCAGTGTCCCTGACTGTTAGTGTGTTTTTCTCACCCACCAACTTTCTCTCGCCTGTCAATCCACAAGGAATCTTGCTTAAAGAATGCACTTGCAAATTAATATAGTCCTGGTTATTTATGATTCTTCAGATTTTGTAGTATTACACTTTTAATTTAATCATTCAGCTTGTAGTATAAAGTTAAACATAGCATGTTTTCTTTATTGCTAATTACTAAGACCAAGGCCAATGTACTCCTCCAGAGTCTATCATTCATTTTAAGTAGATGGGAGTAAAGGGAATTAAACAGTGTAAACAGAAACTTGTTTTACTAAGTTTGAAACTTTGTCATGGTCAGTCTTTCCTTAACAGCCATCATGTGCTAATTAAATGATGATCACTCAGACCATTCAGCAATAAAGTTTTAAAAAACGTACACCTCCTGTATGTCACATAATTTGAAGTCTGTGTCCTTTATGTTTTTTGCATAAACCACAATATTCAAAATGAGATATGCCAACTGTGGATTGTGAACGAAAGTGGGAAGGAATCCTCCCAGTTTGAAGCCAGTGCAGAATAATCATTTTCTAAACTATAAGCTTTGAAGATGGGCATAATGAAACCAAAAACATTTTTAGTCGTTGTTGTTTTAACTGAACTGTTATTCTTCTGAGTAACAAAGGCAAATGAGAGAGGTCAGAAACTGATAATGGTGGTCTACAAGAGTACCGGTTTGCAACAGAGGCACAGTTAACCTGAAGCTAGGTAACAGAATAATCTAAAGGACTAGCCACGAACAGCAGAATAGGACAGGGTGGCAGATCCACAACTGCATCTAAAGTCCTACCCCTTCTACCAGCCTTGGTAAAAGGTGTGGAGGAGAGGGCAGTTGTTCCTGACATTTTTTGCTGCATTAGCTCCATTAGTCATTGCCACCAGTGGGAACATTGCTGGTGGTAGCATGCACTTTTCCAAACTTTCATTGGACATGGCAGGGTTCCTTTATTGTGATGGAGTTAGTAGCTCCCACCAGCAGGCAGATCAGGGGTTAGGATTGCTGTCTTAGTTGAGGGAAGACTGTGAGCCTTGAAAACTCATAGGAGGGAAATAAGGAAGCTGTCAGTGATTCCTAAAGCAAGGACTTTTACTGATGGGAAAATCTATGTGATAAAATTAGAGTAACAAACTTCCTGTAAATTAAATTTTCAGAAGCTCCACATGCGGTCGGAATGCCTCAAAATCAAATCCTTCTGGACAGCAGTCCTACAAGAAATATGCAAAATAACTAAACAGGTATTAGAACACACCCCAGAACTGGCCGTAGTGAACATCTTCCAAGATAATAATGCCCACTCACATTATAAAGAGCTCATATAACCCACCTTCTCTCAGCAGCCAGAAACATCATAGCCAGACACTGAGGAGACCTGTCAGGAGTAAGCATAGACCAATGGTATCAAATAGTATGGGGGGAAAGCCTTCTTAGAAAAACTAACCAATAAACTGAAACTGACACAGAGACAAATAGGAGAAGATGCCTTCACCCTGGTATGGTTCCCCTTTATCACATACATAACCCAACAAAACAAGAATCCGCTGACAGCATACAAACCATTTTGGCTAACCTGATCCAAAAATACACACACACACACACACACACACACACACACACACACCCCACTCACAAACAAAAACAAATCTTACTACAGCCAACCAAAGACAACCTACCACACCTTAGGCCCCACCCCCAACCTCTCACCGCCAAAGAAATAAACAAGCAAATAGTAAGAGAACCCATACAAGTAATGCTGACACAAACCCCCACACAAACACCAAGTAGAAGAATAGAAGAATTGCCACCCGACCTCACCCCACTCACCATTCCCTCCTCCGCCCTCTTTTCTTCCTATCCTCATACTCTATGCAACACTCGCGTCTCACAACAAATGAAACTGATCTGAAATAAAATACAACTTGAAAAAGGACAATGCACATATTTTGGCAAAGAAATCTTTAATAATTATTTTTTTAAATGAACGACTAATTACTAAACCATATTATGTTGTCCTTATCCAAGTACTGATTCACCTGTGTACATAGCACATACAGCCTTGGGAACTTTTAGGTTACCTGCTGGTTTTGAGGGTCCTTCCCTTCCTCTGCCAGTGTAGTTATCTGCATTTGTACATGTAGCAGTGTACAAATTCCCCCACAATATGAGCAATTGGCTTTTTACCTTAGAGGGAGAATGTGGAAATCTCGGTACCCAAGTATTTCTGCTAAATTTACTGATAGCAATTGAATGTAACTGTAACATTAGGTGAAGTTAATTTTACTGTGTTGTTTTTATATTTTCTCAGATTTTCTTGTTGGAAATTTATTTTCATCTTGATCTGGTGACGCATATGAAGAATTGGTTCATGCTATAATGGATTTTAAGTGGTACCTTCAAGAAAATAGGCCTTATAATAGAGTTTATGTCTGACAAGTGGTACGACTTACTGCATACAACAATGACAACCTCTCATATGAATGGGCATATAACAGAAGATTCTGACAGTGAAACAAAAAATGTGGATCTTGTACCGCTTGAGGAGCCTCAGAGGCACAGAGAGATGGCTGTTGATTGCCCTGGTGATCTGGGAACCAGGATGATGCCACTGCGGAGGAGTGCTCAACTTGAGCGAATTAGGCAACAACAAGAGGACCTAAGGCGAAGGCGGGAAGAAGATGGAAAGAAACAGGAACTGGACCTTAATTCTTCTATGCGGTTGAAGAAGCTAGCTCAAATTCCTCCCAAAACTGGAATAGACAACCCTATGTTTGACACAGGCGAAGGAGTTATTCTAGAGAGCCCACATTGTGCTGTGAAAATCCTAGGTATGTATAACTTGGAATGAAACTTTTTAATGAAACTCCTGCTGGTGCCAAATGCTGCAGCTACACAGTTGATGGGGATAGACTATCACCAGCACCTAACTCTGGTGCTCAGAAATTTTTCACTGGCTGCCCATATGCTACCAAGCCAGGTTCAAGGTGCTTGTATTAATTTACAAGGCCCTTAACAATTTGTGTCCAGGATACCTCAAGGATCTCCTAATCACTTATATCCCTAAATTGAACACAGGTCTTCAGGGAAGCCACTGTTAGTGGTTCCCCAAGGATCATATACACAGCCCATAAAGCCGTGTGTTTAGAACTGTGGGCCCAATTTTGTGGAACTTCCTTCTGGTTGATGTCAGACAGGCCCCCTCCCTACTGAACTTGCAGCATCTAATGAAGACTTTTTTCCCCCCAGCAGGAATTTAATTTGAAGTTTGATGTTAATGGTTTTAATTGATTTTTACTTTTTGTATGGTATCATTGTAAACTACTTAGAGACAATTGTAGTATAGCAGTATAAATTGTTTAAATAAATAAAATTTAGGAACCATGTGCTCTGCAGGATAACATTTGGAGAGCGCTTTAAAATGCTGCTTTTATATTTGTTTTAAGTTCAGAAAGCATTTCAGAAACTTACTAGGCAAAGCACATGCCATGCATGAATATGAGATGCATACTAATGAGAGTGAACAACAGAGAGGCTCTAAGCAAAATGTTTGTATTGCAAATAAATTAATCCAAATCTAACATACTGAGATGTTAAGGAGAAATACATGGTAAGCCAAACAGTCGTGCCTGGGGAGACACCAGGCAAAGGGCAACAATAATATTTGCTATGCCTGCCAGGACTGGAAGTTAACAGTTAAAAATTAGTGTCGCTATACATGAACAAGCAACAAAGCTACTGCCTGGGCACATAACAACAACAATCCTATTATAGCTTAGCCAAAGTATGTATAACTGAAATAATCACACATTTACCCTCTGTTTATTCCACCTCCATTTTTCCCATTCCTGGAGCCCTTAGTGTGAGGACTAGTCAAGAAACATGTACACAGATAGTGCTGTATAAATTAATAATTAAATGATAGTGCAGAATTTATGAAAGCAAATATCTATTCCCCTAGGTTTGGACTATATTCCTATATACATTCCTACTGATGGGCATATTATTTGAGTAAAATGATGACCTAATATAATTGTTGGGGTAAATTAAGTGTAAAGCAGTAAGATATATAAAGGTGGTTAAAGGTAATTTTCTAGCTGCTATAATGTTAGACTGAAAGTTTTCTTTATATTATGGGAGTTGGTAAATCACACCAAACTGCGTTGTGCAAATTCTTGTCTAGTTCATTTTCTGTCTTTTCAATACCTAAGTCTCTAGTTGCAGTGACCTCTGGAGGCAAAGCAGTGGCTATAACGATAGCATGTCAAGTCAGACATCATGCCACACAAGTTATGATTTGCAATCCACCTCAAACCATAATCATATATACACTGATAAGAATTGGCATTCAAAAGAACCAGGTTTGTTATGTAGCTAAAATAGCACCATCCAAACACAAGAGGAGATAGAAGCAGGGTTGATAGATTCCCACATATGACAGAAATCTGGTAACACTTTACAACAAAACCTTAAAGGAGGAACCCACACAATGCTGACTGGTTTGCAGGATGGGCACAGAAAAGGGGGTAAATGAAGTGGATTAAGGCTTGAACAGGAGCATTCTACACTGAAACATTTTCTTGTAGTCCATACCCGTAACTTCTGATTTGTGGTTTGCTAGCCAGTTGCTAACCATCCTTTGTCAGTTCAGACATCACATGAAACCATGATTAAGTGTCAGTAAATATGGCTGGATAGATTATCTGAACTGTTTTGTAGTAAGGAACTTGGGTAAAATTGCCACTGGACTTAAAAGAAAATGTTTCTGGAACAATACATGGTTTTTAATGAAAGTAGCTACATCCATCATAGGTAATCACAACAATATAGATATGCACTTTTACTTTCTATCTGCAACAAATAATTTGTTAGCTAAAATATAATAGTGTTTCAATTTTTCAGTTTAGTTACTGTTACTTTCATCAATTTTATAAATTGTTGACCTGTGTTGCCTTTAAAGGCATTGGTTGTATTTTAACTTTATAAATATGACTTAGAGCAGGGGTCAGCAAACTTTTTCAGCAGGGGGCTGGTCCACTGTCCCTCATACCTTGTGGAGGGACTATATTTTTTGGGGGGGGGGGAATGATGCAAGAGCACCATGAGCCCCGGTGGCTGCTTACCTGTGTATTGCGAGCGGCAGAGGCTTGCGGCGGCGGGGCGATGAGCAGCGCACGAAAGGGCTCTAGAGAGGGGCTGCTTAAAATGGTGGCCGCTTGAGTGCTGCTGCTGCTGGCACCAACAAAGCCCACCCCCCTTCCTCCTCTAGGCAGGGCAGGGAGAAGCCAGGAGGAGGGAGGGAGAAGCTGCCACTGCTGTGGGAGGGAGAGGGAAAGAACACATGCTGGCGATCCACGCAGCAATTCCCGGACTGTCCGTGAGCCAACTCCAGAAGGCAATTGGGCCTGATCCGGCCCGCAGGCCTTAGTTTGCCTACCCATGACTTAGAGCAAGCAGTCTGATCCTGTTGCTGTGGTGATGAGGAGAGATTTAATTTGAGAAAATGCTACAGTTGTGAATTGATTTTTGCAGACCAGTAACCAGTCTTAGATACAGTATAAGAAGGAGGTCTAGTATTCATACACTTAATTCTTTATTTCATTAAAAGATTCTGCTTTCTGTAGCCAAAGTCCTAATCAATGCCCAGGCATTGTTCCCCCAAGCTTCATTTTTCATAGCATTCCTCATGGAAATGCTGCAGAATTGTTATGTGTATTTGACTGCATTCTGCCTTATAGTTTTTACTCATGAGAGTGTTCTGCTAAATTCCTGGCAGTTACAGTGTCATGCAGGGAGGATTAATATATGTGAAAGCCCATCACAGCAGGTGTGGAATGGCTTAATCTCTGCTGAGAGAGAACCCATCCAAGGATGGCTTTCACTATTTGGAAAAGCTCTGCCAGATGGGACTTCATGGAGACATTGGCAACTGTCACCAAAATACAGCCTGAGTAGCATTCACAGTCTAGGCATTGGTTAGGACCTACTAGTTGGCAAAGCTCTTGTTCCATGTGTAGTCCTTCTTGATACCATTTACATGTTGGTTCTGTAGGGTGGCAAGCCACCGAGGCTGGCTTGAGCATGCTTACAGATTAGTCCCATCAGTTCATTCTGGTGGGTTTGTGGGGAGAAAGTCCCAAAGGTCTAGAATTCTTTGACATTAACTTGCTAAAGCAACCTTTAGAATAGGGATTTCCTTCAGCAGGGGTGGAAAGGGTTAAACAACACCTGCAGGGATTATGGTTTTTCACCTGCTTTAATATTTTTTGACTCTGTCTTTCTTCAGTCTCCAGTAAAATAAGACTGATATTTTATGCATTAGTGCATAAATACTAGAATAAATACTTGCTACTTTGAGGAACTTGTAGGGGAAATACCCACATTTATGTGAAATTTTGCAGATAACATGTAAGTGAGGTCTCAAGTCTTCAGCCTTCAAAGTAGTTGTGCTTACAAGTAGCTGAATATTGACATCTTTAAATTTCAAAGGGTAGAAGAAAATAAGCACTAAGAACTGCACTGTGTATTTATAACATGGATTTTTCTGTAAGCGTGGCATATTTTCTGCTTTCTAGATTCAACATTTGACACTTTTGCTGAACTTCAAAACAAAATTCTAGCTTGCTCTGAAAGCTGTCAAGCTTGGTTTAAATGTGTGGCTGTGCAAAGAATTCTATATCTTTTATATTATATTATATTATATTATATTATATTATATTATATTATATTATATTATATTTGGAAAGGAGCAGCATATAACTGCTATTGTACCCCAGGAATGTGGCAGTTTGCTAACATTGTTCCTTCCCTCACTGGTTTGTCATATGAGTACTTTTCCTCAAAAATCATAAATGAATAAATCAAACACTTCACCCGTTGATATACCATACTTTTCCATCTATAAGACTCCCCCATGTATAAGACACCCCCCTATTTTGGGGGACTCAGTTTTAAGAAAATGAGGGGAGATGGCACAAAGTTGTTGAGCTTTCCCCCCCATGCAGCTGCGGGCAGGAAACACTCCCTAGATCGTTTCCCTCACGCTGTGGCATTGGGGGAAGTTGCGCTCCCGCCAGCCAGCCGGTTGGCTGGAGCGCAACTTCCCCTGATGCTGCTGCATGCGGGAAATGATCTAGGGAGTGTTTCCCGCATGCAGTGGCATCACGGGAAGTTGCGCTCCAGCCAACCGGGGGGTTGGTGTGCCGCTCCCCCCCCCCCATGCCACTATCTGTGTATTGGATGACGCCAGTTTTTTGACACGATTTTTGAGTCAAAAAACCTTGTCTAATACACGGAAAAATATGGTATTACTGTTCTGTATGTTAAGCATAAGCGATTCTGCATTTTTAATAACACACAAACAAATAACTGTTGTTTCTGTTTGCGTTTGTATTTTTCTTCAGGATGCAAGTTGGCTATAGTTTGAATTTTGTTTTTCAAGGAAGAAAGCCCCAAAAACCCTGCAGCTATTCCCTCCTCTTCCTCATTTCTTTTTTTACTTTAAATATAGCTGCTTTTAGATTTTGTCATATTTAAATCATGCATGCATTGCCTTGGGTTGTAAAGTTCCAAAAGAAAATAGTCCTTTCACCTGTTAATTACTAGTGATGTTCCCAAATAAGAATTTGCTTCAGAGAGCAGGGCATATATTATTGCCTGTCCTATTCTTCAGAGATGCCTAGTTCAACATTTATTTAATATGACCCAGCACAATTTCCTCTCCCTCCTTCAAATCTGCTTTCCAGTCATGCTGAAAAAGAATCCTCCCCTTAGTTGCACTTCTGTTTATTCTCTGGTATTAATTTGAACGATATGCACTTTGGATGTCTACCCTGTTGCTGCTGAAATCAGAAAATATAGAGTATCGCATAAGGTAATAGGAACAGTTCCAAAGTATTGAGAAGAAATCTTGCTTTATTGTGAGCAAACTATGTTCTCTTCAAGTTTGGGAGAGGAAGGGTGGACAGCTTTTTCCTTCTGCCAGCATATCTTTGTACTTCTTGAGATGCTACTCTGCTTCAGACCTTTGTCCACTGTCAGCATGAGAGAAGAGCTAAAAAGCTCCTGTACATAGACAGAATACCATTTGTAGTACTTTTTATGCCAGTCTGTTTTCTTTTAATTGTGAAAATCTGTGGGGAGTAAATCTTAATGTATGACTCATCGCTTGAGCTAGAAAATGGGAGTTATTGTGATTTATCTATATTGTTAAGACCAACAAACCAAATCTAGAATTAAACTTGTAATGCCTATGTTGCTGTTTGTGAAACCGAGATAGAATAGGGTTGTCTTTACTGTATGAGAACAGTGGGATATTTTTGCTCTTTTGCCTTTTCAACATTCACTCTTATTGCAGTCCTTCTTTAGCCTCTTAAGGTGTTATTTTGTGAGAAGAGGTGGTGCTTGAGGGAAATTCTCCCCCCTGCCCAACACGTTCTGTGTGTTTGGGGGGGGGGCAGCCTTCATGTTCTGTTCTGGGTTCTTTGAGCTGCCAGAGTTCATACCTGGAAGAGAGAGAATACAGGGGCAGAAGAAGTGCTATAAGAGTCTTGTTCTTGTTGGGAGGAGGAGGTTATGCAGAAGAGGCAAAATGCTAAGCGGGCTAATGTACCCATCGCATGTGTATTAATAATTTCTGAGGGTGGGGCGGAGAGAGAGAAATGTTTCTGCAGAGTTAAAATTACACTGCAGTTATGGGTACAAATTGCCTATCAATTCATATTAACATATTAAACTGGCTTGCGTGTCACATTAAACCATAAGTTAGCTCAAAAGACTCTGCTTCACTCCTCCCCTGCTCCTTTCTTTAGTGTGCTAGGAAACAAACAAACCAGAGGCTTTTCTTTCCACAATATGTGAACCTGTGCTCATGGTTTCTTTTTCTCCCAACAAACTACAATGGTAAATTCATTGACTTTAAATCAGAGTTTATCCTATGGTTTAAAGTGACATATGAACCAGGTCATTCACTTCCAATAGAGTATGTCTTTTGGCGACTTTTTATGTTGACATTCATTAAATGTTTCTGATAAAATATGCATGCCACCTGTGTCTAGATACTACTTACTTTGAAACCCTTCTAACGAATGATAGCAAATCTTTACTACTTTTCAAAGTACAAAATGAGATAAAAATCATTTATGTTCCAATGAGAGTTCACAACTCAAGAATTCATATTCTGTTCTCTTTTCCTTTCATATTTCAGGCTGTGTGTGTGTGTATTGTGGAATGATAGAGCTATCTCTGCCTTATCCTCTACTCCACCTCCCCCACAATTAAACTATTTGGCTTTAAGCCGTAAGAAAGTTGTGACTTTTATATCCACAGAACTGACAACAGTGCATAATTTATCTTCCTTTGTGTAATCATCTGAGTATATAGCACAGTGGTGTTATGAACCCTTCCTGTTCAGGAAAAACAGTCTCATGAGTGTGAGCAGTTCTGAATTAAGTTGTGTGGGACACCCAGAAGAAGTGGAATGAAGTTCCAGGGAGGAATAGGATCCTAAAGCAACTGCTGCTGCTACCTAACAAGACTTACATAGATCATGGACTCTGAGTGATCTACATTGGATTAATGTGGGTAACTGCCCTTGAAATGCCCTGACGTCCAATATGACTTGAGAAGGGAGTTCAGAAAGAGTTGCTTCTTTGTATGTGGCTTTTCTTCTTAATGCCAGTGTTGGATTTGCTACACAAGCACACAATAGCAGACTGCGTACACACAGCTGCATGCAAGGCTATCCTCCCATCCTTCTGTGCAAGTTTATTAGGGTCAAGTTTTGCCACCTGAGAAGGCAGTATAGGTTTAGAAGGATGCAAGTTCAGAAACTCTGACACTCATAATGGTGACGATGACCTTATTTGCACATCAAATAAAATCCTGTTAATGTGAACTCCCGTTGCTCTGTCCCAGCTTCTGCCAACCTAGCAGTTCAAAAGCATACCAGTGCAGGCAGATAAAGAGGTACCGCTGTGGCAGGCAGGTAAACGGTGTTTCTGTGCACTCTGGCACTTGTCGTGGTCCTCTGTGCACCATTAGCGGTTTAGTCATGCCGGCCACATGACCTGGAAAGCTGTCTGTGGACAAACGCCAGCTCCCTTGGCCTGAAGTGAGATGAACACCGCACCCCATAGTGACCTTTGACTGGACTTAACCATCCAGGGGTCCTTTACCTTTGCCTTTACCTTGCACATCACAGCAAACCACAGTGAGTTGTTTACCATGAACACACTGAACTCTCCTGTTTTGCTCTTCCCTGGTATTACATGAGAGAAATAAATCACAATTCCTGACTGAGCATTGTATCTGAAATAGGGTTTTGTTTGCACTCCAAACAAGCCACAATGTGAAGCCAAAGTTTCACTGTGGTTTAGTGCAGAGGTGAGGAACCTCTAGCCCATGGGTCATTATTGGCCCCCAGGGGGTCCAGTTTGGCCAGTGAGGCTATTTTTCCAAAATCATGTCCACCTGTTGATCTGCTGATATCATGCATGTCATCTGATGCCCAGGAGGGCAGGGTTCAATTTTGCCTTTGCTGTGCACCTGTTTCCAGACAAAGCAGCAAAATTTAATCCCCTGCACATCAACCGATGGCTGAGGGTTAAATCTTCCTCAGTTGGGATCTCTAGCATTTCCCCTGCTGTATAGCAAAGCATGCAGCCACGGGTTTTTTGCAAGTTGTCTGATTATTCTAAGCCTTTTCATTAGGAGCCAACTCAAGTGTGATGTGGAATTGCAGTAATTAAGTACATTTACATTTAAAACACATCTGAACTTTACTGTGATGTATGAACAGGGCCATTGTGTAATCAACCATTGATCTTACCATACTAATGTTGGAATTTATTGGACACTAATTATGACTTGAAGCAATATGCTAAAAAGCATAGAAAAGATTCATTGTTGAATAATAATTTTATACCACTGTTAACTTAGGTTTATCAAGCCCAATATTTATAATCGCAAAAATAATTTGAAAAGGGCAGTTTTAATTTTTTTCCTGCAAAACCTTGCTCTTCTATTTGTGCCTTTCATCTTATATCATAACCAGTTCTTCAGAATGAGGCTTTTCTTTTTTTGTTTCATTTACCTTATATATTCAGGCTAAGTAATGTATCTCAATTTTCTTTTTAGAAGTTGAGGAGCTTCTATCATCTCTGAAACATGTTCAGCACACCCTGGTAGATCCCCAAAGCCAAGAGGAAATAGCTCTAATTTTACAGCTGGTTCAAAACACCGACTTTCAAAATGCATTTAAAATTCATAATGCGGTTACCGTGCATATGAACAAAACCAGTCCACCATACCCACTTATCTCCAATGCGCAAGAGCTTGCACAAGAGGTATGTATAGTGTACATTCCCATCCAATAATGAAACTAGTAGTAACTTATTTCAAATTGCCAGTCATAGCTATGTCATTAAAATGGGGAGGGGAACCAGCATATAGCCTGTATTACTATCTGTTTTCTTTGTCCAGAAGAAAATAACTTCAGACTCTGAGAAGGTAGAAGTTTTATCAGTAGAAATGTAAGATGGCTCACAACAGTGTTCAGTATCCTAATTGATTTAAAAGATATCTCTGTTCTTCTGCAAGCTTCCTCGTTTAGGCTTCGTACTTCGGATACAATTCAATACCCAGGACCCAAAGGATCATCTGACTAGTTATGCATGCCGAAGTGGACACTGAGCTTATTACTGTTGTGTCTTAAACAGCAGTCTACCATATCTCATTTCAAATAACCTAAGGAGTCTCCCAAAAGCACATTTTGGTATGGAGTAGTAGTCTGGTCAGAGAAATAGTTTAAAGTTTCACTGTAAACCCCCAAACCCTTGTATGTTCTTAAAGTAGCTCATAAGATCCTGGCCAAAAACTAAATAACATCAGCATGGTATGCTATTCAGCATTGAATTGCTTTTACTAAATTAATAGCCTCTAAAAAAGAAAGTGTATTGCAGATAAAGCAGCTTACTATAACAAACCAGTGTTTTGATTATCACCTAAATAGGTGCTTGAAGCAAGCCTTTACCTTTTCTGCTTCTACCACTTCTGGCAATTTGTTCTATTTTTCTAACACATTTAAATTACTAAACGAAGCAAAAGTTAACATGGACTTGGCAGTAAATGTCCACTTTTCTTGTTACTACCAGGCTGATAGTAGCAGACACTGCACGTGTAATTTTTACAAATGTGAAGCAATTGCATGCAGGCACAGATCTGAGTTCATTCAGTACCTCAACAAATCAGCTAGTGAGTCTTGTTAACTTAAATTCTGTAGAATGAATTGGATTTTGTTTCTGCTAATGTTCAGAAGACTGACAACTACTGCTACTTTGGACTAGCCAGTTATATAAAGTACTTTAACAGCCTATATGTTTATTTTGCCACTTTGAATGTTTACATTGCTTCTTGCCATCTGGAATTCCTGGGATGTTTGAGATGTGGATGGCTTTATTAATACTATTTTTTAAAATAGTAACAATATTTAGAATATATAATAGATGTAAAGTATTCAAAGCATTTCAGGCTAAAATATATTTTACTTGTTGAGATTCTATTTTTTCATACACACATACTGTGCATTCTGTTATATTTGAATAGCTTACAATATTGAGCAAACATTTATTAGGATGCCTTGTCTTATAACAAAAAGAAAACAAATATTAGTTTTTATCTATCTAATGAAAATATGGCTGCAATTTTAAGAACAGTCTATTTTGAACAGCTACTTTCAAAGGTATAGGGAAGCCTGGGTCAATAACAATAAAGTTTTTTCATGTTCAATAATACAAGAAAATAGGATCAGCTTCTTGATTTGAGGTCTAGGTATCAGAAGAGCCTGCCTTTTTTCATTTTCCTTTTAAAAAGGGCCATAAGAAAGTATTTTCAATAGCTTGGATAAGTGCATGGATGCTGTGCACATGCCCTACTGGGAGGCATTCCTTGTACTTTCTGACTAATATTCAAAATAGAGTATGTTGTTTGCTTTATTGCTTAAATGTGAGTACTGTGTAGGATAATTCTCAATCCGACTATTTCCTCACTGTTGTTACGGACAAAAGGTAGTTTTAATAACAAGGAAAATATGATTTATCTATTTTTCTGAAACTTTAATTTAATTAGGAGGCTGAGCAAAGCATGCAGGCTTAAGGAATTTATGTGGAGATTAACTCCCTAAAATAATGTGGTGCACTCTGTCTCTGTTATAAAAATAGCTGTTGAACATCAAATTTAATTACATTGATTTTCAAGCCAGTTAAACGCGGCAAAATTGAGGGCTAGGATTAGGGGGAAATAGTCTGAGTGTTGAGCCTCAAAGATCAGCTGATGCAAGATTCAAGAAAGTAGTTTCTGGCATGGAATGCTCTGTAGCACATTGGCAAGATATTACAATTCTAGACCCCATAGCATAATAATAGAGTGGACCTTCTAAGTGACAGTTTGTTTAGCATTCCTAAGGAAGAAATGTTTGTTTGTTTATAAAAGCACTTCTATGCTGCTTTTCACATGACGTACCAAAGCGGTGTACAGCATGTTTAAAACAACATTGCATTAAAACAAATAAAAATATGTAGAAAAGTAGTCATATAATAAATGCAGGAAATGGAGAGTAAACAATCCAGCACTCAACAATCTACAAATACCTGGGTGAACAAAAAAGTTGTTAATTGCTCGCAGAAACACATTACTGAGGGGAAACTATTTCACAACACGGGTACCGCTGTAGTGAGAGCCCTTTGCTGGTTGTTGCTAGATAGATCAGAGCAGGCCATGGAAGGGACTCTCTGAAGATCTTAGTTGACTGGTTCCCAGATTCTTTAGGCTCTTATGTAAATAACAGAACTTTAAACTTGGCCTGGGAGCAAATTGACCATCAGTGCAGTTCATTCAGGAGAGGTGTTACATGCATGCAGTAGGATGTGCTAGTAAGCAACCTACCCATGGTATTCTACACTAGTTGCAGCTTCCAAACCAAGTCTCAGGGCAGCCCCACATGGACAGCTTGTTACAGCAGTCTAATCTTGAGTTTACCAGCATGACTGTGACTAAACTGTAATCATCCAGAAGGAATTGTAGTTGGCATACCAGCCAGAGCTAGTAAAAGATGCTCTTTGCCACTGCATTTACATGGACCTCCAGTAACAAAGATGGTTCTCAGAGAAACCCCAAACTGCATACTTGTTCTTTCAGGGAAAGTGCAACCCCGCCCAGAATAAAAAATACACCTGATCCCTGGATCTCTGAACCACGCACTCACATGGCCTCTGTGTTGTACATCCTAACTGCCCAAATGACTCAGCCTGTTTTAAGCAAGACTCCTTACAGATCTGAACGTCAGTCTGTAATGCAATTAACTTTTCCAGGGTATGGGAGTTAATATTGTAGTGCCAAACGTCCCCCAATATTCACACACATTTTTTTGCTGTTCCACTTCGGTTTCTGGTCCCCCCCCCCCTTTTTTTTTTACTGTTAACAAGGTATTGATGGTGGATCAAAGCTAGTGCCACAGTGATTTTGAAGGAAACATCATTCACTTTGAAGTACAGAAATGAGTGTGATCTGTATATTCTGCAGACATCCTTTCTCTTTGAAATTATTTTGCCTGTCTCATAGCCTCAATCGTGAATATTTTTTCAATGAAAATGTTATGAATACCGAGGATCTGATTCAACAACTAGTCCCACTAACAGAAGCCCACTCAAGGACTTCTGCCAGCACAACAGGGCCTTTCCCCTCTCTTCCCCATGTGTGCCCCCCAAATTGGTTCAGGGGGATCAGGAGAACGCTCAGAACAGCATGCTTAGATGGAGAGGGGAGATTACTCCATCTCTGCAAGCAGAAATGATGGAGTAATCTCCTAAGTGCTATGTTGAATCCCTCTCATGCATTCTATCTCATGCATCTCTGTCAAGATAGAAATTTGTGTAGCCATTCCATTATTATTATTATTATTATTATTATCTGATATAAAGTGTTATATAGAAAAATCAGCATCAGCTCATAGAAAAACAAACTGGTAGCTTTGGGTGGAGTCTCATATTTGTAGAATTAGATGTATCCATGGGTAGAAAGATATTTAGTGAAGATTTTGCAAGAGGGGATGTTCAGCTCTGCCCTGTCAGCCCTGCCCTCTCACCAGTATTCACTCTGCAAGCCTATTTCCAGTCTGGCCTAGCTAGAGGAAAAATAATTGTGGTTGGAAGAAAGGGTTAAACTTAAGAGCAAGAGAGAGTGAGAGCATTTAATCCTTTCTTCCAACCTGTGTGTATCTTCTTTAGTCTATGAAAATGGTCTGGGAACCAGTGTTTGTTTATGTAACATGAAGTTCTGCCCTTTTTAATTCTGGAAATGTATTCTTACAGCGTGTAAGAATGTATTCTTATTTCGGGTGTTTGTGTATGTTATGGGGTAGGTATGGGGTAGGATAGTAGACATCATCATATTTTTGGTGTTCACCTGTGTTTCAGGTACAGAGTGTTTTGAAGCCAAGCCATCAGAAAGATGGATTGGAACTTAATTCTTTATTGAATGCTCCTCATATTCAGGTAGGAATAAACTGTTTATTTGCAAATGAAAAAAAATTTCAATTGTTTTCTTAATGTCTACGTATTGTAAATTTCAGACTTTTCCCCCCTGCCTAATATAGTAAAGTTCCATGGTCATGATTCAAAGAAATAATAGTTGCATACTGTAAAAACACACCTGAACATTAGCTTTCCTTTTTGACTAAAATCTTCAGAATTCCAGCTACTGTACATAAGTTCTCTGCTATGTGTGTTTTCTGCTATTTTGAAGTTTTGCCAGTAAGTTACAGGTATGAGTCAAATATCTCATGAGGAATGTGCAGCTGCCTCATGTGCTACACCTTCACAGGACAACTGCAATTAAAAAATAAAACGAAAACAAATGGGCAACGGCTATTTTCTGTTGTATTAATGGTCACAGCCTGTATTTATGAAAGCACAATCCTTTGTTCATTCAACCATAATTCTTGGTTATAGCTCTGTTATGTAGCTACCCATCCACGCTGAAAGCAAGAGAAAACATGTATGATATGACTGCCTTGGACCATAGCCTGCACGTTGAATCTTTATCTGCTTGGATTTTTTAAAGTGTCCCACTTATAAATTACCTCTAATGTGTGAATATCACTTTCTATAAATGGCACTGTTTGTTTTACACTAGGCACTGCTGTTGGCTCATGATAAAGTTGCTGAGCAGGAAATGCAACCAGAGCCAGTGACGGATGAAAAGATTTATGAGAATGTAGGTCTGTATGGAGGAGAGACAGTTAAAATAGTTCGCATTGAAAAGGCAAGAGATATTCCATTGGTGAGTATACTGAGGCAAGAGAGCCAATAAAAAGATGAATACCATAGTACTTTCGTATTACTCGGTCTGATCTCTGTGGCACATTCTCTCTTTAAAAAAATGCTGACACACTCAGATATAAGAAAGGACAGGTGCAAGTACCTTTTCTTAGGGTGATCCCAGATTCTGCTTTTAATGTGCAATTGACATGCCTTCTTCATGAAATTGTACAGTTGACCCACATGGCACTGTGATCTGTTTGTAATCCTCCCATATTTTCCTAGTCTGCATCCATCTTTTTTCTTACCTTGGACGGTCTTATGAGGAGCATCACAATATTTTTGCAAATGTGGATGGGAAAATGCGCAGTTGGTGAACAGTAAGAGGAGTTACCCTGAAGAGGATGAATGAGGTTTAGGGGTACCCTTCCTTTATTTATTTATTGTTTGCCCTGCATTCCTGATTCAGAGCTGTTTTTTTCTCCTTTCCCTTGATCTAAAACAGCTGGAACACTGGCTCTCAACTAATTAATTGCTTCCTGGAACTAAATGTCCTTAGCCCCCACACTTCAATTAGGTTTTTAATGAGGGAAAATTCAGCTGTGCTGTTGCTTTTATAAAACGGTTACACATATTTTCAGGGGTTCCTTAGTGCTCCCCTTGAAAACAGCAGTTCTTAATTGGAGTAAAATCAGTATCCTTACATTGTGGGTTTTTAAAGTTTTTTTATTGTGTTCATGTGTGAGGATAGCAATGACAGTATATAGAAACAAAAATCTCAAACTACAAATGAAATACAACATATAATCTTGTATGATATAATATCTCGCACATATATATATATATCTTATCTAAATCTTACATTATGGTCCTCAGTGTATTCTAATCTATTCATAGTCGATTAAGACATCACTCCAGCCACACCCTTCTCACCACTTCTGGAAATGTCTCCTATTCTCCATTGTTATTGAATAAAGTCTCAGCACACAGCTCTAAAAACCTGTGGCTGTGCTCTACATAAAGGTACCAAATCAGACTGGATAACTGTTAATAAAAAGAATCACAGGATCTGACTGCTCCTGGTAGCCTCTTGGGTGAAATAATGCCTACTCTAAAGACAACTCGCAGTTGCACCTCTTTTTTTAAAAATGAATACAGGTACAGGGTGGGAGGCTTTCCTCAGAATCTTCTCTCTTCCTTATATTCTCCTAGAAAAAACAATGGGAAGGTTTGCCCCCCACAAACAAAAAGGGAGGAAGCTGGGGAGAGAAGAGATCTGCCTCCCCCCTCCATATAGAGCAATGTCCCATGACAGTCACCATCATCTTCAGTTCTTTTTTCAAAAATGAAAAGATGTTGCTGCCAGCCTTCCCTTTTCCTGCCATCTTGGATTAGGAATAAAGGAGTTCAAGTTTCTAGGCAGATTTTTCCTTAACCTGCTTACCTCCCTTCACAATGTACAAAGCATTGCTTAGAGCTCACTCTTTATATGTGTATCTGTATGTACATCCATGGTGAAATAGCACAACTAAGTGTTGTTGTTTTTTTAAATGACTTAATGCACTCAGGAGCAGCTTTGAACAGCAGTGGTAACAGGTCTAACTCTCCAGCTTTTGACACTTTTGACAAGGAGAGGACGCTGTAGCTGGCAAAGAGATTGGGTTGTCAAACGTTTATTGATGTACATGCACATACCACCCCAAGCCACAAATCATATCTTCCTCATGTACACTACTAAAATGTTTGAGAAGCAACAGCTTCAAAAATGTTGAGAGAATGAGTGTGCGTCGCTAATAAGAGGTGGGAAAATGAGAGGGAGCAATACTGCCCACATAGCTATTTCATTCCTGCACTTTAAGGTGAGATGGATGCTTTAAGAAGCAGGAGACCTCTTGGAGAATAGATGATCAATTGCAGTTCCACTTGTAATCTATAGTGCAAGAGCATTAATTTGTAGCATTCCTGATTTTGTGGAATGGAACATGAAATTGATGGCTCATGTTCTCAGGCTATGCTGAAAATTTAATTATATCCTATTGTTGGAAGACCTAGGTGGTGGTTTTCATTTTTACTTGTTTGTAGAATGACGTTTTTATTGGAAAATTGAACTTAATTGCCTGTTCCTGTATTCCATAATGTACCTCTCAAATCTGACCAGTGACTGAAACTACAGTATTTCGAATTTAAGATACAGATTTGGTAGTGCTACTGTGTTTCTTCATACACTAGTATTTTCCTCACTGCTTTATGCATTTCAGAATTTCCATGTGGCAATTTATAACAAAGATCAATAAGCAAGCATGCCTAGGCTCCACCTTTTGGTAGTTCCACTAGGACCTGATCATGGCTCAACCCTCATCACCATCTAAACAAGGTTTCTGGTGTTGTGGATCAGAAAGAATAATAAAATGTCACTTCATGGGGATGAAATGATCCTTTCCTTGTCCCCCTCCAACGCTGTGGGTAACTGTCCTTGACTACGGCTATATAGCAACAAAAGGAAAGGGCAGGTTTTAACTCATTGAGCCACAAATATTGATGCTAATGTAACACATTCTGTAATTTAAAAAGATTGGTTACAACATAATACCCAAGGCAAAGTCCTTAGCACAGATTTGATTTAACAGCACCATTACTACATGAGGTGCTGCAGGTAAGGCTAAGACCCTCCCTGTCTTGTTCCTTTAATGGCAATCATTAAATGTTTTAAATAGTGATTGCATATGATCATTTCACATTCTCTTCTTCAAATGTCAATGTGGCTAACAAATCCAGAATAACAGTAATAAATCCATTAAATGCCATATCATCTAGAAGCACAACAAGATAGCAATATATGAGCATCATAAAAACAGTGTAAATTAATAATTAAAATTCATTAAGAAGAGAAGCTTTCAGAATCCCAACTAAAAATGGGAAGAATATGTTTTGATGAGCTGGATACTGTGCCTCCCTGCAAAACAAGAAAAGCTTATTCAGGCTCATTTTGTTGTTTTTGTCTTCTCTTAGACTTTTCTCTGATGTGCTAACTATAGAATTACAGTATTCCTTAGAATCTGTAGAGAACTTGTATTTTCAGAAATGTTATTTATTGTTGGTTATATTTCTGCTCTGCCCAGTGGCGTAGCGTGGGTTGTCAGCACCCGGGGCAAGGCAAGTAATTTGCGCCCCCTAACCCGTGGATTTGCGCCCCCTAACCCGTGGATTTGCGCCCCCTAACCCGTGGATTTGCGCCCCCTAACCCTAACCCCCAGAAGTTGCGCCCAGTGCGGCCGGCCCCCCCTGCACCCCCCACGCTACGCCACTGGCTCTGCCCAACATCAGGAATTCAGGGTAGTATTCAGCATACATTGTCTTATGAAGTGAGTTTGACTAGAGTTATAGACTGACCCAAGACTGATCTGGGATTTGAACCTGTGTCTTCCCAATTCTACTTTATCCACTGCACCACAATTATAGAAAATTTCTGACACTTTTAAATTATCACTTTTAATTATGCAGGGCGCTACAGTACGCAATGAAATGGATTCAGTCATCATTAGTCGAATAGTGAAGGGAGGTGCTGCAGAGAAGAGTGGGCTGTTGCATGAAGGTGATGAAGTTCTGGAAATTAACGGAATTGAAATTCGTGGAAAGGATGTTAATGAGGTTTTTGATTTACTGGTATGTTGAGCCTTGCTTTCATGGTATTCTGCTACTTACTATGATCCGACTTGTGCATTTAAATTTGTTAAATTCCAGTTCAGACTTTGATATGTTTTGCCAGCAGCTATGCTTAAAATGTTTGACCCCTGCATACCTTGCAGACAGCCTATGTCTTGTTACAGTTTCTAAGGTCAGAGGAGGACAGCCTCCTGAAATTGCCTTCAGCGCAAATGGGAGCAGCTTGCAGGGTTGTTAATACTTGCTCATCAGTTCTGAAATGCTTCTTTACCGGAGGTGTAGCAGAGTGCAGTCCTAGGAGTGAGACTTCTTATGTAAGCAGGGCTTTATAAAAGTATTTAGGATTATATTACTTGAATGCTATGTATAATTGCATGAGACTTTTATGTCTAGAATTTGGATTGTTCTGCACCACCTGTTCCTGAATATGCCAGAACATATTAGGAAATGTTCCAAGTTTGTATTAGGACATACTAGGAAATGATCAAAGTCCAACTCTTCTTTTAACCTGGCACTCCAAAAGGTTCCATGTACTTTTTGTCCAGTCAGCTTTGAATTGATTAATTCCCATGGACTGGCTTCAGCTACAAAGCTGCATCATCCTGGCTTTGGGTGTCATTTTCATTTCCTTAGTAAATTCCAATTGTGCTGCCCTAGGAGCACCATCTGACTTTATTTTAGCATTACCTAGCCTGGCACATTACTTATGGGTCTAGTGTCTGGGCTAGCCATGCCTGTTGACATTAAGAGGTGAGACTTGAGACATAAAGCACAAGAATTGCCTTCCTGGGTTATGCCAGAGTCCACTTAATCAAGCATTCTTTGTCTCAATGTTGACCTGAAGCATGTGAAGCCATTTATCTCCTTGTTTGGGGACCAGGCTGTTTTCTGAAAAGTGGAGGCAATTTGTCACATAAATATGCTAGACTAGAGCACTTCCAAATAGAGGTAGGGAAACTAAGATTAGAGTTCAGGGAGAAGAAAGACCTGTAAGAGCAGCAGCTTGAAATTCCTCCCCTCCCCTTCACCCAACCCATTGTTGCTCCCCATGAGTGAGTGTCTAACTTCAAGGCTGTTTTTAAGTTGTCAGTTACTAATGAATGTGCTTTTCCTCACAGGCGGACATGCACGGCACGCTGACATTTGTCCTGATTCCCAGTCAGCAGAGTAAGCCACCACCCACAAAAGAGACAGTGGTATGTTCTTGTGGCATATTTCCAGTATATAACTTAACTTAATTGCAGGTGTTCAGTCGGTTTTATATTCTCTTTTGGTTGCTATTGAAGTCTCGTGCGTCTCCTTCACTGAATAATAGACTATATTTAATTTAGCCATGCTTTAAGAAGAGATTTTGAAAATGTTGGTGGAAGTGATTGTAAGTTGTCCCATAACATAGGGTTGCCATACGTCCAGACAGTGCTTCCAACTTCAGTTTTCCGGCTAGGTCTGGGAGATTCCAGACGTATGGCAACCCTACCATAACATCACTTTTTGACACTATTGACACAGGCAATCCATTTGTTATGTGAAGTAAGGAGAGTAATAAAACTATTCTTATCTTTGGTATTGCCAAGCAGTACCTTTTCCTGAGTAGGCATTTTGAGGAGGAGGAAAAAATGGGTTTGGGGACACTTATAATCCTTTGAGTGACTGGGAATATTAGAGGGATGTCTTTGGCAAGCAAGATTTCCTGTTTAAGAGGCAGAAGAAAAGTAGATAAGGATTGGATGATGGAGCAAAAGGCTTTCTGGGTGATTAGACGTGAGCTGTTAAACACAACAGATGTTTCTAGCATGTCATGTGCTGCTAATACAAGCAATCTTCATCTGATTTTTAACTCTCCCTGTACTATATCCCAGATCTTCCCTGCAGTCCCAATTCCACAGGAGGCTTTGGGGAGGGCACAGTGGCAAGTAGAGAAGGGGAAGGAAGCCCTGTTGTGCAAATGACCTTTTTCATGCACATTATTTTTTAGTACAATCCGTTACTTGTTTATCCCATTTCAGGTTCTACATTACCATCTGATACAAACCATCTTCATTTTCATCACAAAACTGCATCAGCTTTAGGCAGGGAACCTTTCAGTTTAGAAATGTCTTGAGTGTTTATTTATGTCTTAGTGAAGAAATAAGGTTTTCATACTAGATTCTGAGAGCAGAAATCACATTTGTTGTATTGATTTTATTCTTTAAGCACCATAGAGATTTGCTATTAAGTGTCTTGTTTCTGTAGTGATAGTTGTATGTGCAAAATGGTAGATATTGCCTTGACCTGGGGTGTGCTTTCAGTTGAGATTCATTTGCCTGCACCTACCCCACTTTTTTCTGTGCCACCAGGATATTCCTCTTATAGTTATGCATCAAAGTGCCCTTTCATTGAGCTCAGAGTGACATTTCCCACCCCACCCTATGTAAGCAGAATGACTTCTCATTAAAAAATGAAAGTGGTGGAGGCGGGTGGGGGGGAAGCAGGCACAAACATCAAGTCATCAATGTTTTCATAACGCAAGTGTCAAATTTATTTTAAAATTGGTATTGTTTGCTACAAGAAAGTTTGTTCTAGCTGTCTGCCATCTCTGTGTTACTTGGTTGATTGTGTTTGGAAAAAACACCTTGCTAATAATGAGTGAACAGAAGTATCTGGAGCACGCTTTTCCTAGCCATCTCCCACGTGCATGTACATGTGCCGCAGCTTTGTAATGCTGCACTTTCCCTGACAATTTGGATGGGGAAACTGGTTGGAGCTTGCTTGGGACAAGTTGCTTGGGATAGTTAAGCAGGAGAGCAGGCAGACCCAGCTTGAGTTCACACACAATCCATAATGGCTGGGCAGAGGCAAACTTTCCTTTGGAGGTCATCAGAGAATAGAAAATTAGTGCTCTCTTCGGTGTCTATGATTTAAATTTGAGTCTGCCTTTTCAGGTCTAAGTTCTAGAGGTGAACCCCTCTTGCCAATTCAAAGTTACTTACTGCCCAGTTAATTGTTCCTAATTTTTAATTGCCTTCTATACCAGTAGTTTATATTTTTATTCATGCTTGAGCTCTTCATTCTGTATTTGAAATGAAAGTGAGATCTCTTATATACAAAAGGAACATATTGTCAGAGATTAATACTTGCAATTCCAGTCCATATTTATGTTTATACCTCTTTATTTTCTAGATCCATGTGAAAGCTCACTTTGACTATGATCCATCTGATGACCCCTATGTCCCATGCAGAGAGCTAGGCTTATCCTTTCAAAAGGGAGATATACTCCATGTGATCAGCCAAGAAGATCCAAACTGGTGGCAGGCCTATCGAGATGGAGATGAAGAAAATCAGCCTTTGGCAGGTCTCATTCCAGGTATTTAATCATGGAGTATTTGTGTATATTGAATATTTTTTTTACAAAGAAGTTTCAGATACCATTGTTGTTGAACTACTGGGATGTTGCTTTGAATTGTTGTTGCATAGTCTCCTCCTTTGGTGAGCTGCTGATATGACCAGATTCCCAACAGGAGGCCTAATGTTGTAGATGTCTTTTAACTTTGGCATTTAAAAACAAAAACAAAATGAAAAAACTGATGCAGAGGTATGAGAAGAATTCTTATTGTGGGATTATCTTCCTCAAAGCGCTTATAGGGATCAAAATCTCAGTCCATTTTGAAATGTGATCACTCTTGAAACAGTGGTGTACTCTGAAATGGCAATAATTTCTCATTACTAATTGTTAAATGTATTTTATCATTAAGGGAAAAGTTTTCAGCAACAAAGAGAAGCTATGAAGCAAACTATAGAGGAAGACAAAGAACCAGAAAAATCAGGTAGATGAAAATCTTCATGAAATACCTGTGATAACTAATAATCTTAAAAGAAACTCAGTCCTTGAACTGTACCTCCTCTTTTTCAGTTCAAATACTTCAGTGATAGTGAGCATTTATCCACAACTTCCATAACATGTTTAAGGAGAGCTAAACCGACTAAGCAACTTTTGCTGAGATACTGTCATATTTGGGTGAAACTTAATGTACTCAGTGTAGACTCACTGAAATCAGCAGACAATTGATCTACATGGGTCTATTCTGAGTGTGATTTAGCCATCTATTGCACTTTGACTCAGGTAGAACCTAGAAGTGGTACCATGTGTTTTGTCCTCCTTGATTACATATATGGATATATTGTACTCAGGTGGGGGAGTGTTCATTTTTAAAAATTAAAAAGAGAAATAACCAAGGGAATGGACAGTTTTGCATGTGTGGTCCCACTGACAGAAGACAGAAGTAGCAGTTCCTTAATACTGATATACAGACCAAGTAGGGAGTACAAACCTCTATGAACTTTCCTTCTACTTGTTCTTGCTAGTATAGCCAGTTCTTTTAAAAAATGATATCACATTTCCAGTATGACAACTATCCACTGTTTTGATATTCCAAGTTCCCTCTTAAGACACTTCTTTCACCATGGCTTATTCACTTTACTTACTTTTTCTTCCTCTCTAACATGTCACAGCTGTTCCTTGAGATCAGGGTGGCCACATGTTGCTGGTCCAACTCCCATCATCCCCAGCTAGCATGGCCAATGATAAGGTATGATGGGAGTTGCAGACCAGCAGCATCTGAAGTAACACATGTTCTCCATTCCTCCTTTAGATCGTAAGTCTGTGTGAGCAGGGTCTGCCTTGTGTTTAATTTGTGTACAACAGCTATCAATTTAACATGCTTTATAAAATAAATAATTGCAGCTGGAATCTTAGTTACATATTTGGACAACTTTGACTCTCTATTTTTTAACTTCTAGGGAAACTTTGGTGTGCGAAGAAAAATAAAAAGAAAAGGAAAAAGGTTCTGTATAATGCCAATAAAAATGACGGTAAGAAGGGATTTCAGCTATCTTCCAGTATTTTTTCTGGTTAGTGCAACTGATTTATTTTTCAGCTTACGATGTGTTAAAATTATTGCGCATAAATATTCACCCATAGTTATTGCTATATTATCTGGACAATATGTTTTCTAATATTTCTTTCGTGATTATAATAGTGAATTTTCTATGGGTTTTTATGTTTTGGAAGTAAACTGCTAGTCTGTGACTGTAATAAACATTGATTTTAGAAGTGATAAGCCTTGGACACTGATCCTTTGGCATTCAATTAATGTGAAGAAATGATAACAAAACTATTACACAACAATAAAAGACTTATTTTTTAAAGCTGTTCTGAGGTATTCAATTCAGTTTTACTTAGAGTAGACCCACTGAAATTAATGAACATGGCAGTTAGGTGCATTAATTTCAGCAGGCCTACTCTTGAGTAAAATATAGTTGACTATCACCCCATGTTTATTTCTTCCTAATCAAAAAATGCCATACTTATTTTGGCCTTGTTTTCTCAAGATTATGACAACGAGGAGATCTTGACTTATGAGGAAATGTCCCTTTATCACCAACCAGCGAATAGGAAACGACCCATTGTCCTGATCGGTCCACAAAACTGTGGCCAAAATGAACTTCGGCAAAGGTTAATGAATCACGAAGCTGACAGATTTGCTTCTGCAGTTCCTCGTAAGTTGAAAGGCTGGGGCATGTAACTGTCTTGTGTTCTGATGTCAAACCCTTGCTGCCTGGCCTTACATCATTTTTGCAAGTTCAGTTCAGTACCACACTATATACCTTAGTATGGAGGGAAGTTGCTTTAGTAAATTCTTCCCCAATACAAATGTAGGGAGTTAACCATAAAAAATGTCCTTTGACCCAGTGATGCAGATATGTAATTTTTAATGGTATTATAACTCTTCCCCCCACATCATTGGATGATGATGTGTATTAAGTTAACTAAAAATGTAGCAAGGCAGCCTTGTTCCATTTTGGGCCCTTCTACTTATTCTGCTGAGTGGAGCCCTGGACTTCTGCCACAAAGACCCTTTTCTGATTGTACCACTACTTTGATCCCATTCATAAGAACAAGGCAGTTTATTGAAATAACTTAGTTAAATTCTCAGTTACAGGAAGGTGATTTTGCTACCTTGCATTCTCCTGTATTTTCACTTGCATCTGACATCCCCTGCTTCATGTTTTTGTTCGAAGTACATTTGCATGACTGGACATGTGTTATGCACAGTTGGACATGTGCCAGAGACTGGTGTATTATGGAACTATTTTTTTAGCCCAGTTAAGAGTTTGCGATTCTTTCTGGCTGAAAGACTCTAAAGGTCAACATTGTTAATTTTGCACTTATACATTCTGCTGAAAAGGGTTTCTTTCCAAGTAGCTGTTTTTCATACCTTGCAAACTGACATAACAAAAATGCCTTCAAAACAGTTAAAAGACACAGAAGTCTTAAATTAGATTTGTTTACTGGTCTTTTCAGATACAACACGAAATAGGAGAGACAATGAAGTGGCTGGCAGAGATTACCATTTTGTATCACGGCAAGTATTTGAGGCCGACATAGCAGCAGGAAAGTTTATTGAGCATGGTGAATTCGAGAAGAATCTGTATGGTACCAGCATAGACTCTGTCCGGCAAGTGATCAATTCTGGAAAGATATGTCTTTTAAATATCCATACACAGGTAATAGAAGTTCTTTTGGACATTGAAATCCTAGGTTCTGTGTTGCAGTAGTTCAGTTAGAATGTGTTGTTGATGAAGGCCTTATTTTAGTTGGTTTTGATACAAATGTGAAATCTGTCTATGTATACACTAAATTTTCTCCTAGATCAGATGTATGCAACTTCCCTAATATGCTTCTATACAGGCAATAAATTTGTACATTAGTTGCCCACTCTACATATTCAGTGGTTATATGTACTGAGCAGTTTTCGTAAGACTAATTTCTAAATACATCACTCTTCAGTTTTCTCTTTGGAGAACTCCCCATTGTAACTTTCCCTACCCCAGTAGACATGTGACAGGAAGATATGCATCTTTAAACATGCAGTGGACAAGCAGTAATGTTGCTTTCAGTCTCCCATTCACATTTCGTGTTTACCATAGCAATCACCAGTGTAACTCATGCACCATACACAGTGAGAAGCAGCTATAATCAAAGGTTCTTCATGCTTCATCCACTTTCACTGTGGTCATGTTAGACTTTCTTCAGAATCCTCATCTTGTTAGGTCATTTAAAGGCATCTGTAGACCACATGTTGCTAAGACTTGAATTATGCTATCTGTGTTTTCAAGACTAAATATGAAGAAATAGCAAATTACTCTATAAAAATACACTAATACTGTAAATAGCAGAATTATTGTAACCACACTTAGCAAGGGTATAGAATATTATATTCTTCACCACGTAAAGAGCAACTCATAGTAAGAATGTGGACTGTCCGAATTCAAAAAAATTAGTCATTAGAATATAAAATGTCAGTTCCTCACAGTTCCTGTACACATAATCATTTTAGAATTGCATACATGTTCGTTATGTAGGTTTCCATAATTTTTCTGTTGTCTTCTCCATTTTGCTGCTGTCAGAAGAACTGTCATCTGGATAAGTGGCATGGTCTACTATTAGGAAAATTGGACTCGGCTACTCTATATCAGTTGCAGTTTTCAGCTCTAGTTTCAATGTAACTATCTCTTTGCTAGCTTGTGTAGTTCATGAAGTTTAAGTTCCTTTTTTTGGTTATTTGTGCAGCCCCAACTGAACGATTTTTGAGATCACATGTTGTAACTTGTTAAGCTAGTTTCTCCAGGAGCAAACTGGCTTTTCTAGGTAGAAGCCTTGCACAATCATTAGTGTAGAGAGTCACCATTTATGTATAATGTTGCATGCATAAATTGTATTGACAATAGATAATTGGTATGAATTACAGTTTTGCTTTGTTTTATGAAAATATTAATAGTACAGATTTATATTTCCCAACAGTCACTGAAGAGCCTTCGCAATTCAGACTTGAAGCCATATATTATCTTCATTGCACCACCTTCACAAGAGCGGCTTCGTGCATTACTGGCCAAAGAGGGCAAAAATCCAAAGGTAATATTCACATGTAGTGTTTATAACAGTGCATTCGGCCCTTGGTGCTCCGATACACATTTTCTTCAAATATGCTAACTGTGTAGCACACAGCAGTCACAAAATTCAGTATGAGAAGACACAGGCAGGATTGCAGACCTAACTTTATGCCACAGAATTCAATGTTGGTGGGTTCTGCTGCTCCTGTTCAGGGTTATGACATCCTCCTACAGCTTGTGTCCAAATACACATCAGTAATATGTGATGAGGCTTACTGAATTGGGACACTTTTAAGTAAATATACATATGAGGGGTGAGGAAGCTGACACCACGTCACCCTTTCAAGCACAGAAGCTGCCACATTCCTCTTGAGAGTCCCCAAAACCTCTAGCATGTTGAGCATGGATGGAGAAAGTAGAGGTCTTGTTGCATGAGCTGAAATTTTTCCACTCACATGTGTGCATTGGTTACAAATTCTACTGACAAAATTCTACTTTACTTGGTATTCCCTTTATTATAGACAGAATGTGTGTGGCAGATGTTGAGTTCCTGCTGAATTTTTTCTTTTTGGATTCTCTGTTTTGATGTGTTCCTCCTAGTTTCTGCCACCAGGTGGTGCTGGCCAGCTGTTTTTGATAGTGTTTTCAGTTTGTCAATGTATTACAGTGGTAGCTTGGTTTAAAAACAGCTTAGTTCAGGGGTCAGCAAACTTTTTCAGCAGGGGGCCAGTCCACTGTCCCTCAGACCTTGTGGGGGGCTGGACTATATTTTTGGGGGGGAGGGAAATGAACGAATTCCTATGCCCCACAAATAACCCAGAGATACATTTTAAATAAAAGGATACATTCTATTCATGTAAAAACACGCTGATTCCTGGACCGTCTGCAGGCCAAATTTAGAAGGTGATTGGGCTGGATCCAGCCCCCGGGCCTTAGTTTGCCTACCTATGGCTTAGTTTATGAACAACTTGGATTAAGAATGCTGCAAACCTGGAAGTAGGTGTTTTGTTTTGTGAACTTTGCCTTGGAATAAGAACATGTTTCACTTCCTGTTGAGTGTGTTCCATTTGTAAACTGTGTCCCCCACTGCTATGGGAAAGCACACCTTGGTTTAAGAATGTTTTGGTTTAAGAACAGATTTCTGGAATGGATTAAGTTTGTAAACCAAAGTACCACTGTACCTTGGTTTACAACCATAATCCATTCCAGTGGTCCGGTTGTAAACCAAAACAGGTTGTAACCCAAGGCGTGCTTTCGCCAATGGGGCCTCCCCCCAAAAATTGGTTGTAATCCAAAAAAAAGGGACATGCACTTCCGGGTTTCACATGGTTGTAATGCAAAGCGGCTGCAAACCAAGGTACCACTGTACTTAGAACAGGACAAAAAGCAGAAGCCATCTAAGCTGGCTGACATGACAGTTGGTGATCACTAAAGTGCATTTATCTTAAATTTTGCATTCAGTTCCCTGTTTAAAATAGAATCTTCCAGGTTTCACAGCACATCAGCTATTTAAGCTTGGCCAAGGGGTAGGGGGTAGATTTGTCCTTTAGGGGTTCAGCCCCCAGATCAGATATCCTGTTTGACAGGTGATCAGGGTTGCATGTGTATACCTGGTATTGGGAACCCAAGACTGGACAGGGGTTATATTGGTGTATCATCTATTTTGCTGCCTAAAAGTCTCCCTCCCTAAGCTCTTGGAGGTAATCTTGGACATAGTGTTGAGGACCTTGAGGCAGCTTGTACTGGGAATCCTCAGTGTTTATGCCAAAGTTGCTTCATCTGAAGAAGCTCAGAATGTTATGGCCTCCATGCCAACCATGGCCCTTTCTGAAACTATAACCAGGCTAACATGGTGGCAGGAAACACACTGTTTCTATGTTGTGGAAGCCAGTTGTGATTCTGTCATGGACAGATCATCATCTGATCTATTTTGACTTATAACCCATAGGAGGGAAGGATCAAATTAGAAGGTCTGCTCCCAAACCCTAATGGATCCAGATGGTTTTATGAGGTCATTAGGGGATTTTCCTGCAGGTTTAGTCAACAGTCTTGTTTAGGTCCTGATCTTTGCTTGGAATGAGGAGATGACAATGGTTATCAGCAAAAGGGAGTTCTGCAAATTCCTATGATCCCTGGGACATTATCCCAGGGATTATAAGATTGTGCCCTAGTGATAGATGCGGCTTGACTTTCTGACCTGCCAGTACTTTGTTTCGTCCTAATCAATCTAATGCTGCTTTTTCACAAGACTCTGACATTTTTGTGTAATATATCCATAAATATCATAATATACTTTCGTTTAAATTTCAGCCTGATGAACTTCGAGAAATTATAGAGAAAACCCGAGAGATGGAGCAAAATAATGGCCATTACTTCGACACAGCTATTGTGAATTCTGATATTGACAAAGCATACCAAGAATTACTTCGTTTAATTAACAAACTTGATACAGAACCTCAGTGGGTTCCATCCTCCTGGCTACGGTGAAACAGTTACAAGGAAGAAAAGGACCTTGCCAATAGAAGAATGCTCACCCTGTATATTAGATGATGGATTAACCTCTAGTCCTCTGTGTGCACGGATTAACTGTGTGCTTTAAAAAAATAATACTCATACAGTCTGACACCATTCTACTGTGATTTTGAATGTCTGATCTTTCACTACCTTTTTACCAGACATTGACATTTTGAACAAGCCACTACATTTTTAATCATTTGAAAACACTTTCAAGCGGCTGCTTTAAGTTTACCTTTTCTGACTAGAGTTTTTTCTCAAGGTAAATATATGTATACAGTCCCTGATCACTATAAAAACTGATTGTTATTTAACGTTTTTAAGTTAATTATGTTGCGGACATGATGGTAGTTTGCAAAAACACCTTTACAGAATATTGGATAAAGGAATATACCTACAAGGGGAATGAAGGAATTAATCTACAAGTACTCTCAAATGTATAAAGGGGCTACTTTGATTTGAAGTTGCCTTCTTGGGCTTCAAATTGTTGTTGAAACATTCCATTATCTAATCGCACTGCAATTTTTGAAGATGTGTACATTGTAAATATTTCAAACTTTTTTGTCTTTAGTTAGTTTGTAAATCAGATTCACAGCTAATTAAATAACAGTAAGTCCTATGGAAGGTTATATATATATATATATCTGCTGATATTTTAGATGTGGTATTTTATGAATTTTTTCCTCTTTGCTATATCAATTGATTGAGAGCCACGGTTAACACATGGGACTATAGAAGAGTTTAGATGGGAAGCTATATTTTTATGAAAATAGAAATTCTTATATGGATTTTTTTAAAGAATACTTTGCTTCCTTAAAATGTAAATTTGTCTTTTATAACCAAGGAAACAGACTTTGGGATGATGAATATTAGAATATTTTCTTGTATTTTTATACCTAGACACAAGGTGTCTCATGGCTGTTGATCATGTAGGTAGTTATAAAGTGGAGTTTATAATATTAAGTAACCCAGTTATCATCCTGGATTTAATTGATACTGTTGTAAAACAAAACTAGTGGAAGAATGTGAATGTTACTAAATTAGGAACCTGATGTGTTCTGTTTCTAGAACCAGCATATCCTTATATGCAATTGAAAATACCCATAAAAGTTCAAATATTACAGCTATTGCATTTATGAAACTTCTCTAATTGTAGCTGCCTTTGAAACTGATTAGCTTTGTTGCTTTGTGGCACCCTTAATGTGAATATGAATAGTTTTCTTTGTTCTCAATCATAGCTTTTATTTTTATATACTGTCATACACTGGAACTACTTCAACATGTAGTTGAATATAACCTAATAGTTAAGAATTAGTCTTTCCATGTTCTTTCATATTTTTCTCTGAAGGATTAAACAGAAAATCCAAGCAGGATTGAAACTTTTTTGTGTTCATAGTTGAACATACAGTATACATTGACATATGGAGAATTGGGGGGAGGGGGGTAATACTGTTTAAGAACTGAAATTCCTCTCTTAGTATTATGATCCACTCCCCCACCATGGGAGAAAAGAGAAATCTGGAATCAACCAACAGCTCCCCTCCTCTGCAGAGTATATGCATATGATCTTTAAGCGTAGCACATTTATCAAGAGATTGTAAAATCACTCAACAATGTGCCTCTATCCAATGAAGCCTTTGGGTAGGAAATAGAAGTGATATGGAATAATCTATGTATCACTGTCAACCTGCAAAATAGTGATTTATCTCAAATTGTCAAATTTGCTTAGAATACAAAGCAGAAAAATGAATGTTGTGTTTCTTCCTTGCTTTGCTTTGATGTGATAGTAGACAACAAAATTCAGAAACTCTGGGCTAGTGCAGATATAAGGCTTCCCACCCTTTAAGCATGCATAGGGGATCAGGAATGGGCTATGGGATTATTCAGTCCTTTCCCCTTCCTTTTTCTCGCACAAATCCCCTTCCCTCCCTTGTCTTAACTATGCTTTGCTATGTCTACACTACTGTTAAACCATGGTGAAGCTTGATCACTGGCATTCAGAATCAGTATTTGAAGTGGTTTACAAATCCTATCTTACAAGACTTAACAAATGTTCAGGATTGTGCAGAGATGAAGGTTCATGGTTAAGGATGGTAGAATCCGCACACAAAGAGAAGGCTAGGGAGAGCGCACACAGTGCCATGGCCTGCTCCCACTTCTTTAACTATGGTTAAGGAATGGAAAGTGTTTTATCTGCATTGTATAGTCTGTGCATTACCCAGATGTATGTATTTTTCATCATCTTAAGGGTTATGGTGCTGATGTCCATGAGGTCTAAATTTAATTACTTTTACAGCCATGTGAAATATTTCTATCAGTATCTTAGGTTTAAATGTTAAGAAAATGCTGATGTAATCCATGATGCATTCTAGGACAGTATATGAAATACTGGTTTTGGCATACTATACTGGTTAAGAGTGAGGTATTAACAGTAAAATCCCCTTTATTTCTCCTATCCCCCTTCTGAATTTCTAAGATGATTAAGAAATTAATTGGACATAGTCTTCTAAATGCAGAATTTACTATATATATTAAATGTGCCTGCCACCTGCTGTCCTTTGAGATAAGAGTGGTGGCCTAAAAATCCACACTAAGCTCTGGCTATAGAAATGCAACTGTGGCAAACAATAATTAAGAGGGCTTTCAGAAATCATCCAATATAACTAAATTGCTATCTGTCAATTACTCTACTACTGACATTTGGAAAAGGATATTCCACAATATTGTAATTACAGAAAAATGGGCATATCTGTTTGGATGAGGGAAGAAAATTCTAAACTTCTTTCAGAGGATACAATATTGTGTATTATAATGAGCTTTGCAACAAATGCTGTTCTATTCTAGGCTAGTTAAATAGGGGAAAATATTTGATTAACCAAGTGAAAGATATGCCTTGTAAACAAACCATGACTGTAATGCTATTTCTTTAAAAATGGAAAGAGAAAGGGTGAAGGGATAACAAAATAGCTTTTTAAGGTAATACAGTATATCTCTACACAACGCCCAGGTTGAAGCTTGACATCTACTTGCACTCTATTTTGAGCTATTATAAACTGCACATTAATGTAAACATGTAAAATAATATTCTTAGCCTTCAAGTATACTGTTGTAAATGTAACCGTGAGGTAATATATTTCACTTCCTAGTGGCTTAATACTACAGGCTACTGTGCCAGGAAATAAATATAGAGGGTTGTATAAAACAGCTGCAGCTTGTGTGCAGACTGTAGTGTTATGGAAAGCAGTACCAAGATTGCTCCAAGTTGCATCCATGCTGCTGTTCTGGCTGCCAGTGCCAGGGGTGGTATGGTGGTACAGCCTACAGCCACTATATGCTAACAAAAGGCAGGGAAACAAAAGCCAGCTCATCTTTGTACTATCCTGAAGCCTTATTGGCATTCAGCTTCATCAGTGCAATCTTGTGCATCTAATGTTTTGTATTGAGCTGTCAAGCAGACAGCTCCCTTGTAGCTCAGTCAGTGCAGTCACTTATTTGTAGAGTTGGATGGTGTGTTCCAAAGCCTACTTGGGCATGGTACCTAAGACCCTTTGTGTGCTCCATCTTGGCAGAATATGCTCCCCAGAAGTGCATAGGCACTGCTTCACACACAGTAACTTTTGTTGCAGAGAGTTGGCTGTGTCATTTGGTACCTAAAGGCAACTGCATAACCGGAATGGCCTATGGAAATGTGTGGGTTCCCAGAGCTTGCAGCCTCTTTAAAAAAAATAATCCATCTCTGTTCCTACCAGGTTTTTACTCCCCCAATTACATTGAGCTGAGCTCTTGGTTAAGCTCTGTCCTCACTAACGATAAGGTGTATAATCAATGTATTCTTAGTTGCAGCTTGGGGATGGTGAAGAGAGTTTAACCACGTGCGAGTTCAGAGAACACAGTTGGCACAAGACTAAAAAAAGACCATGGAGGAGCAAAGTGGTTCTAGGAGCCAGTGTGGTCCCAATACACCAGAGTGGTCCTGAGATTATTAAAAACAACCCTGCTTTATAAAAGTTCCAGCATATCTTTAACATGGCTTAAAACTTCAGCACAAGTTTGTAACATCATGATGGAAAATAAGGTACTTGACTGAAAAATGAAACTTGAATAAGCATATGTTTAATTGTGGAGGTTTTTCTCTGTCCTTTGGAAAGGAATTAGCATATCTTGCATCATTATTTGCTTACCAAAAATAAAGGTCACTTATTACTTATATTGCACACAGAGTGTATTCTTTAAATAAACCAGCACCTTATGTGAACTTGGTGCAATGAGGGGAGGGGAGAGGAGAACTTGTATGTGTCTTTTTTTGGAATTCACAACTCATTTTAAATGCCTTATTATATTATTTAGAATCACCCCTCCCACTTCTGGATGTAGTACTGTTTTTGTTGCATGCAGAGCAGGATTAATGAATCTCCAGACCACCAGAAGTTCCAAGGTGGAACGCAAGGCCATTTCTCCCAACCCTTGCCTAGTGTCTTATCAAGCTGATGGGGGGGATTTCAGTCCTGCTGGGTGCTGTTTTGCTATGTTTGAAGGTGAAGAGAAGTATGGTGTACAAGGTAAATTGAAAGTATAACTCCAGTGACTCATTCTTGCGTCAGTAAACCAATACTAATGTTGCCTTACACTTCTAAAATTGTAGACTTACCAATTTAACCATTATTACAAGCTTATTTCAAGAGTGGAACTGTTCTAAGTTCCGTTAGGTCACCATTAGTTGCTGCTTTAAGTGCTGTGGTAGTGATTTCCTTAACTGTTCACTAAGTGTATCAATTCTTTGCTGGTGTGGAACTTCATGAGTAGTCATGTGTGTCTCAAATCATTAGATGCTTCCAGACACTTGCTAGAATCAAGTTAAAAGTTTGGTTTCATCTTTTGGGAATCTCTATCCAGGCATCCTTCAGCTGCTGCACTATCTCAAGGAGCTAAACCACAACTACTCCCAAGAACTTCCCACATTCTTAATTCAGTAAGACTATGAATGCTAAATGCATGCAGCACAGGACACAACCATAGCTGTGTTAGGTAGGCAGCGCTGAGGAAACTATAAACCCCTATGGAGTAGAGAGGCTGGTGCCACACCAGTTGCATAGGGAAATGGGTGCTCCTTTTCTGATAACAGCCCAAGGGCAAAAACACTATGTTCAACTCCTATTCCATTAAGAACAATAGCCTTGTACGGTATAGGATTACTTACCATATGGATGTTAGGATTCCTGCTCCATGTTTGCAGTCATGGGATTGTTGTCTATCACATGACAGTGTATGTAGGACGATCCTAACATTGGCATGATATTATAACATGTTTTTCAGCCTGCTTGTTAGGGCCAGCTTTCTGTCAAATTGCAGGACAAGTAAGCATGCACTGAATAAGGGAGATTTTGACAAGAGGATGCCTTTTTCAGCTGCTTCAGAGTTCAAGTAACTATAGAATAGTTGTTCAGATGCAAAAGAGAAATCCTGTTCACTCAACTAGTTCCCACCTACCTATTTTGAAGATTTAATAGATGTTTTACAAAAATGACACAAGTTTAGACACAGGTTCCTTTACTGATTTTACAGCACAGATGAGTTGGCAAATACAACATAAAATGGAAACCATTCCTTCTTTCAGAAACAAAAAGATACAATGAGATCACACAGATTTTTTAAAAATTGCGTTTTGGAGAAAAAAGCCTGTTCATTTAATAAGTTATTACAGTTGCTGTCACTTGTAAACACAAAGCAGGTCAGAACAAGGAACTTTGCTCACAAGAATTTGGCAGTATGTGGGGAAAATGAAGTTAAGTACAGCTGAGAGAACAGCAGAAGCAGAAGTGGCAATACTTCTCTGCCAACTAAATTAAATGGAGATATGTAGAACTGGAAATGTTTCTGCTTCATGCATGTGTTCAATGGACAAACCAGCTATTTTCCACAACAGAAAAAAAATCCTGGAATAAATCCAGACTGGATAGCACAGGCTAATACACCAAATGAAGAGCCACAAAAGCATCACAATGTGTCCAGAACTGTATCTCAAACTCACTGTTCTGAGTCCTGCATTGTAACAGATGTCCACAGTTATTCAAAGAGAAGATCCTCATCCTTTTCCTCCGCAAGCAAATTAGCAGGCTCGCGCAGCTGTCCAGCAGCCCTCTGCAACTCTTGCAGTTTTTCGTTCTTTTCTTTCAGTATCTTCTTCTTCTCCTGGATCTTCTTTAATCTACAGAGAAAAATAGTGCAAATTATTGTAAAGCCGGTGTGCAGATAGCAGGTCATTCCTACATTCCACACCCCACCCCGAAATGTGACACAGCCATTATCGGGATTTTATTTCCAATTTCACAAAGTTTGGGGGAAAGCTAGGGCTTCTCATTCCCTGCAATGGCTTGGTGCACTGAGTGCTTTCCCACGCACCAGAAGGAGAGGAAACTCAACTGTGTGTTATGTGTGGGTGTCCCAGTGTGCCACCCCTTAGATGATAAATTGTTCCATTTGACACACTGCATTTGAAGGCTTTGGTAAACATAAGTTAATATACATTTGTATTCTATTCCAATGAGAAATAGTTGACAGTTATAGGCAGGTAGCCGTGTTGGTCTGCCATAGTCGAAACAAAAGTTTCTTATTGGTATGAGTTTTCGTGTGCATGCACACTTCTTCAGATAAGTGTGCATGCACACGAAAGCTCATACCAATAACATACTTAGTTGGTCTCTAAGGTGCTACTGGAAGGAATTTTTTAAATTTTGTTTCAAATAGTTGACAGTAATGGGCCATCAATTCTGTGGAACTTAGCTGAAAATTTAAGGACAAAATGTACCAACATTTGGAGGTGGAGGTGTACTTTCCATTGTAGCTTTGAAACTTGTTTGCAGCCCTAATCTCCTGCTTTCTTTTGGCACAATTATTTAAAAATGGAATTTCTTCCTAGAAAAAGTGAGGTTATTGCTTAGAGCAGGGGTAAGAAAAGGAACTAACTACCTGGTGTCCTCCAGATGTTTTAGAGTACAACTTCCATTAGTCCCAGCTAACCTGCCTGTGGGTTGATGGGAGATGTAGTCTAAAATATCTGGAGGACATCAAGTTAGCAAGGACTGTTGGGGGGGATCAGTATAAACTAGGCTGCACACTCGTACAGAGTGGAATCCAAGAAGGGGGAGGCCATTTTTGCTAACTCCTCCTCACTGCAGGTTCCCACCCCAATAGACTCCACAGAGTTGGGAGCCCTTGCAAAAAGAGGATGAAAACTGGTGGTGGAGCTGCAGGGAAAATGTTGAGTGTGCAAAAATTCCCTCCTCTTTGGTTAACAGAGGCATTTGTGGGCTCAAAAGACTCCATCCCAGGGCATTTTCAGATTCATAATTTCCTATTTTTGGATTGCCAAGTCACTCACCTGTAAAACTCCTCTCGCTCTCGCTCATCCAACTCAGTTATGATATAAGAGAGTGTACGTTCAATCCTGGGAATAATCACTATAAAGAGAAATTGCCATTAGTAAGTATGATTCTATAAGTACAAGGAGGGCAGCCATGCAAAAATTAGTTATCCTGGTGATTGCCATCTATGTTTTTGAACATACATAGATAAGTGTATAGTCTGATCTCCTGCCAAGGGATGCCCAGGTTGTCAACCCTTGAGTTAGATGCATAGTTTGTTGTATGGCACAGTAATTTAATCACTATACAGGATGGCCAGAGTGTGACAGAGCAAAAGGAAAAATACTTCACAGTGATATGGTGTTCCAGGGGCCACAAACATAGTGGTGGTGGTGGGGAAAGGGTCATCTTAGGGAGATGGTTCTTCTAGATTCTGACCTCTTCCAAGATAGTACTATGAAATGGGGCCTTGGAAAAGCCATCTATCAGCACAGCTCTGAATCACATCATGGTATTAGGATGCATATTAGGAAGCTTCATTTACTACCCAATTTATGGTGGGCAGTATTTTTGGTTATGCTCTCCATTTGGACCTGGTTCAGATGAGACCCTAAGCCAAATGGACTGAGGAGGAGCAAAGCAGCTGCAATCTGAGCCCACATATTGCTTGCCCTGTTATGCAAACCAGCTCATTCACCATAGTTAGAGCACACTGATGTTTTGGACTACAACTCCCATCCATCCCCAACAGTTGTAGTCCAAAACATCTGGAAGGTATCAGGCTGGATAAGACTAACTTAAGGATTATCTCCTTGGACTCACCATGCTCAATAGCATTCACACGCCTATTGGTTATCTTGATGGCTTCATCTAGTGTAACAAACGAAGTCTATAGAAAGGGAAAAGAATGAGCAGGAAATTAGATATTAGTGAAAAAAGCATGATGCACTAGCTCTTTGTACCTCAGCCCTGAGCAGAGACATGCCAGCAAATATATGGGACTTTTATTGCTAAGAAAGATAAATTGATCTGGCATCACGCAGGCTTGTCACTCACATGGTATTTCACATGCAAGTTTCCCTAAATAGAGTCTTTATTGACAGCTCAGTCTTCCAAACTTACTAGCAGTTTGTTTTTTGCACCAGTCCAGTATTAGGGGATGGCAAAATAGAAACAGACTGCCCACACTCCCAGTGCTGATTTACCCACTTTCTAGTGTTAATTTGTAAGGTGGAAAGCGGGGTGTGTTGCTAATTCTTGCACAGGAAACTATAGGCAATATACTGTTAGTGGCGAAGGGGTTATTGTACAATGTGTACATCCACATTGTGAGCATCACAAAGTGAGCACACAAAGTTCTACCAGGCTGATAATTCAGATTCAGCAATTCAACAAAAAGTTGAGAGAATAGCACAAACTTAGTGCTACAAGGTGGGATTCTGTGCAAATGTCAGCTCATCAGTGTTTTGGAAGCCAAGTCCAAAGGCTGCAATCTAATTTCCCCTTAAACGAAAGCCATATAGCTACACCTACCCCCAAACCACTCCCTGGCACCACCATGCACCCCGACTTCAGGTCAGAGCACAATATGCAGTTCCTCTTGTCCTCAAAGTATATCTTAGAAACAACTACAGATGATCAATTAGAAAAGGAAGCAGATACTTTAAAAAGACCTCACAAAGAATTATTATATATACAGCCATACCAGAGGTCCTTTTAATAGTTTTCTTTCTTCACCTACCTGCAGAGAGGCCAATTCCACGAGGAGTTCTACTGCTTTGGCATAGTTCCTTTTCAGTTTGGCCAGCTGCTCCCCACCTCTGGCTAAACCAGTCAGCTCATAACCTGAAAGAATTCATCCAGAACATTTAGCAGCCTCATTAGCAACAAAAAAATCAGCCACCAAACAGAAAACTAAACCATCAGAATATTTACTATAGGGTGGAGGATGGTTCCAAGCATGAGACAGCTGCAAAGCCACTCATCTCAGCTGCCACTTCTAATATGGAAAATGCAAATAGTTGTAAAGGGATATATCCAATGGTGTGAGGACACTTGCAGAATGGGTTTCCACCAGTGTGATAGAATTTCCCCTTCCTCTCCAATCCCTGTACCCTCAAAGTCTGATCCAGAGGGTTGGAGAACCCTCCAGAACAAATTTAGGAGTGGGGTGGAGGTAGGACTGCAAAAGGAAGGGGAAGTTCCATCACACAAGTGATATCGCCCAAAGAATACAATCTTGACCCTACTAAAGTAAATAGCATGAGTTTCCATAACTTCCCAAAGCTCAGGATTGCATTTTAAAAGGCACCATGTGGTATTTCTCGTGTTAACCTCTTCTACAGTAAATAAAAGCAACCCATGATTTTTTTAAAATTGAGGGCTAGTGCCAGAGTGCTAGCGGAAGTCGGTGCAAGGGCTCCTGCTAGTGTAAAGGGGCTCCTCCCCCCCCCCAAAAAATCTGCCATGGAAGGCAGTGAGAACCCTCAGAGCAGCACACAGGGGCAGAGAGGGGGGTCGTTTCATCAGGCAAGCAGAAATACTTGCACTTGACAGAATGATCAGAATAGTGCAATGTCAAATTCTCCCCTAAACATTTACAGAGTTGTAAATAGTCCACATAACCATTGCTATTATATTATACTACAGGCCAGTTACAGAAGGGTTTCAAACATGGCATATTAAAGCTAAGATCACATCAAAACCTCTTGAGATAAGGAAAAGAAAAGAAAAATCACTTCTTACTGTCTCCTCCTTCTTGGTAATGTTCAAAAACTGGCAGGGTCACACCTGTAAAAGATACACAGCAGGTTGTGCAATTAATGAATTCCACTTCCTAATTTCTATTCTGGCTGCCATCTTGTTCTCCTAACGCTCATGACCACACCCTTTGGGACCGAAAGCCAATTTGATTCTGGTTTATAGGGAGCACTTAGATCACAGTTTCCAAGTTCAGATGAAATGAGAAATGATGCCTTAAATGAACCAGAACACATCCTCTGAAGCTCAGTTTATAAAATGAGCCACATTTTAATAAAAACCCTGACAGACTGAAGTGTGCCCAGAGCAGGGCCAGCAGTAGTGTGAAAAGTCAGGAAACCATCCTATGAGCAACAGCTGAAAGAGCTGGGTATATGTAGGCTTAAGAAGAAGTACTTAAGGCGAGACATGACAGGCTTCAAATATATGAAGGGCTGTCACAGAATATAGAAAAGTTATTATCTATTGCTCCAAATTCAGAACAAACAAGTGAAAATGGCAGAGAAGCAGATTTTGGATAAACTTTAGAAGCTTCCCCATTTCAACAGTATCACAGACAACCTTGGGAAATGGTGGGCTCTCCAGTGCTGCAGGCATTTAAAGAGTGGCTGGATAGCAATTTATCAGATTCTGCATTGAACAGGAATTGGACTTCGATAACCTTCAAAGTCCACTCCAACTATTTGATTCTACTATAAGCCGCACTAAACAATGTGGTAGTTTCTCAGTGACTTAAATAATTAAATAAATAGAATTAAAAATAATTATATCATGCGTAGCATAAAGATACACACCTGCTACATTGTCTTTCTTAGCTCTGATCTTGACCTGAGCTTTGTTCACATTCTGAATCACAGTTGTACTGCAGAAACAAATATGTATCAGTACGTATTCAACGGATTTGAGGAAGCAATTGCCAGTATATTTTCTTAGTTTTCATGAAGTATGTTTAATGCAAACACAGCAGCATACATAGAAATGTAAAACTTGGTCCTAGCACCTGCTGCACAATTTCATGTATGTTTCCTCAGAGCAAGTCTCACTTGTGAGGCTTAATCTCAGGACAGTATATACATAATACAACATCATGGTATCCTATAAAGCAGAAAAGTACTAGAGGTTCTGTTTTTCCCCAAATACAGTACTAAGCTGAATTAAAGGTTCCAGCTCTTGAACCAATAAAAATGCACTGCTGTTTTTCTTATTCATAAATGTGATAACAGAAATGTTTTATATCTGTGAAATGGGACGTTGCATTTTAAAATATTCCTACAATTTATTCCTAAAACGTTTCTGAAATCATGATTAGTGAACTGCCATTTTTATAACGTTCAAAGCAGTGACCACAGCAAACTATGCTGATCAGTCTTCAAAACATGCTCTGATGCGCTGTGGGCAATGCAGTGGTAATTTGTTTTAAAGAGTAATCGATGACTGCTACTGGAACACAAAGTCACAGAAACTCAAGGAGTCATTTGTCAACTAGAAGAAGCTAAAATATGAAGGTAGGTAGTAATATTTAGAACACTGCGGAGTCTATCACAACTTTAGTGTTATTTCCTGCCCTCATATTTTTCTTCTGCTCATTTATCTTTGCAGACACTCTGGAAATATATTTAATTTCCTATGGGGTTTGCGTTCTACCTTTTCCTCTTATAGGATCTGCTGCAGAATTTTCATTTACCTCCCAATCACCCCCATAAACAGAAAGGAATGGTTCACCTCTTGAGAGAGGCCAAATGTCTCACACAGGAGTCCCCTCAACTACAGCCATTTGTGAGCTTTACCTGAAGTCTCCAGCTGTGAACTTTGCCTCAGCAAGAGAAAAGGCTGCTTCTCTCATCACCTCACCCATCAACATCTTTGTCTGCAAACACAACCCAAAAAAAGGACATTTTCTGAAACCAATATACAGGTTACAATTGAGAGTTAAGTCAGGAATGGGCCTGTTTTGTTCTCGTTTTAAAAAGAGCAAAACTCATTCCTGCTATTATAATGGTTCGTATACTGGAAATTCTTTAGCTTTATTTCACAGGTAAATTCAGTACATTAAAACACCCTACCTCAATAATTTTTTTAAGAATCTGCCGGAATCTCATAGTCAGAGCATCAGATTTCTTCTTCAAGAGGTTGCGACCTGTCTGGGCTCCTTTCAAACGGGCCTTCATGATGGTCTGAGCCCTGTCAAATTCAAAAAAGTGATAAATACTTTTGATCTTGTCACTGGAGATGATCTGGGAAAAAGAGAAGAGTGTTCCTGAAAAGGCACATTCCTAAAAACAAGAGGAAATATTCTTTGGCTCACAGAACTTGAACATACACTTACAACACATGTCTGACAGTCCAATCCTATGCTTGTTTACTTTGTAATAATACCTACTGTGCACTGAAGGGTACATCATAAAACAGGTTTAAAGAATGTCTCAAGGCAAATCTTTAAAAATGTAGTATAAACACCAACAACTGGGAAACACTGGCCTACGAGCGTCCAATTGGAGAGCAGCCTTTACCAAAGGTGTCATGGACTTTGAAGATGCTCGTACTCAGGACGAAAGGGAAAAACGAGCTAAGAGGAAGGCACGCTTGGCAAACCCTCACTACAATCAACTCCTGCCCGGAAACCTATGTCCCTACTGTGGAAGGATGTGTGGGTCCAGAACTGACCTCCACAGTCATTTATGGACTCACTGTTAAGACTGTGTTCATGGAAGACAATCTTACTTGGCTATGAGTGACTGAAGAAGAAGAAGAAGAAATAAGCTTATAACCTTTAGGCTGCAATTCTAAACACGCTTGCATCCCCATACCAAATAAGCAAAGATGACAAACTCTAGTTTTATGGGGAGGCTGCAACAGAAGTGCTGCCAAGAGAACTTTAGAATTGGTTCCCTCGGCCAAAAGAAGCTTAGCAACCTTTGTGTCTGAATTTTCACTTTTAGAAATATCGCAACCCTATTATAAGCTAAGTTCCTTACTGGAAACTCAAGAATTTGTTTTGCATTGTGAGCTGTCTCTTCTACCATTCAACGCAAACCAAATCACATCACATACCACTTTTCTCAATATGAAGTTCCAGGTAACGTATGAACAGCAGCATGGACAGAGGCAATCCTATGACAAATGGTGGATATTTGAAAACTGGCACATAATGAGACAACCACTGCAGGCCCTTGCCTCACTTTTATAATCGTAGCAAGAAGCAATAACATTGGCTTCACCTAGTGGCTAGACACAACTTGCTTTCTAAAAGGTAAAGGTAAAGAGACCCCTGACCATTAGGTCCAGTCGTGACCGACTCTGGGGTTGCAGCGCTCATCTCGCTTTATTGGCCGAGGGAGCCGGCGTACAGCTTCTGGGACATGTGGCCAGCATGACTAAGCCACTCCTGCGAAACAGAGCAGCGCATGGAAATACCGTTTACCTTCCTGCTGGAGCGGTACCTATTTATCTACTTGCACTTTGACATGCTTTCGAACTGCTAGGTTGGCAGGAGCAGGGATCGAGCAACGGGAGCTCACCCCGTCGTGGGGATTCAAACCGCAGACCTTGTGATCAGCAAGTCCTAGGCTCTGTGGTTTAACCCACAGCACCACCCGCGTCCCTCAACTTGCTTTCTACATGCTTGCAATTTTCTCAAAGAATGGTAACAAGCAGATGCCACACAGTAAACAATGGTCTGTGCTCACTCTATGGATTTGCCTGAATTCAATGGTTTTTGCCTGTTCAGTAATTGCTGTGTCCACCCATGATTCCCATGATCTCCAAGGAAAAGTAATTGGAAACATAACAACAAACTAATTTTGGGCAGTACTAGAAATATTGAATAAGGAGATTTCATGGCAATTCCTTAGAGAGTTTATAATATGTCTCCCAGGAACCGCCTAAGCTGGAAATCACCTTGAGGAAGAGAACTGGAACTTCTTTAAATGAAGGGAAGGTCTGGTGTCCGTATTCCTGCACTGACTGGCTTGCACCACTGCCTCTCTATCTCAGACTAACTCATTTACTAGTTGGAACAAGATTCAGCAAAACTGTGTGTGGATACTAAACATGGCTCTGTTTACTATCAAGAATGCCATGCCAGATTCAGCAAACATACTGGAAATATGGCTGATCTATGTAAGAAGCAAGAATCATACTCATAATAAAAACTCTGCATATGATTGCACTGCAAGGGTGAAATTTAATGCATACCTGCCTAGAGAAAATTCCGCTGAAATCAGTGGGACTTCCAGGTTAACACAACAGTATGGCAATGTGCGAAAATGAGAAACTGCCAAGCTAGGCACTAGAAGTACAATTAATTGTATGGCACTTAAAAGAAACAGAAGACTTACAGCCTTCAAAATAAGTGCTCATGAGGAAACTCAGTTCTCCCTTTCAAAATTCAGTTTGAAAGCTGAACACAGTTGTTTGTTATTAAGAAGTTTCTATTTTGAAATTACTAAGGTTGCAATCTTGTGTACTAGAATAAGCTTTCTACTTTTGAGCATCATTTTGAGGCTTCACTTTCCTCTTTTTTCCCCTTATTTTAGTACTGCCCCTTCCTACCATCCTCTGACTACTAAAAAGTGTCTCTAATATAAACATATTATTAATAATAGGAGACATTTCAAGCATTGCATAGTCAGATAAAATGACAACCTTGTTCCATAATTGTCAAAGACATCTGACCATATGACAAAGCATTTGCCATTTTGACCTGGAAACAACTCACATTTCACTTCCCCATTTTTTAACCCTACAAGCCTGACTTGTCTGAATGGGGGGGGGGGGGGGAGAGACTCTTACATGACAGGTAACATCACCTTTTTATTCCAACGCATTCCTCCCACAACCCCTTGTAAATTTAACCAACGCCAATCAATACATTGGTGATAGTTATGGGATTCGAAACAGAATTTGACGAGTATCAAATTCTGCACCCCAAAGCGCTCTCCAAATTCAACGCGAATTGAAGCAATGCAAAATAGCTACCATTCTACTGGGCTCTTAAGGCCGCTGAAAACGGATCGCACCCTTCCATTGCGAATTACAAGGGTGAGAAAATGCACCCGCGTGACGGCTGCTAAAGGGTGTTTGTGGCTGATCCGTGGCAGCTTGAATTTGAGAGCTCAACACCCCCCAGCGCACAGTGTCCGGCTGTGGGGCCGCAGGGAAGGAACTGACCGCCCCCCCCCACCGCCCAAGGGAGGCCCCGAAAGGACCAGGAAGGCCACTCACATCCGCGAGGGGAAAACCTCGATCCTGTCTTTGCCTGACATCTTGCCCGGGGTGGTCAGAGGAGATTGCTCGGGAGACGCCGCTGGCTCCTTCGCTTCCTTCTCTCAGCTGGGCTCCCGCTCCTGTCACGTGACTCCTCTTGGTTACCAAGGGCACCGCGGCCTCCAGTTCCGCTTCCAACCACGAAGCCCCGCCCTCCACGCCGCCCGTCACCGAGGAGGCACCTCCTCCTCCTCGGCTCGTCTGGGCGCGTAGCCCGGCGGGCGCCGCGTCAAAAGACATAGAGCCAGAATCCTAGACAGGAGAGCTTTGGCAAAAACTCTATGGTCCAAAGCCCTGACTTCCGAGATAAGTGCAACTGCGGAGGACCCGCCGACTGTACGTCGCAGAGAAACGGATCCAGCAGAAGCGGAAATCTGCCACATGCTCTAATTCCCCGTTGTGGCGCTGCTCCATCCCTTGGATTTTTAATGATACAATCCATTTATCCTTTGCCTTTGTTGTTGTACGTTAGGCTCACACAGGCGGTCCAAATTCCTTATTTATTTATTTATTTGGTATCCTGGGGCAGAAGAGAGAGAGCGAGCTGTGCGGAGACCTCCACGAGCGGAGCTTAACCGTGGCTGCACAGTGTGCACATCAGCCGCTGCGATATCAGCAGTAACACGAGTTGCTGCAGTTTCACAACCGGATCTTATTTCGTGCGCAAAATTTCGATTCCCCCCTCCCCCGCTTTTAAGTATTTTTTTTTAAAGGCACTGGACACAAGCCAAGAGCCATTAAAACAAAAGTACAACTTAAAACCATTAAAGCAACAGTATAAAAGCAAAAGATTCAGAGGATTCAAATAAAACAGCGTCCAATATTATGTGTCAGTAGGGAGAGCTTGAGTAAAAAGAGATGTATTTGCTTTTTTAAGTTTTGAAATATTTAAATACGCAGCACCCTTGCATGCGATTTCTTTTATTGGCGGCGGGGGGCGGGTTGGAAAGCCAAACGAACCTCAGCTCCATCTCTAACTATGGTAAATGTACAAGTCTGACTGCAACCTGAGAAATCCTTGTATTCTGCCTCGTCTTCCCAATACTAATAGCCGTTGTGACCATTCTACCCTTTTCTATCTCTGTGCAGGGAAGGAATTCCGCTGCGGGCGGGAGGCGCTAATAAGGCTTGGGGGTCGTGTCGCGCGAACCTTTCCTTCCCGCCCTCCCGTCTATCAGGGCAACCAAAGACTTATGGGAGCAGCTGGGTAGAAATGCTTCCGGCTACTTTTCACGAAAATGCTTCCGGAAGAGGCGGGATGGCGGCTGCGCATTTTGAGGCGGGGTACACGCTGTGACCAGAGGCGGATACGAGCAGTCGGCCGAGACCCCAGTCCGGAGCGCGGCCTGTGGAAGAGACAGGTGAGCAAGCGGCAGGAGGGGCGGCCTACGAGCGGGAGGAGGGCCGCTCTGTGACCGACGCCCGGCAGGCCGAGACGGAGTCTCCCCATCCCGTTCCTCGGCTGCCGCGCGAGGGGACCGCGGGGCCTCTTCCGACGTGAGGCATCGGCTTCCCGGCCGCGCTTCTCTTGGGACACAGGCCTCCCTCGGTGAGGTGCGGGTTATGTCACAAAAGGACACCCGCCCCCCCCCCCCACCGCCGCGACGCCTCTCCTTAAGTTGCGCTTTGTCACACAGCCCCCACGTTTGGTGTTTCGGGGGGAGAACTAGTCAGTAACCGTCCGCAGGGGAACTGGACGGAGAAAAACGAGAGGGTTTCATAGCGATGTAGTTGTTGCGGCGACCATAATGTCGGCCCAGAACCCAGAGAGTGACAAGGAGGTTTCTAAGCAGCGTTCTGCAAACATGCGTGTCTGGTACGTTTTCCTTTTTTCTGCCAGTTGCAGGAAAATGGGAAATTTTTCCGGTACCAGAACAGTCTAAATAGATGTTACTGTTCGCCATATCATGATTCGGTTTGGGCTGTTACAAATTAATAAATTGTCTCTCGATATAATTTTGCAGGATGCCTGGACTAAGTTGTAGGTTTTACCAGCATAAATTTCCAGAAGTTGAAGATGTGGTCATGGTCAACGTCCGCTCCATTGCAGAAATGGGAGCATATGTTAGCCTACTGGAATATAACAATATCGAGGGCATGATTCTGCTCAGTGAGTTGTCCAGAAGACGTATCCGTTCTATAAACAAACTCATTCGAATTGGAAGAAATGAATGTGTTGTTGTCATAAGGGTGGATAAAGAGAAAGGTAAGTTAAAATTCTAGAGTGTTATTTCAAATTCTGAGTATGCAGTCTAATGCATTCTGTCATAGCCTACCTGTAGCTGGCTTCTATATAGAAAAGTAAAGTGGGTTTGTAAAACTTTTCTTCCTGAAACAAGAAGTGTTTTCTGCTGCCTTTAAGTAGATAAAAGTGGCATTTTTATGAGTTTAGAAGTTGTGTTGAATCCTCACTGTTTTGAGATATTTCATTTTGTATTAATTAGGTTATATTGACTTGTCAAAAAGAAGAGTCTCTCCAGAAGAGGCAATAAAATGTGAAGACAAATTCACCAAATCAAAAACAGTAAGTTACCATATTATTGGTTATTCTAGTACTTTGCAGAATGGAGTGGGTGTAAATTCTACTGGTAACTGTGTACATGATATTCTTATGTTTGAAAAAATGTACCTTGAGTTATTTTGCTTCATGATGCAGGTGGGGAACCTGTAGTCCTCCAGATGTTGGAGTGCAGCTCTCATCATCCCTAGTCATTGACCATGCAGATGAGGGGTTAGGAATCTGTCATCTGGAGCAAGGGTAGCCAGTGTATATGCTCCAGATGCTTCTGAACTCACATCAGCCACAGCTAGTATTGCCAGTGGTGATGGGAGTTGTAGTCAGCTATACTGTGTGGGCACCATGTTGCCAACCCTGATCCGCAGGGCCACAGGTTCCCCACTCCTGCAATGACAGTTTATGCAGTAGTGTTAATAATTGTTTAGAGTGTTTAGGACTGGCAAGAACTTTTCTAAGCCTGATTTAAATAAACAAGAGCATTGAGAAGAAATGTGATATATATTGTTCTGTATTACTGAAAATGCCTCTGAATTTACCTGCATGAAAGTGATTTTGTGTGAACTTTTGTCTGTTTCATCTTAGTTATTTATAAAAATTATATACCATTGTATCATAAAAAATACCACAGCAGTTTACAATATAAAAAAATAAAACCTGACAGTGACATCAGAAAATGTCAAAAACAAGTTAAAAGCAAAAAGAAATTGAAAACCAACATCCATGGACCATTGTGGGGGGTATACTCTTAATTGTCTTCATAGGCCTGGAGGAATAGTTAAGTTTTCAGCAGGCATTTAGAAGTTGACCAGAAGGTGTCTGTTGAATCTCCATTGGTAAGACATTCCACAGGACTGATGCTAAAGGCTCGGTTTCTCATTCTTGTCAGACACCAGGCGAAAGCATTTCTCTATTACCAGGCTGTTGGTTGATTAATCATTCCATGGGCTTTTAAATGTGTTTGTGGGAGGGGAGTTATTGACTTGCTTTGTTATTATGTTTTTTTGTGTTCTCATTTTATATTTTTTTATGTTGTGAACTGCCCTGTGAAATTCAGATGAAGAGCGGTATACAAAATTAATAAATAATAATAATAATCTAGAACAGGTAACTTGCCAATTTCCTGAATATGGGAGTCACCCACCCAAAGTGCCTCCATCTTCCCATGATTTAAACAGAGTCCATCACTGCATCCAGACACCAGTCCAAAACTTTCACAGCCTCTCCTGATTCAGATGTTAATGGAGAAATAGAACTGCATGTCATCAACATACAGTGGTACCTCGGGTTAAGTACTTAATTCGTTCCGGAGGTCCGTAGTTAACCTGAAACTGTTCTTAACCTGAAGCACCACTTTAGCTAATGGGGCCTCCTGCTGCTGCCGCGCCGCCAGCGTACAATTTCTGTTCTCAACCTGAAGCAAAGTTCTTAGCCTGAAGCACTAATTCTGGGTTAGCGGAGTATGTAACCTGAAGCGTATGTAATCTGAGATATCACTGTACTGGTGACACCTCAATCCAGAATTTGATATATAAAGAAATAGAAGGGAGAGCCATAAACTTGATGTGTTAATTTGCATGAACAACACTGATATTTGTTGGACACATTTGTTTTTATATTGCATACAAATGCAAGTTGTAGTTCAATGTGCAATATACAGCATGACTATAAAAGTAAGAGAGTACTGGCTCCATTTCAGAATTTCATGAAGAATATTAAAGAAGCTGGCAAAATTTCAGTGTAGTGTGATAATATGATGTAGCTTTATAATTGTTAGGTGGGTGTGGTAGCATGTTCTTCTGTGCAACCTTTTCCTACTGTTGATGGTTTCTGCACCAAGATGAGCATTTGTAAGTGGTTTTGCACTTGAGTCTCAGTTGGATCTCCCACATCTGCAGTTTGCATTGCCCAAAAAGTTTTAAATTGATCCTTGTTGGACAGTGCCAGTAGCAAGGATGGAGGATCCTAATCCAAATTGGGATGGAACAAAGGGCAAAAGAGCCTCTACCTCTCTTTCACTCTCACACACACCAGGGGGCCAAAGCAGATTGGACTTCCAGCACCTGCAATTTGCTGCTTTCCCCACTTCTTCCTTTAGGCATCACAAGGGGAGGGACAGGGCCAAAGAGGAGAGGACCAGATGGGAAGCCTCAGAGGATCCCTTCTAGGCTGGAGGTTTTGTCCCCCTGAGATACACTTGTTTTACTGTATTGTACTGCAGTAAAATTAAAATAACTACACAGATTTTTATTTAAACTTTTTTTTGGGGGGGGGGATGTTTAGTGTCCTCATTCACATATCACAGTAAGCCAAACTATGACTTACTGGGGCCACACAAACATTCCAGAAAGGAGCTTGCACCCTCCTTGCTGCTCCTTAGTATAGTGCAGCACTTATACCAGCATCTGACTTAGCTGAGATAACTATTAGATGGATTTGTAACTGGTTGACTGACCAAACCCAAAGAGTGATCAATAATGGTTCATCATTGTCAAAAAAAGGTGACAGGTGGGGTGCTGTAGGGTTCTTTCCTGGGCCCATTGTTCAGCATCTTTATAAATGACTTGAATGGGGATATTGAGGGGATGCTCATCAAATTTGCTGGTAACACCAAACTGGGAGGGGTAGCCAATGTCACAGAGGACCGAATCAGGATCCAAGATGACTGTAGTAGATTGGAGAACTGGCCCAAAACCAACAAAACACATTTCAATAGGGACAAATGTAAGCTTCTTCACTTAGGCAGGAAGAACCAGCTGCACTAATATAAGATGGAAGACACCTGGCTTGCCAGTAGTCCAGGTGAAAAGGATTTGGGGGTCTTAGTAGACCACAAGCTTAGCATGAGTCAGCAGTGTGATGCAGCTAAAAAAACCTAACACTGTTCTAGGCTGTATCAACAGAGGTAAAATGTCCAGATCAAGGGAAGTAATAGTACTTTGTCCAAGCTGGAACATGTGCAGAGGAGGGCAACCAAGATGATCAAGGATCCTGAAACCAAGCCTTATGAGGAATGGTTGAGGACATTGGGTATGTTTAGACTGGAAAAGAGGAGATAATACAGCCATCTTCAGATATCTAAAGGGCTGTCACATGAAAGATGGAGCAAGCTTGTTTACTCCTGCTCCAGAGGGTAGGACACAAACCAACGGAATCAAGTTACAAGAAAGGATATTCCGACTAAACATCAGGAAGATCTTTTTGACAGTAAGACCTGCTTGACAATGGAACACGTTCCCTATGGGACTCTATTTCTGTGGAGGTTTTTAAGCAGTGGTTTGATATTCACCTGTCATGTATGCTTTAATTGAGATTCCTACATTCTAGATGACCCTCTGGGTATCTTCCAACTCTACAATACTATGAATCCTCCTTGGCCATGGTTAGCTGCTATGTAGAGCTAAAAGAACTGGGGAGGAGCAAAGTGGCTTGTGTTCTCCTTACCAGGGGCCAGCATCTTTGTGTTAATCCATGGTTTGACTTAGTGTTAGGTGTGAAGGTAGCCAGTGTTTCTTTCAAAAAGGGTATTTTAATGTGCAAAATGCACAAGCAATTGTCACCCCTTCGTATTTTTTCATATGAATTATTCTCCACATTGGAAGTAATTGTATGCATTTTTGAACGTTTTCCTTGTTGTATGTAGGTTTACAGCATCCTTCGCCACGTTGCTGAGGTTTTGGAATACACAAAGGATGAACAGCTGGAGAGCCTGTTCCAGAGAACTGCTTGGGTATTTGATGACAAGTATAAAAGGCCTGGATATGGTGCATATGATGCTTTCAAGCATGCAGTGTCGTAAGTTCACTACTTTTCCAGCTTGTACCCCAATCACAAATGTTTCAGTGGGTTTAGTTTGTTATAAAATGTCATATGCAACAGACCTTTGCCTGACTGATCACCAAATGTCAGTTCAGATACAGCTACTTTTGGTAATGTTTAGATTTTAATGAGGTTTAAGGGAAAATAAGAGGGACGCGGGTGGCGCTGTGGGTTAAACCACAGAGCCTAGGGCTTGCCGATCAGAAGGTCGGTGGTTCGAATCCCCGCGATGGGGTGAGCTCTGGTTGCTCGGCCCCTACTCCTGCCAACCTAGCAGTTCGAAAGCACGTCAAAGTGCAAGTAGATAAATAGGTACCGCTCCGACGGGAAGGTAAACGGCGTTTCCGTGTGCTGCTCTGGTTCGCCAGAAGCGGCTTAGTCATGCTGGTCACATGACCCGGAAGCTGTACGCTGGCTCCCTCAGCCAATAAAGCGAGATGAGCCACGCAACCCCAGAGTCGGTCACGACTGGACCTAATGTTCAGGGGTCCCTTTACCTTTAAGGGAAAATAAATATTAAAGACTACAGAATAGCCTGCAGGACTACCTTTCTGCATTCGTTTCTTGTTCATGCTTATTGCTATTGATGGAATGTTTCTTCATATTCAAACATGTTCCTGAGAAGGCTTTGCAAGAATCCTTCATTTCACTGGTCTATTTGAAATGGATTTGTTTTGTATCAAATTAATGTGGTCACATGAGCCCCTACCTGCAAACTGAATTAAGGCAGTTGAGATACCATAGAGCACTACAAACTTAACAGCCATAGCAGAATGTGCAGATGAAGTTAAGACTAATGATGCACAAGGTCTGCTTCTATGAGATTAGTATGTTTAAATAGCAAGTAGTTTACTCAGGAATAGGTTTGTGTTAGATTTTTACTGCTTAGATAAATGATAGCAAGCTGTTATATGTATGGAATTATATTTGGAAACATGTATGAAATTCAAAGTGTCTGTTATGGTACAGGGAGGTTCATTTGTAAAAATTCTGTTTTTATGGTATCTAACTCCCCGTTAGCCTTAATAAAATGTATACAGGGCATAGTAACGCTTGTTGAAGATGAAGTTGACATAGCTGCAGTGCTTTTTTTGGGGGCGGGGGACACAAGGGTACGCATACCCCTAGACATTTTGTGAATCTAAGTTTGGCACCATTGAGGGGCAGTATTTCAATATGAGTAGGAAAAGAAGAGTACCCTTAAACTTTATTTTAGAAAAAAAGCACTGCATAGCTCAGATGTATTTAATATGTTCTGGTAATGGTCTGAAATAAAGAACACACTACTTTTCTATAATAAATTAAATATAAAATATAACTAGTTACAGTATACTACATCAGAGTCAGAGAACAAAGATTACAAGATAGTTGTTTCACTGAAAAATGGACTAATGTACCAGACTAATAAGTGCATGTACACAGTGATACCCTTATTAAGAATATTATAAAATACAATTTTTAAAGGATGTAACAGTTTAAATTTATGTCAATAAAACAATTGTTATAAAATAGTAATTTGGGGGTTTTTATAAAAAAATTTCTCTTGAGAGAATGTAGACATACTTTTTGTTTACAATATTTAAAAGTTACATTTTGCAGTACTGCTTGGACAGTATTGTATTGTAAATTGTGCTTACAAATAAATGATGGCTTGAATGATTTAGGTCAGTACCTATTTCTTAACCATAGGCAGGAGAAAGACTGGAGAACATGTTCACGCAAATCCCTCCTGCTTTCCATTATCAGTGTTGAGAAATGCCTCAGTGTTGGTCCTTTCTCTCCTGTTAAAATGCATTTTAAGGAATGCTGGCAGGCTTACATTTATGGGTCTTTTACTAGGGATCCTGCAATCCTTGATGGACTGGATCTGACAGAAGATGAGAAGCGTGTGCTAATTGATAATATCAATAGGCGCCTGACACCACAAGCAGTCAAAATTCGAGCAGGTAAGTCCCCAGAACAGAACTGATTAAAGAAACGAGGCTTGTTAATTTAGACTGAGCTTCTTATGGAAGAATATCCTACATGGATGAATAAAGATATGCTTGGTGAGTCTACTTTGACAACAAGTTTTCTGCACATATGTTGTACAAAATGTTGTGAATGAGATCACACAAATAAGCTGTTTGACTGGATTCCTGTAAAGCTACCTGAAGCTTGTCATTCCTTGCCTTTAGAGTTTATAGTTGTGAGTTACTTGAGCAATCTAACTAGTCATTTAACTTTTCATGTTTTTAACTTAAGACTTCCCTAAAGCTTCTTGAAGGAATATGACAGTCTCAGAGCTAATTATGCTATTATGCAAGATCAGGCTTGACCGCAGCAATACTAGTTGCATGTTATGAATCACTGGGGAGTGGTTGCAGGATTGTTGAGACTAATCCTGACATGTCTGCTAGCTCATAAACTAGTGCTACACGGAAATTCTGTCTGAAGAATAAAACAAGTTAAAATGGGAAGCACAAGGGCTTTTTTGCATCTCTTTTATGACCACGTTGAACAGTGCAGGAACTAGGACAGAGCCCTGTGGCACCCAGTTTGACATGAAGTCATTCTCATTAGGCTTGGATGTTCAGCCAGCTGTGGAACCATCTAACTGAAGTATTGTCATGCCCATAGTTTGCCATCTTGTTAACAAGATTACTTTGCAAGAGTCTGTATGGACTGTGTGCACAGTGTTCTATTGATCTATCAGACAAGCCATGTCTTAGCTACGAAGTTTCAGTGCACTTGTTCTGATTAGAGATAAATTTATGAGAGGGGTATTAAAATACAGAGGGCTGAGTAATAATAGAATAAATGACAGGTTTTAATCTCTTTCTTGGGTAATATTTTATCTGTGTTTTAACGTAATCTGTCATTATCACCCATTTAGATATTGAAGTTGCCTGTTATGGCTATGAGGGTATTGATGCAGTGAAAGAAGCTCTCAGAGCTGGCCTGTGCTGTTCCACAGAAAGCATGCCTATCAAAGTAAGTGACAGCCAAGATGTGTGTTCTGGAAAACTATGAATATGAGAAATTTGCAGCGTCCTGCATCAGCTGTGACATTGGATGATACCTGCTTGTGGTTTTAACACACGCATTCATGATAGACCCCATGTAAATTGTGTGTGTGATGGAGAAGGGTGGTGAGGTGAGAGAAATCCTCTCGGAGTACTCCACTTGAGAGGAAATCTAGTTATGACTTTGGGAATGTCCCCATTTTACTGGGGGTATTATGTTACAGACAACTCCCGATTTGTGCAGGGGTTGTATTCCGGATCGTCACTTACGACAGCAGGGCACATGTAAGCTCGCCCTGTTACGCCCTCTTCCGTGTCTGAGAACAGCGCGCATGTAGCTTGAACACATGCAAAATAGCTGTTGCATGTTTTTATTTCACATTGTTGCATTTTTACTATGAACCGTTTTCCGTTACTGGAGCGAAAATCGTTGCAAGAGAAAACAAGACACAGTTATGTCCTCTTTTGCTCATTACTCATTACTGTAATATAAAAGTAGCATTTTCCACACATGCTGGAAATCCCATTTTTCTCTGTGGTGGTACAATATTTTTTCCAGACTTGTAGGCTTGTTTTTTGCACACCTTTTGTAGATTAATCTGATAGCTCCTCCTCGATATGTGATGACCACAACAACACTGGAGAGGACTGAAGGCCTTTCTGTCCTTAGCCAAGCCATGGCTGTTATCAAAGAAAAGATTGAAGAGAAAAGGGGAGTCTTCAATGTGCAGATGGAAGTAAGTATACTGCAGTCTCTTCTCCTAACCAGTGCTGGTTGCTAACCTGAAGACCAGCTTCCTGCTCCTTCAAATTTTAGGGATTGTGGACCCCAACTTTGGAGAAAGAAAGATACTCCCATCCAATCCACTATCTTGTGTTTATTTCACTTGTCACTTTTCACAAAAAAATCCTCCAAATGGCTTATAGACTTTAACTAAAATACAACATTTGAACTAGAATAATGATTCAAAACAAAATGCACATTTTAAAACCAGAATAGCAATACATTAAAAGCGACCAAACACTAATTGTAACTTAACAACAAATACTCCACAGTAGTTCAGGAATTGGTGACTTCAAGATTAGATTACTGCAGTGCACTCTGTGTGGCTTCCCATGCCCTTGATCCAGTTTGTGCAGAATGCTGCAGCATAGTTTTGAACAGGAGTGAGACCCTTTCAGCATATAGAACCCCAGAGATCTGCGCCGGTTGCCATATCAGGCCAAGGTCAAGGTGTGTTGTGGTAGCTTGAGCTTCCAAAAAATTTACTTGTCCATTATTTTTAGTACTTGGACCATACTGTTAATATCCTTATACCGTATCTGAATACCATCTTTTTGTGTACCCTGTACTTTGGTGCTGAGGGGAGGTGTCTTTCTTTAGGGATTCTTATCCCTTGGTTAGCCATACATTAGTCAGAACACTACAGCATCCTTCTCTCCCATCTTTCCACTTTCCTTCCCTTGCCCTGAAAAGTGGCTTACATGGGTCTGTAAGGACTGGGGAATAGTTTGCAAAGAAAGGTTATGTGAAGGTAAAGTCACCGGCTCTGCAGCTGACAGGTTTTCAGGTTGCTCATTTTGTCCAGCAGGGGGTAGGGTGCGCTTTCTTCACCGCAGTTGCTTTGTTCCTAACTTTAGCATAGCAGCAGAAGCTGACATCTTAATAGAAAATATGCTAAAGGATTATTAAACACTAGCCGTATTTTCAGCACACAATTGATACTGATCCTTCCATTTATTAGAAATGTCACTTCTTCTTATCTCAAGTAGAAAGATACAGTGGTACCTCGGGTTAAGAACTTAATTTGTTCTGGAGGTCCGTTCTTAACCTGAAACTGTTCTTAACCTGAAGCACCACTTTAGCTAATGGGGCCTCCCGCTGCTGCCACGCCGCCACCACGCAATTTCTGTTCTCATCCTGTAGCAAAGTTCTTAACCCGAGGTACTATTTCTGGGTTAGCGGAGTCTGTAACCAGAAGCGTCTTTAACCTGAAGCATCTGCAAGCTGAGGTACCACTGTACTGGAAACTGTATATGTAGAATGCCTACGAGTAAATTCTGCTTGTCTTCTGCAAACATTGAAACCACACAACTGGCTGCTATTGGGAATTCAGCCCAAACGCTGATTCCAGGGGAAACTATACTCTCAGAGCACAATGCTCCATTGCAGGTATGATTTGGATTTAAAGTAGAGCACTTTTATGTCTTGTGAGAGAACTCCACTTAAGTTGTTGGGTAGTATCTCATATACTATCTCCAGGTTTAACCTGCTCAGCCAGTATAAAACATGAGTATTATTATTTATTATTATAAACTGTCTCAAAGCAATTTGACAGAATAAAATACAACACAAAAAAGCTATTTAGTAGCGGCAACAGTTGGAAAAGGTACTGCAGGGAACTGGGTGGTGATCTTAAGACTTCAGTCGCAAACCAGGCAGCATGCTGCAAACTGAGCTGTAGTGAAACCTCCTTGAGGACTCAGTCCTGCACATAAGTGTTTGAGATGGAGCTTCAACAGCATCATTTGCAGGACATTATTACAAACTACTGCTGTTCATTGGTCTTGCAGCCTTTTGGCAATGTATCTAGCAGATTGATACATCATTGTTTTTAACATTTGGGCAAGTAAGCTGCATTCACTCTAGTTGTGTGAAGCCTTTTTGATGCAAGTACATCTGTTTAACTGGTTTCTGGGTCACACTGAAAGATAACTTAAATGTTGATCATATTTGTGACGTTTCAGCCCAAGGTGGTTACTGACACTGATGAGACTGAGCTTGCAAGACAGCTGGAAAGATTGGAGCGTGAGAATGCTGAAGTGGATGGAGATGATGATGCCGAGGAGATGGAAGCAAAAACTGAAGACTAAATTGCATGGGATTAAAGAAAAGGGTTGCAGTTATACAAACAAACACCAGCCAGTGACAACACCTTTGAGTGATAAGGTGTCTTGATATTGAAAACTCCACAAGAAAAGACTTTAATATTTTCGAATTTTGATGAGACCAAATTTTGAAGAGACAAGAAACCATCTGCTATCTGCTTCAAAAGAGCTGCTTAACTTCCTCAAAGGGAAGATGCTTCTCTCTGAAGATGTAATTCCCTTCCCCACAATAAACCAGGCATTGTCTAAAGGTTGTATTTACTATCTTCATATCTAAAAAATCAAGATGGGCAACCATTCAGTATGTCTGGTAGTGAGGTTTCTGGAAATGAAACCAGTATTCCTCCGCAGACTGTACTCATGCAAATATTCAATAAATTTCTTGGATATTTATCTAGGTTTTTCTTCTTCCTCTTTTCACATTCTTAAGAGAGTTTTAATGCACATGGGGCAAAGGTCTTGCTGCTAAAGGCGATGAAAATCAAGTCGATTTAACTGCCAGTCCAGTCAGCTTCTGAATGTGGAATTGGGGAAGGGAGATGCAGAGGGCACAATTTTGTCCTTTGCCTGATGCAACAAAATGTCTTGGGCTAGCTCACAACCGCCCCAAGAAACATCAGTGATGTGATTCCTGCATTGCAGGTGGTTGAACTACGTGACCCAACTCTACACGTCTAAGCTTCTGTGTTCATTGTCGTGCATCAGAAAATCCAGATACTCTGTTTACGGCTGTTGGGTTTAAGTGTTGCTACAGAAAGAAGGTATCTTAACTTACAAAATTTGAATGAGGTGGTAGGAAACCTGCCATTATTTTAAGTTAATCATTTGATGTTTAAGTGAAGGTATAAGGCCAATTTCTCATGTAGGGGTTCCCTTATTTCATGAGAGGGGAAATGTAGGTAGTGAACATGCAAATTCAGCAGTATTATAGATTCAATATTATAGGAACAATTTAGGAAGCATTGAGAAGTGCACACATGCTGCAGTGCACCTAAAAATTCTACAGAGATTACAACCACATGTTTCATTTTCACAGCAGCTTTTGGTGGAACAGAGAAATCCTGAGAATCTTCACGTGTAATTGTGTATTTCCCAGTAATCCCAACTGGGAGGAATGTCACTGGGGAAAATAGCCTTTTCTGCTCCTAGGGTAGAAAACGAAAATGGTTGTATTCCAGTGTTGATGGAGACCTGTAGCTGATAAATTTAATGCTTAGGCCTATGGCACACAATACAAATATGGCTGCAAACTTTTCCCCACCAAAGGAAATCTTGAGGACCTCAGAAAAGTTCTGACAGAAATCTCAGACAGGTGTCTTCTCACTTCTCCCTCTCTTGATGTGGGTGGTCTACTCTACAGGACAAAGAGCAAACACCTGGTTCTGATTAGATCCTGCAGCTATGTCTGTTTTCATGAGCCTGACATCACTGTCTGTGTTGAGTCTTACACGCATACAGGCTTCTACCTGTCTTCTATAACATGAGGTTATGTTTACTACTAAATCTGGAGCTGCTTGTGATGACAAGTTAAGCAATGCTGAAAATCAGATCTCTGCTTTGAACTCTTACCTACACTCAAATATTCAGCCTCCACCTTGTTTGTGTGTGGAATGCTATAATATACATGGTAATGTGTGTGTTTTATATTGGTTACTTGAAACTCCAGGTGGCATACAGTAAGTCAATATAAAAAGATTAAAAAGCACAATAGTATAGTAAAGTTCAATACTAAAATCTGAAAGCAGCACAAAACAATATGAAAGCTAGAGCTACCTCATTAAAAACCATCACACAGCAGAGACTAGAAATAATTAGTATATATCAATCTTTAATTGTATTAATGATTCTAAATGTTATTTTCCCGCTCTCTTATCAATTGTCCCTTGGCTGTAATAATAGCCTCCTATAGCTAGGAAGGTCTGAGAGCTCTTAGGCATAACCTTAAGAGGGTTAAGACTCCTTGCACCACCACAACACCCCTTCTGAGTCCCTGGCATTCAAAACAAACCTATCTAGTCACTTCCTTTAATTGTGAAGATTTGTTCCTTACAGAAAACTTTCAGGACTTCAAACCTTCCCCCCCCCCCATGATTGTTTTGCTGTATTGAGAGCAGGAATACAAGCTTATTTTACTTATTTGTTTTATTTCATAAACTATATACTGCTTGATTTTAGAAAAGAAACCCAAAGTAGTGGGGTTTTTTATTTTTAAAAATCTGTTTTTTGGTGACCTTTAAGTTTAACATGTGGTAAAAGATTTTGAACCCCATTTCTCTTCTAGGAAAAGTAATATTGGCTTTCCACGTTTGTTGAATGTACATTTTGCTGAATTGCTTTTTCGGAAGTACGCTAGAAAGGATCTGTGAGGGATCGTTCAGGAAACACATTCATCTCTGAGTTACCCCTTTTCCTGATACACACGCCCTTATGACTTCCCACTATCCAGTACAGTATTTGCATTTTTTAAGTCCTTGCCGCTCAGTGATAACTTCTAGAGCCTTATCATCCATTAGAGTTTGCTTTATTTATTTTATTTGATAAACTTCTTAGTCACCTTTCAGGCTACAAATATCTTCCCAAAGTGATACACAATGCACAATAAAAACATTTTAAAATTAACAAGAAAATCAAAATATAAATAGAGCAGTAAAACCATTTCATTTCAAGAAAGATTAAACTATACAAACCCTAATCCACAACCACTTACTTGACTGCACATCACAGCCATAGTTAAACCGGTTTCATGTGAATTAAGAGCTGAAGTAGTGGGCATTTTGTTCCAACCACTACCAGGAAACAAGCCATAGACTAACTTGTTACATCAAACCCTGTGGTTTGTTTATTTCCAAACAAATTATGAGTGGTAACCAAGGTTTGTCATTGGCTTATTTAGAAAGAAACATACCAGAAGGCTGTTTTCAGACAGCATGACACGCTAGACCATCACTTGTTTCCTGGCTATGTAACAAACAGCAGCGTAGAAGCAAAGCAGCCACAATTTCAGTATGTGCCAGCACACTGCTCATTTGCATTGAAAACCATAGGATGATATCCACAAAGTAATTCTTTTAGCGCAATGGAACTTCTTCTCCCTCTCCTCTCTCCCTGTGCATAATAACAAAATTGCCAAAATAGCAAAATCAGCAACCTATCATCTTAGTTATAAAAGAGCTTGAAATAAAAGAGCGCTCTACGTGGGGCTACCTTTGAAGGTGACCCGGAAACTACAACTAATCCAGAATGCAGCAGCCAGACTGGTGACTGGGAGCGGCCGCCGAGACCATATAACACCGGTCTTGAAAGACCTACATTGGCTCCCAGTACGTTTCCGAGCACAATTCAAAGTGTTGGTGCTGACCTTTAAAGCCCTAAACGGCCTCGGTCCAGTATACCTGAAGGAGTGTCTCCACCTCCATCGTTCTACCCGGACACTGAGGTCCAGCACCGAGGGCCTTCTGGCGGTTCCCTCACTGCGAGAAGCCAAGTTACAGGGAACCAGGCAGAGGGCCTTCTCGGTAGTGGCGCCCTCCCTGTGGAACGCCCTCCCACCAGATGTCAAAGAGAACAACAACTACCAGACTTTTAGAAGACATCTGAAGGCAGCCCTGTTTAGGGAAGCTTTTAATGTTTGATGTAACATAGTATTTTAATATTCTTTTGGAAGCCGCCCAGAGTGGCTGGGGAAACCCAGCCAGATGGGCGGGGTATAAATAATAAATTATTATTATTATTATTATTATTATTATTATTATTATAATAAAAATAAATAAAACTACCCCTACTACCAGCATACAAGCAGGACTGCTGTAGCTGAACCCAGGGCTCAGGCAGGTTCACATGGTGGGTAGGTGGGCCTGGAAGGGAACAGGCAGCCAGTGCAGCTGGCTGGAATAATATACAGATCGTTCCAGCCCTAAGGTCAGTGTTTGAAAGGTGTCTCTAGGAATACAGAAGTTGGCCACCCTTGGCCAAGAGAATAAGCAAGTTGTTGGGTTGACTTCTTATACCAGATCATTCTATCAGTGCTCTATAAAGGGAAAAACAAATGCCTTCTTATTTGTCTCCTACCCACTCCACAATCTTCTGTGTGCCCATAGCCTGGATACTATGTGGGACGATGATGTGGTGACTAATGTTTCCTATCCTGTGACTCACGCTGTTAGAGTTCAGATTGTTATCTCAAGCGGGACAACGGCAAGTATTTCAGAAGTATTACAAGCATGGCATGAATTTTGCCCTTACTGAATTCTTATCTCTATGATCCTACTTTAAGTCATATGTCTTAACCAGCAAAGCCTGCTTTCTGCCAGACAGTGATCGAGGAGACTGGTAAACCTCACAATAGCACGGAAGAATGTTGCTAGTCTTGAGACTAAAGGTTTCTAAAGCAGAAAGGCTAACTTAAAGCAACATCTGGAGGCCCACACGTTAGCCACTTTTCTAAAGACTTTCTCCCTTCTCTATGGATCCATAAGGCTCCAATGCACATATTGAGTGACTGATTGTTTATATGTGCTGTTTTCCCATAACAAGCTGGGCCCAAAGCAGCTTACAGCAAACAAACATTAAAATAGAGAACAATTAATATACAAATATACAAAATACAGAATACGTCAGTAAATTCAAAACAACAAAAAATACAGAGCTCTATACAATTTAGGACTTCCTTGTTCATGTCAATGTCAGAAGCAGTGCCGTAAACCTGGAAATGTCCCTGGGTTTGAGGTTATGAGAAAAGTCCCTGTGCAAACAGAAGCCCTCTGTGCGTTTTGGGAGCTCATGTATGTACATTGGATCTACTGGATTGGAACTGTGGAGCATGAGCCATCAGCTCCAATATGTCCTTGGACTTCCCTGCACACTGCCCAGGCTTGCACCCCAGGGCGCTGCTAATGCAGACTTTGCCTCCGGAGAAACACTCCATTGTCTCTTGAGACGGACAGATGCCAACAATAACATTTGTGTACTTTCTCCTCAGGTGATTTCTGTATGCTAGAACTTCCCTTCATAGAAACCCATGCACATTATAGGCTTTAGATTCTACTCTTATCTACAAATCCAAACAATGACCAATGTATGTATAAGAGATTATGCAAGCACAATAATGTGTTTTTGCATTTTCAGCCATTTTTATCACGGGCGCTGACCCTATGTCAAACTATAAACCTGCTTTTTGTTTTAGTGTTGTTGTTTTAAAAACAAGTTTATGACTTAGTAGGAGACTGGAATGTGTTTGTGTGTACTTGCTGGGACTAATGTAGCTTAAGAACCCTAACATTCATGTTGATTTGGTGCACACATGTGCTGGGTAAGGGTCACAGCCATTGCATAGTAAATTCATTGGTATTGAAAATATTTTCATAGAATAGAGAAATATTTGTATTTTGATTCCCCAGGTTTTTCATTTTTCCTTTCTTGAGTTCAGTTCACTTACATTGCTCCTTTTCCCTGCAGCTGCTATTATTATTTATATTATTATTTATATTATTTATATTATTATTATTAATATCCGGCTGGGTTTTCCCAGCCACTCTAGGGGGCTCCTGACAGAATATTAAAAGCACAATAAAACATCAAACACTAAAAACTTCCTTAAATAGGGCTGCCTTCAGATGTATTGTAAAAGTCAGATAGTTGTTTATTTCCTTGACATCCGATGGGAGAGCATTCCACAGGTTGGGTGCCACTACTGAGAAGTCCTTCTGCCTCGTTCCCTGTAACCTTCTCATAGTGAGGGAACTGCCAGAAGTCCCTTGGAGCTGGACCTCAGTGAACAATGTGGCTGAACAATGTGGGTGGAGACATTCGTTCAGGTATACTGGACCGAGTCCAAGTCCTGTGGTAGCCACAGTGTTTGTCCCTGGTATGTTGTAGTACACGGAGATAACAATAAACAATATATTAAAAATGGAAATGCCCAGTGAACAAAACATGGGAACCTCCAGTCCTTGGCTTCTATATACAGAAGGTCTGTCTCCTTCCTGTGTTGTATAATCCGGATGGCTGACTAATATCTTCTGAGTCATTCAATGAGCTTGATCCATTCACAGTTCTAGGGGAAGTACTGCTATGGTACAATTATCTTGTTAAACTTTCCCTGTTTTGTATTCCCTTAAGGACTGGTGATCTCCCAGTGCCAGCTCACTATTTGCCTATTGTCTCCTGGGTAGGGAGGGGAGTAGACGTCACAGCAGAGGAGGAGGTGGCTAAGAAAACAGTCACTGTTTTAAAACTCCTCATGCAGAGGGATCGGCTTGCAGTTGCCTGCAGACGTCTTGGAAGGCACATTCACCTCCTACTGGATCAGCATGGAGGAAGGGAGTGGAATTCTGAAGGAAGGCTTTCTTGTTAAAAAGGTAAGCTGCAGTCACAGGCGATGTGTACATTACCAGCTTAAAACACAACTAGTTTGTTCTTTTTCTCAGCTTCTCTTGCTGGTTTGGGGGGGAAAACATCAATAAGCAATGTTTCATAAGGAACGACAAGATAGATATGGATGCTAATGGCATGTGTACACCGCTTCCCAAATCGGTGTGAGAGTCCCGGAGGCAGAGTGAATGAATAGGAGAGCACACACACAGCCACGGTTGTAATGTGCAGCCACAGTTTCATCTCTTTGCCCTCGTTTGGGAAAGAGAGTGAGCTATAAATGTCAGAAGTAAATAACATCTTGCCAGATTATTACTTTTCCAACATGAATGTCTCCCATAGCTAGGCAAAGGATGTATAAAGTTTAGATACTGCTCTAGAGTGCTGTGCTAACATTCTGCTAACATTCCTCTCTTGCTCTGACCTGCAGCATCTTATTCACTGTCAGGTCCTGTCTTGCATGCATGCAGATCTCCTCAAGATCCACCGCTGCTGTCATCTTTTATTCTTGTCTTGCTTTTCAAGCAGCTCTCCCTATATCCTGCCCTTCTGACCTAGGGTGCAACAGGTCAGAGCAACAATCTAGTTCTTCTTGCTCTACCTGTCTGCTCATCTTGATCGTTTGCCTTTTATTGTGCACACTCAATTTATGGTAGGAGGGCTCCAGGTTCAAAATGTAGCCCAAGTTATTCAAATTATCCTTTTGCAATATCTGAAATATACCACCTCTCTTAATCTGTCACTGTCTTTATCAGATCTTCAGAAGGGCCCTAATTTCTAACAATTTATCCAGTCCAATGTGCTTTCCCTATGCTCATGTCTAAGGGCCAAATTGCACATGATGCAGGAGATTAATGAATGAATTTCTTTTCTCTACTTCAGAGAAGCGACAGAGTTCCTAATTTGATTGGGCATTTATTCTTTCTCCTCCCCATCATGCTTTTTCCCTGATCTAAGTTGCCCCCAGAGGTTTCCATTAGCCCCACTAAGGGAAAACAGGAAAAATGGAACAGAGACTAGGTAGTACTGCAGTTGGCTGACAGAGCCATCTGCTTGGGGGTAGAGTGAAGAAGATAAGCAAAGAACTTCTGGATCAGGCCAAAGGCCCAGCTAGTCCAACATCTTGCTTTCACAGTGGCCAGACAGATGTCTATGGGAAACCTGCAAGTGGGACATCTCTGTCCATTGTGCTTCCCAACACCTGATATTCAGAGGCAAACTGCCTCCAACAGTGAAATGTTCTGTCATATTGTTGAGATAGCAATAAGCTGGGTAAACTAAAAACAGATGAGAACTGCTGTATGAAACTTGAGAGCATTGTCTGAAATCTGGGTTTTTAAAGTTAGAACCCCACCCCGTGCTATGTATGGTTTGAATCCTCTCTGTTGTAAAAGTCAAAGCTGAGGAACACCAAAACATGTCACTGCCTGAGGCAGAGTACCAAATGATGCCTCCCCCATGCTAGGGCCCACCACTTCAAAAACTATTGCATTCCCCCCCCCCAAAAAAAAACGATTGCAAAAAATAAATAAAAATCTACTGCCCTACCTTGCTGCATGGTAGAGTAGGACCTTTTGAGAACCACTCATGTCTAGTGACTGTAAAACTGAATTTGGATCTGAATGAGACAAATCTATTTCATTTCTGCCATGGATTAGTTGGGGCGAATCAGCATCTTTCCCATTGTATAATAGTAGTTAGTGCTTTTCCCCGGGGGTACTAGGGTACTCAGTACTGACACCAGGTTATTGCGCTCATACCTGTAATGACTGCCTGGGAGACTGCTATCGTTGCAAAAAGCTCACTTGTGGAATCACTAAAATACATTTGGGGAAACCTTGGATTTGTGGAAAGAAGGTAAGAACTCGGTTTAAACTCCTACCAGATGAGAGCACATTAGAGGCTATATAAATTATCAATTGAGTGCAATGAGTAAGACGTTCATGAGTATGCAACACCCAAGCAGGTAATAAATGTTGTTTATAAGCTGCACCTAAGATCGACACTTTTTGTTTGCAGGGACATGTTGTCCACAACTGGAAAGCAAGATGGTTTGTTCTTCTCCAGGACAGATTGCTCTATTATAAAGTTGTGGGAGGAAAGAAAGAGTCTTCTCCAAAGGGCAGGGTTATTTTGGATGGCTGCACAATGACTTGTCCATGTTTGGAGTATAACAGGCCGGTATGTCCAATTCTCTTCCCATTTGGTATAAATTACTGTTGCTGTTTTGGCTCTAGAAAATGGAACATATTAGAAGGGGGCAGTGCTGGTACCATCTATGTGTGGGTCATATTAGCTAGGGCATTCTCCCTTTAGCTAGGGATGAAGAGCAGTGTTGAAACTGGCTACTTCTAAGCTCTGGAAAAATGTTGTGAGATCCTATCACAAATCTTACACATTTTCTCTAGTTTAGCTAGGGAAGGCAAGTGATAGATATACAACTTTATCATACTGTATTTTTTAAAATTGAACATATTCTAGTACTCACACTTCAAAGCAGTACACTTGAAACCCACACTTATCCCTAATTTCCAGGAGATAGATAGATTAGATAGATAGATAGATAGATAGATAGATAGATAGATAGATAGATGATAGATAGATAGATGATAGATAGATATAGATAGATGTGATAAATAAAGCAGGTAGATTTATCATGTAGTTTTACCTGTGAAAATGTTTGATCACATCTGTTTATGACCAGAAAGTTAAGCTGTTCAAGGTCTCTCAAATTTCAGAATTTCTGAGAGATGCACTGATAGCAAATAATATATTGTTGTTTCTTGTGGGTTTATTTGTAGTTGGTCATTAAACTGAAGACAAAAACAAACACAGAGTATTTCCTCGATTTCTGCTCTCGAGAAGAGCGTGATGCCTGGGCGTTGGATATAACTGGTGCTATTCATGCTGGCAACCCAGTGCAAGTCCAGCAACTTCACCGCATGAAAAATTCCTTCAAACTGCCCTCAAATATCAGCCTGAAGTAAGTGTTAAATAATGCCTCCATCTGCTTTCCTGCAATTTGTGGGGTGTGTGTAGCCCAGTTTGTATATAACACTAAGCCAGACTGTGGCTAAATGTGAACATGCTCATAGCAAATGTCATGGCTGCTTCACTTCTCCCCCAGTTCTGCTGCTGTGCTACCTGAAGCTAAGCCATGGTTTAGTTTAACATTATGTCTGAATCCAAGATTGTGGTTTGTCTCAATTCAGACAAACCATAAGTTGTAGCCAAGGTTTTCTTTGGGCTAACCACTCATGGTTGTTAAGAAGAAGAAGTTTGTGGGCTCCCCATGGCCATCTGCTTGGCTACTGCAGGAGAATAAATGCTGGACTAGGTTGACGTTTGGTCTGATTCTGCAGCGCTGCTCTTATGTTTTTATAGACCTGAGGCTCAGGGGACTCTCTGGACAGTGGTGCCATCAGGGCAGGACTTTGGGGCAGAAGCTCAGAGCCCCACTTCAAGGCTGGTTTACCACATTTTGAAGTGAAGTAATATGCCTTACCATCTAAAGAGGGACCACACTGGAATATAGTCCCAAGACTGAGCTTACTTGACAGCAACATAGAATGAGATGCATTCAAGCAAGGGCATAGTGCTGTTTGCCAGCACCCGGGGCGGGTGTAGAGTGTGCTCATCTGGCCCTTGCCACCGCCACCGGGCAGGCACTCACAGGCGGGGGAGGGACATGTGGAGGGTGAAGATCATCCCCAGCATTCCCCAGCCTGGTTCGCCTGCCACCCCCAATTGTGCATCCAGGGCAATTGCCCCCATGCCCCCCCCCCACTATGCCACTACTTGATTGAATCAAGGATAGAGGACTGAAGGGACAGAAATCAATGGTACTCTCCTGTGTGTAACTGGAATTGCCTTCCACTCATGCCTGAGCTACTTTCGATTGAAACTGTGCTCTTTATTGGCTGTATGAATTGAGACAGAGGGATTTGAGTCCCCTCACAAAACCGGATTCTCTGTTTTCTTAAACATTAACCTTTTTGCTGGTTTTTTTCCAGTCACATTGTGGACAAAATGCATGACAGCAGCAGTGGAATTAAGCTCACACCCAACACAGAACAAGGCAGCACATATAAAGAAAGTTTTACAGGTAGGCAAACCTCATGTTATTAGCCTCCTAGTACTTCAAAATAATCTGATGCAAAGGAATGTTGTTTTCTCCCAGGGCCCACCATGGTGCAGCTTCAGAACTTTGTTTTCATTATTAGGGCACAGCCCTGGGACATGAACAATAAGAGCACATCTTCAGTGATTTCTCTCCCACTAGTAGCTACAGCCAGACCTCACATGCTGGTGATTAGATGGAGGTACTTACGCATTAGTGGGAGTTGGTTCCAAACCTAGTATTTGGGTAGTGTTTGGAGTGTGGGGTGGGTAGCTAACATGGTGCCCTTCATATGGTGTTGAACTACAACTTCCATCAGCCCCAGCCAGCTAAACAAATGTCTAGAGGTGATTGCAGTTGGTCCAACTGCAGTTGGAGGGCACCACATTGGCTACTCCTGAATTGCTTTAGGACCAGGGGATTTGGGTTCAATTCCCTACTTGGCCGTGAAGTTCACTGGGTGACTTTGAGCCAATCATGGCGTCTCAGCCTAATCTACCTCCCTGGGCTGTGATGAGGATGAAATGAAAGAGGGAGACCCGTCTACACTGTACTATGCTCCTTAAAGGAAAGGCAAGATTAAAATGTAAGGGGAAAATACAGTCTAGAGCCCAAACACCTCTAATTTTAGGTATCATTTGTGAATTGTGTGTGCGCGCGCTTCACAGAATCATAGAATTGTAGAGTTGAAAGGGTTCCCTTTGCCTGCAAAATGTCTTGGGCTAGTCTAGAATGAGGTTATCCAGAAAGACAGTGCTACCTGCCAAGTTTATGAAAATGTGCATGCAAATGTCTGCTCTTCAGTCAGGTTAGATTACAATTTAAGACTCATTTCTCTATTAGAGGATGAGTACTAAAAACCTCTACCTTCCTTGGGAATTGACTGGCTGCTTGCTGTTTTTGCTCACCTGTTTTTGCCTTTATTCTTTTCAGGCTCTGTGCTGGTTGACTGGCTGATTTCCAATAGTTTTTCAGCCTCCCGTCTAGAGGCTGTCACCCTGGCCTCTGTGTTGGTGGATGAAAATTTCATTAAGCCTGTGGGAGCCCGCAGTGTTGAAGCCATGAGGAATGGTGATTTGACAGAGCAGTTTTTGGATGACTCTACAGCTCTGTACACATTTGTAAGTGATGAGATTTCTGGAAGTCTCCTTTCTGCAAATGAGGACACTAAAAAAACAACGGGGGCACAGTGTGCATACGCATTGGAGGGACTGATATGAAAGATTTGCAGCAAATGAAAATCAGGCCAAAAGATAACTTGGGCAAAATCTTTCTAATGCTTTCCAAGGTATATCTGACTAATACTGTAGTTGGACTTTGGGTTGGGTGTGGACGTGCAACAGGAACAGTTTGGCGTTTATCTGGATGCAATATGGGAACAGCTCATTGTAGCTGCCATAATGAAACTTAATTTATGCACTTCTGTGCCTGTTTATTAGTGAGGGGGCAGCAAAAGGCCCTCTGGGCCTCTCCAGCAGCATTATTTGCTGGGAGTGGTGGCAGCAGTGCTGAGACCTGCAATGGGTGGTTGTGAGCCACCTGCCTAGGGGTGACATCAGTAGTGGTGGGCACTTTAAGAGCATTGGGGTCCTGCCAACTGCCTGAGGATACTGGGTGCTGAGACCATCCCTGCTGTTTATTGTGTCTGGCAAAAAAACTGCTTTGAAGATGGAAATTTCTATGACTGAGAAATGAAAAGTTCCATGCTAAAGGAGGAAAGGAACGCTTCTGTATTTTGTACTCGTTTTGCTACCGCTACCCCAATTTCCCCAATATCTTTATTTTTTATTGCAGGCGGAAAACTATAAGAAGAGAACCACCTCCAAAGAAAATATTCATCTTAACATTATTGAACTGAGTGGCACCATTTTAAAACAAGGATTTTTAATAAAACAGGTAACCATGACTTCTGAATCATGTTGGCAAGTGGAGAATGGGAGACTGGGCAATGCTGTATTTAGTGTCTTCTTAAGCTCTTTTTAAAGAAGAAAGTTGGGTAATAAAATTAAATAATATGGGTGGTATCTGCTTGTACAATAAACTTCCACTTGTCCAATGGGACTTCTCTCTCCTCTTCTGCTCGTGCCCACCCTCGAAAACTGCTCCAGTGCATTGGGGGAGGATCTGGAGCAGATCTGAGGGGGGCACATGGAGAGGAGAGGAGAGGAAAGGGGAAGTCTGCTGGCGTACTGTTGAATACAACCCAAAGATCACAATCACATGAACAGTGTTGCAAAAGAGTGCACATAGGACCAAATGTATAGAAAAAAGTGTGGTGTTCTATGCCTAATACTTCAGTAGGAAATATATTTGCCTTTAGAAAACTAACTGGCATCCTTCTTGCAGATATGCTACCTTTCCTTTAGCAAATAATGTTTGGGGCGGAGAATAATTGAAACACAATCTTTCACCTGATGTGGTACAACACAAAAAGCACTGGGCCTTGTGATATGTCTAAATGTAAATGTATGGTTTAGCTTTCTGTGTGACATAAGAAATGCTGTTCAAATCATAATCGGAAAAAACAATTTTCTGACCAGGAAAGCCTTTCATTCCCGCCCCCCCCCCCCTGCCCCGACACAGAACTATCTATACTGATTTCAAATAGTTTTGTAAATCAGGTTGTTCCCCCACACACTTCAGTGCACTGAAAGTTAAAATGGAATTAAGAGACCATTGTGAAGTGCCTTGGTGAATAGAATCCCCCACAAGGATTTGTGTGCCAAGTGATCCTTTTGAATTGTCATTCTCAGCAGAATTCCAAAATAATTTGCACTAAAATCAGATCTTCTATGAAACAGCGGTCCCAATGTGTACATTATTATATTCCGATTCTGAAGCAAATTTGGTTCTCAAAAACAAGCATTTGAATCTAGCCTACAGTTGCTATTCAGAAACTTCTGTCTTTAATTGTTTGAGCTAGGAAAGGAAGTTGATGTAGTGGCTTAGCAAAATGCACAATGACTTCAATTCTGCCTCCGACAATGTTTCTATGTCTAACTTACTTGGCTATGACAATATTCCTCTGGGCTAAACCTGTTTCACAGGGTTGTTGTGAAGATAAAATGTGGTAAAACAGATAACGAGAAATGTCTCAGTGTATGCAGATCTACAGGCCATTTCAGAAGGACAAACTGAGAAATGGAAGGTGAAATGGATCTATTAATCTTTTCAACTTTTAGGGACACAAGAGGAAAAACTGGAAGGTGAGGCGCTTTGTCCTGAGGGCTGACCCTGCTTTCCTACACTATTATGACCCCACAAAGGTGAGATGGTAGACTCCCAGTACATAAACTATCTCATGTCTTGTGTGTAACTTTTTGGTAAAATAGATCTGAATTTTTTTGTGCTTAAGTTAGAATCATGTGAGGCTGAAACTAAACCTCTTGTGGTCAACAAATGTGGCATCTGGGGGGGGGGGTGCATTTCGTTCCCCCGCTCCCTCAATTGTAGGGGCAAGGCCACATGGCGCTGTGTTTTGTTGTTATGCTAATTAGGTTGGTTGCTGGAGTTTGGTCTGTGGCTGTGCGCACACCATATATTTAAAGCTCATTTCCTTCAAAGAATTTTGGGCACCGCAATTTACTCCTCACAGATTTATAATTTCCAGCAACCCTTAAGAAACTACGGTGCCCAGAATTATTTGAGGGGGGAAATATGCTTCAAAGGTGTAATTCACAGCCTGTGTTGATCTAGATTGGATTTATAACACTGCTGGGTTGATTTTATCAATTTATTTATGATTTCATTGAATTATATAATATGTGTTGGTTTTTTGATCTTGCTGTGTATGTTGCCTAGATAATGTTTTTATTAAGGCAATTCATAAATGGAATCAACTAATAAATAATAGATGGACAAACTGTCTGATGCAGTATAAGACAGCTTCCTAGGTTCCTATAATTCCCCCCTTGTCTTTAGAATTCAACTCTGTTATTAAAACACTTTGGAGGAAGACATGTATAATTTTTTAAATTAAGATACTACCTCTTTACATAATTAACACCTAGAACCTCCAGAGGCCTATCCCAAAGAGGAACAGGCTAGGACAAGATTCATGTTGTGTTGATGTGGCCAGCTACTGCATGTCTTGCCAAAATAAAATGTGTTGCATAGAACATATAATTCATATTCCTTACTTCTCCATTTGGACTCTTTCCACCCACCATAGGAAGATAACCGACCAGTTGGGGGATTCTCTCTCCGTGGTTGCCTTGTCTCAGCATTGGAAGATAATGGAGTCCCAACAGGCAAGTATGAACATAACAGTTCCTTTGGTTGTGGAGCTCTTCACATGTTCCTTTCTTGTTTATGAATAAAGTTTAGTGTGAATCAGCTGCTTACACTGGGAAAGCTGAAGCCATTTCAGATATTAGGGCCTGGGCTCCCAGTTATGGGAGATTAAGTGGTAATGGTGGTGGGCGTAATGAAATCCATGAATTCCGCACCCTACTATTTTAGTCAAATCACACCTCCCCAGTAGGTTTCCAAAAACAGTAGTTTAGGAAATTGTCATAAAGGCCAGGGGGCCAGGCCCTGTTTGCCCCTTCTCCAGTCTGAACACCAATTAGGGCACCTTGAAAAACTGTGACAATAGGACTGGCTGTAGCTCTCTTAATTATAAATAGCTGGCTCAAGCAGCCATATCACCAGATTAAGGACAGTATAGTATGGAGAAAATAAGTGTTGCTTTTTTGGCTTTTCATGGCACTTGGGTGGATGGGAGGCCATGTAAAGATAAAGGGAAGAATTCAACATCACATCACTCTTCTGATCCGTGCAAGCATTTCTGCTTTTCAGATGAAATGGTACGCCCTTTCCCCTCCTGCTGTTCTAGGGATTCTCTCAACCCTCCAAAGTGGATTTGGACAAGGTGTGTGGGTGTTCAGGCAGACAAGAGGGGGAAGAAACCCACTGTGTTAGCGGGAGCCCTTGCACTAGCTTCTGCTAGCACACCGGGTTAGCTGGATCCAGATCCAAGCCTGTATTCATATCAATGCAGTGGTACACTCTTTTATCAACAAAAGCAAAATTGTGTTGAGTTATCAAACTCTCTCCCTTGTGAGATTTTGCTGTTACTGCAGCAATTGTGTTGTCCCTGCGCCTTCCTAACATTCCCCTCCCTTTTCCTTTTTGTTGCAGGAGTGAAAGGGAATGTGCAGGGCAACCTCTTCAAAATCATAACAAAGAATGACATTCACTACTTTATACAGGCCAGTTCCAAGGCAGAGAGGGCAAGCTGGATTGAAGCCATCAAACAGCTAACATAGACATTTGCAAATTTCTTATGTGGACAAAACCATTGACTTGGATCATCGCTTTGGGGGTAATATAATGGTTGGTTTTTGAGATGCACAAGTGAGTTGTTTCAGCCAAACATAAATCCTGCATCCAACAAATCTACTCGGGCCTTTACCACACTTTCCGTATCTGAAGACTTGTACATTCAGATTTTTTTAAAAGTCAGTTCCTGTATGTGGTCCACAATACTTATGCCTCATTTTCCTAGAATCATTTTGGGAATTCTGAACCAGGTACATTCATCTGAGTAAAGCTAAATCACATGACACAGAATTGGACAAACCTAGAATGGGGACATCAAGCTTGGAAATTGAATTGGACCTCTGCCATCCGTTTCCATTCACCTTTACAGCCCAGAAGGATATAGGATGGGATTCGCCTAACAAGCCCCATCAGCAGAAGCCCTGCATAAGGATTCCCACTTGCGCAATGGGTCTTTCTCCTTTCCTCCTCCCATTCCCCCGAAGTTGCCTAGGGTGTGTGTGTCCAGAGAACACCCAGAATAGCATGCAGAGGGAGAAGAGCAGGGGAAACTGTTCTGCCTGTCAAGATGAAATACTTGTACAAACGGAAGGTTCATCATAGCGCAACACTGAATTCCTCCCAATTTCATTGCCAGCTTTTAGATGGTTTTAAGCTTCAGTTGTTTTTTTTATAGCATATTATACATTTTTAAGCTGGCCTATTTGTGTATGACCATATGAAAGTTCATGTATAGAGCCCACTGGCCAGTTTGAGTTCCTGAGAACAGTTCACCTCTTACAAGCAGAAGTGCCTTCTGCCAGAAGGCAGAGGAAAGGGGAAAATGGCAGGTCCAATATTTTTTATGTTGTGTTTTACCTGTGGGAAATTAATTTCTGTAGAGGATAATGAGGCTAGATGTCTCAAGATGGGTAACTCCTGCAGTTTGAACTGCATGCCAAATATAGTATTTTCTTTTCTTTTTTAAGTAAAAATGTCCCATGAAACACTTAAGAAGCTCTGACACTGAGGTTTCGCAGAAGGTAATTACCATATTTAAAAGTGATATTTGGGGTATGTTTTAATGATCTTCCATATATTTTTTTGTATGATCTTTTCTATGATTTGTTTGTATTTCCGATTTGTTTATTTATTCTGTAGCTGTAAAATTGCAAAAAAAGTTTTTTTAAAAAAATAAAAATAAACAGTGATGAGCCACTTGTGGTATGCCTTTAAATGTTAATAATTTCAAAAGCACAAGAGACTTGCTGACAAGCCTAAAGTTGGCCTATGGATTTGGTTGTTTGTGGAAAACAACTTTATATAATAAAACTCAACAGTCACAACCAGAGGGAAAGATGATGTGCAGAGTTGCTGCATTTGGCTGCCAGTTCAAGCCTGAGCATATATTTTTAAACACTATAATATGAAACCCTCCCACTCAGTTTTGGAAATTACTATTTTCTGTGCATCCAACCTTTCATACCAAAACATTTGCCCAGATCCCAAATGCACCCACAGAGAATTCTGTGTGTTTTCTCTGAAGTCATATAGCAAGAATGGGGAATCTGTTGCCCTCCAGATGTTGTGAGACTCCAGTTTCTTTCAGCCCCAGTCAGCATAACCAATGGTCAGGGATGATGAGAGCTATAGTCCACGTTCACCACCCCCTTCACATAGGAAAGCTTGATGAGAGCTGTACCTTGAGGCTAATTCATATAAATTCTGTATATTGGCTTCTTAAAATGCAACTGTTAGGCAAAAGGTGCATGTAAAGTCCTGTCTTCCTAGTCTAATCCACCCTTATGTGGGGGCATGCACACAATGTGGAATAGGGACTGCTTTATTAGGAATGCTCCTTTTTCTCACCACATTGTTTTCTTCATATTGTCATTGCATGACTGTCTACACCAGAAATGGTTCAGATCAGGTGATGTACAGCTAGGAAAAAGTACAACTACATATGTACTGCCATTTACCATATGGTAGCTTATCATAGGCTGTGTACATAGTCTCATTAACTCTACATCCTCCCACTGCTGGTTTAGGAAATAGTGTACACATGATGATAGCTACGCTTCAAATCTATCCTGTCATTTCTTATGAAATACTGTGTTCTGATGCGTTTCCCCTCAAACCAGCTTCAATCTGAATTGAGAAAAAGAATCTGAGTTTTAAGCCAGTGATGTGTAAACAGCTATAGACAAAAGTGCTGCTTGCAGCTGTAAAAGAATGCATGTTGAAATATATTGCTGCAACTTATCAAGCTATAATAGGGTTATTTATAGAGCTCAGCCTTCATTTAAAATCTCAAGAAGCACACATAAGAGCAAAAGTAAGGAACAACATCCAATGGCATAAGGAGAACATTTCTTCACCAACCAAGGGGAGATACGGGATTATATATTCTTTTCTTCAAGCCACTTTGGTGAGCTTGATGTCTCCGGAGATTTGTAAAGCTGTCACCCTTTGCATAGGCTGCACGCGGTGAGTGAAACTGCAGAGCTGACGTCCATCAAGCAAGACCCGAATCTGCTGATGCTCGCACAAGAGCTCCATCTGAAAAAAACAAATTAGATCCATGGGTGGCAGGGGCAGAGCCTGACAGCAATCCCAATAAAGTTGGGCACCCACAAAATAATGAGTCGCAAGCTTATTGATTTTAATGGGACTTGATTATGCGTAGATGCTTTTGAAAATGAATTGGAAATACTACACTGGAAGTCCTACTTAAATGACAACCATATTTTATTATGACTTGACAGCCTAGTAATATCTTCATAAATAAATAAATGGTCTTCCTTTTGATCCTGTAAATACAGATGGAGCAAATAGAGGACATGTTTATTACAAACACGACCACAACTTTAGTCCCAAGCTCCTATAGTTAGATGATCAGAAGAGTTGAAAGAGAAAATCTGCCTGAGGCCTTGGAGAGCTGCTGTCAGTCAAAGGAGATAATAATAATAATAATAATAATAATAATAATAATTTATTATTTATACCCCGCCCATCTGGCTGAGTTTCCCCAGCCACTCTGGGCGGCTCCCCATCGAGTGTTAAAAACAAGACAGCAATACAAAACTGAGCCAGATACAATACAAAACAATACAATACTGGGCCAGAGGGTCTTAGGCAGTTTATATCATTATCTATATATCTGTCTCCCATACTATCAAGTAAAATTACCTTAAATGATTCCCCTGCTGTAAATGGGAAGTAAGGAATGGTCTTTTCCTCTTTACCCCATTTCCCACCAATCCGTGAATTCCGGACAATGGATTTCTCAAGAAAGCTGACCGCAAGCAACAGCCCAATGTCCAGATTGGCATCCATGGGGTCACAGAGCAAAGTCACTGAAAAACTTGAAGGAATGAACATGTGATAAGTAACAATTCAGCAATCTAACATGATAGTGAGCTCAGTTATCACATGCCATGGCATTATAATGTCATATTTGTTTCCAGGGTGAGTATGGCCTAGTCTAAGGATGTGAAACCTGTGGCCCTCCAAATGCTGTTGAACTGCAGCTCCCACCGTCCTTCACCATGGGCCATGCAGACTGGGGTTGGTGGGAGCCCAGCAATGTCTCTGGAGTGCCACAGGTTCTCCAACCCTGCATTAAATGCTTACCTCCAGCTGCAATTGGAGAAAAATAGCTAAACTGCACTGGCCTAGATCCTGAAAAAGCATTATGAGAGCTGTCCAGAAACATACATCAGATCTGACACGGAGCCTGCCTTTTTAGTGTGACATCATCATAGAGCTCTGTAAGAAACAGCACAGATATATGCGGCGATGATGCATTGAGCATGGCTACTCAAGCAAATTTTAAACAGCTCCAGACATGCAGATTAATTTTCCTTCAGCACCAGGGATGATGGGATAGCTTTTTGCAGTGCACATAAAGCAGCAGGCCAGATTAAAGGGACAAGGCAGAACAAAACAGCAACAGAAGGAAACAGCTGGGGGCTACAGAAGGAGTTGGTTCCCGCTTTCTGCCTACTGGTAGGGCTGGCCCTGTGCATGGGACATTATTCTGGGAATGCCTCCTCTGGGAACAGCTATTTCTCTTCCATCTTTGCATCAGAAGTGTTGGAATGATCCAGTCAAACAAACAATTATAGCAAAATTACGACCCATTTCCCTTGCCCTCCCAATGGGAAGGATGGAAGCACACAGCACTGGCTCATGCGGAGGGGCAATAGGGAGCCTTGGTGACAGTAGAGGCAATTCTGTGATGAATCAGGATGATTCAGTGCTCCAGCCACAACTGAAGCAGAGATGGGTCAGCAGGTTTACCCATCCTCAGTGAAGGCGAATTGGAAGAAGCATGCAGAGTTCCAGCAGGCAGCCACCTTTCTGAGTGATTACTTTGGGTTCACAGGAGACTTAATTATGGAATCATAGAATATTAGAATTGGAAGGGACTAGTGTCTGGATGTGTGAGCTAAGAATGGTCAGTTATGCTCTGTTGAGCTACAGTGCTCAAAAATAGTGAATTATGTTCAGTGCTTCTCTGATGTTCTCCATATTGACAATACCATCCCTCCCTTTTTGCCCAGCTAATGCTATTCCTCAATAGGTCTGCACCTATGAGCAATTATCGCCAGATACATCCATGAAGCAGCTGCTAGAATGCCGGCTGACACACTTGCCTCTTGGGGGCAGGGCATATTACCCCCATAATAGTGATTTTCATGGTTGGCCTTAGTCCTCCTTTAATCTCACCGACGTATTTCTCCACCTAATGGAGGAAACAATAATTCTGAATATGTGTTTGAAACTGACATCTGTACAATAAAATACAAAGCTGCATATTTATCTATTACTAATAGTAATACAGGAGTTTTCTTCCTAGGTGTACCTGTCTTTTAAGCTTTGCATTAAAAACAACAACATAGAAATCTGTCTTATACCAAGCCAGACTATTGGTCCATCTTGCTCAGTACTGGAATAATGTAACTGGCAGTGGCTCTCCAGGGTTTCAGACAGCGGACAATCCCAGTCCTCTCTGGAGATGCTGGCATTTGACCCTGGGACCTTATGCATGCAGAGCAAATGCTCTACCTACAACTGAGCTACAGCCTTTCATCCAAAGAGCCACCCTGTAGGAGAAAGGAAAATGGATGTGAAGCTCAAAACTTTTAACTGGAGTTCACTGAGGGTTACACCCAGACAGCTGTACACAAGAGTGCTACCTTGGACTGTAGGTCTTGCTGAGGATTGCACTGCCTCATGAAAGCATTCCTTTACACCTGGGGCCCACCATGTGGGCACTACATCATTTTCAGACAGCCCCCTTGGCACTTGTCAAGGCCCTGACCCCTCTCAATTTTTTAAAGTAGTATTTTGGGCTTTTGGTTGGTTGGGGAGCTGACTTTTAGAAAGATTGCCTGCTTTTTTTTGTCTCGGCTTTATTTGGGGGAGTTTGCGGGGAGGACTAGGTGTTTTGCATGTTATGGGGGTGGGTGAGCATCACCCGTTTTTCTTCCATGAAATGGATATTTATGGTACCTCCAACAGTTCCAAATGTACCCTCAAGCCCGAAAAGGTTGAATAACCTCGTTTCACACTTGGGTTACTCTAGACCAGGGGTAGGCAAACTAAGGCCCAGGGGCCGGATGCAGCTCAATCGCCTTCTCAATCAGGCCCACGGACGGTCTGGGAATCAGCGTGTTTTTACATGAGTAGAATGTGTCCTTTTATTTAAAATGCATCTCTGGGTTATTTGCGGGGCCTGTCTGGTGTTTTTACATGAGTAGAATGTGTGCTTTTATTTAAAATACATCTCTGGGTTATTTGTGGGGCATAGGAATTCATTCATATTTCTTTCAAAATATAGTCCAGCCCACCACATGGTCTGAGGGATAGTGGACCGGCCCACAGCTGAAAAAGGTTGCTGACCCCTGCTCTAGACTTAATAAATGTGTAGTGAACAGTCAATGTAATACAATGCTTACAATGTCAGACTGGAAATGGAGACCTGTGGCTGTGTACACACAACATATATTTAAAGCACATGACTTCCCCCCAAAGAATCTAGGAACTGTAGTTTATTAAGGGTGCTGGAAATTGTTGTTCTGTGAGAGGTAAAGTGCTCCAAATGTATGGTGTATACACAGCCTCGGTGTTAAATCCTAAGCTATGAAGCTCAATAGGTGACCCATCTCTCTCTTCCTTAGCTACCTCAAAGGGCTTTTGTGAGGATAAAACTGCAGGGGAGGACACAAGCGATGAAATGGGAAATGCTGCCCCTGATCCTAAAGAAAGTGTCGTCTCCACTGACTTTCATTTCCAGGAAGCCAAACCCTAGGTAAGCACTGGAACTCCTGGAATTTCTCACCACTCAGAGATTGGGGTAGCACATAACAATATGCCTCTTATTTCAGAACTATTGTTTTTTTATTTATATGCTAAAGCATGGTCTCTGGTTGTAAATACTTTGACAGTTTTTGAAACATTACAGCCTTCCTCCCACCCTACACCCACTGCCAAATCCTGTTTAAGAGAGATGGCTACTCAACTGGGATAATGCACCTGTGGCCCTCCAGATGTTGATGTATTAAAATAACCATTGGCTATGCTGGCTGCAGCTGATGGGAGCTCTTGAGTCCAACAACATCTGGAGGGTCAAAGGTGCCACATCCCTTGCTCACTAGAGGCATAGCAATCCTTCATTGAAACCTTCTTGAATACTCCAAGGACAAAACCACTAATCTCGTATTCAGGCATAACTTTGAACTCTTTCCCTCCAGTCCTTTGGAGAGATGGAGTGAGGGGACCTATCGCATGAATACTTGCTAGACAATGAAAAAGCACTGATCACAGAATGGAATGTAATCTGGAATGTTTGAAATGTGTGTCCAAACACCTCCCAGAGCAATTATGAGCAGCTAGTACAAAAATGTACTGTACTGGATGACTCTTAAGCTGTGCACATGACATTTTATTCTAGAATCAAAGGAGACTGAGTGCTTGTTTTTCTCTACATAGTACACAAACAATCTAGATCTACTATTTGCTCCTGAAAAGTGCTTCATTCCAAAAATAAAAGCTCCTTGCAGATTGATTCTGTACTGCACCACAATGCCTGCACAAACACCAAGCCATTTGTAGCACAAAAATATAGTGTTTTCTCAGTCCGGAATTGTTCATGCTTGTCTTTAGCATGCTGCTTTCAATCTAGATTGATTCCTGGCGCTGCCATCCACAAGGATGGGTGTGGTTACCTGATATGCATTTTTAAAAAGTTTTCATGACCATCATTGGTTATGCTAAAGCCTCACAGTTGCAAAACATTTTCCATTTTCAATTTAACCAGTTATTTCTATAGAATCTTAATCTTAAAATGCCATCCGTAGAAGTACTTTGCAGTAGCTTTTCTTGTGCAGCCTGATTCTCAATGGATTTACTCAGAAGTAAGTCTCACTGCATTCCGTGGCAATTTATTATTATTAAATTTATATCCTGCCCTTCTTGCCAAGGTGGCAAGTGATTTTTTAAAAACGAAAAATAAAAATGGACTTAAAACAGTTTCAAACATCTAAAACAATCATGTTATCTCACAACTAATAATTTCATGGTTGGCAGGAACTGCAGCCTTGACTTACACCTTTCACTGACATAGTCACTTAAAATGGGTAGAGAATCGCTTGGCTTATTTACAATATGGTAATTGGGGGAAATGTATGCTGCTGTACTTGCAAAGGGTAACAGACTGGTTTCGTTTGTCTCGCCTCCCACTCTCTGAGCCCTCTTTTTCTGCTTCTGATTTCAATGCATCAGAAGCATTTAATAGCACTCTGTCTGAACAATGTGGATGCTGCAGCCAAACAAAGACATTTACGGGATTAGCACTGGCAGGCAAATCCATATCTGATATTTTTTTCAGGATTCAAAGAGATGTAACATTAAAATGAATAAGTTAAATAAAAACTCATTCGCCTCTTCCTCTTTACATACTTACACAAATAAATAGGCTTGCAAGAAAGTAGAAAGTAGGTTTTTCAAAACTTACGGTTGTGCACCTGTCATTTTCCGTCATGTTTTTTTTTTGCCTGTTACACTCAGGCCTTCTTAGAAGTCTATGGAAAAAGTTTTGTTCTTTTCCTGCCTATAAGCAAAACAAACAAAAGAGCCAGAATAGAGGATGTAGTGGGGAACATTATCTCTAGCAAACACCAGTTAGACACCACCCATGCAGATAGCTGAGTCACACAACAGTCAACATCTTCAGATGGATGCCGGACAAAGTAAGAGGGAAGAATATTTGACATAATGCTTTGGGAATAGGGGAATTTGTTCATTTTGCCATTGATCAACCAGTAAGTTTCAAAGACTGGCTTCAGAGGTGCAAAAACAACAACAGTTTTTATACACATATAATAGAGGATATACTTGTACCCTTGTCACAAACAATGGCATATAAATAAATAATGCCTGGAAGTACATGAAATTCACTGTGTTGAACAGCACTAAAACTGACAATAAGGCTGAAATAAATTAGTTCACGATCAGACCTGAATGGTGAAGTAAACGGCACCCAATGAAATGAAAATTTAACAAGTTTTTTCACCCTACACATCACAATCCTATACAGTCAGAAGCAAGTAACACTCAGTTCTGCAGGACGTACTCCCAGGTATGAGAGATTGCAGTCTTCATTGACCTAAAGAGTTATTTGCTATTAGAAGCTCTAATAATAAACACTATAAAAGAGTCACCTCCCTCCAAAGGGACTAGATGCATTCACATGTAATGTAGGTCCCACAAAGGTATTTCCTGAAATATACCAGTCCTGGATTCTCTGAACTGCACTGCAGGGTTGTAGTAAACTACTGTACTCTCTTCCACCCTCTTAGCAATATGAGTATAACAATATTAGACCACTTTGCCATATAAAATATCCAACATTCTCTTAATGATTAATTTTATTAGCATTAAGTATTGGCATGTTTACTGTTTAATATGTTTGCAAATGTTAGGGTGACCCATTTTCTTGATGTAAAAGATGACTTGGAGAGACTTACTACCTTTTGTTTTTGGGTGCACAGGCCCAATCACAGCTACGCAATAACCCTAAATTTCAGAATTGTTTTCTATAGGGCCACAACCATTTCTCTGTTGAAGTCGCCTCCAGACTTCAAGATGAATCAAGACGTTCCAGACAGTAGGTGTGTCAGTCTAATATTTTAGTCTGTGTGCTCTGCTTTCCTAAATGTCAGTCACAGCTATTACTTGCTTCATTGGCTAGCAACATTAAAATATGACAGTAGGCTACAGTAGCTGTTTTTAAAAAAAGAATGGCTCGGAAGGCCTACACGTTTTGCCTGATGAGACACTAGCTTATTTTATTTTATATAACGAAAGCTAGGGATCCGGCCAGCTAATGGAATAAAGGAGCACCGTATGGTAAATCTGGGTAAATCCCAGCCAACCGAACTAGAGAGGATGAGGGAGAACGTGATCTTCGGATGAATACAAAATTTTAAAAATCAGTAAATAAATTGTACGTTATGCGGACCACGAGCGCCTGTCTTTCCAGACATGTGATATTTTTGCCCGCTTCAGAGATGGCAACTGTTGGGCTTCGTTGCCCTAGAGAAAGATGGCGTCCCCCTTGCCCAATAAGCCGGTTGTTCCGCCTGTCGCTTCGATCACCTGATTAGCTTTTCAACATGGCCGCGGCAACCGGACTTGATTCTGTCTGGGAGTGCAGGTAGCGCTGATGACAGTAGGATAAGCTCCTGAGGCGAGGCGAGTGTATATTGTACTGGTGGTTGGACCTCTCTTCCAGGTGGGTCCTATGCTCGACACGAGTTGCTGGTTCGCTACCTGCGCTGCCTTTGCATGCCGGGGGAAAGTATGCGGAGGGTGGGGGCGAAAAGGAAAAACTCCGCTGGGTGAGAAGAGACTCGGAGGAGGACGCAGGAGAGCCTCCTGCCGGGGGTATTTAGGCGGAGAAGTTCACATGAGATGGGCACGGCAGCTTGCTTGCCGAGACGAGCGAGGAAGGCACTAGTAGACTGTTGCGGGTGGTTATTTAAATATAGCCAGGCTTTTAAATTAACAGTTGCCCACGTGATGAGAGTAACCTTTTAGCAAAGTTGTCAAGTATAAAAAGCAGCCACGGAACGTCAGTGCTACATTCCTTTGCCCTCTTTGGAGTTAGCTCTACTGAGCTTGTTTGGTGGGACGTAATTCTGAGTGAAGGTACCTACAGTACTTTTAAGCTTGATACTTGAATAGTAGTGCCCCTCAAGGTACTTCTTTAAGAAACTGAAATGTGAATTGGAGCAAGTTGCATGATCAAGGGGGGCTTGATTCATCATAGAGCAGCTGGGCAAAGTTTATTTGGCAGTGGAAAGTTTCCCACAGAGCAGTTAAGTCGAATGTGGCACCATAAGAACTGTTCAGATATAATAAATGAGCCTTGCTTTATTAATGAGTCCACTAGATCAGTGTTTTTCAACCTTTTTTGGGCAAAGGCACACTTATTTCATGAAAAAAATCACGAGGCACACCACCGTTAGAAAATGTTAAAAAATTTAACTCTGTGCCTATATTGACTATATATAAAGTAATTCTCTTGAATAGGAATCAAATAAACACAAAGAAAGTATTTTATAATTACTTTATTATGAAATAGTAAGTAAACAGAAATATGAAAAATTATAAAATACTTTATTCAGTGCGCAACCTGGGCCTGTTTGGCTGAACACAAAGCTGATATTCTGGCTGGAATCGAACGTTGCGGACCGTTCTCTGCTCAGCGGGGATTGATCCGCTGATCCCCGCTGAGCTGGCGGATGACAGCTCCGTCTCCGCACTGTGTGCGGAGAGGGAGATGTCAGAGCCCCGCTGCTCTCTATGGGGAATCGGATGAGAGCGGACCGCCTGTCCGCTCTCATCCGATCCCATCCGATCTGATCCCCACCCAGGACGGATGGAAAATAGGGTGGACACAGTCCGGCACCCGCCTAGTGGGCGAAAATTTGACTTTTTTTTTTAAATCTTTCGAATTTTTCAATTTTTCCCACGGCACACCAGGCAACATCTCGCGGCACACTAGTGTGCCGCGGAACAGTGGTTGAAAAACACTGCACTAGATGACTTAAAGTTTTGGGGGTTTTTTTAACCTGCAGGAGTAATTCTTGCTGGGCTAAAAGGTTTTGCTCATCTTAATGCAGAATTTGCTAACCCTCTCTAGCTCAGGCTCAACCCCACCCCCCTCAGAGATTTCCATATCCTCACAAAGATTTAACCCCTTTTTATTGTTTCCCTTGCATCCATACTGTCCCCTGTATTTCCACTCAAGATCAGCTTAGTCTCTCAACTTGTTATTGTTAGGCCTGAGGGAAGGCTAGACACCTGCAGTTTCCACTTTCCTGTTTTCACTCTCATCTGTTTACCTGCAAATGTTTTGACGGATTTTCAGTGGGCAAACAAGACAATTGCTATTCTTGTTATTTTATAAAAGTATTTGTTTGTTTGTTTGTTTGTTTATGTGGACAATCAAGTATATTAGGTTAGTTGTCTGTCCTGCTAGACATTCTAACTTTGTGTGGGGAAAGACTAAAGTTCCACTTCTAGACATGAATCTTTCTGTAAATTTCCATCTCTCATTTTAGGAAGTGCATTGTAAGTGAATGTTTGACAGATATGATTTAAGAATAGGATCTGATGAGTTCTAGTCTTTTGTTTGCATTTTGAAGCAGGAAGATGCATCCATTTGGTAAGGAGGAATCTGCATCCCTGGAACGGCTCTTCTGGTTTTTTTGTGATTGTGTGAAGAGGGAAGACTGGGAACTTGCACAGGCCTGCATTCCTCAGTTACACCGGTGGCAGGAAGATGGCTGTGAAAAAGTGGAAAGGATCCTTCATGCTCTAATAGTCTGCCCTTCTCATCTGAGGTGAGCACTACATTGACTTTTGGTAACTAACAGTTGAAAGTGTGTGAAAAAGTTGCAAGTTTTAAAATATTACAGTGTAGTCCTGTACATAGATGCTCCAAAGAAAGCCCCATTATTTTCAGTGGGGCTTATTCCCAGGTAAGCGAATGCAGCCTTAAAGTATGTTTTGAGTGTGTTCCTTATTAATTTCAAAAGGGTAGCAGTGTTAATTTTTTGCAACACAAATAACAAAGGTTATTGAGTAACAAATTTATTATGATATCGACTTCTGTCAACTCCAGTTCACCATTGGATACATGAAGTGTTATCCTGAATAGCAGGAACATAGATATTTGTAGAGGGGAAGAGTGATTGTGAACTTTGAGGAAAGAAGGAAGTGGAATGCAGAAATGTGAAGATGGTAAGAATTACATAACAGGGACCATTCACAAAAAACAATGTTTGAAAACACAGGTATCCTGACATTTGTAAGTCAGTTATCACAAATGATTGTGGCAATTCCATAGACAAGCAATAGTACTGAACCTCTTGATATACTGCCATTTACTGCTTTCATCTTGTAGTCTCCCTTTGAATTTCCTTTGTTCAAGAATGGATTCGATTGTGGTAGAGCTTTGAGCACCATTGCTTTGGGGGGTTATGAGCTGCTCTTGCTAGGGCTGCAGTTCAAAGCAGTTCAAAAGTTACTGAGATTTCTAGATAAATGAATTTAGTATGGAAAATGACTAATTTGGGGATATCTCCTTGTAGGTGTGGATCGAACCACAGCCCTCAAAAACTTGCTTGGTTTTGGCTCCTTGTTTTGCAGACGTGGCTTGCATGGGAGCAGGTAAAAAAAATCTGTTCCATTCCAGATAAGAAAATAAAAAAGGTAAAGGTACCCCTGCCCGTACGGGCCAGTCTTGACAGACTCTAGGGTTGTGCGCCCATCTCACTCAAGAGGCCGGGGGCCAGCGCTGTCCGGAGACACTTCCGGGTCACGTGGCCAGCATGACAAAGCTGCATCTGGCGAGCCAGCGCAGCACATGGAAACGCCGTTTACCTTCCCGCCAGTAAGCGGTCTCTATTTATCTACTTGCACCCGGGGGTGCTTTCGAACTGCTAGGTTGGCAGGCGCTGGGACCAAGCAACGGGAGCGCACCCCATTGCGGGGATTCGAACCGCCGACCTTTCGATCGGCAAGCCCTAGGCGCTGAGGCTTTTACCCACAGCACCATACTTCTGTCCTAAGTTGACAAATTTTGTAGCACCCAATGAAATTTGAGAATTGCTGCTGTTTTAGTAATTACAAAAAAAATTGGAAGGCTATTAAAAAAGGCTTTGGCTATGACCAGGCATAGGCAAACTCGGCCCTCCAGATGTTTTGGGACTACAGCTCCCATGATCCCTAGCTAACAGGACCAGTGGTCAGGGATGATGGGAATTGTAGTCTCAAAACATCTGGAGGGCTGAGTTTGCCTATGCCTGGCTATGACTGTAACATTATGCTCTTCTTCAATTAGTTTGATAGTGCAAGTCCTGTTGATATTCTGAATGGATAGGCCACAATGCAAAATAGCTAGCTCTGTTCAAATAGCAAAATGATGCATATAATGATGCTTTCTTTTCAATTCTTGTAAAACGCCAGTGGCAGTTCTAAGTTTTTGATGTTCCTGCCCTTGTTCATTGAAAGGCAGACTGACTTGCAGAACTTACACAGATATAAATTCTGTCATGGGGATAAAGTGATAAGAAAATCCTCTGCTTCGTTTCTGTGTGCTAAGTAGCTGGCATAGTCATAGGAGTTGACTCAGTAAGAAAGTTGGCAGTCTTACTGAACCAGTGGGCAAAAACATTCTTTTAGATTTGGCAATGCCCCCCGCCAAAAGCACCACCCTCCAGCTCTCTGCAAGGTTCCCATAAATTGTTCCCTTAGATTGTAGCTGTCATTTTTTAAACTAATTGAACCAAATATTTAGTTTATAAGTACTGGCAAGTAAAAGGTGTTGGCTGAATGCCTGTCTATTTGAAATTAGTCTGTTTGAGCAGGAAGTATCAAAGTAGACTGGGAAATAAGTTGCAATCTCTCCCCAGCTCCTAAAAGCTTTAAAGCATCTAAAATGTCTACCAAGAAGCTCTCACTAGATATACCGTACTTTTCTGTATATAAGACTAGGTTTTTTTACTCTAAAATAATGTTAAAAACAGGGGTCGTCTTCCCCCATTTTCATCAATTTGAGTCCCCCAAAATAGGGGTTGTGTTATACATGGGGGGGGGGTTATACACAGAAAAATACGGTATTTTATTTGCATACCTATTCTAATACATATTCCAATTTCTTTTCTCTCTCTCCTCCAATCATTCCAGAAAACAGTTCCAGAAGCTCTCCAGAGAGAAACTGAGTTCTTGCTTCTCCTAGAAGAACTAGAAAAGGATGTCTCACATGCTGTTCTAAAGGTGTGATTGCTTCTTGAGGGTGAACTTGGTTCAACAGGTGTTACATTTAATGTTGCTCTTATGTGTGCAAAGCTCGTGTATGAACAGCGAATTCAGCTGAGCAGTACAGCCCTGAGATAATTCCAACTCCTGGAATTCATATGAAATGTGGGGTGATCCAGCAGTTAGCTGGCTGTGATTCAGATGAGCAGTCACCACTTCAGTTGTTGGTCCGAATCCATGCCTATTTAAGTGAACTTTGTGTGGCTTGTTAAAAAAATATAACCTATGTTACCTAGTTTTCTTGAGTGTTTTGATTGCCATCTCTATGGATGTTTGCCAGCGAGGCTTCCCCCTTATGTTTAAGTTTATTGCCAGTCAGCTCCAGCCTTCTGAAGATGACTGATTATTGGGAATGTCATTGATCCCTGCAAGGGGAACAGTCATACTTTGGATGCATTAATTTGGGGAAGGGCCAAGCTGAGTGGGAGAGCACATGCTTTTCATGCAAAAGGCCCCAGGTTCAAATGCCGGCAGCTCTAGGAAGGGTTGGGAAAGAATCCTGCTTGAAACTCTGGAGTCTGTGTGGGTTGTACCAAGCTTGATGGACCAGTGGTCTGACTTGGTATAAAATATATTCCTATGTTATGATTTTATCTTATCGCTTTGTCACCTCGCTTGGGAAGGTTGATGGATGGTTGTTTGTTTTTAACCTAATATGTCGGATTCTGGACCTCCCAACATAACTCATAAACAACAGTTGGGGAACTGCCTGCCTTTGTGTAGTAAAATTGTTAGGCCCACTTCAATTCCGGAAAAGTTGTTCAGTTTTAAGGTCCATAATGAAGTATTGTTCAGACTGCTAGTGGATCTGCATAGCTCTGTCTTCTAGTCCCAAAGGTCTCGGTAATAGGAAAAGTTCTGAGTCTTAGTGTCAAACTCTTAGGCTTCTCGGTTTTTTTCTGTAAGTGCTTTGCTTTCGGTTCTGGACTGGATATTGCCAACCTGAGATCAAATACCAAATGGTTCAACTGATTTAATTTTTTTCAGGAACACTGTTTATGAGTTCTACTTGTTTTAAGAGGTCACCAGTTTATTTTTGATATTATTGCATCCTATATTACCAGATCATTCTACTTGTGTAAAAAACTTCATTAAAGAAAATGAATGTTTGTGGAAGAGAAAGGTGCTCTAGGATCATGTGTCATGATTAACAAAATGCAGTCAGAAACTCATGTGACTCAGACATCTGTAACCAGCTACATAATGGCTGTGGTGAGAAACCCCTTAAATAGGACTGAAAGAAGAAGAGAAAACCATGTGGCTTTCTGTACAAGATGCAGCTGGTTTAGCTTCCCTTTGAAAATGTAACTAGCTTTTGATAAGGCTTTCTGAAACCTTTACTTCATGATTTAAAGCTGATAACTACTGCTTTGATTTTAAAGTGCTCCCTGGCCTACTCTTTAGGTGTAGAATAAATTTACAAGAGAGGCTAGATAAAGGTAAAGGGACCCCTGACCATTAGGTCCAGTCATGGCCGACTCTGGGGTTGTGGTGCTCATCTCGCTTTATTGGCCGAGGGAGCCGGCGTACAGCTTCTGGGTCATGTGGCCAGCATGACTAAGCCGCTTCTGGCAAACCAGAGCAGTGCACGGAAACGCCCTTTACCTTCCCGCCGGAGCGGTACCTATTTATCTACTTGCACTTTGACGTGCTTTTGAACTGCTAGGTTGGCAGGAGCTGGGACCGAGCAACAGGAGCTCACCCCGTCGCGGGGATTCGAACCGCCGACCTTCTGATCAGCAAGTCCTAGGCTCTGTGGTTTAACCCACAGCGCCACCCGCGTCCCACAAGAGAGGCTAGCACATGTGAAAATATTTTGATAATGAAATGCTTGATGCTCATTCTGCCTTTTACTTGTTTAACAGTCATGTTCATAAGTTTTCTTGCAAAGAAGCTATTTCCTGGCAAAAATGAAGGAAATCTAACCAGAGTGTGACAAGTGGGATAGAGTGTCTCTGATTGGGAGTTATAATAACCTGATAATTCACCTTTATCAGCAGGAGCAGCATGGGGAGAAAGGGAGTTTCTCCACTGCAGGGGTGGGGAACATTTGGCCCTCTAATTGCTGGACAGCATCACCATCCGATCATTTATTTCTCCTCTTGTTTCTGTCAATTTTGCATCTTCTTACTGATTTCTTTTCAATAGCTATGAGCATTAATAGTGTTTGCAGTTTTTGTTCTTTGGCCTAGATAGCAGACAATGGCCCAGTTCACACAGGAGAATTAAAAAGATCCTTGCTGTGGCCCGACATCTCTGCTTCGCTGTAGCAGCTATTGGTTCTATAGTCATCTAGTGAACCTAATTCCAGTCTTTTCTCTGTTTTTTCACCATCAGCTCATTCATTCTCTGCCACTTAGGGGATACTTCTTATAGCACCAGAGAGGAGCAAGGAAGTCTCAGGGACCCAACAACATCATTTCTCCTCTGGTGCTACATGAAGAATCCTTGTAGCTGCAGTAAGCAGATAGAGTTGGAATGGGACTGTCCAGCTGCAGATGTTTAACTATGTTTGGGGCTCTCTTAGACCCCCAGTGTAAACTGGGCCAATACTGTTGACAGCTGCTCCATATTTTATATATCTGCTTACCTCTTTACGTCTCTCAGTTGTATTTGTGGAAAGAATCTTCTGTTAATCCAGCTATTTCCCCAGGAACTATATGAAGCTTTTGGAAACAGGCATGGGCCAAATAGGAAGCCGAGAGATGGAGCCGTGCAGCTGTTCAGTGCCGAGGTGTTCTCTGCTCTCCGAAAGATGCTGTTGCAGGCTCCTCGGAAGCTGCAAGCCATCTTGGAGCTTCTCCAGAGAGATTCTGCCGAGCAGAGCTCTTCGCTCTCACACAGCGGCTCTCCACAACACATCTTCGTTGACTTTCTCTGGGAGTCCCTAAAATATTTGAAGCGCCTCCAGCTAAATCCAGAGTTGTCAGAATCTGGTGGGAGCGAGGCCGTGGATGAAATTTATCGTGCCCTTGGCATGTTGAATTTGGAGGTGGAGAATCAGACTGGAGAGCTACGGCTTCTCTGCCGAGAACTTCTGGATGCCTGTTGGGCTGAGCGGAGCCCGCTGAAAGAAGAGAGGCTGCTTGGCTGTCTGCTCAGGAAAGACAGCCATGCCTTGCTCAATCTGTTCAGCAGTGTATTCATTGAGAAGATGAGAGAGAAGCTGCTGGGACTAAAGTCACCTGGCAAAGGTTTGTTTAAATTTGCATGTTCTCTTTGCTGTGCAATGATAACTGTTGGCTTAGTTTAACCAGGAGATAATTGGTGACTGTAGCTAAAATGTATAGAGAGCCTGCCCATCTTGGTGCTATTCTGTGTCTTAACTATATGTGAAATTAACCCAACTTATGGGTGTTTCAGGTACATCTGAACAGCTGGATGTAGAGCGGGCAGTGATGGCATTGTTCTTGGATTGTGAACACGCTCCTTCTTGGAAAGCTGCCTATTTCTACTGCCTGAGCAGCAACAAGCACTTTTTGGAACAAATTCTGGTAAATCACTTATGAGACATTCACATAGGAGTTGAGTAATGGATCATGTGGCTGCCATTGTTTCTGAGTTAGGCAAAGAACTTTGTGAACTCACTACCAGCTTTATTATCAAGATCTTTGGCAAATGTGCTGCAGTTTTAGTGCCTTAATCGTTAAGTCAGTGAACTGCAAACTAGAACTCTATGTGCTTCATGTAGATGCTTACTCTGATTAATGGTGTAACTTAGGTATTTCTTTCTTGGATTTGTTTATTTTTGAAGGTGGGCTTACCTATCTAAATCAAGGGGCTTGCTACGGGTAACACCCTTCATATGTTATGAAATGGTGCCTTTGAAAAGGTCTGAAACAAGAGTGTAAATAGTGTATAGAGGTGAATGGGATTTAAGTGAGTTGAAGCACTTAATATAGATATTAGCATCTGCTTCTGTGGAGTCAGGCTGAACGATCACTGTAAGTACTGTCCAACCCAATTGACAATAGCTAGCTCTCTGAGATCTCAATAAAGGGTCTTTGTACCCAAGATGCTCTCGATTGAACATGGAACCTTAACACATACAAGGCATTCATTCTTCATAGCCGTAGTTCCTTTGAATTGGTCCATGCCCAGTACAGGTTTTGGATCATTATGCTAGAATGATTTGTGTCTACATAAAATCCTGAAGGAGTCATTTGGAACTAAGAGAGAGGGGTTGGTAATAGCATATGTTATCCATACATTTTCCAGGGGCTACTTCCCTACAGGCCAGAGGAACAGAACATGAAAAATTTCTTAGAACTGTTTTTAACATTTGCAAATTTAACTTTGCAATTTTAACTCTGCTTCCCACTCAGGCATTCCACAGTCTTAAAACAAACAAGTGGTTCTTTTCTCTAGGGTACAGCATTAACTTTATTGAAAAGGGAAGACTTTTCCAGCCTCAACAGTTTACTACAGCAAGAATTCAGCCACCTCAGTCGCCTCCTGATATTGTTAGGGTGGACTCAGTGTCACAGTTTAGAGTCGGCAAAAATGCTTCTGTGGACTCTTCACAAATCTCAGGTACGTCAGGCCTTATCAAGCCTGTGAGGGGAAGGCACAATGTTTTTCCTTGCTTTGATTCCAGTCAGTTTCTTAAGAAGAGGAATTGGAGGGCTTTTTTGCTTTGAATGGATGCAAACCTATTTCTTTTTAACAGGGTCTCCACAATGACTCAGTATTAAAAGACTTCTGTGATGGACTGTGTGCCCAAGTGGAAGTTCTTGAATGGTGTATTCAACAGAATAGGTAACAGCATGGTGGTGGTGGGGAAACCTGTTGAGAATTATGCACAATGGCTGGAGAAAGCATAAAATTCATTTGATATACACATGTTCTGCGAGGATGGATGTGCACATCATGGTTGATGTCCATGAGGCCTGGGGAATGTGTGCAATGGCCACTTGCTACACACATTAAGCACTCAACTTACATTCCCCTTAACAGGTATATAAAAGACTTCATGCAGACAAATCTGAATCAGAGTGTTGTGAAGCCTTCTCTTGAAAAAATGTGCACTTACAAGCTAATCTTGCTGCCATTGAAACTAGGCTTCTTTTCTCTTGCAGTAATATTATCCCAGAGAAGGTTCTTCTGCAGCACTTGCACAGTTTGGAGTCCCACACATCCCTTTACTTTCTGCACCATCTTACTAATCTTGTGGCCCTGAACGAAGAAGCTGTCACTGAACTTCTTCAGGCAATTCCAGCCAGGGACACTGAAGAAGCTCCTGGTAAATGGGGGGGGGGGAGAGAGAGAGATGGCTGTAGCTATAACCAAGTGTCCATCTAACCTGTTTGTTGGATACACTATTGTTTATCATGGCAAGGAGGGCTTTGCTAGCATTTTCTTTTGAGTTTCTAAGAATCTTGGCTTAGTGTTGCCTACGAACCAGAGACTGTGGTTTGAAAGAAAACTATGGTCAATTAAAGAAGCCAGCTTCATAGCACATAGTTTGATGTTGGCTTGTTTAGAAACTAACCAGAGATTGGTTCCTACAGAATGCTAGGCCATGATTCTTTGAAACTGAAAGCAAATCATGAACTGGTGTGCGTGGTTTTTTAGGTGACATTAATAGCCATTGTATATGGGGATGAGACAGATGGGGACTGTGGCACGTGGGGAGGTGAACTGCAAGCCTTTGTTCCTGCTGTGGTCCTAATTGTGTGTGTTTACTGTTTTGGGGGGGGGTGTCCCACTGGTACAATTCAAAGCTCTCTTCTCATTGTGAAATGAAGGTATAGACAGAGACAATTTCTGTTGGGGCTGCAGTGAGGATAAAAGGTTAAAGCCCACATCCACTCACAATACAGCCCCAACCTGTTTCTCTATTTTTACTTCTCTTCCACACACACACACACACACACACACACACAACCCCATGTGTTACACCAGTTGTTGGTCTGCAGCTTCTCTAACCTGGTTTGGGATTGGGTGGGAGCACTGATTCCAGGCTCTGGAAACAATGGAAATGTTAATAACTTCCCTACAGCTGAGCAAACTCAACTTTCCATTTCCCATTTCCCACTTTCTCTTTCTTTTTTTAGACTCAACGGTGATGGCAGCTTCCAGTCATTTGAGCCTGCGTCGCAATCTCATTCTTTTCCAGGCATTTTGTGCCATGAAATATGCCATATACGCCCTCTGTGTCAATGCACACAAAGATTCACACTGCAAAGACTGCAGGAACTTTTTTGTCAATGGCCTCCCTGAGGAGATTCCTGGCGAATGCAAATCTGCAGATCAGCCCCTTTGCCCAGGTCTGGTAGCTTCTACATACCTTGTAACAAAAGTCATTGTTGCTTTTTATTTGGTGTTCATCTACTTCTTTCTGCAGAACAAGAAACACCTGAATAGTTTTCTTCCCCAGAACTGTAATGCTGGTGCAGCAAGAGAGGTTGCAATCTGCTGTGCCATCATTTCACCATGATCGGTTGGGATGGTGTGCTTTCGTTCCTTTGCCCCATCAATTTCTTTGGCAGTGATCTCTCCACTAGCCCAGACTTCGTAGGGGAAAGGTGGGATTTATGGAAGGAGATGATCACCAACTAAGGATTTATGGGTAAAGGTGTGGAAAGGAGTCCATAGGATCAGTAAGTGATTTCTAGAGGTGTAGGGCAGTGATGGCCAAACTTGGCCCTCCAGCTGTTTTGGGACTACAATTCCCATCATCCTTGACCATTTAGCTAGGGATGATGGGAGTTGTAGTCCCAAAACAGCTGGAGGGCCAAGTTTGGCCATCGCTGGTGTAGGGTGAGCCAAAGTAGCAAGGCATTGCCCCAGAGGTTTAGTTCTTTGGGTACCACACTCTGGCCCACTAAGCTGTAAGCCTTTATGGAGGGGCAGGTGCCACATGCACTTCTCTTTCTTCCACCCTCCCTAAAGCCATTCATTGCTGCTACAAGGAGACTTTATGAATGCACAAACTGGAATAGGTGGACCATAACGTATAGGGAAGTATTACAGCATATTTCCCCCCTTTTTTTTAATCCCTTTACAGTTACATAAAAATCCTTTTCAAGCTGAGGGAAAGTTTACATTGGCAATTGCAATCATATGCGGAAGGTTTGGGTATACCCATGGGCTGATTTGTGGAGGCCTTGTGCTGAGAATTCACCCTTACTGTAGGAGCAATACGTCTTTTTTATTTTTACAAGTGTGTAAAATAGCACAATAGCTGTTGCACAAGGTCAAAATGTTAACTGTTTTCCTGATAAGCTGTGAATTGAATTATTTAATATAGGCTCACAGTTAAGGATAGCATTTGGGTTTTATTTATAGATTGAGTTAGACATGAATCCGTAGACTCCTTCTCTTTGACTCCCTTGTCCTAGTGCTGCTAGTCTAATTCTGTACCCTGCTTCTATTATCTGGATGAGATGGGCTAATGTGTCAGGGCAAGAGCTGTAGCTTAGTGGTAAAGCACATGACTTGCATGCAGAAGGTACCGGTTTCAATCCCCCGAGTCTCTAGGGCTGGAAAGGACCCTCTCCCTGAAAACCCTGGAGAGCTGCTGCCAGTCACTGACTTAGACGCATCAACTCTCTGACTTGGTGTAAGGCACAGCCTGCATTCTGTTTTTGGAAATGGCAAGTGCTGCCTAAGTGATGTTGAATATCCAACTAAATGCTACCTTCTTTATTCTGTGGCTGCATCAAAACCCTCAGGAGAGTTTTTAATCTGGGGGCATTTAAGACAGGTGGCTGGGATATGAATGTTGCCTAATTTTCAGGCGCATTTATATTTCTGCATATTCAGCAGGCAAACATTAAAGTTAGAGGCTTTTCCCCCTCTTGAGTTTTGTTTTTGTAAACAATATAAAGGTTTATCGTACATATTTATACTGGATATTGGCATGCCCTAAGAGGTTTGTTATGTAAAGAGGTTTTTATATATTCTGCACCATCTGTGTGTGTATGTTGCTTTGCAAAGAACAGATATGATAGGTCACTACCCCAAAGAACTTACAAGGGGGTACGTGTAGGGGTTTCCTAGGGAAGTCATAAAATGTGATGGGGGAGAAGGTAGAAAGGGTAGAAGAAAGCGCTGGAGGAGGAAGAAGTGGAAGAAGACAGGGCTAGAGAGGTCAGGGTGCATGACTCCCATAGTTCCATAGTTACCTTTATCTTGAGCGTCTAGTCCTTGAATGAGGAGAGCAGGGGAAATAGTAAATCTGTTTCTAATGTTTTGTTTTCCCAAATGCAGATTATGCAGGTCTCTTTGCTCAGTATCTTGCCAAGTGCCAGCAGTTTTTAAGGACTGTCCCTGTTCCTCTACGCCTGGAACTCCTGGAGAACATCTTCTCCTTGCTCTTTGTCTCCTACAGCGACCTCTGCAGTGATGATCCCCACGAGGAGGGCAACACAGAAGAGTCTGTCCTCGAGAAAAAGAACTGTGCTGTCAGGAGGCTTGAGCGTTGTGCTAGCCAAGGCTCTTCCACCTCGGCGAGTCCACAGCACTCGGCAGAGCCCGGAAGGAGACCTGAGACATGCACTGCCTACGGTATATCTCACGAGCATCTCAGCATCCCAAAGCTGCAAGATTTGCAGTCAGATAGTAACAAACGTGAGTCCTTCAGCTGGAGCCATCTGGATTTGAAGCATTTCGTCCATGACACCTCTGGGTTTTTAGCGGATGATGTAGCAATGGAGATCATTCTCAACATGCTCCAGGACCATCTGAAAGAAATGGAGGGCTCTTCCCCCTGGGACTCAAAGCATGTGGCTCAGGAAGAGCTTGCACTGCTGGACTGCTTGAATGTGTCTGTTAACAGAGATGGCTTTGGTTGTCGTGTGCAGCTGCTCTCCAAGTACCTCTCTGAAGCTCAGTGGCGGCACAAAATAGTGCTCAGCAACAGAAATGCAGGTAAGGGGTTCCAAGTGGTTTACTACTTCAGTGACGCTTTGAAATGGAAAAGCAAGCAGCAAGAATCTTCATACCGTCAAGGAGCCAGGGAAGAAATAGAGCACATGTTCATGGATCCATGGGTCAGAACCTTATTAGGATGTGCCTTGAGAGGGGTGGGTGGGGCCAGTTTGACAGGTGGGCAGGGCCAGCATCTCACAGGCAGCAAGATGCCTATAATGAAGGCCCCTGCCTTTGTTATAGCAGCTGTTTCAAAAGTCAGCACTCGCAACGCCTCTTTTGGCAAAGCCCTTACCCACACCTGACTTAATGTATGACTCTGGGGCTAGGACAGGTGGATGTGGTTTGCCCAAAATGGTTTCACCGGCCGAAGTCAAATGTAACCATCATTATTTTTTATGGTTGTCCCTAATTCTAGGCAGCTTACTGTGAGACTGCACTAGAAGGTACTTCTCTGCTGTCAGTAAGCCCATTCCAGTGTTTCCCAGTGCTCTTTTTAGCTTATCTGCCACAAATTCTCACCGTTCAGGCCCCTTCATAAATTCCCTGAGCTCTGCAAAACGTAGCTCTTATTGCCCATCCAGAAGTAAAATGTGTCAGTTTACATGGGGTTGTCAATCTGGTCCCTACCGCCCACTAGTGGGCGTTTCAGGATTGTAGGTGGGTGGTAGGGGGTTCTACAGCACAAGCTGAGTCCTCCTTCCATCGAGCACTGGTGGGCGGTAAGGAAATATTACCATCAAGAAAGATGCATTAGTGAGAGGTAGGTATAAAAAGGTTGACTACCCCTGGTTTACACAATAGCTTCAATGTTGTGGCTAGAACTTAAAACTCCATCATTTGATGGTTTTATACTTGAAGGAGAACTTGGGTTTTATTCAGTGTGTTAAGCTCGGAACATGTGAGATTGCAGCTTCAGTGTATCTGAAGAAGTGTGCATGCACACGAAAGCTTATACCAAGAACTAACTTAGTTGGTCTTTAAGGTGCTACAGGAAGGAATTTTTTTATTTCGACTATGGCAGACCAACACGGCTACCCATCTGTAACTGCAGCTTCTACCTTCTACTTGCATGGTTACTTTATGCTGTAATTGTTTGTGTTGAATGTGTGCTGTGACTGAAATAAATAATGGAGTCCCAACGCAGTAGCTGACTGTTGCTCTTCTAGGAGGTCAACGTGTTCCCAGTAAAACATGTGGAAACTTAACCAGGGGGTCCAGCTCAAAGAGGAGGCACAGCCTGTCTCAAAGGCCAAAGCCAGGTGAGGTGAAGAAAACCAGCTCCCCTCTTTCAGAACTGCATGTCTGTGATTGTGGGGATTTGTGGGGCTGTGACCCATCCTGGTCTACAACTAGAGCCCTGAATAAGTTACCAGTATTATAAAAAACCAGACTGATTTTTCTTTTGTTGAAAAAAGAAAAAGCAGTCTGTCTGTATATATATATATATATATATATATATATATATATATATATATATATATAAAATGATATAAAAGAAAAATCCATTATTTATTGCAATGTTTATGTGAATTTTATGGAAATTTAATGAAATATATCTATATCTATATCTATATCTATATCTATATCTATATCTATATCTATATCTATATATCTATATCATCTATATATATCAGACTGTATAACTTTCAGTGCTCACGTTAGAGTTGGGGCCAAAGAAAAGGTATTGATATGTTGTAAGTGCTAGTCAGTGTCCTCTATGTGAGAGAGAAGCCCCTCTGAGGCTCTCTCCCCAAGGCTTGATAAGCTATTCTTTTAACAATGATGAATAGCCAAACAAGCATATCAGTGTTACTGGCTTCTCTCTTTCCATCATTCCCATGGAACCTGGAATAAAATGTTCTCTATTGCTTTGTGTGGCCAAAGTGTATTTCACAAACTGCTTGTTTTCTTCTTCAGGTCAGAAGAAGGGAACCTCAGGCCCATCACTGGCGAGCACAAGCAGTGAGTTAAGTCTCACCAGCACATCAGGTACAGGGCATCTTCCTTGGTCGCACTGCCATGCTTCACTTGCCATGAAATGCCTTCTCCATGATGACATGACTACTGCCTGCTCATATGTCTTTCAAGAGTTAGGAGAAGAGGGTGGCAACGCAAGAATGGGCCTTTTCTGCAGTGGTTCCCCATTTGTGGAATGCTCTCCTCAGGGAGGCTCACCTGGCACCTTCACTGCATATCTTTAGGTGCTAGGCAAAAACTGTTTCTCTATAACCAAGCCTTTGGCTGATTAAACAATGCATGGCCTATTCATTGGTGTTTGTAGGAGGGGATTAATATTCTTTGTTGTTGTTATATGCATTTTGTGTTTTCACCTTTGTGTTGTAAACCACCCTATCACCCTCAAAAGAAGCACAGTATATTAATAATAATAGAAGATATTCTTTATTTTCTCTTCTGAAATTCTGCTGAAGTGTTAATTGTTATTCTGTTGCAGAGATATAATTTTTAAGGGTTTTATTATTAATTTCTTTATCAACTGTTGGCCACCCTGGTTAAAAATGCTGAAGGGCAGCACATACATTAACATTTTAAACTTAATTAACTAATTAAAAACCTCTTGAATGTTCTGCAATTACCCAAAAACAGCAGGAGTTGGCACTGATTGCTTACTTTGTGTACATCTTCCCCAGTTCAGAATCAATAGTGATTACCTGATAACTGTTACATCTCCCTCCCTCCACCTTCCCTCCATTTTTAGATGGAAGTGAGAGTTCACTAACTGGCTGCAGTGATGTAGAATACAGGATAAAGCCTCAACAGAACTCCCTCATCCCAATGATGCTTTCCCCACCTGAATCTCTTCTTGTTGCCTGTATCTTGAGGGGTAACTACGTAGAAGCTCATCAGGTAACTCAATAGCCACTGTGTGGTGTTGTTTTGAAAGTAGCTAGTTTCTCCTGGATGTTATCGTGCATCCATTATATGTCCAGAGCAGCCATGGGATTAATCTCCCATGGTTTCTAGCTATTCTGTGCCCATTCTGCATACTGACCCTGCATCTACAGTCTTGATGTTGCAAATGGCCCTCTCCCACTTGTCTGCTTCCTCCCCTGCCAGATCTAGTAGGGATTTTTTTTTTATGTTCAGGAAATTGATTGTTTTAAGTCTAGACTTCTTCCAGAAAAGATATTATGGGCTTACTAATCCTTCTATATCTAAGATATGATTGCAAGTTAATAATTTCTTCACTTTTTTTAAAAAAAGATTTTGTTTACATAATAAAGGAAATTCAGTTTGGGACGGGAGAAGCAGGAGACACACAAATATTGGAAATGTGTTGTTCACCCACAGCCTGTCAGGGGTAGAAAACCTGGTAGCAGTAGCTTTATTTGCCTCACTGATCTTTCTAGAAAAATCTATGGATCTATGCTGTGTTTTGATAGGAACTTCAGAAAAAGGAAAGAAGAGCTTGCCAGTGGAGGAGAATTAATCATTTCCCCCCCCAAGTGAACATCTGGAACATTGATTAAAAAATACTTCTCCCGCCTAATATATACGTATGTCGTTTCTCTCAATTCCACAATGACAGGTGGCGATTATGTTTAGTTTGGAGGCGTCTTCTTCCTATGGTGAGCTGATATTCTTGGAGCGTTACCAAGAAGTGATCAAGGAGTTGGCAAAAGTGGAAGACAAGATTGAGCACCAGTCATCTGAGGGATCTGGAAACCTCAAACAGTCTGGAAGTGGCCGTTCAACACTGCAGGCCATTGGAAGTGCTGCAGCAGCAGGTGCAGACTTGGCTGTTGGCTTTAAAATTTGGAAAATGGGTGGGGGATATAGACAGACAGACAGACACACACACACACACACACACACACACACGGCACGGGTATGACTTTCAAGGGAATTAAACTGTAGCTTACTATATAATCTGCTTTGTGTCCCACCAAACTAAATACAGGCTATATACAACATAGGCTTAAAAATAAACAAACCCCAACCCCTATCGATTTTTCTGCCTGCTGGGACTGCAAACATAGAGTGGGTGCAAGCAAGCCCCTGATGGGCTGCAGTCCAAAGCTGGCAGTCTGGATTTGGCTTGATGGGATGAAAGCTGTGCAGGCCTGCTGGAAATTCAGTGTCTCTCCCCGCCCCCACCGCCCCTGAAGGGTGTCTAAAAAAGAAGATTGTCACAGATGTTCTCTAAAACTAACGCTGCAAGGGGAGTAGCTCAGCAAGAAATTACTTTCCTTACGTTTGCGTCAGGCACTCTTGGTTGCAGCACATTTTGTCAATTGTCTTCTGTCCCTCACTTTTTCCTGATCACAGTAAAATAAAGAGAGTGCTATAAAAGCATCACGCAGCAGTTCAGAAATGAAAATGTTTTGCAGTATAAATAAAAAATGTTCCGTTTTGTTAATCATAGTAATAGAGAGAGTAAGTGGACACACGGACACGGACACACACACACACGGGAGAAGTGAGGACATGCTTACATAAGAGCGATGAGGGACAAATGAAAACATGCAAGTAAGGAATCCATGTTGGTATTGGATACAGTGAGGGAATAAGCAGCCTCTGTTCTCTGCTCTGTCATCTAAAGCCATACTAAGCATGAAAGGGAGCTGTGCACTCCCAGTTTTGGACAAAAATGAGAGAACCTAGGGAGGGGTCTGGTATATTCAGGACTAAAATCCCATGTTGCCTGTTAACTGTGGCCTCAAGTCATTAATGAAGTTTACTCTCTTGGTTTCCCAAGGTATGGTGTTCTACTCGATTTCGGATGTTACCAACAAGCTCCTTGCCCCTTCAGAAGGCCTTGTCCCTATGCTCCAAGAGAGCTTCTGGGCCAACAGTCTCCAGCTAGAGCATACAGATCCTCTGAAAAATGTTGTGGAGGGCCTCTGCCCCTCCGCTATGGCTCTCTTTGACTTGGCGTCTACTCAGTGCCACTTATGGAAAACCTGCAAGCAGCTCTTGGAGACGGCAGATAGGAAGTTGCATAACAGCCTTGAAACTAAGGGTAAGCTTCTCTCCTCTGTTTAGGCGCTTTGACCTTGAAAAACAAAATGTTTAGCACTAAAAGTAACTACAACAACTATGGCCACCATAGACCTTGTATGTAATCATGTCAGCATAATTAGTTTCTCTCTCTCCTGTGTTTTCTTTCTTTGCCTTCTGCATCTGATACCAGGCCGAAGACTTGATTCTGTTCTCCAGGGCTTTCTTGGCATGAGGGGTTTCCCAGCAGTTCTTCAACAAATAAGTAAAATTATCAACACATCACAAGGGCAGCCTAAATCAGGTAACTGATTTAAACATCATTCATTCGCTTACACCATGAGGACTGATTCTTGAGAGTCACCCCTGGGCTATAGATCTCCCTCCTGAGGTCAGCTCATCTGGCTTCCTCTCTGTTGGACATTGGCTGAAGGATGAAGATTTAGGGTTGCATCCTGTGGCGTTGCTCAGCTGACAGTAAGGCTTCCATCAGTGGAAAAGGGAGAGAAGCATTTTTTGTGAATCTCTCTTCTCTTTGCAGCCCCCTCTCACACCTTACATCTGCTCATTCAGAGTAAGTTTAGGTGTGGGGCATCTTGAGGCTGGATGGCAAGGGGGAATAACTGAAAACCACTCCTTTCTCCATTCTTCTGATGGCAGCTTTACTCTTTTGGAAAGGCTTTCAGCCTTTGACCGTCTGTTTTGCTGCACCTTAGTTCACTGACTTCATTTGACTGTTTGCTCTGTGAATTTAATGTTTGCATTTCCTGCTGCTGGTTTTAAACATTTTTTAAAAACAGGTATTTTATGTGGCTTTTATATTTTTGCTTGCTTGCGTGATTGTGTGTGCTTGTTGTTTGCCACCGTGAACCATTAGGAAAGGTGGATATAAATGTATTTAATTAACCTGAGCAAGAAGATAGGGACGGATGCAGACCTACATTCTATTAAGCTGGCTATAAGGTTTTTCTTGGGCTTGTGTCTGCATTAAAGTATTGCTTTAGGTATATTATCACAGACTCTTGGCCACGCTAGATACGCTTTGTATTGTCACTGTGGGTCCCTTAGGAATCCTATGTTGCAGTGATTTCTGAGGGTAGCATAAGATATCTGCTGATTTCAACAGAATCCCAAGGAAGGCTTGCTTGCTTTCCTCTAAATAGCAAGCTCTCAGCTATGGTTTTTATTCAAGGCTGTACAGGAGAGAGTGGACACAAAATGTCTTTTTGTTGTTGTTAATTGCTTGAAGTTGTTTCAAGTGTCAATATTCCATACACCTTGTGTAGGATAAAATAGGAATCAGCAGCTAAAGGCCCAAGGCCAAATCAGTTACTTGAAAAGCATCATTTGGGTCTCTGGCTGTTAGTTGAGGGATGTGAACAGGATGACTGTGTTAAAGGACTTGTTGGCTGTACACTTTGAATATATATATTGGCATGGGGGAGCAGTTTTACCACTGCCCATACTTTATTCAGAAGGACTCTCCTTATTAGATTACGGCTATGAACTGTATATTGAATCTTCGTTCTGTTGTGAGTGTAGTTTCAGCAGTTGTTGTTCACTGCCCAACTGGTGGGCACCCAAGCAGGAAAAACCCTCACAAATATTGGTGCACATCAAGTGTGGGGAACATTTGACTCTCCAGATGTTGCTGAACTACTGCTACCATCATTTCTGACTGTTGGCCATGCTTGCTAGGGCTAATGGGGCTGATGGGAGCAATGTCTAGAGGGCCCCAGGTTCCCCACACCTGGTGTTCATGGAAGCTGAGTTCCAGATAGCAAAATTGAATATGTGAATCGGCCCTTGGAAACCAGAGAGAATCTAAGTTGGGAGTTTTAGTGATCCTGAGCTGATGCTTCAGAGAGCTGCTGCCAATCATTCGATGGTACTGGGCTAGATGGAGCAATGGTCTTATTCAATGCAAGACATCTGTCTGCATGATGCATTGACTCAGCTCAACAGTGAGCCTCAGTTATGCCACTTAGGCCCCTTCATGCGTCCTTCACATATCTATTCCATATTTGAAACAACATTCAGGTTTGGTATTAATTGACTCTTGCGTCTTGTTTCCCAACAGAAATCTCCGATGAGAAAATAAGCAATCACTTCCACTGCAGCATTGCTGACCTCATGCAGACTTGTTACCCTGTCCTGACCGAGAACTGTATTACCAGCCAGATTGTTTTATCACAAGACTTTGACCAAATCCTTCAAAGACTGGCACATGTAGAAGAGTCTTCAGGTAAGTATGTGCATGAGTCTGTGTGTATCTTAATGGCTATCTTAAAGTAAATCACTCAAACTTTTTTCTTGATTTGAACTACTGTACTGCATAAGATGAGTTTTTTTATTTTAAAATTATGTGAAAATGGGGGGTCGTCTTATACACAGATAGTGCATAGCGGGGACCTGGCATTGGTTGCTGCCGTGAGCTAGAGTTTGTCAGTGGCTATTGGGCGTGTTATTGGTGGCTGCTGCAAGGGCTGTTTTGTTGATTGGCTTTCACTGCGGCAATTGGGTGGGCGATTGGTGGCTTCTACTGGTGAGGGGACAGACGATAGGTGGCTTTTGCGACATGTGCGAGTGGCAGCGTAGGTCAGGCAGGTGAGTGAGTTTTGGCAATCCCCCCAAAAAAGCTCAACAACTCAAGGCAATCTCCCCCCATTTTCTTAAGTTGTAGTCCCCCAAAATCGGGGGCGTCTTATACACGGGGGTGTGTTATACATGAAAAATTCCGGTATGTGTTTCTCCATATTTAAATTTTAAATTTAGCCCCCAATTTTAGATTACTTGGAAAATTCTGAAATAATTCTTATTCAACATGAGTATATCTTTCTAGGAAAATGTTAAATATTGGGGTTTTAAAAATTTACCCTGATCAAGTCATAAATACCTACCTCATAATCTGGTACAAAATAATGGATAAAAGTGCTTCTGAATTATTCCCATTTAACATTCTTAGATGTAAAATTTCCTCAAGACTTCACCTGCTGGTGGAAGGAATGTTTGTACCAAGACAGACTGTTTATTTCTTATTTGCGCATTGCATTTCTATCCCATATTTTTTTTTCTCCAAGGAGCTCAGGGTGGCATTCACAGTTCAGCCCTCCTCATTTAATCCTCAGAAAACCCTGTGAGGTAGGTTAGGCTGAGAGGCAGTGACTGGCCCAAGGCCACCCAGTGAGCTTCATGGCTGAGTGGGGATTTAAACCCTAGTCTCCCAGGTCCTAGTTCAACACTCTCACCCTTATGCCACACTGGCTCTCACTTGAATGGAAAGGGTTATGTGGGATACGGAGAAATAAAGAGTGATTCTGTGTTCTGTGAGAGAGAGCATTTCACCTCTAATCTTTTTCTTTCTCTTTTGGTATTAATAGATTCCAGAGGGAACCTGCTGGCCGCACTAGCAGAACAGGCTTCTTTGAAACCCGCGGAATTGGAGGCACATCCCATTTCTAATCAGTTCAAACTCTTGCTGAGAACCCTGGAGCAACATGCTCAGACCCTTGAAGGGAGCCCTGTGCAAAACCTCTACGTGCAAACCTTCTTTGACTATATTAACAGGCTGGCTGCCGTTCTCCTCCGAAGCCTCACTCCAGAGCTAGGTGGGAGATCTCTCACCATTGAAACAAGCTAATCCAAGTTTTAATTCAAGAAATATCAATATGGGTGGGGGAACTAGCTTCTTAACCTCAAGTGAGTTTCATGGCTGAGTGGGGATTTAAACCCTAGTCTCCCAGGTCCTAGTGGGTAACTTTACCTGTGCCTGTGTCACTGATTCTCTGCCTATGACAACCTTTTTCTAAGGTAACCTATTTTGCATTTGTGCAGCAGAAACGGGAGCAATAAGAAGTTTGTTTCAAAAACATGCAGCATTGCTGCATACCAAGAGCAGATTTTAGGAGCATAGCGCGGAATCAAGTTGACATGACACTTTTACAATATCCTTTCTCTAATTCTAGATCAATCTACGGAGTTAAGAGTGGCAAACCCTTTCCTATTACTTCAGCAGAGTCCTCCCCATTTGCTGTCCCAGCTTTTGTTTGAGAGACAGGTTGCTCCTGACAGGTACTGACTTTCTTCAAACACGGGCGGATGTATTGTGTATGATCAATAGCAAACCTGGGTTTACCTTGTATACCACTCACTCTCTTTAATGCAGTGCTTAGTGTACTGCTAAATTTATTGTACTTTCTGTTCCTCAATCGTGCAGGCTGTCTTTGCTGCTGGCCAAAGAAGAACTGAACCTAAATGTGCAAGAAGTGATCATCAGCTGCTGCTGTAAGGCATTGCCTCTGTGCTGTACCAGGCAAAGCAACCAGACCAGGATCCTTTTGACCAACATTAGTAGCCTGGCACACCTGCATGCCTATCACTGTCTGCCTGACGTGGAGGTGCCAGTCCACAATCCCGCCATGGACTCTGAGGACCTCTCTGCGCATCCCTCTCCCACTCTGCCTGACCAGAACCAGCACATGCTCACAGCTTCCACCCTTGCCTTCTTGAAATCTCAGTCAAAACTGACAGCCGCTGTGGCATGTCTTAGTGTGTTGAAGGCTCAGAAGACCCCCAAGCAGGGCCTGTTGTGGATGGACTTTCGAGGCAAACGGGAAGTGCCCTTGTCTATGGAGCACGTTGCCAAGGAATGTGAAGCGCTGTTAAAGGAGTTTCCATTTCTGGAGAGCTTTCTTCTTGCCACGTGTGAGCCCCTTCAGGACCCTCAGGATGAGGGAAAAGGCTTGGCTAGTGCACTGTGTGGCAAGCCTTATGTGTCGCTGCTCTTCCTGGGGTTGCATTCTGTTATGGCTGTTGAGGTGTTGATGGAGAACTTTGAGCAAGCTCTCAGCACAGGGGACTGGCCCAGAGCCCTCCAGATCTTGAATCTCTGCAGCCAGGACACGGAAGAGCTAATCACCGTGCAGGATGCCGTACTCAGCTGTGCTGCTGCTGATGGTAAAGAAGGGATTGTTTTTCTTGTAGAAATGGCACTTTGGGCTGCAGACCAGGAACTGACGACTCAGTCGTCTAGTTTTGGAAGGAAATGGAAAATGTGTTGAGGCACTTTGGATACAGTGACAAACCATGGTTTTGCCACTCAGTCTGAGACTTGGGCCCATGATGTTTCCTCTAGGTCAGGGGTTCCCAAACTGTAGTCCATGGACCAACCATGGTATACATGCTACATTCAGTGGTGTGCAGGCTTCTGTGTGTGGCATTAAATGCGTTAAATATGCATATTATTTTTATTGTATTTGTATAGCTTCTTTCATTTTTAAAATATTTTATTGCATTAGGAATTCTATGGAATGCAGATTGCAATACAATAAAATGCAATATCAGAAATAAAAGTAATAGATGTAATTACAGCATAAAGCACCATTCGCTACAGTTGCTGTGGCAGACATACAAATCATTAGGTGCTCCACCAAGACCATCAGCAGTTTTTAAGTGGTCCATGCGTGGAAAGGTTTGGAAACCATTGCTCTGGTAGCCCTGGAGCTGGAAACATCTGATATGCTGGCCTGCCTGAGAGTAGGGTGGAGGTAGAGTAGAAATAGAAAAGCAGCAATAGCCATGTTATTCCCCCAACTGTGGTTCTATACAGAGGGGGAAGAGGCAGGCTGTAGCTCAGTGGGCAGAGCACATGCTTTGCATTCAGAAGGTCCCAGATCCAGTCACCAGCATCTCCAGATCAAGCTGGGAAAGACTCCTGCCTGAAACCCTGGAAAGAGGGTCTGATTCAGTATAAGGCAGCCTTTGGTTTCCTAATGTCATTGCTGCTACCCTGCTTTGCGTCACCTTCATCCTGTGCAGCTAAAGCATACAGTACTCTAAAGCCAAGCTTCAGATCTCTGGTGTATTCTTCTTTTCCAGGTAAGGATGGTTGGCAATACCTGTTCCGAGTGAGAGATGCCTTGCTGAGGAGCAGGTTGGCCCTGCGCTGTCTGGATAACTGGCCCTTGGAGGCTTGTCTAGAAATCTTGGCTTATTGTGCCTGCGACCCTGAGGTGCCCGAAGAACTCAGATCTGAGCTGAAGAGCAAAACAAGAGAGCTTCAGGTTTATCAAAAGGTAATAAATCATTTTATTTGGGGGTAGAATATTTCTCCCAGATTTTTTGGCGTTTTTCGGCTGCTGGGTTATATAAAGGCAATGATAGCTCTTTCTGGTCTTTTGGCAGCAGACCATTTGTAATTTAGAATAATTCCTGGTTCAGTTGTCTGCCTTAGTCCTTTTTAAAAGTAGAGAGAGAGATTGCTGAAGGGGCTGTTCAGTTGTATTTGTTTTATTTTGTCAGATTCTAAGTCTACAAGATGTCACACTCTGGCATGACTGGCAGGACCTGAAAAGAGCCTGCACTGATGACCCCCAAACTGTTGTAGGAGTGATTTTGGAGGCAAAGGTAGGCTATTTTTTGTGTGTCTTTCCTCCCTTGGAAGCTTGATCCTGCACAATACGCAATTTCCCCCAGATTCTCCCCCAAGCCCAGAGTCCCATCTAGTCCCACATCCTATTTTCTCGCAATGGCTAACTGGTGACTTCTGAGAAATCCACAGTTGGGGTTTTATTTCCTAGTCATGCTGTAGAAAGGAACTGCACCTTTCACATCCATTGTTTCCTTGCCTAGCAGAGGAACAACTTTCTACAAATAAATTGGTTGGTCTTGCAGAAAGCTCTTCTCATCTAAGGTTTTCCGGATTTCCAGTATCAGAGTGATGGCAATACAAGAAAGAGCTGTTTGTCTTTATCCTAGGATCATGAATTATGTGAAGAATGGGGGAACTTGTATCCTGTTCCAAGAGATGATTTGATCAATCTTCACCAAGAGCATCTCCTTCATTTGTTGGAAATGGGAGACACAGAAAAGGCTTTGCAGGTAACTGCTTTGTTTTTTCTGATTTATCCTCCTCCAAAATCATTTTGCAATCTTAAAGATGTCAGTAATGGGACGCTTTGCACATTAGGGAGGAAAATGATTTCCTGTATTCAGTGGGTGTCTCGAGTGGGTGTCTGTGTCTGAGCAAATGACAAGCATGTGCCCAGGAGCCTTTGGCAAATTATGGTTCCTGTGGACACAAATCCATTTCCCTTCCATGTATGACACTTGTTTGTGGTAGAGTGATATGATGTACAAGCAGGAAGGCCTCCTTCTTGTAGCCCTGCTCAGCAGCCTTCATCATAAAATGAGCAGCCATAATCATTTGCTAGGTCCCATTGTGCTTGGAATGTTTTTAGTTGTATTTTCTGCCTCATTATCTGTATTTCCTGTATTGTGGTTGATATATTTGTTTGGTGCTGCCGTGAAAACCTAACCTCATAAAGTGCGGTGTAGAACTGTGTTAAACAGATAATTTTAGGTTGCAGGTGTCTTTAGCTGGCAGTGTGAAATTATTTTATGATCTGAATTAACTCTCCATTGTTCACTTTCTTTGTAGCTCTTGCAAAGGATAGAAGACCCAGACATTCAGCTGGTCATAAGTGAACAGTGTCTTGATAAACATCCCAGCCTGGCAGCTTCTCATTTCCTTGCAGATTATCTCACCACACACTTCTACAAACACTTAACAATTATGCGCCATAATGAAATTCAGGCCCTTTATATGGGATCAAAGGTAAGCAGATGTGAAATTTGCAACTGCATTGCTGGGTTTTGGGGTTCTTCTCTCAAGTAATGAGAGAGGTTTCAGGGTTGGGGTTTTTTAAAAAAATAATAATAATCAGGCATTATATAAATTTTATGAAATAAATAAATTTTGTTTCTCTTCTGTTTCTACATCCAAGGTCTTACTGACTCTTCCTGAGCCTTACCGTGCTAACTACTCTCACCTGTCCTGCAAGCCACTGCTCATGTTGGAGCAGCTCTTGATGAACATGAAGGTGGATTGGGTAGCTGTGGCTGTACAGACACTGCACCAGCTCTTGGTTGGGCAAGAGATAGGCTTTACTGTAGAAGACATTGATGCCTTGCTCTCCAAGTATGCTGGGAAAGCCCTTGACTTCCCTTTCTCGTTAAAAGAGAAAAGATCAGGTGACTTGCTTTTGGGAATCTCTAATCAGTGAAGATGTTCCATGTGCTCTTTAACCAAACATGACAGATTCTCAGCTGGTAAGGCAGATTGGATTCTAGCCAAATCCACCTTATCGCTTTGGGTTCTGTGATCCCATGGTTTTGGCTTGCGACTTAATTGAAAAGCCCCTGTGCTGCTCCATTTCTTCTCCTGTTTTCCTTAATGCCACACAGTGCAGTACTACTAATGTGTTTTACTGACCGTGGCAGTGGAGCCTGCATTCAAAGGGCATAAGGCAGTGAACCAAGCCCCTTACTTCTTCCGGCTCAACTTTTTGTATATTTTTAAGATGGTGTAGTCAAAAGAGTTGAGGAAAAAGAACATTAGAAGGCCTAGTATCCCTATGTTTCTAAATATCTGTATTGTTCTCCTTTTGCTTAGATGCAAAAGTCTGAACCTTCTTGTGCATGCCATTGGGTTAGTAAATTGCTTGTACAAAAACTGTAGTCACTTGAATCACATGTGGTGATCCAGTTTTGGATGAATCATTCTAATCTTCTTTGCTGCAGATAAAAATGGTTTTCTCTTTTGCCTTTAGATTCTGTGATTCAGATGCAGGAGAATTTGTGTCGGGGATCCGAGTCTGATACGTTGTCTAAATCAGAATCGACGGAACAGTTTCCAGTTAATTCTCCTGGTGAGAGAAGGTCTAATGGCTGGATGTTGGGTTCATACTTGTGTTTTTCTCTTAAATCTGCTTTCTGCTGTAGTAGTTTAAAAAATAATAATTTCTGGGTGGGATTCAATGGATGAGCCCCACCAAAAGCTCATACAAGAACTTCTACTAGCACATCCTTTGCATTGCCTTGTCACTGAAGGGTAGCAGTGATTGTTTTGAGGCTTTTACTTACTATCTAGTGGTATATACATTTTATGAAATAAATAAATATAATATTTCAATTCTCCATTTTTTGGTTTCGTTTCTTGTTTATCATCAAGATGCAACGCATTCTTCCAGCATGAGAGAGAGAAGCCTACAGCAAACTGTGTCCCCAGAGGAGTTTGTGCCACCAGAGAAGCCCCCACCAAAACAGCAGTGGATTCCCGATGAGACTGAAGTCACGTGCATGGTCTGCAAAACGGAACGTTTTACTATGGTGAGGAACCCCCAAGGCCATACTTGACATGTAACGGGAACACTTGAACGGGTGTGTCTGCCATTGGCTCTTTGGGCAGCTTGCTGCACTTCTGTCAGTCGTATTTGCTACTGTACCCAAAAGATCCAAATGGCTGTGGGTCTTGAACGGGTTAAATGGTAAACACTGAAATGCTATTGCTCCCTTAAAAGTTCCTCTTTGTGTCTCAGTTTAATAGACGACATCACTGCAGACGTTGTGGGAGGCTGGTGTGCAGCTCGTGTTCAACCAAGAAAATGACAGTGGAAGAATGTAGGGAAAACCCGGCTCGTGTTTGTGACCAGTGCTACAATTATTACAATAAGGAGGGCTCAGAGGACTTGCCCCCTGAGGCAGAAATGTGTGTAAACAATCTTTCCCCATTTTTTTGTATCTGGAATGCTAGCCTTCGATATCAACTAGTGAATCATTTTAGCGTTTCTTGTGGGTCTCCCCACCCCCTGAGAGTTTCAATGAGGAGGAAAAGTCTATTTCTAGTTCCTGCTGTTCCTGTTTCTAGTTCCAACAGTGGGACTATGGGTAGGGCTTCAGAGTTTGACTTAATGCTATGAAAACACTGGCTTTACTGAATTTAACTTTTCAACGCATGTTTGAATAGGTATGAAGCATCATTGTTTTTCTCTTTTCATAGTACAAAAGTGGAGGATCAGGACCAAGAAGAAGGTGAGGAGATTTGCATTTTGCTGGCATGTATTACAGGACTGACTTCACAGTCAACGCTGCTTGTGGGCAACATGGGCAAGCCCTGAAGCATCTTCAAAGACGTAACAAATGCATAGTGGCATGAGCTTTCTAATGCGTTGCTGCATGGCTAACACAGCTACTTTCTTTAAGAGAACAGGGATTTGTTCTAACTCTGCCAAATTACTTGCTGGAAAACATGGCAAGATTTGGAAGCCACAATGTGTTTTCATGACTGGCTAGAGGACTCCTTGGGCTGTTTGCCCTTGGGACTCCCCAACCCCTCACCCATGCCCTATCTTTTAGTAATGTTGTACTTCAAGGGTGAGAAACCTTTTTTGGAACTGAAGGCCAAATTACTCTGGTGTGAAGCTGATGGAACATTGTTCTGGTAGTGAACAGGGTCAGACACCCCCCTTTCCTTTATCCATGGAAACAGGTGCCTGTATTTAATTTCAAATCATTCAAGTTTCTCTTTGTTTTCTTCGTAGACTTTTACAAAGTTGGTTAGAAAAGCTTTATCTGCCCTTATGGTGCGCAAGGCAGAAACAACTCAGTCATCCCAGAAGAAGTGTAAGCTTAGAGTTATTCAAGGTCTTAAACTTCAAAATTCTGAAAATCGTATGCATGCAGTTTCAAATTTGCAAGGACTGTCCCCCCCCCCCATATTGACAGAGAACAGAAGTTCACTGAGCCAGTTCCCCCCTTTGCTTTAATCATCTTTTGCAAAGGAAGGAGCTGCAATTCGTACACAACATCCAAGTCTTTTCCCTTACCTGCTATAGAGCTGATGATTGGCAGCCCCTGGAAGCAGGGTTCCCCTTTCCTGCTGTAGTTGCACCCTGCTTCACAGAGCCGCTACTGAGCAGGGGTCAGAATAGATGTCTGATTCCAAATTGTAACATGTGACTTCTTGTCCTGATTTCTTGTGTGTTCTGTCAACGGCAGTTGCGTCCTCCGATAACGAATGCTCAGATTACTCTGCAGTGGTGCAAATACCCAAAATAACAGAACTCGAGTGGCTTCTTTCTTTGAGAGAAGAGGAGAATGAAATTGTGCGCGCCGAGTTTTATTACGAGCAGGTAAGTGTATGCTCTAAAAGGGGGAAATGGACTTCCGATATGGCACATGATAGGGCAAGCAAGGAAAAGTTGGCAGCAGGGCAGAAAAGAAGAATAGGAAACCAGTGGGGAGAGAAGATAGAAAAGAAATTGAGAAATGGAACCCAAGAACACCAGGGAGGGAGAAAAGATCCAGATGACATTCCTGGGCTTTGGGGAAACAGTTCTGTTATAATGCATAAATAGTAGTGAGGGAACACAAGGAAGTGCAGTTGCAGGACTCTTTCCCCGCTCCACCCCAATGCATCATCTACTGGAGCACTGGGATAATTGGTGTACACTCCTTGCTCTAGCAAGTGAATGAGGTGATGTTGGGGCTTTCAAGTTCATTTGTGGCAGATTAGCACAGAGAATGAAGAAAATAAGCGGCCTGGGCACTTCTGTCTCTTCCTTTGACTGGGTTCCTACTTCATGATAGCAGTTTATGTGGTAGCACTTCTTTGTAAGATGATTTGCTTCTCTAATTAGAAGCTAAAGCTTGCATTTTAGCTGTCTGAAGATCTTCTGTTAAAGCTTAGTATGTTGCGCATGTGGACCCTATACAGTTCAGATGTAAGCTCGCCTATGGACAGGGTCGCAGTCATGCTAATAAATTGGATATTGCACTCTCTGCTGGCAGTAGTGGTGCTGGGAAGGGGGCCATATTGTGCTGCCTGCCTTTTTGGACATGGTTATTGGGTCTCTTGTGTTAAGCTGCTGTTCTTCCACTGCTATGAGCTTACTATACATCTGGTCAACGTAGCGGGGGTCAACAGACTCTTCCATCTCTTTGAGTTTTATAGTGAAGAATATTGTTCTGCTGCTGTCTTTTTGGCTGAGTACACTTTAGCTCTTCAGCTGCAGCCTGCAGGTGGAATCACAATTACCTCTGCCTTTCCTTTGCCTCTCCTAATGTTCAGGCACCCAGTGCTTCCTTGTGCATTGCTATTTTCAATCTCCATTCGGACAGCGTAGCCTGTGGTCACCAGTTGATAGATCACTGCTGCAAGCTTTCTCAAGGGCTGACAAACCCCGAAGTGGATGCTGGCCTCCTCACGGATATCATGAAACAACTGCTCTTCAGTGCCAAAATGATGTTTGTAAAAGCTGGGATGAGCCAAGATTTAGCTCTCTGTGACAGGTAAGTGGTCTGCTGTTCTCCTGAGATGTCTTCCCAAAGTAGTCAGACATGCCTGGCTCATGTTGAGGGGGATGCAGCAGAAAGTGGTCTATAGCAGAGACTGAAACATTTATATAAGGACTGGGCTGAATTTTTCACAGTTTGGTGGATCCCAGTGTGTGTGCTGCCTCTAACTTTTGTATCTTATTTTAACTCCACCAACAGCTACATCAGCAAAGTCGACGTGCTACATATTTTAGTCACTGCTTCATATCGTCGTGTTCCCTGTCTGGATCAGATATTGGAGCCTACAGCAGTTACAAGGCTAAGAAATCAGCTTTTGGAAGCAGAATACTATCAGCTAGCCGTAGAGGTAATGCATGGGGAGAGAAGCAGCTCTGGAGTACAGCCTCAAGGCTCCTTCAAATCATTGCTCTGTTTTTGCACAGAGATTGCCTTCATTTAGAGAACACAAATATTGGGGTGTTTGAACTTCAACTTGAAGCATCTCTTCCCTCACAAAGACACCTATTAGCCTTTTGGGCTTGGTTCTGTGTTTTATAAAATATAGAAAACCAATGCTCGGTGTTTTTTTTTTAAAAAGCAACTCTATAATTAGTAGATTAATCAACTAAGCATTTGTTGATTAATTGGTACAGGTCAGCTTTTATTGGTGGGGCTGGGATTTGAAGACATGCTTAATTTGAGGACTATTTGGTTCTATTGTAGCTGTAATAGGAAATTTTTAAAAACCCATTAGGCATGGTCTTTGTTTCTAAGAATATATATTAAGATTTCTTAAATTCTTAATATCTGAAATGTACCTTCTCAGTATTGTGACAAATGCACTCCAATAAAACTGCCAATAGTGACCACAATAGTGTACAAGAGTAATAGGCCAATAGTGTTCAGCTCTGATTAAAGGTAAAGGGACCCCTGACCATTAGGTCCAGTCGCGGACGACTCTGGGGTTGTGGCGCTCATCTCGCTTTATTGGCCGAGGGAGCCGGCGTACAGCTTCTGGGTCATGATTACTGCAGCTCAAAAAGAATACTGTAGAGCTAGAAAAACTACAGAGCTAGAAAAGAGCAACAAAAGTGACCAGGTAGACATTGCAATTGCACATGTGTACATTCTTTTTTCTTCAGAAAACAAAAGATGACTATGGAAGACTGAGGGGGAGATTATCTCATATTTTGATGACTGTTTTCAATAACCTGTTCATTTTAGGTTTCCACGAAGACTGGCCTGGATCCAGGTGGGGCATGGCACGCCTGGGGCATGGCATGTCTTAAAGCTGGCAACCTCTCTGCTGCCAGAGAGAAATTCAGCCGGTGCCTAAAGCCACCTCTTGACTTGAACCAGCTAGACTCAGGCTCAAGACTGGTCCAAGATGTGATACAGTACCTGGAGTCCACAGTGAAGCCCATTATCTCAGTGGTAAGAGTCCAGTCTTCCTCCTCCCTCAACAGCTGGTCTCCTGAGGTAGATTTAAGCTACAGCTACAGCCAGAACATTAAACATGCTAGGGTATTGGTATTCAGTGCTATTTTTCTGGAAAAAGAGGTGCTGGAACTCACCATGAACGCCTCTCTCGTTCTCTTAGAAGGGCCATGGCTGGGCACCCTGAGAGTACTGGAACTGAGTTTGGTATTTCCAGCTAAAAAAAATGTCCTGTTTGTATTTAATCTGGGACCAAGTTATCTCTGTGATTGCCTATGTCCACATTATTCTCCCCAAACCTTGAGTGATGGCATCTAAAGACCTGCTGCCCACCATAACTCAAATCCAAGTGATAGGCTTTTGGACTACAACTGTGCTGGTTGGGACTGTCGGTAGTTGTAGCCCAAAATACTGGAGGACACCAGGTTGGCAAAGGCTGTTCTGTGGAACTGTGCCAAGCCCAGTATACCTAAAGGAGCAGCTCCACTCCCATTGTACAGCGTGGACACTAAGGTCCAGCTCCAAGGGCCTTCTGGCGCTTCCCTCACTGCGAGAAGTGAGGTTACAGGGAACCAGGCAGAGGGCCTTCTCGGTAGTCGATCGCCCTCCCATCAGACGTCAAGGAAATAAACAACTATCTGACTTTTAGAAGACATCTGAAGGCAGGCCTGTTTAGGGAAGTTATAATGTTTGATGTTTTGCTGTGTTTTTATTATATTGGAAGGCATCCAGAGTGGCTGGGGCAACCCAATCAGATGGGCAAGGTATAAATAGTAAATCATCAGCATCTCCCTCCCCCATGCTTTTGGGACTTGCTCCAAAGGCCTTCCTGTTTTATAAAGTCTTTAAACTGTCCCGTTTTGTTGAACTTAACAATACTTAATGGGTAGGAATACAATTTAAAAGTAAAAACAATTAAACATAACAATTCAATAAAATCTGCTATTTAGAAGAAAATTGTTATATTGAATTGTTATTGCTTTTAAATTATACGCCTACCCATTCAGTATTGTAAGCCACTTTGTAAAGCCTTTTGCTCTGAAAAGTGCAGTATAAGTACCTAAATGTACTTTTAAAAGATACTTAAAAATAAGAAGCTAATGCTTACTGCCTATTTATGTTTTTGTGTGTGGTCATTGCAAGGGCAAGTTTATGGTTTAGTGAGCATATAGTTAGAACATTGCCTGTGCTTTTCTTTTTATTTCTACTCCTAACAGCGTTAGAGATGTGCGTACTTTATTTTTAATGTAACCTGAACATTCTGTTTAGGTGGTATGCAGGCTGCAGCTAAAAATGGCATGTGGTAGAATGTCCAAGTCAAGGTTAGATGCAGAAAATATTGAAGACACAGTTAAATCCATGCCAACAAAGTGTGCATCAAGAACATCTTGTCTTGGTTTGGAATTCTTTTCTTTGTGCCTTCAAGCTGTACACTAGGGAAGAAGAAAGTGAAATCAGGGTATCTATGGCTCTTTGCTGACATGGGACAAAATGCCTGGCATGTATTATTCTGGTGTTTAACATTTGGGATTACCATCTGGCCTGTTGCCATTCTTACTAAAAGCTGACATGGACAACAGCATGTAAAGCAAGAAAGTGACTACAACTCCCATCATCCCTGACCACTGGTCTTGCTGGCTGGGTCTGGTGGGAGTTTCAGTTCAACGGCATCCAGAGAGCCACACATTCTCCTTCCCTGATGTGCAGATCCAATCTTATGTAGTGCTGGATTTGGGACTGAGGAGACCCAGATCCAAGACCCAATTTAGGCACAGAAGTCGCTTGGTGACTGGGAGCCAGTCATTCAACTGCTTCTCACAAAGTGATTTGGAGGGTGATATGAAGAGGGAGTGAGGACCATGCATGCTGCTTTGACCACCTTGGAGAAAGGGCTGGAGAGGAATTGGAATTGATAAAGGAATGCTGCTTGCAACTTGCTGCTTGTGAACTGCTGTTGATAATAGTGGCCACATTGTGTTATGTGCTATTGTGGTGTAGATAGAAGATGTGGCACCATACTGAAACCTACCTGTTTGCAGAGGTTAAGCAGTTTTCTACTCTGTGTTGACTTGCACCGGGTCAGAGAAAGGGGAAACTGGATGTTAGATATTGCCCACATAGCATAACTGTGCAGCTCATTTCTAGACTATGATTTGGATCTGTCTTTCTGCTCTGATTTGGAGTGTCTTTCTGCTCAGAAACATGGAAGGGCCTCTGGAGGAAGGTATTTGTGGTACAGGGAGTGATTGGTAACATTTTTTTAAAAAAACCATCCTGCATCACCTGCCACACTGTACTGGAGGGTCCCTCTGTCTTTTGGAGCAGCTTTCGGTGGTGGTATTGCCAAGGAATGTAGGAATCGGTAGAAATTGCTTCCCTCTTCCTTCCTCCAGCAGGACAATATGGTGAACAGACATCTCCTCACAGGAACTTGTGATGTTTGATTCTCTGCTTTTTTTGGTAGCAGGATGACGACTACTTTGCCACTTTGAAGGAACTGGAAACAACACTAAGGACACGAAGCCTATCCCTGGAGCTGATACCTGAGGGGAAGATTCAACACAACAGCTACTACCAAGAGTGCCTCTTCTATTTGCACAACTATGGCACCAATCTAGCAATCATTTGTTTTTATATGAGGCACGACTGCATGAGAGAAGCACTGCTGCATTTGTTAAATAAGGTGAGGCAGCCTGTTCCTCCTGGAGGTTTTTCTAGTAAGGGGTGATGAACCTGTGGTCCTCCAGATGTTGCAGGACTACAACTCCCATCACCCTTGGCCATTGGTCATGTGGACAATGAGAGCTGGAATACAGCAGCTGGAGGGTTGCAGGTTCACGTTTCCATGTCTCTTAATTTGGATAGGTTCCAGGTGGTATATTATGGGAACATGTTACTTTGTTATGAAACTAGTTTTCTCAATATTGTGAGGACCTTGACCTTGGTCTCAATCTTTTGTTGAAGTTGTCCTGTTTTGAAAATCTTGCCTATTTTATTGCTATGACTAGCCGCCCTTGAACAATGTGTGCTGTGTTCCCTTCTGCCTTGAAAATAGCCCTTTTATTTTCCATGTTACGACTCCCTTCATAAAATGGCTGAGGCCTTGTTCAAGTGCCTCCAAGATTTATTGGCAAGTGTAAATGGTGCCAGGAAATATTTCAGTTTTAAGATGTCTTGTGACTATTAGAACAGCATATCGTTTGGTAGGTATTCGCAGGCTTTCAAGAGAAGTCTCATGTTGAGACTCCCCCTAACTCAACTTCTGCTGTGTCTGCCTTCATACCCAAAAACAATTTTTAGCCTGATCTGAGAATTGGACAAATGTAACTTTTATGAAAAACGTGCAGTCTACTGTAGCCCAATAACAGAGGCTTTTCTTCCTAAAGTAATTATATGAATGAGGCAAGTCCGTCTAAACACTTGAATTTTTCTCTGTTTTAGGAGAGCCCACATGAAGTATTTATTGAAGGGATATTTATCCCAAGCTATACCAGTGGAAAACTTCACATGTTGGAAAACTTACTGGAAACGATTGACCCGGGTCTAGCTAGCTGGGGTGCTTATCTCATTGCAGCTTGCAAACATTTGCAGAAAAAGAATTACTATAATATCTTATATGAATTGCAACAATTTATGAAGGTAAGAGTGGGGGGGTTGATGATGATGATGATGGTGATGACGACGATGATAATAATTTATTACTTATACCCCGCCTATCTGGCTGGGTTTCCCCAGCCACTCTGGGCAGCTTCCAACAAAATATTAAAATACAATAGTCCGTGAAACATTAAAAGCTTCTGTAAACAGGGCTGCCTTCAGATGTCTTCTATAAGTCTGGTAATTGTTTTTCTCTTTGACATTTGGTGGGAGGGCGTTCCACAGGGTGGGTGATGTACTTCTCATGCTGCAGTTTTAAATGTTCTGAACTTTTTGTCAGGAAAGTTGGACAATATTTCCTGTATTTTGGGAAAGAGCCTCGATATGTGCTGTTTGTTCATGTACGCAGTGAGGGGGGTTCTTTTGGGTTCCTAACTTAGGAATGTCTGCTATAATAGAGCTTGCAAACCCATCCCATCACTGCTTATGTCCAATCCCTTCTGTATAGTTCAATATGTTCTGAAGAGTTGCTAAGTGGTTTTCACCAATGATACACAATTTGAAGGCTTACCCATCTTAACACTCCTGTCTTTCAGGATCAAGTCCGTGCTGCTATGACCTGTATTAGATTTTTCACTCACAATGCAAAGTCTTACGCTGAATTGGGAGAAAGGCATACCTGGCTGTTGAAGGTCAAGGACCATCTCAAAGTTTACCTACAGGAAGTTTCAAGGAGTTCGGGAAGAAAAAAGGCTACATGTACTTTCCGTAAGAAAATGTCTGCTCCTGACGTCTCAAGGTACCAGCAGATGTTATCGTTTGATAACATATATTTCATTCTCCGTTTTATTGATCATACAGTTTCCCTGAACAGTGTGATAAGGCATTCTTCAGGACTTTTACCATAAGCATCCATGCTCTTAAAAATCACTTGGTTTAAGTTCAATATTTTTGAGGTATTGTGACTCTAGTGTCTTGAATTAATTTCTTTTAAAGTTTCTCATGCTCAACTCCATTTTAACAAGGCATATCTCTGTGGATATTTTGGAGTGTGGGTTTTGTCTAAGTAGCATTAAGTAATGTGTCCTGTCAGCAAAATGATTTCTGCTTGAACAACAAAATGTTCCCACCTCTCCTCCCCCCAATATATCTTTTCTTGGGTTTCCTCCAAACCTCCAGAGCAGATTTGGGATGGGGGTGAGGAGTAGAAAGGGAGGAAATCCCGATTGAACAAGTGGACATTCTTAAGCTGACAGGAGGCATTTGTTGAATACTGCCTTATGTGTTGACATGTCCATCCTCTCTTATCTTGCAGAGTAAATCTAGCATGCAATGTTTTCCATGATATACTTGAGTTATGCTTGTGTGTTTTTCTTTAATGAGGACATTCTTTTTGCTTCCTTTTGCCCACAAAGTGTTTAAAGATGTTTATTCTGGGAAAGGAAAAATAAGTAAATATTTTTATTTATTTATTAATACTCAGTGATGTGTGAAGGCATTGCTTTTTTTAAAAAAAACTTTTCTGTACAGTCGTACCTTGGTTCTCAAATGGAATCTATTCCAGAAGTCTGTTCGACTTCCGAAAACATTCAAAAACCAAGGCGCAGCTTCCGATTGGCTGCAGGAGCTTCATGCACTCGATCAGAAGCCGCATCAGACGTTCAGCTTCTAAAAAACGTTTGCAAACCGGAACATTCACTTAAAAGTTTATGGCGTTTGGGAACCAAAATGGACGAGTACCAAGGCAGTGAGATCCAAGGTATGACTGTATTGTGTAATGAAGCATTTCCCCCTAAATCAGGCATATCAATACAGTTGAGCTTCAACTGGAAGTGACAAGATTCCTTCATCGGTGCGAAAAATTGGGAGCCTCATCTCTGACTGTCTCATCTGTTCCTACACTCTTTGGAAACAATCAAATGAAGATGGAAGTAGCTTGCAAGGTACTGAGTGCCTCATAAAATCGTGGCATAGTTATAGGTATCAAAACTGAATACTATAAACAGCACTGAGTGTAGCCTACAGAGAGCTGGTTTGCATCTAACACTAGGACAAACTATGGCTTAGGCCAAACACACAGGTTCCCAGAGAAGAGATCATGGCTTCTGCACTTCTAACTAAACCATGGTTTCGTGTAGCGTGTTGTCCAAACCTGGACTCAAGGTTTGTCTCACTGCATACAAACCACAAGGAGTAAACCCAAGAACCAACCTTAGTTACAACTTGTGGTTTGTCTGGAGCAAGACAATGCATAAATTCTGGTTTGGACCTCATGCTAAGCTTAACTTTGGCTTCTCACACAGCAGCAGCAGGACTGGATGAGGAGATACAAGAGAGATTTTTATCCATGGCTGCTTTCATATTGTAGAATTCATTCTGAAGAGAGGCTGGATGGGCTCCCTCCTTTTTCCTTTTTCTTCCACTGCCAGGCTACAACCTTCATCTTCAGACAGGTCTTTGGAAACTAAGGTGCAGAAGATACTGATCCCTGACCCAGGGCAAATTATATTTTAATTCCTGGTTTTAGATGTGTTGCAATTTAATTGTTTTCAACTAGTTTGTTTCTATTATGCTGTGTTTTATAATTGTAAGCTGCCTTGAATCCCAACTTGGAAGAAAGGCAGGATATAAGTATATTAAATAAATAAATTGAAAATAATAAATATCACTTTTCCGAAACCGGATGCTGTCCTAAGCTTGGAAAGAGGGAATAAGAATCCTGTTTGTGTTATGTAGCTGACGGTACTAATTGTGGGTTGTTTACACAATACTTAACCTTTTTGCTGCTGCTATTTCTTCTCAGGTCATGCTGGAAGGTAAAAACATTGAAGAAGGCTTTGGGATTGCATTTAGAGTTCTACAGGTACGGTGAACCTAAGATGATGATATACATAATGTTGATTCCTTACAATTCTCACCAAAGCAGATAAGGAAAACCACAGCATTTTTGCCAGTTACAATGATGTATCTTTTAGGTGTCTATAAAAACTTGAGTTAGAAGCTTCTGTTTTCATAATTGCGTTAGGTTTTTAGTATAGCTTTAGTATAGAGACAACTGAAACCTTGAGTCATTCCCTCCAGCTGCTTCCTTCTTGTAGTTTCTTGCCCTTTAGCACGTTTCTGTAGCACCACCTCTGCTTCCTGAGCATCTATGACATTATTTTCCCCAGTACTCAGTATTCCCCTGTCTGTAATTTTGTCTCCCTTCTCCTCAGGATTTAGTTTAAAGCTCTCCTGATCAGGTTCACAATACTCATAGCAAACACATTCTTGCCAAGAGTCTCATGAACCTAAACCCTCCACTTAGAGTTGCAGCTTTAGTTGAGTCCAACTTTATAGAGGTTCCCTTCGCCAAATATTCAGTATCTCTTGTAGAGGTATACAGACATGAATGGTGAGTTTCACACACCCGTCCTGCATTATGGCCAAGTCTTTGCTGAGATAACTCTGTGAGGGATGCAATGCCACCATAGCTGATACTTGTTGATATTCAGATGTCTCAAGCATTTTCCCAGTCTTTTAAAAATGAGGTGGAAGAGGCGTAGCTGAGTGCTAGAGCACCTGCTTCGCATACAGAAGCTTTTATGTCCTTGTTTCTGGAAAGGACCAGTCTGAACCTCTGAAAAGCTGCTGCTATAAAACCAGTTTGACCTGATGGTTTGACTTGATTTCATTCATATGTGCTGTATAATCTGAGGAGGCTAACCTGTGGTCCTCTCAGATGTTGCTGGACTCTGAAGTCCCATCAGTCCCAGCCATAATGACCAGTGGTCTGGGATGGTGAATTTTATGTAATTAAACTAGGAACAGATAACCTTTGGCCAAAGAATTTTTGACTTTTAAAACCTAAGTAAGCTTGCATACTGTAAATAGTGTTGGACTAAGTCACACAGAACTCAGTGGGACTTATTGTCATATCGGTGTGTGTAAGGATGTAGTCATTGCAGAGTCGTTCGATAGCTTGGCCTGTGTGTTGATTTTGGTGGGATGCATATGAGAGAATGGCTGTCACACGATTTAAAATATATCTTAGCTGATTGAATTGCATGAACTTGTTTAAGTGATGCTATAGCCCTAATGAGGACTTATCTTAAATGGGGACAGAGCAAGGTAGATACAGAGTAGGGGCCATTGAAGGATTCTGTAGCATCACAGTGGCTAAATTTATATAAAGGCTATAAAGGTTTGATAGTACACAGTACCACAGGACTTCTGCATGACAAGGGATTTTCCCAGATCCTTATTGCTCCTGTATCAGTAAAGCTCAATTCTGGCTGTAGGGAAGTGTTTGTGTATTTTGAAATCATATTGGTTCCTCCACCTTAGGATTTCCAGCTGGAGGCTGCTGATGTATACATTAAAGTGGCCAGACAGCTGGTGAAGCAGCAGAAGTACAGTGAGATCAGGCAGCTCCTTAAGTGCATCAAGGAATCTGGTGCTGAAGATAAAACTGATGGGGACAACGTCCTCTTAAACTGTCTGGACGAGTCTGATTCTATTCCTGCTGAGGTAATCTTGTTCTTTTCCTGGAAAGAAAAGGCACAACCTTATTTTGTTTACATTCTGCAAATAAGTATTGTGTGCTTGGAATGCAGGTAACAACTTTTAGTAATCTCCAAGACTGAATTATTCTCATTTTGCTAGTCATGCTTTCATGAGGGGCTTCTTATGAGGAGCGTCTTTCAAGCTGGCTGAGACCCTTTCCTCTCATAATCCGGGAAGTTTATCCCCTCCTGGCCCAACCAATCGCCTTTCTCCTTCTAGTTGTTATCACTTAAGGAGGGCAAGTGTGGAGCAAACACATGGTGGGCCCCATCTCTCAAAGCACCATGTCTATATCCATAGATTGCAACAAACTGAAATCCATCCATGCAAAAGTGGCTAGCTGTCTCTTTGGCATCATCCTGTAGATCCCTGTAATTCTTAATGTGTCATCAAATTTGGAATAGATACAAGGGACGTTTAACAATGAAGTATCATGTCATGGCGATCTTACAACTGGTTTTTTTTCTTTGTGGGTTACAGGATCTGGACGATCTGATCAAGGATATGGACAGCGATGAAAACAAGGTAAGTGAAGAATAGGATACATTGATCCTGGAGAAGACCCCACAACTTTTATAGTCTTTCCTGCTTCTTCCATTATCTTGTGCTCTCTAGATTTAGCAGCAAGTATCAGAAGATTCAGTGATACTTGCAAGGATGTGGCCTCAAAAGAATAAAAGAAAGCTGCTTTGAAAGGGTTATATAGTCTGGCTATATAACCCTTTATATAACTCATGAGCTGTTGAAGATTAGGCTCCTCATCTAGCTGTCCCGTCAATGGAAAAAACCTTGTCAAAAGACCTGGAGGGTCCCCTGCAGAATCTGGAGCATAATTATTTAGCCTGCACTTTTGTTTTTCGTGGCAAACTTTTGCAGAGGCTGCAGACAGCTGAGACCGTCAATGAATCCTTTGTGTGCCCTGAGCTGCTCATTATTCCAGAATTTGATTCTTTCTCTCCTGTTAGTGAACATATCCATTGTAGTGTTTCTAATGCTGGTAAATTCTCTTTGCAAAAGGCTGCTGCTCTCAGAGAAAGCCACAACTAAAATACTTGCTTTTCACGAATGAAACAGCATAGCTTTGTGCTATTTTTCAAATAGGGCTTCTCCAATAGAGGGTATTGAAACCCAAATTCTCTTAAATGAGCTTCATTCTTTTTATGCAATGGAAAAAATGGTAGGTTGAATGGCTGGTGGGGAATTTGGACCCTCCAGACGATGTAGGGATGTAATTCCATCAGCCAAAAGCAGTATAGGCAACCAGGAGAGTTCCCCACCCTTTGTTAAATAAACAACAAGGAAAGATGTATAGTATCCTTGAGACTAAAGCAATATCCATTCTGATCACTTGTTTGTCAATTCTAAAAGCTCCAGACAGAAATTGAATTTGTCCTAGCCAACTTCCCAGGCTGATCAGTATTGAGATTTATTTTAAGATTTGGTAATTAATGCATTCCAGTTCCTGATCAACAGAGCAGCCATGCCAGCTGTTCCAATACTTGGAATCGTCCCAACCTTGCGTGTATATTGTCATTCTAGGGACCCAGCAAATGCTTTTTGGCTCTGATTCAAAAGTTCCCACATTTCCACTCACATAAGGTTTGTGGAGGTTTGTCACCCTTAGAGAAAGGTTGTGGCTCAATGGCAGAGCACATGCTTTGCATTCAAAAGGTCCAATCCTCACCATCTTCACATAGGGCTCTCCTGTCTGAAACCTTGGAGAGCTGCTGCTAGGCAGTGTTGAGGACACTGAATTAGGTGGATCAGTGGTCTGACTCTTCTCTCTATTCCCTGTGTTTTGACCGATTCCCACGTCCAGCTGCAATCCTTTCCATCACACCCCATGCTTTTCTGGAGGATTCCCCCAGCCCTCAAGCAGGTTGGCAAGGGAGAGGGTGGAAGTGTATGGGGCTATACCAGGAAGCTGGTGAGAGAACCCCATCCTGTTAAGTAGAAATCCACTTGCAGAAGGAAGAATCCCACCCTTTTCTCTCTCCGTTTCAGATCCAAGCATATCTGAAATGCCACAAGCTACGTTCCGCTTACCTGGTCTCAGTGAGACAAGAAAACGCTCGCGCTGTGCAGTTGGTCCTGCATGTACGGCAGTTGGCTGAGGATAGTGGGGAAGATGTGGTGCAAGCCATCTGCAGCCAGTGGCTTTCAGTGCACCACACCAAACCAAGAAGCTGGCTCACTCAGGGCTCCAAGAAGTGACTTCCAGCAAGCGTATCATTGTTGGTGGTTTGCTTTTTTATAAAGGGAAGGCTCTGCATTATGTTGGTCAGATCAGCTTAGTCTATGTATGGCGGCGGGTTGGAAAGGAGCTGCTCCGATGTCTCTTCCGAAAAGGAAAAGACTGCTGACTAAAAGTGCCAATCATGTCCTGATGACAACCAACTATCTCTACCTCAGGGTGTTCTCTCTCTTTCTCCCCTCCCCCCACCGCCCAGCACAACCTAAAAATGTTAATGTTTCAGTCTTTCATCAACCATATTCTCCTGTGCTGCTATCAGTACATGTATCCCCTGGGCATTGTTTTATTAATTTAAAACCCACATCGGTTAAATCTAGTTTGGAACTTGTCTTGTGATTCTGCTAAAGCAAAACTGTATCACAGGCAAATCTGTATAGAGATATAGTAATGTGGGTTTTGAATTTTGGAATATGTAGCAGATACATCTCTAGGATTTGCTTTTGTACAGGTATGTGCTGTTTCTCCTTTAGGTATTGGAAAGCAATGGGAAATTCTTATGAGGAGCAAGCTTCCTTTCCTGTTTCGAGAAACACACAAGTTTGCTGAGATGCACTTTGTCCTGCTGCTAATTGACAGATACTAGGATAGCCTAATTCCTGGAGCAAACTTTACTTGTACCACTGGTCAGTTGTAAGATCCTTAAACTGGTTTGATATGTGAAATTTGGAAACAAGTTCCAATTGTTAAAGCTGCCATCTGTGGACTTAGCAAAGCTTTTTACGACATGTGCATAGAGTGAAAATTATTGTAAAAAATTGTCCTCTCTGTTGTAGAAAATACACCTTCAGCGGGTGGTTGATTTAATTATATTTTCTCACAAGTCATAACTTTAATGATCTATTCATTGACCAAAACCAACTTTGCAGAACAGCAGACATTTAGATGGAGTGAAATAACTATTGTGTGTATGTGTGAACTAACTGGAGCAGAGTGCAGAGTGGCAGCTTAGGCCAAGTAATTATAGGGGTGAGATAGTTGTGCAAGCTTGGAATCTGTTTGCCACAAATCTTTCAATAAAGTTGCCTCTGTAGCAGCAACTTTAAGCAGCTGCTGTTAGCCAGAAGCACTCAATGAAAGCCACAATGTCTTGCTGTAAGTATGAGTAGTAATGGAGCTGTGCATAATTCTGTACATTGCCATGTGATGCAATCAACGTATAAAGTTAAATAGTAAATAGAATCCAGAGAGGAAGTTGCCCCCACAGCCACTTAGAGCATGGCCTAGACCCTTCGGGAGTCTGGACAGATTCTAAATGTAATGCCCAGTACCTGGTTTTTGTCATCCCATTCGCTAATTACCTGTCTATCCTGCTGTCTTTCCAGTTACCACAATTGGAAGCATAATTTGCAGTGGGCTTTAAAATTCCTTTTAAATCTAAGGCAGGGCATCCAGCTAAAACCCTTCAACTCAGTTGATGGGGCCCATCAGTTTCTGTGAAAAGGGAACCTAATTGATTACAAGGGGGTGTGGGAATTGAATTGTAGGTGATGTCGCTGCACTAAAGTGATGGTAAGTTAAATGCTGTGCCATGATGCACAATCAGTCCATAAGCATACTTAATTGTTTACACCTTAAAACACTCGGGTTTTTAAGGTTAATATCGTCCTTTCCTGCTAACTTTAACTTTAACATGGTTGACCTTTATTTATGGGTCTTAGCATTACATCATAGCCACAAATGCTAGGAACAATTAGCTCATGGGATTTGGTGTCCAGAAATAGCTTGCAGCTTAAGTTATATACATTCAGCTTTCAAGTTCTTCCACCTCCTCAGTCTTGAAGATTATCCTATTAGGAATTTAGGGCTTACAAAAGCTGCTTTTCTGTCTGTCAGAACTGAATTTCTACTGGGCTTCAGAAGAACGTGATGTGACTGTATGTGGTATTGATCAGTTTTCTCATGGGAAGCATTTTTTTTGGGGGGGGGGAAGAAAAGCACTAATTCCTATATACAGTATTTTAAGTTGCTATACATCTCTCATTCCCTTGCCTGTCTCTTACATACGTCTTCACAGGAGAAACAATAGACCCTGCTATGGTGAAGATTCTAGACTAATTCTGTGTTCCCTTTTGCACTGTACTCTATGCACTTTACATTGTTTGCAATTCAAAATTCCTTAGTGGCTCACTCTAAGGTGTTTTTTTCCACCAGCAAAACCTGTCCTATAAATTGCCCTGCCTCATAAATACTGGTGTTGATGAGATGAACAAATTTTGACCCTTGATGAGAGATGAACTTCTGTCCATAATGAACAGGAATAAAGCATATTTTGTCAATTTATTTCATTTAGTTTAACTTTGACATACGTTGGGATTTTGTATTAAATTACATTAAATTAAATCATAGAGATCAATGTTTAAAAGCAAAGACAGAGCAGTGCAAGTTTTAAGTTTAATTTAGTCAGTGTATTGAGAAATGTCCAGTGCTGAATGCCAAACTGAAACTTCCAGCCAAAGAAAATGGACTTTGCATTACTTTACTTAAACTATGTTAAAGTCCCCTTGATGCAAGCAGAACTTTTTTTTCTGTAAGCCAACTTGAGGTCACAGCACCAAACATTTATGCAGAATCTGACTCCTTGTAAAAGTTATCTGTCCAACAGCTAAATACTCAAAAGGCATGCTGCTGGACTTACTTCTCATTTTCCCTCAGAAAATTAAGAATACCATGCCCACCCCATGGCTCTATTGTTCTGACAAAGGGCTGTTAGATACTAACAAAGCACTTACGTTATACAAAATAATGGTATGATCAATTTACAGCTAAGCTCCCTACTGTAATACCAAGATATCTGCCAGGGCACCCACCAAGCTCTTTTTAACCCAGAGAGAATTAAAGTTATTTCATGCTTTTCCCCCATGCTGTCTGTTTAGGCCCCCCCTACCACTTTGATTGGTTCATTCTTCTTTTCAGGGTCCACTAGCCATTCTCCCCACGGACAACATTCAATTAAATAGTTCTAATTATACACTAGCAGCCCGAAGTTGGGTTGACACCAAGGAGAGAGAGGGAGCAAGAAATGTCTGTACCCGAGTACAAGAGGCAATTTGGTCATGGGGCAGGAAATCAAAACAGATTTTCAAGAACTTGTTTAAGAAGAGAGGCTGGCCTTCTCTGCATTGGTGGGAATTGGCTGGTTGACTAGAAAATGGGAGGCTTAAAGCAAGAGTTTTGGAACTCAGAATACACACACCTTGTACCTACTGATTTGAGCAAGCAACTCTTATCTTCATCTCAGCAGCTTGCTTTATGTGGAGTGTTTTATGGCTAGCAGCCATTTTGTGATATCCTCACAACTCAAGTTTAAAAGTGTAATTGGACCCCAAATCTACAGGGAAGTTAAACCTATGTGTTTAAACTCAACTTGCCCTGAACTGAACTGGCCTCAACTAGCTATCATATAATGCTTCCGGAAACAATATCTCATTTGCAGGTCTAAACCTCTCAATGCACCCCATTCTGATCACATTTTATGTTCCAGAGGCCAGCAAAAAGCTGACTTCTTGTAAAAGATAAAGAAAGTAGCAGTACAAGCAAGTATCTACTGTAGCAGGATTGACAGATCTCAGGTAACCTCCATCAGGAACCTAAATGTAATAGTGATTAATTTATCAAACAAATCAACAATGAGGAGTGAGAGACTAGGTACAATGCACGCTTGCATTTTGGCAACTGCTCCTTCCATATTTATGTATCAAACCAAGAGGAGGATGGCTGTTCTCATGTTGGAAACCAGAGCATGCTGATAGCTATGTTGTGTATATGAAAGCCTTGAACGGCTCTCTTTATAATAAACAAAATTCAAAACATGGGTATCAAATGACCGTGTAGGAGCTGCATCCTTCAGCTCTGACAGTGTTTGCCTTTTCCAAGAAATAACTCACTAGGCATGTACAACTCTAGGGAAAGATCACCCCTCGTTCAGTCCCAATGGATGCCCAATAGTTCACAGCTGACATCCCACAGCTTCTTCGCTGTTTCTTCATTGCGTCCTTGAGGAGATACATATGCTGGTTTGCAGTCACTGTCACATAAAGGAAAGTTTCTATTAGGAATTCAGGATGGCATAATTGAAAGCTGGGGTTAGCAAATATGAAAAAACACAAAACCATCAGGTTAGAACCCTTCTCATCTCCCTATGTGCAGAGTGATTTTATGAGGAGTGGGAACAAAACAGTCAGCTCCCACCTACAGTCTGAATTGGAGCAGTTTAGGGAAGCAGGTATGTGAAAATACATGCTCAAGTCTCCATCGCTTGAGTCTTCTTATCTGCTGGCACAAGTTTATAGCAGTCTGCACTTTCCCTAAATGCAGCCTCTACTTCCTGCAAACGTAACAGTTGGTGTAGCTGCTATGTATTCAGCTCAGTGGTATCTTAGCATCTCCATGCTGCATTAGAACCTACCTCTACCTTTTGAAGAGCTGAGACATCACACACCTTAATACCCAATACTATGATGGAATTTCTCAGCCAGCCTGATTTAACAAGCATGAAGCAAATGCCTTTGGGCTACATATCCCCAGCTACATTAAGAACCCAGGGCAGGGAGGGCTGTACACATAGCTCCCAAATATGGATCGCTACCAGCATCACTGGTTAGAGCAGTCTTTCCCAACCTGCAGCCTTCCAAATGATAGTAGACTACAACTCCCAGCATCCCTGACCATTCGCTATGCTGACTGGGGCTGGTGGAAACTGGGAGTCTTAACACCAACTCAAGAGCACCAGGTTGGGCAAAGCTGGGTTAAGCACAGATGTAGTGCAGAACACATGGTCAACAATGGCTCTGAGATCACCATTCATTTAGGCAAGGGTGCCAGTTTTGGACGTCCAGCCCTTCCCAAGAGAAAGTTGGTGCTGCCCATATGATACTGCTAACTGCTAGCAGTCTACTATCATGCACACAGCTAGATTGGGGCCCTCCCTTCTCTACAAGAGATGTAGGCATTAGAAAAATTCATCCCTGGTAGGTAATTTTTTGCATTTTCTGTGGCTCAAAAGGAGTCCAGCTTGTTCTGGTTGCAATCTAACTCATTCTGTTGACATTGTTCTCCCAAGCCTCGTGCCGTTGCTTAGCCCTGAAGACATCCTTGAGATCTGGATTAAACCATTGTTTCCCCACTCTACAACCCAATGCCAATTCTTCCACAGCCTCAACTCACCTGAAATACTTCCCACTCACTGATTCCAGCTCCTCTGCCACTGCACAATACACACTGGTTTGGGCTCCTTCCACCGGTGTCTTCAAGAAGAAAGACGACTTTTTCCATACAGTATCTAATATAGTTGAATGGCGGGATAATTCAGAAGAGACTGTTCCAGGATGCAGGACATTTACAGTGACGCCAGTGCCTACAAGGGAGGAATCATGCGTGCTTTAGAAAAGCATTTTGGAAGCAGGCACATAAACCAACATAAAAAGCAAATGGATCCCTTCTTTTGTTTGTCTGAATTGCCACAGAACAAATAAGATTAGTTTGCACCTGGAAATAAAAACACAAGTATTTCTCATGTGTCTATATGAAAAGGTACTTTTAACGGTACTGATATGACACACAATCTATTGCCACTGGCTGTCGCTTGCTCCTGAAACCAAACAAGCACACACACACACCAGGTACAACCCTAAGGTATACTTCCTTGGAACTATTTAGTGGGTAGAGCCTTTGCCAAAAAGTCCCTGGTGCCAAAATGTGCTGCTGTCTTTTTGAAGGTGCAGTTCAATCCCATCAATCATTGACTGGGATTAAGTCCAATGTGTTCCATATGACTGCAATCCAACAACAACAATAACAATAATAATTTATTATTTATACCCCGCCCATCTGGCTGGGTTTCCCCAGCCACTCTGGGCAGCTTCCAACAAAACACTAAAATACAATAACCTATTAAACATTAAAAGCTTCCCTAAACAGGGCTGCCTTTAGATGTCTTCTAAAAGTAGTTTGGTAGTTATTTTTCTCTTTGACATCTGGTGGGAGGGCGTTCCACAGGGCGGGCGCCACTACCAAGAAGGCCCTCTGCCTGGTTCCCTGTGACTTGGCTTCTCGCAGCGAGGGAACTGCCAGAAGGCCCTCGGTGCTGAACCTCAGTGTCTGGGCAGAACGATGGAGGTGCAGACGCTCCTTCAGGTATACTGGACCAAGGCTGTTTAGGGCTTTAAAGGTCAGCACCAACACTTTGAATTGTGCTCAGAAACGTACTGGGAGCTATGAGAGCTCAGGGTGGCCAAGCCAGGAAGCACACAGCATCAGCTTCTGATACAACCATCAACAGCCAGACAGAGATGTTGGGCAGCTTCTCCCCCACCTTCCTGGGGCTGTTGAAGACCTGTGTGCTCTGAAGGCAGGCAGAAGTGAGAGAACTCAGGCTAGGGAGCAGACGTAACATCAGCTCCCAGTTGGCCTTGGAGGGCTCTGTCACCTTGAATTTTATACAGTGCATTTGTTCTAGTGATCGCACAAAGAAACAAGTACATAAATAAAACTCAAGTGTACTTAGGACTGCAACTATAGAGCACCTATAGATTGTTGCAGTATGTCTTCCCTTTGATTTCAGCTCAAAATCTGCACTGTCTGTCCAGATCCTGAGGCCAGGTCCAGAAAACTGAGACATCGTCTGCAAAGGTCGCTCTTTTAAACCTCCCTCCTCCCCAAAACAATCCCAGTTTCCCACCATACAAAGTCACACTAAGCTCTTTTTAAGATGAGATTCTGAACAAGAGGCCGCTACATGCTTCCAGCTCACCTTGCAGTCGTCTGGCCAACTCCCGGGTAAAGAGAATATTGGCCAGTTTGCTATGACAGTATGCCAGGCCCCGATTGTAGGACTTCTCACCCTGGAGGTCATGGAAGCGAATCCTCCCACCATGATGAGCCAGTGAGGATACATTGACTATGCGTGCTGGTGCAGACTGCTTCAGGCAGTCTATCAACAGGAATGTTAAAAGGAAGTGCCCTGGAAGAGAAATGGCGAAGGAAGCTTTGGATGCAATTCTACCCAGGATGCAGCAAAAACTCTTTTTAATGTTACAGGAATGTCACTCGGTATGACAAACAGGACACAAAGCCAAATGAAGTAAAAATCCCCAAAGACGGAGATTCCTCCAGAGAAGTTCTGTGGGTGGCAATACCAGGTCCCAAAAGTTATTTAGGACTGGGGATGTAACAGTGTAACCAAAATGCTCAAGGTGATGGGAGTATGAAATCAGGGACAAAGTATTTTAGTAATTATAACAGGCAATTTCTGCTCCCATCACACATACAATGGGGTAAATGTATGTTCAAGTCATGACAAAGAGGTAGATACCCTAAATGGGTGTGTGTCCTGGAACAGTTGGTGATGGAACCAACCAGAGGGAAATCAAACCTTAACTTAATCTTTAGTAGTGCCTGGGACCTGGCGAGATATGACAGTACTGTTAGCCAACTAGAAACATTCCAAAACATTATTAATGTAAAAAGGGCAAACCCATTCACCCAACCCACACCTCAGGACCTTACCCAGGTGGTTGACTCCTAGATGCATCTCAAAGCCATCGGCTGTCTTGGAGTATGGGCACAGCATAACCCCTGCGTTGTTAATGAGGATATGGAGTTCTTTCTCCTCTACAAGAAAGCACATGCAGGGCACACTATGAAATAGGAAAACCAAGTTAAAACCCTAGTGACAGCACAACACGTTCTGCCTCATGGCTGTCAGCTTAACTCCTGTTTTGCAGTTTCTCCCATGATTCCTTAGTCTTGCAGACTGCCTCAGAGCATGGGTCTACATGTACGAGGACAGGTTGTGCAATAACTTTGAATGGTGGCCTGATGCAATATAGTAAGTTTTATTTCCAGTCACAGGCAAACTGAATTTCTGATTACCTCAAAGCTAACAGTCTTGTTTTACAGTGTCAGATGTCATGGTAAGACTGAAATCCTATACATTTTTACCTGGGTGTTAAGTCCCATTACACTCAACATAACTTGCATAGGATTGTGCTGTTGGAATCCAAGTCTCTGAACAACCAGAGAAATGTTTCTATGCTGGGCTCATGTATCATACACAGTGAAGCAAAATATTTGAAGAAAAGCAACTGATTTCAAATAAGGGTTGAAACAGTTAGTAGAGTGTGAGAATCTTAATCTCGGTTTGATAAGTTAGAGCTGCCAATAAACCACAAAACCAGGTTTGGACATAACACAATTATGGCTTTGCTCTAGTTAGTACAGCAGCAAGAGGACCAGGGAAGGAGCAAAGGGCTCACATTTTTTATTCCATGCTTGTTCATTCTTGCCAAGCCATACTTTGGCTTAGCATTACATGCAAACACGACCAAGGAGTCTCAAACGTACCTTTGAGGAAATTCTCAGCAAATTCTCGAATCGACTTGGTGTCTGCCAAGTCCAGTTTCTTTGCCGTAACCTGCTGATTCCCTGTTGTGGTCCGAATTTCACAGGCTGCTGTTTCTGCCTTTGCCATATCTCTGCAGGCAAGGATGACTTTGGCACCTGCAAAAAGGAAAAGCAGGGAATTAATGAACAACACAAAGGGGTACAGAAGGTAGAAGCTATGTGGCTCAAAGAGGTTCCAGGTAAATGACTCAAGTCCCATCCTTAGAATTGCAACAGATTTTCAATATTATGTTGAACAGGACCAGCAATAAAACGATGCCATTTGTTCAGATCTCTAGCCAGTCAGTCGCACCTCTGAGGGTGGGTGTTGTACTTTATGTGTGTTTAATGGTTTTCAGTGTTGTTTTATAGGATTACTTACTTGCTTTTTAATAGTTATATTTATTGTATGTTCTTTGTCATATCTATTCAAATCTATGCTGTGAGTCGCCTTGAGAAAGGCAGAATATAAGGGAATAAGAAGGCTTCGGACCAACTTGTTCCAAAACAAACTATTAATTTACAGCTTTAGTAGGATGAAGGAAACAGTTTTTGTGCAAACTATTTTAAGGAGGGGAGCCTTGTTTTACAATGGGGGGCGGGGTTACCTATAAGAGCAAATAAAAATAAACAGCCATACCTATTCTAGCGTCCCCCCTCACAAAGCCAATACTTTGCCATTTGTAACCTCAGTTCAGTTTCTGGGTTGTCCCCCTTAACTTTTTAACATCTAGTCAATCAGAGGAAGAGCTAATTCCTGGTTATGTTTCTATTTGTCCTTTACTGCCAAATCTGAAGGCCAAACCTTTGGCACTCCTGTACAGAACAGCCTCTAAAACCAAACAGCAACCATTTTACTAAACTAAACTAAGCACAAAATGGCTGTTAAGTCCCATTCCTTCCCACACTGGATCTCAGCTAAATACTGGTTGTGCTTCATGGAAAAGGGATAAAATTCACAACGGTTGGGAGAAATGTTTTTGCCAAAAATCTCAGAAACCTCATCAGGAGGGCTTTAAGCTGACTAATGTGGGGGAGGGAGACAGTGCTCCTGAAGGTAGGAGTCTATCAATTGATGAAGATGATCATCCAAAGGTCATAGACCAAATGGAGCAAACAGCACGCAGACCTAGTGGTGGGAGGAAAAAATACTTAAATAAGAGACACGGGGGAATGATTAATGGACTTCAATGTCTGTACACAAATGCACAAAGCATGGGAAATAAACAAGATGAGCTTGAGCTCTTGGTACAGCAAACTAAATACAGTGGTGCCCCGCAAGACGAATGCCTCGCAAGACGGAAAACCCGCTAGACGAAAGGGTTTTCCGTTTTGGAGGTGCTTCGCAAAACGAATTTCCTATGTGCTTGCTTCGCAAGACGAAAATGTCTTGCGAGTTCCTGCGGGGTTTTTTTCCTTTCCCCCCCTTTTTCCCAAGCCGCTAAACCGCTTATCAGCTGATGGCTAAGCCGCTTATCAGCTGATCTTTAAGCCGCTTATCAGCTGATCGTTAAGCCGCTTATCAGCTGATCTTTAAGCCGGCTAAGCCGCTAATACTGTAGCGCTAAGCCTCTAAACCTCTAATGGGCTTGCTTCGCAAGACGAAAAAACCCGCAAGACGAAGAGACTCGCGGAACGGATTCTTTTCGTCTTGCGAGGCACCACTGTATGACATAATAGGCATCACTGAAACCTGGTGGGATAAGTCCCACGATTGGAATGTAATAATGGGGGGATACAATCTATTTCAGAGAAACAGACCAGACAAGAAAGGAGGAGGAGTGGCGTTATATGTCAGGGATGTGTATACCTGTGAAGAGATCCAAGATTTAGAACCTGAAAGCCAAAGTGAGAGCATTTGGGTCAAAATTAAGGGAGAGAAGAATAACAGTGACCTCATTGTGGGAGTTTACTATAGATCCCCAAGCCAAACGGAGGACATAGATGATACCTTCCTGGAACAGATGGCCAAGCATGCAAAAGGAAGGGAGATAGTAGTAATGGGGGACTTCAATTACCCGGATATTTGTTGGATGTCAAACTCAGCCAAGAGCATAAGGTCAAACAGATTCCTCACTGGCCTTGCAGACAACTTCATTGTCCAGAAAGTGGGAGAAGCAACAAGAGGAACAGCCATTTTAGATCTGGTCCTAACCAATGTTGATGACCTGGTTAGTGGGGTAGAAGTGGAAGGATCATTAGGCACGAGTGATCATGCTCTTCTGAAGTTTACTATACAGCGGAAAGGAGCAGCCAAGCATACTAGGACTCAATTTCTTGACTTTAAGAAAGCTGACTTCATAAAACTTAGGGAAGTGCTGGGTGAGATCCCATGGACAGTAAGACTAAAAGGAAAGGGAGTTCATGATGGCTGGGAGTTTGTTAAGAGGGAGAAAGTAAAAGCACAACGTCAGGCAATACCAATGAGACGGAAACATGGAAGGTGCCTAAAGAAGCCAGGGTGGCTATCTAAAGAACTTTTAACTGAGTTAAGATTAAAAAAGGATGTGTACAAAAAATGGAAAAGGGGGGAAACCACCAAAGAGGAATTCAAACAAATAGCTAGCACGTGTAGACACAAAGTCAGAAAAGCTAAAGCACAGAATGAACTCAGGCTTGCTAGAGAGGTTAAAAGCAACAAAAAAGGCTTTTATGGGTATGTTTGTAGCAAAAGGAAGAACAAAGAAACAGTGGGGTCACTCAGAGGAGAAGATGGTGAAATGCAAACAGGGGACACAGAAAGGGCTGAACTCCTCAATGCCTTCTTTGCCTCAGTCTTCTCCGATAAAGAAAACAATGCCCGACCTGAAGAATTTGGAGCAAATGATTCAGCAAAGGAAACACAGCCCAGAATAACTAAGGAGATAGTACAAGAATACTTGGCTAGTTTAGATGTATTCAAGTCTCCAGGGCCAGATGAACTGCATCCAAGAGTATTAAAAGAACTGGCAGATGTGATCTCAGAACCACTGGCAGTCATCTTTGAGAATACCTGGAGAACAGGCGAAGTCCTGGCAGACTGGAGGAGGGCAAATGTTGTCCCTATTTTCAAAAAGGGGAAAAGAGAGGACCCAAATAATTACCGCCCAGTCAGTCTGACATCAATACCAGGGAAGATTCTGGAGCAGATCATTAAGCAAACAGTCTGTGAGCACCTAGAAAGGAATGCTGTGATCACCAATAGTCAGCATGGATTTCTGAAAAATAAGTCATGTCAGACTAACCTGATCTCATTTTTTGACAGAATTACAAGTCTGGTAGATGAAGGGAACGCAGTGGATGTAGCCTACCTTGATTTCAGCAAGGCATTTGACAAGGTGCCTCATGATATTCTTGTAAAGAAGCTGGTAAAATGTGGTCTTGACTATGCTACCACTCAGTGGATTTGTAACTGGCTGACTGACCGAACCCAAAGGGTGCTCATCAATGGTTCCTCTTCATCCTGGAGAAGAGTGACTAGTGGGGTGCCACAGGGTTCTGTCTTGGGCCCGGTCTTATTCAACATCTTTATCAACAACTTGGATGATGGACTCAAGGGCATCCTGATCAAATTTGCAGATGACACCAAACTGGGAGGGGTGGCTAACACCCCAGAGGACAGGATCACACTTCAAAACGACCTTGACAGATTAGAGAACTGGGCCAAAACAAACAAGATGAATTTTAACAGGGAGAAATGTAAAGTATTGCACTTGGGCAAAAAAAATGAGAGGCACAAATACAAGATGGGTGACACCTGGCTTGAGAGCAGTACATGTGAAAAGGATCTAGGAGTCTTGGTTGACCACAAACTTGACATGAGCCAACAGTGTGACGCGGCAGCTAAAAAAGCCAATGCAATTCTGGGCTGCATCAATAGGAGTATAGCATCTAGATCAAGGGAAGTAATAGTGCCACTGTATTCTGCTCTGGTCAGACCTCACCTGGAGTACTGTGTCCAGTTCTGGGCACCACAGTTCAAGAAGGACACTGACAAACTGGAACGTGTCCAGAGGAGGGCAACCAAAATGGTCAAAGGCCTGGAAACGATGCCTTATGAGGAACGGCTAAGGGAGCTGGGCATGTTTAGCCTGGAGAAGAGGAGGTTAAGGGGTGATATGATAGCCATGTTCAAATATATAAAAGGATGTCACATAGAGGAGGGAGAAAGGTTGTTTTCTGCTGCTCCAGAGAAGCAGACACGGAGCAATGGATCCAAACTACAAGAAAGAAGATTCCACCTAAACATTAGGAAGAACTTCCTGACAGTAAGAGCTGTTCAACAGTGGAATTTGCTGCCAAGGAGTGTGGTGGAGTCTCCTTCTTTGGAGGTCTTTAAGCAGAGGCTTGACAACCATATGTCAGGAGTGCTCTGATGGTGTTTCCTGCTTGGCAGGGGGTTGGACTCGATGGCCCTTGTGGTCTCTTCCAACTCTATGATTCTATGATTCTATGATTTTCTATCAAGGAAGGCTACAATATATACATAGTCTCAAGTGTTGTGTCTCAAGGATAGAAGGGCACATTTCACCTCAAGGGCTGGTGAAGGGCATGGGGAAGAGTCCCGAGGGCCAGTTATAAAGCCTTGGAAGGCTGTGTTTGTAGGAGTGCAAATATCCAGAGTGTGGGGTCAGGTGGGATTACTATGAGGAAATATAAAATATGCATCAAGCCATTGTGTCCACGATGAATGCATTGTGTTGACTGGGTTGGATACATTGACAATAATTTCTGATCAAATCCCACAACCCTCTGCATCTCTAGCCATTTCCTCTACTGCCCATTTCTCTTGCTTGACAAGTCACGCACACACTTAGACAGGCAGGTGTCCTGGGTCATCAAAGACAGTGGGCAGTTTCTTTGATGTAGCTTTTCTGATATGTTAATCTTAGGATGTTAATTTTGGGGCCAGGAAGCAGATCTCACCGGAAGGTGATAATGATGTCTGTCCTCCAGGCCATCCTTCTTATCATGTATATTGCTTGTTTATCACCTCCGGGATTGCCAAATGCACTCCTTTGTAGTTCTGTTCTTTATTTACCCCAGAAGTGCATGCTTAATTAGTTTTGGTAGTTTAACTTTGTCCCCACGTGGGGTTTGTTGAAATGCTCAGAAAAAATCTGATTGGTGCTTACGAACACTCTGTAAAAAGTTCTTTTGTGAATAAAACGACCTGGGCCAAGGAGTGGAGGGAGAGATTATTATACGCACCCTTCCCAGGGTCTTGCTGGTTCAAGCCTCTGTGTGTATTCTTATTAATCAGAGTTCAATCCTTCCTTTACTTTGGGAACGCCTCATATGTTTGTCTCCCAAGGCTTCCCACATCACACCAGAAAACATGAGAACAAGGTGTTCTGGCCAAATTAAATCTTCAGCACAGATAGTGCTCAAGGCTGCAAGCCTAATTGCACGAACCAGGTAGTAAGCCCCATTGAATTTAATACATGGTTAGGATTGCCCTTTTTATTATCCCTCCTGCATGCCTTGTGAAAGGCTTGCCACAGGAGAAAACTGCTGGTGGGTGGGGATAAGCAACTTGCCTCTTCCTGCAAGGTCTCGGGCAGTTTCCTTCCCAATGCCGGTGTTGGCCCCTGTGATCACCACAACCTTCCCATTGAGCTTCGCGGCAGACTTGCATACTCCTCCTGCAATAAACTTCCTACAAAAATAAGGACACATCAGTCAATCACAGATTCAATGAATGTGGCAAACTGCTACTTTATTTACATGTTAAATATGCACAGTCAAGTCTACGCTATGAAAATGACTCTGAGAAAAGTTCACCTCCATAATTCTAAAACAACAAAAACAAAAAGGTGAAGCAAGACCACAACCTTTATATCTCAAGTAGAAAGGCCCAGAAGTAGAAAGAAGATAATTGCTTACTAGACAGCTCTGCAGGTGCCTATTGGAATGACAGACCCTTCCCTCATATGCAGACGTAAAGAAAACACTCTTCACAATTTCTCTCCAGATTTGCTTTGAATGGCCCGTTTCCTAATCAGACTTTTCTGATTGCACCTACAGGCCACACTTTAACTGTTGATGACGGGGAGAGGGACTGTCGCTTATTTTTCTAACTTGTGTGTGACCAATATACATTAGCAACCCTAAACACACACACATACACAGCCACATGGAACTCACTTCTCTGGGACACAATCCCACACCATCAGGAGCCATGTAAGCATATCATAGCCACCTTGAGAAGGTATCAGTTGGGTGGAAAGACCCACTTTATCAGCCTCACTTAGATAGTTGTGATATTCCATTTAGAGATGTGAGATCTCCAGAGAAGCGGACACGGAGCAATGGATCCAAACTACAAGAAAGAAGATTCCACCTAAACATTAGGAAGAACTTCCTGACAATAAGAGCTGTTCGACAATGGAATTTGCTGCCAAGGAGTGTGGTGGAGTCTCCTTCTTTGGAGGTCTTTAAGCAGAGGCTTGACAACCATATGTCAGGAGTGATCTATAATGGTTCTAGAGGTTGCTCGTGCGTAAGCCTGTGCCAACAGCTGGCTGGGTTGCCTGAGTGAACCTTTCCTGTCCGGACAGCCACTCACCCGTGGCCGTCTCAATTGCTGGCAGAATCCGTCAGTGGGCGTTTCTTAAACTTCTTCCAGCAAAGAAGCTCTTTGACGCCCAGTCTCCTCCTACTCTCCCTGCGCGGAAGCCTTCTGCGCAAGGAGGGCGTAGGCAGCGGAGGACCCTTCCTCTCCCCGCTGGTCCCCGGCAAGGAGTCATGTGACCGCCTCGCTGATTCCCCCATCTGCCCCCCTTCTCCACTGGAGCTACGCTGATTCCCTTCCCCAGAAGATGGGCTGCCTCTCCCAATCCCGGGACGCTCTCTGGGATCCCTCTGGAGCTTGCTCTCTCCCTCCCGTCACTGATGGCAGTTCCCTGACATGCTCTGATGGTGTTTCCTGCTTGGCAGGGGGTTGGACTCGATGGCCCTTGTGGTCTATTCCAACTCTATGATTCTATGAGATCACATCATACCATGCCACTAGGATAGTGTGAAGGGGGACAGGTCTGCCATCTTGCTTTTGTGTGGCATTATTACCTCCATCCCTTCTTGGCATTACTGATAAATTGCCCCTTTGTCTCTACACAATTAATTGGATCCTGTTCCTCACAGTGGTTAAGTGTGGGGCTTCCATTACTTGCTTCCTATAATTGTTTAATTACAAAATAGTGCTATTTCACACTAAAGGGGGGGGGATGGAATTAATTTAAAAGCTAATAGGACCCCTGCCCCCCCCCACCCAAAACATACACATACTGCGAACAGAAACCAAATAATTATGGGGCAATTAGTCAGTAATGCCAGCCTATACTGAACTGGAGTTATTCAAGGAAGAAGCCATAAGGAGAAATTTTCTTAACAAAAGCTGCTGGGGAGCATCTGGTGAATAAGGCTTCTTTTTATAACATCTACTCAGAAAACTCAGCCAATGGGATGGGAACTAATATAGCATCATATTCAGTGTTGCATGGAACCAATACGGCCCAACCAATACCTGGTAGGTTTTGTTCTTCGTTGTTTATAAAGAGATTTTTAATCTTCACAGTTATCACATTGAAGCAAGAATTGGTTCAACAAGTTTATACCAATTCTTGCCTCGAGATTCTTGACTGAAGCTGAATCCTAACAAGACAGAGATGCTGTGGGTTGGTGGTTCTAGTGCCTTGTAAGAGACCAGTTCTGAACTGGGTCACACTCCCCATGAGCTTAGGAGTACTCTTTGATCCAGATGTTACCACTGGAGGCCCAAGTAGCATCAACGGCACAAAGCACCTATTTCCAACTTCAGGTAGTTTGCCAGCTACAGCTGTGCCTGGACAGTGACAGCCTGGCCACAGTGACAGCCTACCTCAGTTAGCCTCCAGCTTAGATTGTATTTTACATCAGTTGCAACTGCCAGAGAACAGAGTGTTTGGATAAAGCTGCTTGGAATCATATAACACTGGTTCTGAAGAGTTTGTTCTGGCTGCCTATATGCTACTGTGCAAATTCAAAGTTTTAGTACTTATGTACAGAGCCCTGAAATTATGACTCAGTTATTTGAAGGAGCACCTCTTTTGGTATTCTTCTGCCCAGCAGTTAAGATCTGCTGGGTGACTCCTTCTAGTCACTGAGTAATGTCCAAGCTGCTTTGGCTTTCACAGTGGAAGTCCAGATTTTCTATTTCTAAAAAGCATTTCTATATCACCATAACATAAAATATCACACAGCTGTGGAATGTTTTTCCCTGGTGCAACACAGTTCACCTTTCAGCATAAGCTGAAAACCCATTTCTTCCTCCGCGGCCCCCCATTGGCTCCCCTGATCAAAGAAAACCTTATTATCAGCTACCAGAAAGCTATGTCCTTGTTTTTTTACAGTGTTAGAACATTCACACACACACTATGCAAACATAACAGACAACTAAGTGAAAGGTAAATTAAGTTGGTTTTAGAATATTCTCGGCTAATGTTTGATGTTTTATTGTTTTTAATATTCTGTTGGGAGCCACCCAGAGTTGCTGGGGCAACCCAGTCAGATGGGCGACATAGAAATAATAAAATTATTATTACTATTATAAGGTAGAATTAGTATTAGCAGTGTTTTTCCAGTTTTATTCGGTTTTTATCCCTTGAGTTCTTAGACCCTCCCCCACATGGATCTTTAAAACTTTTATTGTAAAAACTTTCTAACAGAAGATTGTGGGAATCTTACACAATGGGTAGGAACAGTAACCCAAGGAAAATACAAAGACAGGATCATTTTATTCCAAGACCTTTGACAGCCTCCTAATCAGTTAACTGGTTCAGGGAATTATATAAAGTAGTGCCCAAAGATACCCTGTCTCTTTCATTTGTACTTTAGGATGTGACTAGGAATCCTCTCCACAATACATTTTAAAATTACAGCAGTTTTTCCTGTCAGTAAACCTCAGAGATGGGAAGATCTGCATTCACTTAATTTCCACCTGTCCCTTATCTGCTGAACTTTAACTTTAGTTAGAACATGGTAACCACGTTTCCACCTTCCCACCCTGCTTCTTGAATTTCATAAAATCAAGTTATTTGCTGCAGTTGTGTCCCATCTCACCCCGGAAAAAGCATATTTAAAGGCTAAGATAAAGGAAAACCAGAGAAATACAAAAATAAGAAAATAAACTGAATAGCCAACAGGGGAATGGAAAGACAGGAGTTTATGACAAAAGCATTTAAGAAATGAATGGATTAGGTGAAAAACAGACAAATTTCGAAAAGTAGGGGAAAACAGCCAAAACAGGAAGTGAAGGAAGAAACAGGTGTTAAGACAGAAATATTTAACAGCTAAACCGGTGTCAAAAGGAGATTTTTAGTTTTGAAATCTGCCATATAACCTCATCACGTCGAAGCTCGTTTAGCACAAGGAAGTTGTTGCAGAGGCAGGAGCTGAAAAGGCTGAAAGTCTAAGCCCACCAATCACAGACCTGAAGATAGGAGCAACCACAAATACCAGGAGGGGGACAGACGCGAACAGCGCCAGCACGGACCCCACGAAGCCGAGCATCGTCGCCTCTCCGCCGACTCCGGCTCTCGCAGCAAGAACCTCCCAGCGACGCGCGAAGCCGCACAGGAGCAGCCGGAAAGAAGAAGCGTGAGCGCAGAGTGCTGGGATTGGCGGGAGGGGGAGAGAGAGAGCGGGGCGGGGCGGGGCAGAGGGAGGGCGGGGCGAGAACCCATTCATTGGTGCGCCGTAGAGATAGGAAAGAAATAGAATGACACGCAATCTAAGCTTCCGGTAAGAGCCCAAACAGGCCGTTGGCCATTTTTCACCCGTCGTGTCGCTGAAGCTACGTTTTAAAGGCACTTCTGCAGTAAAAACTCCGTGTGTTTTGCATTGGAAGCCGAATTGGTAGTCTTTGTTTATTTGAAAGCATTTCTTCTCAGTGCTGGTGCCACCTAGTGCCGGATTTACGTATAAACTAAACAAGTTTAAGGGGGGGGGGTTAAAGGGAAAAAAACTGGATATACATTTCCAAAATATAAGATAAAAAAATAAAACCTACGTACAGCAACAGTGTTTTGTGTTGTGTAGACTCCTATGGTGTAAGTAATGGGCCCCGCCTGATAGCCTGATCCCTAAAATATCACTGGTTTGCTCATTTCCATATATAGGGTGCCTACATTCTGCATGGACTGGTTGCATGGCAAGATGTGCAAATGGTTTAGATACCTATTAGGTCCATAAATTACCATATAGCATATAAAGTAAAGGTAAAGGGACCCCTGACCATTAGGTCCAGTTGTGACCAAATGGAGTTGTGGCGCTCATCTCGCTTTATTGGCCGAGGGAGCTGGCGTACAGCTTCCGGGTCATGTGGCCAGCATGACTAAGCTGCTTCTGGCAAACCAGAGCAGCGCACGGAAACGCCGTTTACCTTCCTGCCGGAGTGGTACCTATTTATCTACTTGCACTTTTTGGGGTGCTTTCGAACTGCTAGGTTGGCAGAAGCAGGGACCCACAGCGCCACCCGTGTAAATTACCATATAGCATATATTCAACACAAAAAACAGTGACAATTTGTAGTTGACAAAGGACAGCCGGACATATAAAGGCCCCAATACCTTCAGTACCTGACTCCGTCGGTTGCCTTTTGCAGTAAAAGGTAACGTGGCTCTCCCCAACCCGCTCCCCACTCTGAAAAGTGCACCGGAAAGTGAAGAGTTAAGTATTGGAGTGGAAGTTCCATCAGTCTTCAAGGGAAGCCATAGACAGAAGAAAAGTGAAGACTGGCCTTTCCGTTGTCTGACAATGAGGCATCTTTGTTGCGGCACTGCGTTCCATTGGCTTCCCTTGCAGCTGCTTTTACTCTTAGAAAAGCATTGGATGAGCAAAGAAAAACCCGTACAGTAAACTGAGCAGTGTGTGAGAGGATACATTTGCTAAATCTCCGAGCACTGGGTGAAAGAGGTTATTATTATTTTTGCTCTCACAAATGCAGCTTGTGTCCCGCCTTTCCCAAACTGCATTTCCCCGAGTGCATGGGATTAACAGTTTCCAACTGTATTCCTAGACATTATACTGGAATTATAGATTATTTGTGTTTCCTCATTCATTTCCAGCATCTTATTTATTGTAATCGCATCCACATCATGTTAGGGTTTCCATATTTTGAAGAGGTACCACTGTATATCTGTATCTCATTCAGAAAGTATAGCCAGAGACATTTTGGCAAATTTAAAAAATCCACTGGGACAGAAAATTTCCTCCCAAAAAAGAGAATGTGTCCTAAAAAAAGAGAACACATAATAATAATAATATTTTTTTATTTATACCCCCCCCCCAAATCTGGCTGAGTTTCCCCCACCACTCTGGGCAGCTTCCAATCAAGTGTTAAAAACAATGCAGCATTAAATATTAAAAACTTCCCTAAACAGGGCTGCGTTCAGATGTCTTTTAAAGAGAAGATAGCTGCTTATTTCCTTCACATCTGATGGGATGGTGTTCCACAGGGCGGACGCCACTACATTCTATGTGTTTTACATTTCCAACATGTTTTATCTCCAGTCTTGTACATTTTTTCCAGTTTTACAGGTGTGATGTACCATCTGTACATCATTTTTTCCATATTTTCTCTAAGTGCCGTACAAGCTGTGAATTTCATTCCTTTATTCTAAACTCTCGCCCAACTGTCATATTCTAAATTATATCCAAAATCTATAGCCCATTTTACCATTACTTCTTTTATCTCTTCATCTTTGGTATCCCATTCTAGTAACTGGTTATACATTTTGGATAGAAGTTTAGATTTACCTTCTAATATTTCTACCTGGTATCTGGATTTGTTTTCATTCATCCCTGCCTTTTTATCTTCAGTCCACAGAGCATTAATTTGGTGAAATTGGAGCCAACCTGTTAATTTATTCTTTATCTCTTCATATGATCTGATTTTCCATCCTTTTTCTGTTCTTACTAGAAGATCTTCATAAGTCCATCTTTCACCTTCTGTGTTTATTTCTTTAACTGTTAAGATGTCAATTGGTGATAACCACCAGGGAGTGTTTCTTTCGAGCAGCTTTTTATTTTTCTCCCATACCTCAAGCAGTGGCCCTCTAATAATATGGTTAGAGAATCCTTTATGGACCTTTTCTTTATTGTGCCACAGATATGCGTGCCATCCAAATCTGATGTTAAAACCTTCTAAGTCCAGGAAATCTGTGTTCTTTATAACAATCCATTCTTTGATCCAACAAAGGCACGAGGCTTCATAATATAATCTCAGATTTGGAACTGCAAATCCTCCTCTGTCTCTTCGGTCCGTGAGTAATTTAAATTTAATTCTCGGTCTTTTCCCCTGCCAAATAAATTTTGAGAGAGTTTTTTTCCAATCTTCAAATACTGAGGTTCCCCTAATTACCGGAATATTTTGGAATAAAAACAGCAGTTTCGGCAGTATATTCATCTTAATTGCCGCCATTCTTCCAGACTGTGATGGGACGATGAGCTGCTTGTGCGTACAAACCAAGTCCCTCAGAGTTTGGTCAAGTTTGCAAACCTCTGTCTGTAACGGAGCCCCTTAAACATGGCTCTGTCAGTCGCTTGCAAATTCCGACAGTGGTTGCTTTCGGAATCGCTTCCAACATAAAAGCTCCTTAACGGAAACACGTCTTCTGGACTCTCTGCGTGACAGTTTCCGGCGAGGAGTGGGTGTCCCTACAGGAGGTCCTGAAACCTCCCCACTGTTTTCGCTGGAAGTGTCTCGGAGCCATCCCTCCTGCTCACTTTCCCTCAGCTCAGCTCTTCTCCCCCTACTGGTTCCCTCTTCAGCTGCTGAGTCTCTCCCAACCTGTGTGAGCCCTTCCACCTCCCTTCCTTCCGATGGCAGTTCCCTGACACAGACCATGAGAGTTTTATCCTGTTCCAAGTATCTAAGTCCTTTTTTATTTCTTTCCAGGTGTTTGTATAATTATCTTCCATTAAGTTTATGTTTTTCATGGTTAACCATATTCCCAGGTATTTTACCTTTTTTACCACTTTAATCCCAGTTTGTGACTCAAGATGGTTTCTTAAATCTTCCTTCATGTTCTTAGTCATCATTTTGGTTTTGGTTTTATTTAGCTTAAAGCTGGATAACTTTCCAAATTCCTCTAATAATTCTAACACTTTACCAACACTTTTTTGTGGATCTTCTAACGATAACATCAAATTATCAGCGTATGCTTTCAGTTTATATTCTTTTACACCAATTCTAATTCCACGTATCTCTGATATTTTCCTTATCTTATTCGCAATTATTTCTAGCACCATTATAAACAAAAGAGGTGACAGAGGGCACCCCTGTCTTGTACCCTTCGAGATTTCAAATGAGTCAGTTAAGTTATTATTGATAATCAGTTTAGCTCTTTGATCCGAATAGATCGCTTTTATTCCCTCCAAGAATGTGCCCTCTATCCCTGCTGTTTCCATACATTTTAATAAGAATTGCCAAGATACATTATCAAAAGCCTTTTCGGCGTCAATAAAAATTAATGCCACGGGGATTTCATTTTTATATTCCAAGTATTCAATAATATTTATTATGTGCCTTACATTATCTTTTAATTGCCTATTAGGTAGAAATCCGGCTTGGTCCGTATGAATAAGATTGATTAAACATTTTTTGAGCCGATTCGCCATTACTTCTGCATAAATTTTATAGTCATTATTTAATAATGATATCGGTCTGTAGTTCTTAATATTGAGTGTATCTGAGTCTGGTTATCAATGTAATGTATGCTTCTTTCCAGGAATCTGGTATCTTTCCTCCTCTTAAAATGCTATTTGTTACTTCGCACAACACCAGTGTTAGATGTTCTTCCAGGACTTTATAATACTTAGCTGATAAACCATCAGGCCCTGGGGCTTTCCCTAGTTTCATCTTCTTTATCGCCTCTTGGATTTCCTCTATTTTTATGGGTTTGTTTAGTTGGCTTTTCTCCTCTTCCGTTCAACATTCAATTCTATTGTCTTCTAAGTATTTTTCTATTTCTGTTATATCTTCCTCTTCTCTTTTATATAATTTTTCGTAAAATTTAAGGAAGCTTTTCTTTATTTCATTAGGGTCTTCCAAAAGTTGCTCTTCTATTTTTATTTTGTTAATCACGTTTTGGTTTTTTGGTTTTCTTAATTGCCACGCCAAAAAATTCCCCGTTTTATTTGCTGATTCAAAGAATTTTTGTTTCATTGACTTAATTCTCCATTCCAATTCTTGGTCTATTAACATTGAATATTGTGTTTGCAACAACTTCTACAATTGCTTATTTCGTTCCTCACTAGGTTTTGTTATTAATTTTTTTTCACAATCTCTTAATTGAGTATCTCTTCTTTTTTTTGTTCTCTCAACTTTTTCCTATAACTGTTGAATCAGAAAACCTCTTAAAACTGCCTTACTGGCATCCCAAACTATATCGATATTTGTTTCTTTGTTGATGTTTAAATCAAAATATTCTTTCAAGGGTAACTTTGGCCTTCTCAATCACCTCATCATTTTCAATTAAATAATTGTTCATTCTCCATCTGTACGTACCCTGAACTTCAGATTTTAACTCCAAAACTATCGAACTATGATTGGAGAGGGTTTTAGATTGTATCTCACATTTCACAACTCTTGTTGTTAGTTCTCTTGAGACCCATATTTGATCCAACCTACCCCAGCTCTGATGTGGTTCTGAAAAATGTGTAAATTGTTTCATCATTGGATTTTTATGTCTCCATATGTCTATTAAGTCTAGGTTTTCCTCGAGGTCATTAAACAATCTTGGTAGTTTCCCTTGATTCAGTTTCCTCCTTTTTGAACTTCTGTCTAATTCCGGTGTTGGCACTCCATTTAAATTTCCAAGTAAAATCAACTTATAACTCTAGGTCTAATAATATTTGTTCCAGTTTCTTGAAAAACTCTGCTTTATTTGTGTTTGGGGCGTAAACGGTTACCACATTAAATTTTTCTCCCTGATGGTTAATTTGTATTCCCAAAATTCTTCCTTCGTAATCCTTACATATTAATTTGGGTTCCCATTTCTCCTTTGCATATATCACTACCCCTCTTTTTTTGTTTGTATCTGAGTTAATGAATTCTGTTCCCAACCTTTTATTTATCAAAATATGCTTATGTTTTTTGGCCACATGTGTTTCCTGACAACAAATCACATCAAAGTTCTTTTTCTTTAAAACCTTCTCAATTTTATTTCTCTTATGTTTTTCATTCAAACCATTCACATTCCAGGACAAAAATTTAAGAGTCATTGTTATGTTTAATTACTATTCGTTCTACTCTGTTTTTCTGGTTTATATTCTGGTGGTTCTGTTTCCGATTGTTTCTTCCTCTTCCTCTTCTTCTCCTCCTACTGCTCCTTCCTCCTCTCCGTCCTCCTCCTCTCCGTCCTCCTCCTCTCCCTGTCTCTTCCCTCTCGATTTCCTTTTCCTTTTTTCCTCTCTTCTCCGTATTCATCGCTCTTCCTCCAGGTCTTTCTTACACTTTTACAAGTTCCTTTTCATATCTTCTCAGAAATTTTTTCACTTCTTGAGTGTCTGTCAATTTGAATCTTTTATCCTTATAGTAGAAGGAGATTCCTTCTGGGAACTCCCATCTGTATTGTATAGCATTTCTTTTCAAGACACTTATTATTTGTCTATATCCTTCCCTTTTGCGCAAAATCCTGATTGGGATTTCTTTAAAAATAATAATTGGCCTGCCTCCAATTATTAATTTTTTTTGATAACTCGTTCTTAATATTGTGTTTTTCATCTCAATTGAATTAAAAATAACTAAACAATCACCAGAAAGTTTTATTGACTTAATTTGTTGGGATTTCACTCTTACTCTGAATGCATTTTCTACTGTATATGCTACCTCTTCCTCTTTTATCTCCAACCATTTTGCTAATTCCCTAATCATTTTTTCCTTTATGTTCTCGTTTGCTTCTTCTCCCACTCCTCTAAATTTCAAATTAAGCTGCTTCTGTCGCATTTCTGCCATAGCTAGACTATCCCAAATTTGATCTTGCATTTTATTCAAGTCTTTTATTTCTTCCTTTATTTTTTCTGTCTCCTTCTTTTGTTCCTTCATTTCTTTTTGAATTTTCTTATTTGTCTCTTCAATTGGTTTTGACCTGACTGTCAACTCTTGTATCTTACTAGAAAGTTCTCCTACAGCACCTTTCTATCTATCTGTTCCTGCACCTCTCCTAGTTTACTTTCCATGTGTAATTCACTTTGCTTAAATTCCTCCTTGATTTTTAGCCACAAAATGTCTAGGTCTTTAATTTCCTCTTGTCGGGATACCTTCCTATCTCCTGGTGTCCCTCCTACCTTTTTTCCATTTCCCCCCGACATTTTACAATTATTTTATCAGTTGGTCTGTTTTAATATTCGATCTCTCCCCTAGAGGGCGCACAATCTCTTTCTTATTCTTTGTATATCTTAATAGACCTTAACAAGTTTACAATTTTACTCTCTTACCACTTTCTTTATACCTCTTGATATTATACCCCCCTTGGTTTTAGTCAAAACTTCCCAAAAAAAACCCTTAAAATATTATAGAGTCCCAGTGACCTTGTCACATGTTAAATATAGTCGTGTTAGTATGTTATTTTTCAGAGCAAAGAGAATTTTAATAAATGAGGGATAGCTTCTTTTATAGTTAGAAAGAGAGCGTCCAGTCCAAATCAAATTCTGTCATCTTCAGCCACTTGTCGGCTTAATCCAATTCGCGGAAAGAGTCTTCAGAAGTTTATTCCGAGCATGAATCCAAAGTCTAATAAGTTACAGTTTGTTTTAAATCTTTGGAATTCCTGATGGAATATAAATATCCAAATAAGTGTCCAAATAAGTAACCAGATAAGTCAGGATCTTCAAAACCAAAGGTTTTGCAAGTATATTTTGTACTGTTTTATTGTTGTTAGCCGCCCTGAGCCCGGCTTCGGCTGGGGAGGGCGGGATATAAATAAAATTTATTATTATTATTATTATTATTATTATATAGAGTCTATTTATGTCCTTTCAGATTTATTAAAGTTTAATTTGAAGTTTAACATAAAATAGGAAACTTGGCTATTCGTTGTTGAGGTGAAATTCTAGACTCTTCCACTGTTTGCACTTAGTCCATTTCTAGAATCAGTTTTTCAGTCCCATCTGTTCTTTGTTGCTTCAGCACGTAGATACAAATCCCCCAAAAGGTGAGGAATTGGATTAGAGCAGAATTTCCCTAGATTTTACACTCTTTATATTATTATGAAAACAGAGAGGAAGAAGAATGAGTTGTTAATATTGTATTAGTGAGGTAAGAAACAAAAAGAAAGGAAAAAGGAGGAAAAAGGGGAGGAGAAAGAAGACGGAAGAGGTAGCACAATCAAACATCTGGGGTTTTGTACCAAAATCCAAAAAAGAATTGGGAGGATAATACAGAAATCCAGAATTTGTGAAGGGAAAGTAGAAAAAATTAGAAAGTGGGCTGGGAAGAGAAAATGTGCAGAGGGTTCTGAGGGTTCTTCAAAGTTCTTATATATCCTCTTTTCTTAAGCCTTCTGTCCAAACCATTTCAGAATAAGGGGGGGAAGTTCCAAAGTATAGGAAAACAGTTTTTTTCAATCTTTCCTTTTCATCCCTTTAAAGCCACTTTTCAAACTTTCTTTCTGCCTCTTTTTCCCCCTGCTCTTTCAAGCTGTTCTTTTAAGCGACTCTACATTGTTGCATTTCTACTCATTACTTTCCCAAAAAAGGTATAACAAAGTTTCCACGCAGTCTATTATTTGTTACTTTGTTTTTGGTATTTGGTGAGTCTAGTAGCCTCAACAATAAGTGCCGAGGCCTTTCGTTTTGTACTCACTCAGTCAGGCAGAATATTACTTCCTTCCTCCTCCCTGCGACTTTGTATCCTGCACCATTTTAATCCTCTGCCAAGCTGAATTCTTTACTTAAATCCTTTAGCATCCAACGTTCACTTAGTGTGTTCTTCAATTTTTTGGAATAAAAATGCTCTACTCACACTAAGGGTTCCATTCTTGTAGTTATGGAGATTCGTTGCTTTCTCCAGTGAGAGCCAGAGGCATCGTAACACAGGGTCGATACTTTCCCATTGCGCTCGCAGTCCTGCCGTCCTCAAGTTCTTCCAGAAGAAAAAAACCCAAAAAAACCGCAAAACCGCTCCCACGCTGCTGGATAGCCTATCCCTCAAGCGTGTCCCCCTTGAGATTTTTGGGGGGCGCAGTGCCTTTGCGGCTCCCCCAAGCTCCTGTATTACTCGGAAAAACCCTGACGAGGTTTTCCGCGCTCCCTTTCTGTCTGCGATCGAAACCGGAAGTCAAAAAATATGGAACGCTTCACGAATTTGCGTGTCATCCTTGCGCAGGGGCCATGCTAATCTTCTCTGTATCGTCCCAATTTTAGTATATGTGCTGCCGAAGTGAGCAGTTTTCAATGTGAAGGAATATTCTGACTCAGCACATAAAAAAAAATACTTTTGCCCTCCTCTATGTAGGGATAATTTCTCAAAATCCAACCAATCTAACAGGTTTACATGTGAAAGTTATATGACAAACCAATTAGGGCAGATTCATTTTTCCCCCCAGGGAAGCAGTTATGTGTTGGCAGCTAAGTATCACTGTCTTATGTGGGAGCCATGAAGTCATGGCAAAGGCTTGTAGCGCCACCTGGTGCCTCGCTGACCTCGGTGACCTGCATGTCCGTGCCTTGCAGTGTATTAAGTGCATAATCTTATATGGAGTATGTTCCCCCTCTGGGCAGTAATTACCTTATATGGCGATGGGTGGGTAAAAGCCATGACCGGATGTAGGTAACGTGAGACATTGGCAAACGGCCATGCGACAGGAGAGAACAAAGGATAATAAAAGATACCGGAGAGGAGAGAAGTTCAAAAGGAGCTGCTCATACCATCCTGAAAATATTGCTGGCTCTCTGTGTCTTTTTTCAAATGCTAAACCGCCATTTGTGACGGCTGGCTTCCGTCAAGTGGTGCCCTCTCTGAGGATAACTAAAAGAAAACTGAGTGAGGCTGACTAAAAGAATACGTCTGAGGCTTTTAAAAGAAAACCGTGTGAGGTTTTTCGATCCACGCAACGGATATCATCGGCTCACCACACCCGGCAAGGGTTGCAAGCGCTACACATCTTAAAAAGATCCCGGTGAGTTCGATCCCTTTTATCTTGATTTTAGAAAAATGGGCAGCTCTTTGTCTACTCCCCAACAGAAATTTTTAAAAGACTTAAAATTTCTCCTCTCCTCCAACAAATTGGAAGTTCCGGAGGGTGATTTGATACAGCTTATTCTGGCCATCGATGAGCATTGCCCCTGGTTTCCTGCAGATGGGACTTGGGAATTAAAGCATTGGGATAAGATTGGAGCACATTTCCACGGACACCCTAGCATTGGCGTTCGGATTCTAAATGCATGGTGCAAGGTTCGTTACGCCATGGGCTCTTTATCACCAAAAAATATCTCCATGGCTGCATTGCCAACACAACCTCCAGCTTCTTTAGTCCAGCCTGCTGTGTTAGCGTCTGTTCCAATACTTGCCTTGCCAGCAGCCCCAGACCCCAAACCTCCGGACTACAGTTCCTCACCAGAGGACCCAATCCTGCAAAAATACCGTGGTCTGGCTGGCAATGATCCTACTCTTTCAGCGGCAGAACCAGCTACCCCTTTTCAACGTGCAGTCCTTGCCTGTTCCCTAATTCAGGATACTATGGCATTCCCTGTTATTGTGCCCCCTGCTGGCGCTCCAGCAGGAACTCAAGCCCAACACCAACCTTTTGACTTTAAGATCTTGAAAGAGCTGCAGCAGTCAGTAAAGACCAATGGACTCCAAGCCCATATACACAGGCGCTTTTAGAAGCCACATTAGCCCAGCTCTTGGTTCCAGAGGACATCAAGCTTTTGGCCCATACAGTGTTACCCCCATCAGCTGGTGTTTTGTTTGCCCACGAATGGGAAACTGCCTGCTGTGCTTATGCTCCGGCTTTGTTACAACAAGCCAGAGGGAATAACCCTAACCTTACCCTCGCAGATGTCATAGATGCCATGATGGGGCGTGGTCCCTTTGCTCAGGCTTCAGTGCAAGCCACACTGCTGCAAATCTTATTGAGGGACACCGCTCTTGCTGCTAAACAAGCAATGAGAAAAATCCCAGAACCCACCAGTATTCAATCAAGGTGGGGTTCAATCAGGCAAGAGGCAAGAGAATCATATTCTTCCTTTATGGACAGGCTGCTTACAGCAGTGAGTCGCCAAATTGAAAATCCTGAAGCCAAACAAATAATCATCAAACAATTGGCCTTTGAAAATGCCAATGAGGATTGTAAACTTGCATTACGACCGATAATACACAATCCTGCCACAGACACAGCAGCCATGCTTCGCATTTGTCAGTCTGTAGGTACAGCCACCCACAAGGCTCATCTGCTGGCAGCAGCGCTAAATGAAAACCAGCCTGTAGCCACTGATACAACTTGTTTCCAGTGTGGCAAACCAGGATCACCGATACCCCAGTGTGGGTAGAACAGTGGCCTCTACCAAAAGAAAAATCCGCAGCAGCAGCACCAGCTTGTTTCTGAACAGCTTATTTCTGAACAATTGACTTTCGGCCACATTGAACCATCTTCATCCCACTGGCTCCAGCAGACAGGGAACGGTTTGCTTTTACATTGCCAGTATATAACAATTCGCAGCCCACCCAGCAATATCAGTGGGTTGTCCTGCCTCAGGGCATGCGGAACTCCCCTACACTTTGTCAACATTTTGTGGGTGAAGCATTGAAACCTTTCCGCATGCGCCACCTAGAGGTGCTGCACACGAGCTGCATCTGGCAGTGTTTGCCTTCCTCACCATCTGCCTTGCCATCCTTTGCTGCACCGTTATACAAGGAAGAGAAGCAGACGACCCAGTCCAGTTGAAACCACCATATTTCACCTTATCAGCTGGCAAGCTGCTGTTGTCAGCTTTCTTCTCTGGCTGGCAGTATCCACGGCTCAGCCACTCTCGAACTAGAAGAATAGCGTTGTTGAATAAGACTTTTAGGGGAGAAAATTATCATAAGATATGGAGGGATAATATTTTTGTACAAGATATGATTATGTTTACCGGTTTATTACATGCTTCTAAATGTTGGTTGTGTATGCACATGCCCCCTTTTGCCAGTCATTCCAGCATAACGCTTCATGGTGTGCCTGTCAATGGATCTTTTCAATTTACTAATATTATATCCCCTAAGCAAACTTTTTGGCCTCCAGTACAATTGACCCTCCATGAGGCTGCCCCCATTTGTTTTCAAATTAAAGAGGGGAAAGAATCATGGGGCATATATCCAAACTGTCAATATACATTGAATTTCACTTTTAATAGCTCTTGTTCTCTTACAGGAACATACAGTGACCAATCTCAGTACTATAGGAGTGACACCAGTGCATGGCTAATAAACTAGAAAGGAAGCCTACCATGCAGCTTGGAATCAGAATTCTTATATTCTTGGCTTCCGGATGGAAGTTGTATTCCTTCCTTAATCTCTATATGTACTGCATGGTTCTCCCGTCAGCGGCCTGCTTCTGGCCTCACAAGAGTCGCCTATCGCGCTCAATATAACCGTATTGGTAATGACATATATGACTCTGATATAAAATAAAGAAAGAGGGCATGTGGGAGCCATGAAGTCATGGCAAAGGCTTGTAGTGCCACCTGGTGCCTCGTTAACCTCGGTGACCTGCATGTCCATGCCTTGCAGTGTATTAAGTGCATAACCTTATATGGAGTATGTTCCCCCTCTGGGCAGTAATTACCTTATATGGCGATGGGTGGGTAAAAGCCATGACCGGATGTAGGTAACGTGAGACATTGGCAAACGGCCATGCGACAGGAGAGAACAAAGGATAATAAAAGATACCGGAGAGGAGAGAAGTTCAAAAGGAGCTGCTCATACCATCCTGAAAATATTGCTGGCTCTCTGTGTCTTTTTTCAAATGCTAAACCGCCATTTGTGATGGCTGGCTTCCGTCAGTCTTCAGGTCACCAAAGAGTAGAACTCAGTGTTGATTAGAACATATTTTATTAATATACAATCTATGTTTATAAAGTGCCTGATAGACACTGACATCTACACATGAGAAGATAAGGATAGTTTATTTCGTTCTGGTTGCCTTCACATTCTGTCTATGAATGTCAACCACAGACCCACCCCAGTTCACTCCCACTGGATGCCCATCAGCTCACAGCTGACTTGCCAGAGCTTTTTTGCGGTCTCTTTGTTACAAGCCTGAGGAGCAACCCAGACTGGTCTACAGTCACTGTAGAAAGAAAAAAATAAATATTCATTAGGCACTTTGTTAATCATTTGTTAAGCCATTCAAAACCATCAAAGAATCAGAATTCTGATTAAACATTGAGCGTATTTCCCAAATCAATATGACAGCAAATTGGGTTTATGGACAACAGTGGGCTAAGGTTACCCCAGCAGCACAATCCTATACATGTTTAGTGAGAAGTAAGTCTCAGACAATTCAATAGGGTTGACAAGTAAGACGAGGAATAGCCAAACCTATTAACTGAGTGATCATATCAGAGCAAATTCAAACTCCTGAACAAAGGGGATGTTTTCATTGTTTTTGTATGGGGCACTGTCCACTGCACTTTGCCTAATTTTTGCAGTCATTGGTGGCTGAGACAGTTGCCACAAAACATGGTGGTTGCCGATAAGGAGACACTATGGCTTTGTTGCAGCTTGCCCCCACCACCACCCCACTCCAAAATGAAGCTGCATCCGAATCATTTGAGGGTGAAGGAATTAGTGGCCAGCCCACTGACAGCAAAGCTGCTTGTCATTTCTCAAGTTACAAAAAATAATAATGAATTATTGTTGGTGTTGTTTATTAAATTTATATACTGCCCTTCATCCGAAAAACTCAGGGCAGTTCACAAGATAAAGAAGCTGTCCTGCCCACCGTTGAAAAAGTAAGGGGCAAATTTTGGTATATGACACCCCCCCCCCCAATTGACTATGTATGAAAAGGACTTTTGTTCTGTCTGGATGTTCCTGATAATAGCTTTGTTATTTCTGTATAGCTTCTGTATAGTTCGAAGATGGGGTGTGGGTGGTGCTGTGGACTAAACCACTGAGCCTAGGGCCTAGGACAAATCCCCGCGTTGCTCGGTCCCAGCTCCTGCCAACCTAGCAGTTCGAAAGCACGTCAAAGTGCAAGTAGATAAATAGGTACCGCTCTGTCAGGGAAGGTAAATGGTGTTTCCATGCGCTGCTCTGGTTTCGCCAGCAGCGGCTTAGTCATGCTGGCCACATGATCCAGAAAAACTGTCTGCGGACAAACGTCGGCTCCCTCAACCAGTAAAGCGAGATGAGCGTCAAAACCCCAGAGTCGTTCATGACTGGACTTAACTGTCAGGGGTCCTTTACCTTTACCTTTACCTTTAATAGTTCAAAGGAACAATTGCACTGTGTCTGCTGTACCAGAGGCAAAGACTTCTCACAACCTATGTCCACACTGCTATTTTTAAGTTAGAGCTATTGCATATGATCTCTTTCTTTTAATGTGCAATGTGCCATTTTAATATTGCCTTCTGGGTCTGATGTGGGCACCTCTGAGCATTACCACAGAAAACTTTATCCAGATGTGCTGAATCCAGATGTCTGTATTCCAACTGCAAATCACAATCCCAGACCCACCTGAAATATTGCCCACTCACTGACTCCAGTTCCTTTGCCACTGCACAGTAAATACTGGTCTGGGCTCCTTCTTTTGGTGTCTTAATCATGAAGCGAAACAGCGCTTTAAAAATTCCTAACGAATATGAGTAACGCGCCAATTCAGAATCAACCACACCAGGATGTAAAGCATTGACAGTAACTCCAGTGCCTAGAAAAACATAAAGCAGAAACATCAACCGAAATATATGAATCCAAAGGTTCAAAAGGAAAGGATTAATATTGTTCCCATGTACCCTGTAAGGCAGCTAGTATTGGACCACCCTTTTCACTGTAATACAGACAATATCATTGCAATGCACAGAACCTTGTGCAGCACTCAATTAGTATCGAGGGTTTAACAAAGCCATTTTAAAAACACACACACACACAAATTATAAACAAGACATTTATAAACAATTATAAATTTATAAACAATTATAAAAAATTATAAACAAGCAAAAAGTTAACATCTCTTAAATTGAAATCTGTTATAGCATACTAAATGAATGGTTTACATATTTGGGGGGGCGGGGCGGAAATGAACAGAATGCTAATCTGTCTTGATGTTTGGGGATCTCCCTCTCTCCCTGCAGTCTTGAAGTGCAATGCCCAGCACAGTTTGGGAACTAGCAACACTTATCAGAGCTTGCCATAGGGAGCAAATAAGCACTTCGGAATCAGTTTGAGTTTGAACTGAGAGGAAAGACAGCAGTGAGATGGCTTGGCTGAAACATCCTTGGGGATAAAGAAGCATTTGAGACTGTGGAAAGTGGATTCGTAAATCACTGAAAACCCTTAATTTAGATAACATTAGAAGCCACTGGCAATGGCATGGGTAAGATACAATATTAGGACAATTTAGACATCCAACGCCTACAAAATGCATGTCAGGTTAGCCCAATGGCCCCTTTCAATGTGCAATATTTAAAATTCCTCATTGGGAGCAGTGAGAAACATAGAGGTGATGTGGTGATGCCTAACCTTTTCTCTACCCACGGCTCCAAATCATACTTTTAATAGCTTTCCCAGAAGGAATTTTAAATGCAGAGTCATTTCATTCTGATGCTTCCATTAAATTTCAACCCAGCTATGGTTACGAGATTGGGGGAGGTTGGGAGCCAGTCAGGCAAGCTCTTTGAATTCAAAGACCAGACAGCCACTGTAGTGCTCTGCTTCACTTCAAAGGAATGAGCTATGTTGAAATTAGCTGCATCTAGGTGACAAAGAAGCAAAAGGACAACAAAGGAGCTGAGAGCTGGAAAGCTGCTTGCGAGTGAGAGGGGAAGTGGGGAGATGCTGCAGCGCCTGGGAGAGAGACATGTCTACCTCTGTGCTGGACTTTGGGGCTCCCAGCAAATAAATGAGGAAGCAAGATCTATGGTGTGCTAATGCTATGAGCCCCTCCATCATATGCTGAGATTGTATGTATGTGTAAATAAAACCATATATCTTAAAGACACCACAGTCTCCACTGACCTCATTCCAAGAAAGCTGAACACTGGGTAAGTGCTGGTATCCCTAGAGTCTCTCACCGCTTGGAGATTGGGGTGTCTCTCATGCGTGCAACCTTTCAGTAATCTGTGACTTCCCCCTTCCTCTCACATCCAGGCTTTGGCTATGGGCAACCCTATTATATTCGTACATATGAGTGGTTGCGCGCCATTAGCATTTCATTCTTAAAGCTCACCTTGCAATTTATGAGCCAGCTCCCTGGTAAACAGAACATTAGCCAGTTTGCTTTGACAGTATGCCAGGAACTCATTGTAGTATTTCTCTCCCTGCAGGTTCTTGAAGTTTATCCGCCAAAAAGCATGGAGGTGCGAAGACACATTCACTATCCGAGCTGGGGCTGACTCTTTCAAAAGGTCCAGCAGCAGGAATGTTAACAGAAAATGCCCTAAAGGGAGAGGAGATTTACAATTATTTACTAGAGCTTAGGGACGTGGCTGACGCTGTGGTGTAAACCACTGAGCCTTGGGCTTGCTGATCAGAAGGTTGGCAGTTCAAATCCCCGCGACAGGGTGAGCTCCCGTTGCTCGGTCCCTGCTCCTGCCAGCCTAGCAGTTCAAAGGCACGTCAAAGTGCAAATAGATAAATAGGTACTGTTCCAGCGGGAAGGTAAACGGCATTTCCGTGCGCTGCTCTGGTTTCGCCAGAAGCGGCTTAGTCACACTGGCCACATGACCCGGGAAAACTGTCTGCGGAGCAGACAAACGTCTGCTCCCTCGGCCTGTAATGTGAGATGAGCGCCGCAACCCCAGAGTCGTCTGCGACTGGACTTACAGTAACTGTCAGGGGTCCTTTACCTTTACCTTTTTATAGAGCTTATGGGCACACATATGTATAATGTAAAACTAACCTTTAGAACAAAAATAGTACTCACAATAATGTAAACACTTTATGATTTTTTAAAAAAATCAAACAAAATGACATTAATTTTACTGTACTATAAATCAACTAGAAATAGATAACCAAAAAATTGGCTGGTTAGTTCAAATGAATATATGAAATTCAACCAAGATGGGCACAATATAAATAATTTAATTAAATCTCCAGGGGACTGTGACTTGGGGCCTGTCCATACTGGAGTTTACAGTGTGTCTATAACTTTTTGCGTTCAAATTTAATTTGTGTAATCCTCATGGTGTTACCCTCAACAACGCCTGTCTCTATGCTTTTCCTGTATAAACTCAGGTTTACAAATACAGGAATAATCTGTGAAATCTGGGGAAAAGAGCAGGGAAGATAAGCAAAGGCAAAGAGAAGCCAGGTAATACATCCATTTATCACATCGATGTCTCATGATCTTACCAAGGTGATTGACTCCAATATGCATTTCAAAACCATCAGCAGTCTTGGAATAGGGAACCATCATCACTCCTGCATTGTTAATGAGGATATGGAGCTTCTTCTCCTCTACAGGAAATAATGGCCGAGATTGGGTATTAAGCAGAAAATACCAAAGATAAGAAGATTGAGATGTTTTAAGGAGCAAGGCTCTTATTAAACTGTCATCATAACTAGCATTTGGTTACATGGCCACCTATCTGTTATGGATGCTTTATTTGACATTCCTGCTTTCCAGCGGTTGGACTAGATGACCCCCATGATCCCTTTGAACTCTACAATTCTATGATTTAAGGTTACTGTGAATATATATGTTGGGAACAAGGAAGTACAGTATAGTAAATTGATTAAAATAATTAGCAAATACTAAATTAGACTGTGTTACTCAGTCTACAGAAAAGCTTTACAGTTTACCCAACGGGACCGACAGGTGGAGGAAATTTAAACTTCTATCAGACAGAGGGTTGATGGTTCTTGCCAAGTTCTCCTACTAATTTAGGTAAATAAATAGTGAGATACCACCATCGGACCACATGACAGGAGAAATAAATACAGTGGTACCTCGGGTTGCATAGACCTCAGGTTACATAAGCTTCAGGTTACAGACTCCACTAACCTAGAAATAGTACCTCGGGTTAAGAACTTTGCTTCAGGATGAGAACAGAAATAGCGCTCTGGCGGCGCGGCAGCAGTGGGAAGCCCCATTAGCTAAAGTGGTGCTTCAGGTTAAGAACAGTTTCAGGTTAAGAAAGGACCTCCGGAACGAATTAAGTACTTAACCAAGGTACCACTGTAAATGGAAGCACTAGTGGGAAAGAAATGGATTGTATGAATGGCCTATTACCTCAGACTAATTTCCAGTGAATATTATATGTATCCTTATTGCTCAAGTATGCAATTATCTGAGTGTATGCATACCCATTTTGAATGGGTTTTGGCAATTGTAGTAGTCCACTTTCACGGACTATTATTTATTTAAAAATTATCTCTAAATCTTTATTGTTAGCTAAATATATAATATACCCTGTGTCCATTCTGAGTGACACATGTTTTGGATAGAACACTACTATCATTAGCAGGATTTATTATATCTAAGGAGCTGAACAGTCATTCCTACACACACACATATATATTATTACCCTTTCAGGCAAAATGTAGCATACATGTTTAAACGTGTTTACTCAAAAGCATATCATCCTTTTAATCAGACCTACAAGTAAGAGTGCCCAAGAGTGCAATGAGACAATTATAAGAATAGCTATTCTGGGTCATACCTAAGGTCCATCTACCATGTCTCTGACAGTTAACATTGCCAGGTGTTTTATATAAGACATCTCAAAATTCAAATGGAAGCTGTGGAATGATCCATCTCCTGCTTCAAAGTGCCAGAAAGGTTCCAGGGAAAGCTTCCAAGCAAAAGGTTAGCTCCTCTTAAATGCAAGAACATTGTCATGGAAGGTTTAAAGTGGAGATCGCCAAGCAGGCCCAAGGCCTTCTTTGGTGACCTCAGGCAGCTTCCCTAGACTCTAAGCTTCTATTTAAAAAATTAAGTCTCTAGCCCTCTTAGAATGAAAGTTATGAAGCAAAATGTGCAGATTCCCTTCTAAGTGATTTCTGTGAAATGAATGGGCTTAGCTGCTCCCACCTGCCAGTGTTTTTAGGCCAATTAGTAAAGTCATTGTGGTGACTGTAAAGTAAGTTGTTTGGACACCAGGCAATAGAAATCCCCGAGGTCATTAAAAATTTCTGTTTACCCCTCCCCTTTACTGTACTTTTCCTGCTTCTGTCTTATTTTCTAGCAGTTCTTGGAATCTCCATAGGTTGAACTTCTTTTTCCCTAGCAACTAGGACCCGTCTTTTCTGTAGTGGACTCATTCAAGATTAGGTACCTGCTAAAAGTTATTTTCTGTAAATATTACACAATAAATGCAGGTTGGTGTTAAATAATTCCCTCCTCAAATGGCAAATACAAAATGCTAAATTTGCAAAACGGCTCAGGCATGTCTCCTGCTGTGCAGAAGCTAATGTCCAAGTACTTATTAAGAATTCACAGCATTGTTAATTTCCAGTATAATGGGATACATTTCTACTTCAGATGTCTCTGTGTTCAGTGGGAGTTATTCCCAGTGTTATAAAAAAAATTAGGTCTTATATGAAATAAATAATTTTTGATAACTGTATATATAAACCACATGTCTGAAACCCCATAGACAAGGTCCTGAACAAATTGACCTCAAATATTTCTCTGCAAGGTCAAAGTGAGAAACCTTCCCCTTGTCTCTTTCCTCACAAATCCTGTCCTCACAAATCCTGTCTTAAGGGCACATTCAAGATATGAACAGGGTGTGAGCCTGTGACCTAGATTCAGGAATTAAGTAGTTATAATAACAAAAGAGTGGCCAAAACTCAGATAATGCAATCTGGTAGATTGCCAGGAGATAAACAACTCATTCAGGTTTGTTGTAGACCGCCTTTTCTGTTATGTAGGTATGATGTTTCTGGGGGTGGCCTTGGACTCGGGGGCGGGCAATTTAAAATGTCTATATAAGGGCGGACACACCTTTGTTCTGGGTCCTCCTCCTCTCTCCTGCGTGTGGGGGAGCACCCTGTTGCAACAGTCAATAAAGATCAGGCTTACTAGCTGCTTTGCTTCTCAATATTCTCTGGCTGGTCTCTGTTATTTTCTCCTACTGATAAAGAACCTACGAAAGGACTCTATATGGGCTCTTGGGTACCCCATAAGGGGAAAGGAGCAGTTTTGTCACTTATAACACCAGGTAAATGGCTACAGGATGTCAGCCTTCGCTTTGTTTAGAAATGGAGAAAACAGGAATCTTTTGCCTTTAACAGCTGTGTCACTACAATCAGGACCAGCAGGACATAGATGGCTTCCTGTGCTAAGCATGAGGATGTCCAAGGGCGGGGTAAGGATGGAAAATCAGCAATGACTGTTCTCTCTTTTCTTTTCTTTTGTGTTATGCCATGGCAGCCATGTTGTGTTAAGCCATGGCCCCCATTACAGCAATTTTGTGACTGGAGCAGTCAGTGCTCTCTCAAAATTCAAAATGTGCCCCCTGGTCTAAAATGGTTTCTGATACCTGGTTTAAAGAACACATAGGGAAGCCAGACAAATACCTCTCTATTTTAAACAAAACCTATGAAACTCTTGACTCCACACCGATTATCTCTAGGACCAGTAACTACACAGGTGCCAACTTTTAGTCAGTCCTACCTTTTAGGAAATCTTCTGCAAATGCCCGTATAGATTTGCTATCAGACAGGTCCAGTTTTTTCACAATAACTTGCTGATTCCCTGTTTCGGCTATAATTTCACGGGCTGCTGCTTCCGCTTTTGCTATATCTCTGCAGGCAAGGATGACACGACCACCTTCAAAAGGGAAATTAATAGAAAAGAGGAATAAGGCAAACAAGCTGTTTCTAAACTTGGTCCTGTCTTTCTAGACTAATTTCTTTTAATGCAACAAAATATAAAATAATATAAAAATTCTACAATATGAATATGTGAATATAAATATATGTAAAAGCCCTTTTGCCAGCAGATGTTATAGGCAGCAATGAATTGTGAATCATTGTGGGAGGGGAGTAATACTCAGCTTTTTTAAGCTCACCTCAAGCATTTGAAGTAGTTGCCCTTGTCTAATTACCGTATTTTTCGCCCTATAGGACGCACTTTTTCCCCTCCAAAAATGAAGGGGAAATCTGTGTGCGTCCTATGAGGCAAATGCAGGCTTTCGCTGAAGCTTGGAGAGCGAGAGGGGTCGGTGCGCACCAACCCCTCTCGCTCTCCAGGCTTCAGGAAGCTATCAGCAAGCCTGGGGAGCCCGCGGATAGCAGCTTGCTGCCCGGAGCGCGGGGCACGCTGAAGCAGAGCGCCCCGCGCTTCGGGCAGATATCCGCAGCCTAGAGAGCCCTGCGGGAGTTCCTGCAGGGCTCCCTAGGCTGCGGATAGCAGCCTGCTGTCCAGGCTGAAGCCGCAGCTGGGGGGTGGATAAATTTTTTTTTCTTTATTTCCCCCCCAAAAAACTAGGTGCGTCCTATGGGCCGGTGCGTCCTATAGGGCGAAAAATACAGTGACCATTACTATGAACAAGAAAAAAACACTTGAATGTATTTCTAAAAATGTAAATTACCTTTGGTTAAAGTTATTTTAGGGGACAGAATTAAAGAATACATACATTCATAGTAATAAATACACCCCCCTTACCCCAAATGTAATGGCTGTATTCAGATATAACGCTAAACCATGGTTAATTAAATATATAGAGACTGCAGTTCCAATGGGATGCAGTCAAATGTTCATTCCACCATTGAGGGCACATTCAGAAGGGCTGGACTACAGCTCTCATCACCCCTGACCACTGGCCATGCTGAGGAGTAGTGGAAGTCCAGCAACATCTGGAAGGCCACTGGCTCCTCATCCCTGTGGTAAAGAATTGCATGTGGATCACATTGTTTGGCCTTTTAAAGCAACAACTGTGTACTCCTAGACATGTCTACTCAGCAGTAATGACCATTTGCTTCAATTGGACTTACTTCCAGTGTGTAAGTGTGTAAGGTTGCAGCCTAAGGAAAGTGGCATGATAGAGGTTTCTAAAATTATTTATTGTATAGAAAAAGTGAATACAGAGAAGTGTGGCTAAGAACTACATTGTATGCCAAGTATGCTTTTAGAGCCAAAGGAGAAATATATAGTTAAAACAGATATGGCAGCTTACATATTAAAGTGCAGCTGCTATTGCAGAGCCCTTGTGGCGTGTTTTTTTTTAAAAAAAACAACAACATGCCTCCTTCAGGGGGCTTATGTAATTCAGTGAATTTCCTTTAAAAAATGAAAATAAATCCTATGAACCAGAAACCCTCTGTTTAAGGAAAGAGTTAAGGCACTTATAAATTTGCTTGTTCACTTAAAAATGGTTAAGGCAGCCTTTATTCATTTAAACCCTGATGGTGGCATACTCTGCAACATCCGTCTGATGAAAATAGGGGTGCTCTCGTGGGAGCCAGTGTCTTTTGGTCCAGCGCTCTGGTGTGAGAGAGCCAATTTGCAGGAGAGCATGAAACAAAAAACAAAACAAAACAAAAAAAGAGTGTCTTTTGGTCTGGCACAAACCAGCTGACTCACAGCAGAGTACTGGACCAAAAAACAGGATGGCTTCTGTAATTCAGAGATGTCCCGCTCAATTTGGGTTGAGTGGCATGTGGTGGATGATGAATGGACAGACAACTTGCCTCTTCGTGCGAGGTCCTTGGCAGTTTCCTTCCCTATGCCAGTGTTAGCCCCTGTGACCACGGCCACCTTTCCATCCAGCCGAGCTGTTGATGTGCATACTCCTCCTGCAAACCACTTCCTAAAACATAAGAGAGCGCAGCTGTAAATGTTACTTTGGTATGTATAGAGATTTTCTCTTGGCCTGCTCCTCTGGGTAGCTCAGATGCTAGAGCATGAGACTATTAATGTCAGGGTCGTGGATTTGAACCCCACATTGGGCAAAAGATTCCTGCTTGCAGGGGTTGGACTAGAGGACCCTCATCATCCCTCCCGACTCTACAATTCTGTGATTCTATCCTTTAACCTGCTCCTCTGGCTCATGCATTCCCACATCACTTTCCAAACCACAAAAAATCTGTTTAAAAATATAACAACGAGCAGCTGGAGTTAGACTGTAGAATTCTAAAGTTCCAGAGTGCGCTTGACTCCTTTCCCACAAAATAATCTGGGGGCACCCTCAGATTCTATGCCAGAGAACAGAGACTTTCCTTTCTAAGACACCCAGCGAGCCTTTTTGACGGAAGAGCATGGTAAAAAATCCCTTTAAATGAAAAAAATATAACACCAATTAAGCAAAAATCTGAAGAAACAATATTGCTACTGGTTTGGGAGATGAGTCTGGATGATATATGTGGATCTCTTGCAGGCCTGCGATTTTTCGTCTGTGAGGTTATATTCTGCAAGAGGAAACCTGGTGAACCAGTCAAACTGGTTCCTTGGTTAAATAAGTTGTTTCGATCTGTTTTTAATCTTGTGCAATAATTGCATTTTAAATGTCGTAAGCCACCCCCATCCCTGGGACCTTAAGGTGTAGGGAAGATAATAAGTAGCGATGACAACAATAATCAATCAATCAGGATCAGAATGGCTTTGACACCTTAAAAAGTTAGGTAAGAAAAAGTTGTGTTGCCATAATGACCACCGTAGATGCTTCAAAGAGCAGGTAGGTATTCCCACATCCTTCTTACCTGGCTGGATGCCATGCTATGCTAGGAAGGAAAACAAATAGGCCAGGGATGTTAGTTTTGGTATTTGAGGTTTGTCTGAGCTAGACTCCGTAGGCTGTGCTGAATCCAAAGATATGCAGCAGAATGGTGGGGGCTAAGAACTTAATGGAGAGGCAAGATCTGTTGGAGTGTTGTTGCTGTGAGCCATGCCATCCTATGCTCAGGTTGTATATATGCATAAAGAAAATAGTATATCCTACAGCTCAATAGCCATTATCTTTCTGTTACATACCACCCCAATCTCTGAGCAGTGAGAGACTCAAGAGGTGTCTGTGCTTCCCAAGGATTTGCTTCCTTGGAGTGAAGGCCAATGGAGACTGTTGGTGCTGTTAGGATAGATGGTTTTATTGACACATATGCATATATAACTAGAGCATAAGATGGAGGCGCTCACAGGATTAGCAACCATAGATCTTGCTATGGTTTCTAGGGAAGCCCCAAAGTCCAGCACAGAGCAAGTCATGTCTCTGTTTCCCAGCTTCCAGCTCCCTCACACAACTCTGGCTGTTGTTCTTCTACTTACCAGCCAGGCGAGGGGAAAGGCTGGTTTCTATGGCACAGAGCAACTTCTTTGGCTATGCTAAATGGTACCACCTAACTAGCACCAGACTCCCAGGAATGTATTGCTGCTCAAAAATTTTGGTGTGTGCGACAATACAGACAAAAGAGATAGCAGATAATACATAACAACAGGGAGCCAGGGAAAAATTCCGTAGCACAATTGCAGAAATAATAGAAATAATACCCATTAAGTTCAGTAAGGCTTTCTCTCACAATTGCAGCCTAAGGTCACATCTGCCCCATACATTTAAAGCGCATGGCTTCACCCAAAGGTTCCTAGCAACTTTTTTTAGTTTAGCCTTCAGAATGTCACTAGGGAGGGCTGAAGCAAATCTCCCCAAAGTGCTAGAGCCCACTTGAGCATATTAATGAGAGAGGGGGAAAGGGAGAGGGGGCCACACAATGCATGCAATAATTGTAGATATGAGAGTCCCATGGACTGCAAGAATATCAAACCTATCCATTCTGAAGGAAATCAGCCCTGAAGCTGAGACTCCAATATTTTGGCCACCTCATGAGAAGAGAAGACTCCCTGGAAAACACCCTGATGTTGGGAAAGATGGAGGGCACAAGGAGAAGGGGACGACAGAGGACGAGATGGTTGGATAGTGTTCTTGAAGCTACCAGCATGAGTTTGACCAAACTGCGGGAGGCAGTGGAAGACAGGAGTGCCTGGCGTGCTCTGGTCCATGGGGTCACAAAGAGTCGGACACCACTAAATGACTAAACAACAACAACATTTCAGTGTGCCAAGGAGATATTAATCATAACCTCAATGAATGTTAAATAATAATAATTTTTTTTACTTATACCTCACCCACTCTGGGCAGCTTCCAGCATAATAAAAGTGCAGCAAAAAGTCAAATATTAAATTAGGTTAGAAATTATCTACACATAGTACAGTCCTAACCAAATCTACTCAGAAGTAAGTCCTACTCCCAGGAAAGTGGGCTTAGGACTGCAACCTGCATGGTTTTGTCCCCTTCTTGTATTTCAGTATTGCATACAAAAATGCATGTGGCCTATGCAAAATGTTACTTGCAGTTCTGAGAACAAGTTAATAAAGCCTACAGGATAGCTAGTGAAATAAAGAAACCCAAACCTGAGAGCTGACATTGTAGAAAACTTCTCCTCTGCAAATGAAATTTCTCCACTGATGGAGAGAAATAAAACAGTGAGAGGTGTGGGAGGAGTGCCACATGATTAGAAATAACGAATTACAAGAACTGAAAGTTATGACACCACCTTTTGGCAAATGCTAATAGCTGGGAGCAACCAAGAGAGTGACAGGCTGCTTACTGAGCATTCATCCTGATTTATCTGGAGGGAGGTTGTAGAATGTTGCATCAAGCAATTTTTATCCCACACTTTCCAGTGCATTTCCCCAACACTATACTTATTGCAAAAAAATCCAGTCTTGGAGGAAACTGGCTTTGTTATGCAAGATATCCAAATCTCCTTTCATTGTACAACCTGAAGTTGCCAGTACATGACTGAATCCCAGTCCAAACAGCCTGGAAATATTTAATATACTTGCAGAGGTAAAGACAATGGTGCAGCTAGGTCACTTTAGACCCTAGACTGAATAGTCTTTTGGGGGGGAGGATATTTATATTTATTTTATTTCATAAAACTTCTAAATAAAGTGTACTATATGGGTTTGATCTATAGCCTCTACTTGTTAATGTACTTCGGTCTCACTATCAGAGTAAAGCAAGTGGGTTTATGACACAAACAGCAACTAGAGGGTGATTTTTAGCAGGAAATTGGCCTGGTCCCGCTTTCTGAACCAGATTCTTTGCAAATTGGAGCCCCACGTTTCTGCTTTTCTTTAAAAAAATAGAAAGGGCTATCTTAAACACACTTTTTAAAGAGTATGAATAGTGTAACTTGAAGGCTTCTCTTCCTCTCTCTGAAGCCCGACAGTGCAATCTGCTGCTGGAGAAGAAACAGTGTTTTGTCCATCCAGCAGCAGCCTGCTGGGTTTCTGAATTACTGGTACCGGTAATATATAATGTATGTATTCTCACTGAAATGTCACCATTCCACACAGAAATAGATGTTGACTATATATCTTGTTTTATCTCATCAGCTTTTTATATATAGGGGCAATGATTGCAAGCCCCCAGTCATTGGAGACTTGACCATGAGTGTTGATGCAGGTCAAGAGTGAAGCCAGAGTGGGGGCCCAGAAGTCCAAATTGTTTTTAATGGCCTCTGCTGGGATTAGGCCTTCCCCTGGGGCCCTCCCCAGTCTTAGCTGAGCTACCTAGTTCTTCATCTCTGTCACCATCACTGGATCCCACAAAGGCAGATTTCCTATAATTTGCCTAGATCTTCCATTTTCAGCAGAACTGTCCGAGTAAAGTTCTTGAAAGTGTGCCTCCCAGGTCCCTTGGGGAATGTGACAGTCCACCATGGTTGGGCCATAGCCTTGTGGGCTAGATGTGATATGTCAGAATGTGGCTGAATCATTGGATTTAACTGCCTGAATAAATCATGTTCAGGTGTTCTTAATGGCTTGCCTTTTCTTACGTGCCAGCAGATGTTTATAGTGTCTCTTCTGCTGGAGGAGGTCCATAGCAGCTGTTGGTTTGGCCTTGGGAATACCTACACCAATGTAGTGCTTTTATGCACCAGGGCTGGCCTGAGACACTTTTGGCCACAAAAAGAAGTGAGCCACAAAATGCCCCACACACACTCCAGGAAAGAAGGGGTGAGTCAAGATCTACATCAGCAACAAGGGAGGAAATAAAGATCCTGCATTGGAATCTACTGTCCCTGTGGATCCTGCCACCTGAAGCAGTTGCCTCACCTTGCCTCATAGCTGGCAGGCCCTGATTAGCACACAAACTTTATTATGATTATAATTAGCACGTCAAAATCAATCATAAGATTGCTCACAACCTTTTATGTAAACTCTTCCCAAATAGACTCTTTTTTATTATTGGTTTATTTATTTTTAGGCAGAAAATAAAATATGAAACAACAGAAAACACCCCAGTCCTGGATTCACCAAGGTGTCACACCACTTCCATTATGAGACACCACCCTGACCATAACAGACTCTTTTGAGAGCACCCACAAAGTGATTCCAATCTAATCTCAGGTATCAGTGTAAATTGCATCATATTGTTTAAGTACACTGCGCTCCCCTGCTTAAGCCTAGTTGTGCAGTGTACTTGACTATCACTCCTCCTCCACTTCTACTTTACCCTGCACTTCAATATTACTATTTCCAGAATGGCTAGCAAATCATTTGAAATAGATTAAAATAATAAAATTACCAAGAAGTATAATTAGCCAAGCAGTACAGTAAAAGCATACCAGCATACCAGCTGAATAAAGCCAATTCAGAACAGCTTTTAGATGTCTGGGAAAATTAAAAGGGCTTCACCTTGCATCAAAAAAGAAATGAGAATAGGTGCCAGGTGAGCTTGACTGGGAAAGTATTCCTAGGGTCATTTAGTCTAATCCTCTGCAATGCAGGAATCTTAACTAAAGCATCCATGACAGATGGCCATCTAATCTCTGCATAAAAGCCTCCAGTGAAAGAGAGCCCACAACCCCCTGAGGTTCTCCTGACCGTTCTACTGTCAAACAGCTGTTACTGTCAGAAATTTCTTCCCAATGTTCAGTCGGAATCTTCTTTCTTGTAACCTGAATAGCAGGGGGAAAGAAGCTTGCTCCATCTTCCATCTGCTCCATTCTAGAGGTGAATGGGGCACTGTAACTGAAAAGGCTTCTTAGTGGCCAATGATTTGTCTCACCTCCAGATATGGGGGCACTTCCCATTCCCAGTATAGGATTTGAGTTGCATACTCCTCCTGCAACCCACTTCCTAGAACACAACAGTACCTTCAGAAAAATCACACGTTGGTCAAGCAAGACATATTACTCTAAAAGAGCCCTTTAAACTCAAGATGAGCCCTGCCTGCACAGGAACTGCTCAGAGATTGCCACCTGTTCATAAGTTGAACAGAAATGTCATATTTTCATGCACTGGCTAAAAGGAGAACACCCATTAGGGAAGGTGGAGGGTGTTTGAACCAACTTGAAAGCAATTCTATTGCCCATTTCAAACTTGTCATGTGCTTGAGAAGTCAAGTATGCTTCCAAAAGAAATAAGGTAACTTGCAAGAGCTGAACTGCTCTGTAGAGATATAAATCAAAATGTCAGTCTTTGTCATAAGGACTGTGACACAGCAATGACAGCTAATAAGGAGCTATAATGACCAGCATGTAGTAATGGCCCATCATGTAACCCCATATTTATTTGGAATTATGTGACTAGATATCCACAATTAACTTTTGCTCTTCTCCCCTCCTAGAGCCAAGCTCTGTGCTCCTGGACATCTCTTCCTTGGCTCCTGGTCTCACTGGCTTTAAATAGGCTAGTAGACTAGGCCACACATGCTCCTTTTTCTGGGCTCAGGGCAGTTCCATGAAATATATTTGGGAACCTGGCACTGCACCATTGTCGTGGTGATGGCACCACACTGTGTGGTCCACTTGGCTCAGTCATGTTGGCTGAAGTTGCATAGCAAATGGCACCTCTGCTATTATGACAGCAAGCTCTTTGGGGCTGACCTGGACTGCGATGGAGTACTTGTATACATACAAACATGTATGTACATGTATGGATACATGTATGAATACACAGGTGGTGCTGTGGTCTAAACTACTGAGCCTCTTGGGCTTGCCGATCAGAAGGTCGGCAGTTCGAATCCCTGCGATGGGGTGAGCTCCCGTTGCTCTGTCCCAGCTCCTGCCAACCTAGCAGTTCGAAACCATGCCAGTACCAGTAGATAAATAGGTACCGCTGTGGCAGGGAGGTAAACGGTGTTTCTGTACGCTCTGGCTTCTATCACAGTGTTCCATTGCACCAGAAGCGGTTTAGCCATGCTGGTCACATGACCCGGAAAGCTGTCTGCAGACAAACGCCAGCTCCCTCAGCCTGAAAGCGAGATGAGCACCACAACCCCATAGTTGCCTTTGTCTGGACTTAACCGTCTAGGGGTCCTTTACCTTTTTTACTTTACAGTGGTATCAGCAACCCCTGTGTACTCAACAAGCATTTTGAGTATTAGTTATAAAGTGCCACCATTGTACTTTCAGAAATAAATAAAAGTGCTTTACAACCAAATACAGTTGTACCTCTCGTTACATTCTTAATTCGTTCTGGAGGTCCGTTCTTAACCTGAAACTGTTCTTAACCTGAAGCACCACTTTACGGTAGCTAATGGGGCCTCCCGCTGCTGCTGCTGCGCCGCCGCATGATTTCTGTTCTCATGCTGAAGCAGAGTTCTTAACCCGAGGTACTATTTCTGGGTTAGCGGAGTCCGTAACCTGAAGTGTATGTAACCCGAGGTACCACTGTATACCTTATCATAATAGTGTCCTCAACTCACTCTGCCCCCTTTTCTCTTGCTGATCCTTATGCTGTTGCCATTCTGCACAATACCAAGCAAGATGGGCAGAGAGGGAGTAATCCTAACTTAGGGCCCCCTGGCTCCAGGGATGATGAGCAGCAGAGCCAGATAACAGCCAGGGGTTAGTTTTCAGCCCCACTAGCCTCCCTCGAGTAAGTAAAGCTAAACTTTATGTGAAAGCACAGTATGTAATGGATTTTTAGTGCTGCTAACACTCCACTGAATTGCCCCTGTAGCCTTTGCTAGGAGGAAGGGGGTATTTGCGAATAAAAGAGATTGTTAAGAACAAAAAGAGAGAGAATACACTGCCTTCTGCAAGGCAGCCGATATATGTTTCAACTGGTTTCAATAGGTGATGGCTATGGGATCTTCTTGTATGCTTTCCTCCGTGTATTGTCATTTCCTATCTCTATACTATTGTTTGGTGCTATGCTCCCTTTGTGTTTCAGTTAGAGATGGATCGTCATTGGATGAATTAAGCATCTTGTTCTATGTCTGGAACTGTATCAAACTCCACTCTTATTTGGGATCTGTAATGTTGCTCCCGTCTTGTGGCATAGGAGCCAACTCCTAGGGGCCATGGCCCCCACAATAAAATATTCGAAGGGACCTGGCCCCCACAAAGCTGAAGGGCATTCCCATTCAAATTGTGTGTGTGCACTGTGTCATGTGATTATGTGGGGCGGAGCTTACCTGGGCCCCCGCAATATTTTATTCACGTTGGCAGCCCTGTCTTGTAAAATGTTTGCGTGATTGGTGCTGATTTGGAGAAGCTCCCTTAAATCAGGAAGCAGTTGTAAAGACTAGGGAAAGCATAGAAATGTTTGGCATAACAGTGTTTTTGTCTTAATTTGGATAAGGAGTTGAACTGATTTGTAGAGCAAGATTTTGGCGACTAATAAGCTTTGGGAAGAGGCTAGGAAGGTGCACCTGAAGGCAGCACCAGTGCAGAATAAACCTATGGGGGGGAAAGGAAGGTCCCTTAAGACCAGGATTTTTCTATGAGTATACTCAACAACAAGCCATTGATGTACCAAGAGTGCATTAAGTGGTGGATTTATAGTAGACCATCCACACATTCTACTAGGTTAGTTGTTCTGCAATACTTCTCCAGTGTTACCACATTATTGCTTTCTAGAGGGGCTGCAGCCCAGCAAAAGCAGGACAACAAACTAACTAACCTCCAAAAACATTTGTGGTATAAAAAGTTATGGGACGTGTACTTTTTGGAAAGGAAACTTCAACCAGTGCAAACCGTGTTGAAAGCTGTTATGAGCACATATCAGCATGAATACAGAATAAAAAGTAGAAGCAAATGTTATCTAGGAGACCACTGTAAGCAGATGAAAACAGTAGCAGGATTCTAATAACACTTGTAATATGGATTATGAAATAATATGCATTTGAAAAAGTTGACAATTGGACCCATGGAGAGGAGGGTGGGAACTCTGGTGATTCAGAGAAATCTCTAAATATGGATATGTATTTTGTATTGTTATAATTCTACACTTGTAAAATCAAATAAAAATTATGGGGGGGGGGTGTAACAAGCAAATGAGCCTAACTTCCAACAGTGTGAAGACTGCTGCTTTAATCCTCTCTCCTCTGAACAGGAGGACACAAAAAAAGGCTTGCATTACAAAAAGTTGCCATGGATTATTTAAAAACATATATGATTATTGAAAGGTCTCTTTCTATCTCCATGGAAACGATTTCCCCTCCAGAGGCTGGGCGGCGCTGTGCAAACGACACTTCCTGGCGGCGACGCGGCTTCAGGCCCCCGGATGGCGGAGCAGGGATCCTGTCGGCGAGAGGGAAGGCCCCCGTCCGCTTTTCCTCCTCCCGGAAGCGCCTGCGAGAAGGTGCCGGTGATTACCAGGCCGCGGTGACCAGGCCTCAGATTCGGGCAGGCGCCGCTTTGCTCCCGCTCCCTCTTCGCGTCATGGCGGAGCGCGGAGCCGGCTCTTCGGAGCACTTGGAGCGGCTGCACGAGATCTTCCGCGGCTTGCACGGGGAGCTGCGAGGAGCCCCCGAGAGGCTGCGCGGGAGCTCGGCCGTTGGTACGTAGCAGCGGGGCCCGAGCGAGCCGGGGGGGGGGGACGGGACAAGCCGTGCGCGGACCCTTCCGCCACCGCCGCCACCCCGTCCCGTTCCCGACAAGCCCGGGTCCTGCAGCGCTGCCGTCCGGCTAGGCGTCGGTTGCTGCAAGAGGGGATGCCGTTGAGTTTACTTTTGCTGAACCCGCCTCTGAGCAGCATCCTGACCGAGACGCAGAAACGCGGCCGCTTCTCTTCGCAAGGAGCCCGAAGTGACCCGGGAGAAACTTCCTCGCTGATTTCTGCGTGTCAGGCGGCTGTCAAAGGAGGAGGACCCGTAATAATCATAATAATAATAGGTGACCCCGCCCTCGCTTCTAAGCGTGGTTGGAATGCGGAAGGAAGGCGAAGTTGAGCGTGGAATTTAATGCAGTTAAAAAAAGAAGCCTGGTGCTCAGAAAAGAACCAGAGAGATCACAACCCCAGAAGGTTGCCTCCTACCGGCCCGATCCTAGATATTTCACAGTGGAGTTCAAATGGCTATTTTAAACAGGATTCTTATAAACGTCACATTTTGCTCTAGCATAATAATAATAATAATAATAATAATAATTTTAAAATTATTTATACCCCGCCCATCTGGCTGGGTTTCCCCAGCCACTCTGGGCGGCTCCCAACAGAACACTAAAAACGGAATAAAACTTTGAACGTTAAAAATTTCCCTAAACAAGGCTGCCTTCAGACGTCTTCTAAAAGTCAGGTAGCTGTTTATTTCCAGTGATCTGATGTTTGACAGTAGTTTTATACAGGGTTTTGGAGTGTCTAACTATATGCATTTTATTCCTGTAATGAAATCCAAAATAGTTAATATAAGATATTCTGGAAACATTCATGAGTAACAGCAGACATGTCTCTCTGTTGTTTGCAGATCTGGATGTGTAATCCGTCCCCTTTTTAAAAGGAGACAGAAATATTGTGTGGATGAGGCCTACGCATTACAAATGTGCCCTCTATATCCTGTTGTATTACAGCTCTCACCAGCTTCAGCCAGCATTGCCAGCTCTTGGGGATGTTGGTGGTTGTAATCCATCATCTGGCGGACACCTTGTTGGCTGCCCCTGAATCTCCCATGTTACCTTGTTTGAAAGAGTGAGATCTAGTCACCAACCAAACTAATAGGCTCCCTGGCTTGGTTGAGGACTAGGAGGATAACATATCTTTTGATAGTTATTTCTAAAGTGATTTTACATGATCAGTTAATACAGTTTGACCATGAAAATAATTTTCACTGAAACAATAAGATAGTCAAAGGCTGTCACAAAAAAATGTATACACTCTTATGTTTATTTGCACTGAGAATTCCTTTTGGCATTGCTGATTGTTGTGCTAATCCCCCCCCCCCCCATCTTTTCTGTTATGTCTTCTAGAAGAGAAGAAGAAGTTGATTCGAGAATTTGATGAAAAACAAAAAGAAGCAAATGAAACGGTAAGGATATGAATTGTAATTGGAGGGAGAGGGCTTTTAGAACAGCTATGGCCATTCCTGGACTGGGAAGGCCTTGTCACAGTAGTTAGAGCAGAATGCTGCAGCGTGATTGCTGACAGGAGTGAGGCCTTGCCAGCATATAACACTTGTGCTCAGAGATCTACACTGGTTCCCAGTTTGCTACTGGGCCAAGTTCAAGGTGTTACTATTGGTATATAAAGCCCTTAACAACTTGGGACCAATTTACCTACAAGATCTCCTTACCCCACCTATGCCCACTCAATCACCTCTTCAATCTGTAGAACTGGCACTACTACAGGTGCCACATAATATTTATTCTGCATTTGTAAGAACCCTCTTGTTTAGTGTGGCAGCGCCTACAATTGGAACACCCTGCCTGTTGAGATCAAGCAGGTGCATTCACTGCTGAAAATATTCTTGTTTAGACAAGCCTACCCAGATGCTTAAAAAGTTGAGGTAATTTTAATGTTTTAGTATTTTAACTTTTGTATGTTTTAATATAGGGTTGTACATTTTACTGTTTTATCTTTTGTAATCAGCTTTGAGATTTTTTACAATCAAGTGCTATATAAATGTTATGAAATTAATAAAAAATATAGAGGTACGGTTGCATGCTTAAAAATCGTTGACTGACTCATCTAAGCGTAATAGTGAGTGCTGTAACAAAGAACTATTTGATAATACTTTTAAAATTGTACCAAACAAAAAATTTCAGTATCTTTTCAGATTCTGCTATATTTTTAGAACTTTCTGTGTGCTGTCCATTTTCTGATTATTGCTTTTATGTTTTTTCAATAATATTTTTCAATTGATAAGAGAAACTTTTCTTCTATTTACTTTTAGTTCCGTTTTTGTCTTTGGAGTTTTCATATTATTAGGAGGGCAAAAATAAAGAAGCTTGCTGAATATTCGGTACACCATGATTTAAACGCAGGGAATTATATATCCTATTAAGAAATTTGGGTGGGGGTAATGTTTTTACAAAATATAACACAGAGTCCTGGCTTATTAGCTATCCTCAGACTTTGCTGATTTACTTCAAGGACATTTTAAACAAAGATTTTGGTATCTGCTTTTTAAAACTTGCTAAAGCTACGGGAAATGGAAGAAGAACTGAAATATGCTCCAATGTCCTTCCACAATCAAATGATGGCCAAAATTCGGACTTACAGAAGAGAACTTGCCATGTTTCAGAGGAAGATGAAAAGTTCAGATTTGGGAGTGGTTCCAGGAGGACATGGAGACCCAAAATTTGGGATCTACGCCACAGAAAATGAGCAGAGTGTGAGTACTAGGTATAAATTAACTATATTGATTTTGTTTATTTGTATTGGTGACAAAGCTCTTATGGTTCTTGCTAAGTTTAATTCTTTCCAATATGTACAGAGGAGTTGTGATTGTATTTATTGCAACAATGCAAGTATATGGAAAAATACATAAGTTCTTCAGAAAGCATAATTTCAGTAGTGCAAAATTAGTAGGGCTGACAATTTATTTTCTTCTTTTGATTTAAATGCATTTTTTATATTGACAAACATCAATAAGTTTTTTAAGAGCGCTGATAGGAAGGCACAGTTTTTCTTAAGTGGAAGAAAATAAACCACCGCTTCTTGTTAGAAGGAAATTGTATATTTAAAATGTTATTTTTCTTTCTCAACAAATTCTGGATTAGAGAGAATATAGAATATTCTATATTCCAAAAGCATCTCTGAACTATGGCTTCCAAAATCTCTGTATGCATATCAGTATTGTGGAAGGCGCATATTTGAGGCATATTGATTTCACTCAAGTACTGTCAATAAGTTTTCTGTGGTTATTATTGTAAAGAAAAAGCATTAAGCTGTTAAGACCAAACAGTCTGGTTGTTTTCAGCTGCACTGATTTGATAGAGTTACAGTTTTGACCTCTTAGGTGTTTTTTTTTTTGCACATAAATATGGGACAGACCACAAATACTATTGAAAACATTTGCAGCTTACTCATCAATATTGTTACCACAACTGGATGCAACATGAAAGAATATTCAATTAATGCATAAACAACAATTAAATACTAAATTAAATTCAGCAAAGTAAGTACAATTAATCACAGAAAGAGGCAGCTAAAAAGAGCAAGGCAGGTTTCCACAAGCACCCACTTAAAGACACTTAAAAAATGCATAAGCAAACAAATAAATTCAGCACTTACCATATTTGTAAGGAAGGGGATACTTAAAATGGTGCATGTGTGGTTTATACTTATACATATGGCTCCTGATCTAACACATGGATTTAATTTCAGTTTAAAAAAAAGATAAGATTTGCCATATTGCATGCGCCTCTGGTATAGCAAAGAATGCAATTTGTGTTATGCTTCATTGTTCAATTCTAGTGGAGCACATCCATCTTTGGTATCTGCAATAAAACATTCACAGATTAAATAAAAAAGGGGTATGCGGATTAAATATATTTAAGATATCACATATCAACTTGGCCATAAATTCCCCTTGCTTATGTAGGAGGCTTGCGATTGTGTCCTGATTGGAGTTATGCCATATGTTATTTTAGACTTCCGTGTTGCCCAGGTCAGATTTAGCAGTTAAAGCTGAAAGAGGATTGATTCTCTTTCTTTAATGTCTGTCAGGAAAGGAGCAAACTTCATTTGACAACCTCTTTTGCAATGCCAGAGGCAACACTGAGGATCTGGGGTTCTTAAAGCTTACCTGGGGGAAAGTTCTCAAAGATCTCTGGTCTCCATATTGTTATGGTATATCTTTTATTGGTTAGGACTTGTTTATGTGTGTATGGTTCATCCCATCTGCTGCTTCTTTAATGGTATTCTTGAATAATATTACATGTTGACCATTGAGAGAGCTGGAAGGAAGGAACAGGAATTCCTTTGCTCTCATTTCTCTTTCTTAAAGAGCCCCCCACAGTGCCCACACCCCTTCCACTAACAGCTCTCCCTTCACTCCCACAGCTCCTGGTTGAATCCTGTCTCTCAGCAATTGTCTGCTCAGGGCAGATTACAGCTATATAAAATGCACTATTAAAATCAGTTAAAACAATTCATTTTTTGGTAGCAGAGAACAGTGTGAATACACCACTGCAAATGAGAGGTGGTTTGCCAAGAGATCATATGGTTATCTCCTCTGCTCCCCATATTTTCCTGCAGGAGTAGGGAGTTTCTCCATGGTAGAGGTCTCCTCTTACATGTTCCAATCCATGCCTCCTGCCAACTTGGGGAGGGGGGGGGCTGCTTTTACTGTTATGTATATAGATTTCCACAGTCACTCTTGGTTGTTAAATGCACGATTATAAAGCATGAAGGGTAGATTATTGTATTTATTTACTATATTATATCCCATTTCCCTCACCCCAAGAAGTTCAAAGTAGCACACATGGCTCTTTGCCCCTGTATTTTATCCTCACAACAATCCTGTGAGATAGTTTAGGCTGAGAGACAGTGATTGGCCCAAGATTATCCAGTGTGTTTCATGGCCAAGTGAGTATTTAAACCCTGGTCTTCCAGCTCTCTAACCAGGGCCTGAGTTGTTTAGGCGAAGGGACAGGGAGAGACGCTCAGGTATGGAAGGAATATGTTCTCCTTACTTCTACATTAGGTGATGAAACTGCCACAATAGTAGGGCTTGGTTTGGTATAATTGTGATAAAAGTAACAATATATATTAATTATTTGTTCATAAGTTGTCTGCATTTTCATCAAAGAAAAATGATCAAGACAGGAAATGCTTTTTTCTGCATGAGCCACTGTTTTTTTATCTGGGAAATATGTCTCTGTCCATTTATTTACCGTATTTCCCCCTCAGGCACAATGCACACGTCTTTGACAATGGTAAAAGCTTACACAAGCATGGAAATGGTCAAATGTTCTTATAAAGCAGAGATTTCCAGTCACCCATTTAGGCTGTGTCGTCTCACACAGACCTTATCAGAAGGTAAAATATCTTCTCTGCCTTTTAAAAATGTGTCTGAATTGTCTCTTTTAAGACCCAGCTCCAGTCTCAGAGGGTGCTGCTGCTTCAAGGAACAGAAAGCTTGAACCGAGCCACTCAGAGCATAGAGCGTTCACACCAGATTGCTGCAGAGACCGATCAAGTTGGTACAGAGATCATTGAAGTACTTGGGGAGCAGCGGGAGCAGTTGGACCGCACCAAAGGCAGAGTGAGTGGAAAGCTTTTTTTGTTGTTTCACATGTTCAGAATAAACACATGCCAATTCAAAAGCAAGAAGCTAGAGAATTATTTTTTAAAACACATACAGTCATACCTTGGTTCTCGAACAGAATGCATTCCAGGAGTCCATTCGACTCCCAAAACTGTTCAAAAACCAAGGCACGGCTTCTTATTGGCTGCAGGAGCGTCCTGCAGCCAATCGGAAGCCGCGCAGGACATTCAGCTTCCGAAAATCGTTTGAAAACCGGAACACTTACTTCCGGGTTTCAATCGTTCAGGAACCGATTTGTTTGGGAGCCAAGGTGTTTGAGATCCAAGGTATGGCTGTATTGGTAAAAACTCTGTAATGAGCACATAATTTCACATCCATCCCAAAATAAGATAAACTTCAGGGTTCCTTTTTAGATCTGCACTTTTACAAGTCTGCCTATGCATCTGATTTCCCTCAAGCCTCCTTGCTCCCCTCATGCAAAGTTTCTCTTCCCTATTTTGGGTGATTTCCCAGCTCAGCAGTCCACTTTCAGCAGCACAACTCCCATGTTTCAGGATAGCCTCTGATCCTTCAGAGAGACTTTGCAGGAGATGTGGGCTGGGAGGGAGAGAGATTGGTTCTGCAAACAACCTTCTGTTGTATCAGATGTAGGCCAGATGTAGGGATGTATCTAAAACAAGTACAAACTCCATAATTTTCTTTCTGTGCTGGCTGAATAACAGAGCTGCATGTACATACTGAGATTCTGCAGGAACCCAAGAAATGCACAAAATATTTGTTGCACTGAATCTGTGCTTACATTTTTCTAAAAGCAAGTTTTAGCCCTTATGGTTGTGAATAAATGCTTGAAATTGCGTGGCTGAGGCCTGCTGAAATCTGAGAAGATTTGCTGAATAAGTTCAAGTGGCTGCTGGTGGGGCTTTGGTGTCTTCAGAGCTCATTGGCCCTCCTCGTGAGAGGAAAACCATGGCAAATTATACAAAATAAGAATTACACAAATTTGCCCAGTTAACATAACTGTTATGGGTTGAAGAACTCACAGTATGTAAGATGTCTTTTGCATTATACCTATTTGCATGTGCTTAAGCCCCATTGGGGATATTCCATTTGAATTGCTTGGGCACAGAATCTCACCATTCTTAGTACAGAGTACACATAGCCATGGTTAAAAATGACTACTTGAGACATACTAGCCTGTGCGAACATGGTAGCAGTACAGATATTTAAAACAAAAGTTAAATCATGCCCTTGCATTGTAAGTCTATTCTTATGATGCCACACTTATTGACTGCACCTTAAGAATAAGCATTTAAGCAAATGTGCTTCAATTTGCATGTGCTTGAGCCTCATTCTGTGTACTTAATTTGTGATGCTGACCTTCAGGTGCAGGTATCCATGAGCACAAACTCAAGTTGCAACTTAATAGTAATAAATGTTGTTGTTTTTTCCTTTTTAGCTGGTGAACACAAGTGAAAATTTAAGCAAAAGTCGAAAGATATTGCGCGCTATGTCAAGAAAGTAAGATGCCACTTAAATAATCAGTTATTTTCAGACTTGGATTGATATTTTTTTTTAATGTACTAAGTGCCAGCAGTCTAGTTCCAGTGTGGTTCAAATGCAGCCCATCACGTTTATACAGATTTGGCCAGTCCCAAAATGTTCCCCGGTGCCCAAACACTGCCTTCTCATCCTTGCATGGATCCTGAGTGTTGATGAAATAGCATTTTCTAAAAACTGTGTGGAGCAGGCACCATTTCCCCAAAAAGAATGCTGCCTTGAAGTGAAAACAAGCAATTACCTGCTTTGCCAGGGTGTTCCCTGTAGGAAACATGCTTGCGAAGCAGACGCTTGCAGCCATCTGATCTAAATACCCACTCATCAGCTGGTGAGTAGAGTCTAGTCCTTCTGGATGCTGCCTTGCCCACTCTTGACAGGTCAACTTTGACAGGTGGGCAGGATCAGTCACCTGAAGTCATCATGTCATATGATTGACAGGTGGACAGGGGCACCAACCTATCAAAAGTGGTCTGTGGGGGTGGAGGAAAGTAAAGATCTCGTCCACTGAACCCAAAAAGATTCCTCCATCTCTGCGCTAGAGAGAGATTTCTGAGCAGTCAAAAATGAAAGCACTCAGGCAGCTCTTACTGTGGTTCCTTTAAATGTGCTTTTCTCTAGACTTCTTCAGTTTACAGCCTTAATCTCCCCAACCACCCAGTACATCCTAGCCCTTATATATCCCAGTTGCTAAATTGAGTCTCAATGTGAATGCAAAAGAAAGCAAGGGAATGAATGCACTCAGAAAACATTTTTTTATTATTATTGAGCTAACTGTACAAAGGGAAACATATCCAAGACAGTATTCCAGAAGATAGTGACTCTGTTGTGTTCTCTTGCTGAACTACAAGATACGTCTATTTACAGCCACAATTAGGTGTGAAGCATGCCTATTCCTCTCTATGGTGCACATTCCAGATATTTTCAGAAGTTTCTGGCCCATTATTTGGCTAACTACATAACTGCATATAAGTACTTCATGCTTATAGGAAAGGGAGAGGGGTTATGGGAAAATGTTCCTGAAAATCAAAGGATGTTTTATGCTCATTTCAGGACAAACTTTTTTGGCAGAATGCTGAATGAGGAGAGAACATATTGCACAATTGCACAGAAGCAACCTGAAAGTTTCTGAGTGGGCACTGGATACACTGCTGCCTTGGGGTTGCCATCAGGTGATAACAAAGCAGCATGTGGTGCTACTTTCCCAGCAGTACAGCAGGGAAGAGCTGTTTGGGGTAGTATCTCACAACTTTCAGATGATGCAAGCAAGCAAAAATGCAGTATAGACTCAACTACAGTTGCAGTGAATCATGGTTTGCTGTGATATCTGAATTGAGCTTTTATCGTGCTACAAATTTGTTTCTGTATCTTTTTTTGTGACAATCAATATTTTCTTGAAATTGTCACCTAGCTGGTTTGTCACCAGCTTTTCAAGGTGTTAACTTATTTTAATTGCTGCTTTCCTGAATGTTTACATATTAAGTCAGATACTAATACATTTATGTGATTTTAAGTTAGCTTTTTATAAGGAATCCCAGGAACAATGCTGGTTTTGGTGAACTCAAATATAAGTTCTTGCTACTCTTCCCTTTTATTATTTCCTCAACATGGGATACAATCCTATATGCACTCACCTGGGACTAAGTCCCAGACTTTCTTATGCGTAAATACACAATAGCTTTCACTGTCTAAATATGAAACGATGCTTCTGTCTCATCTAAGTGAGAATGATTTCCATGGGCAACATTAAATGCAAATAAGATTTTTTGTAAACCCAAATAAATCTCATGTCTTATCTTTCCTTCTAGGGTTATGACAAACAAACTGTTGCTCTCCTTTATCATCATTTTGGAGTTAGTCATTCTGGGAGGTGTTGTATACTACAAATTCTTCAGCTGAATCTTCTTGACGCACACACAGCTGTTTTCAGGCCTTCCATCTATCTTAAGGACTGTATTACAATCATTGCCAAGGAACAGCTCTTCAGCAATGAAAGGAGTGGATTATATTTACTACAGTTGAAGGACAATACTGGTGTGTTGTCAAGTCTTAACAGCATGTTCGTTTGAGAATGCTGCAGGGCTACTGAGAGGAAATGTATCTGTAAAGAAAGACAGAGGGCAGTGAAGGGATGGTAAGTTTTTGTATAATTGCAAAGTAATAAACATTCACCTAAGCCGATGTGTTGTCTAGCTTGTAATACAGCGGTTTGGTCACGCAGTGGGAAAAGTAACTAGTCTCTCCAAAACTGGTGAACACTTCAGAATGTGGTATAGTTGGGTTTTAGCCAGTCCATTTGAGTAGATCAGCAGATTTGTACATAATGCCCCTTTGAAGTATCTGTTGATCCTTGAGGGTCCTACATCCGTACTTGCTCTTCACTGTCAGATTCATCTGGTGAACTGGGTGTTGGGAGATCATCAAACATGATGTGCGCTCCTTCTCTTGTCTGCCCAAAGCATGTAGCAATCACATCTACTGCAAGGTTAACTGTTGCATTCACTTCCTCCTGTGAATCTCCAAGCAGTGGATTTACTTCTACAAGGTCCATGGCTGAAAGCAGGCCTGGGAAATTAAAGACACTGAGTTACATGGAAGACACAGAACTTAAAGCATCACTTCAGCCAAAAGGCAGGTGTGGTCTGCGCTATATGCAACGGCATATGGGTTTTGTATGAATGAATCCAAGTTTCCGGCCATGCATTGACTGAAATAAATTATTGCCGTTTTAAAAGTACTGCAGTATTTAGCATAATCTTGAATTGCCTTTTCAAACTGCAGCCCCAAAGCAATGATAACTGCTAGCCAGTTTGGCCCTGTTTCTAGGTTATGTTCTTGCCAGTAGCATGCAACATTGTTATAGAGATACTGCAAATAAGTAGTTAAATGTTTTAAATGATGCTGCTACATGGATCCTTAGTGTTTTAAGAGTGCCTAACAGCTATAATTAAACTGGATGAGTCAAGTGAGAGATATTAGGTTCCCACCTCCCCTTGCTATGGAAGCTGCCAAGGTCCTGATAATGGAAGGCTGCAAGGGAGCCTCAATGAAGGCAACTTGATGATAGAGCAGCTAAAACTATTGTTCCTGTAAGCAAGCCTCGTTTCATATGGGGAGTTTGTTAGGTGTAGCTTTTAGCTGTAATAATTTTAACATTTGAGTAAAGTTGGTTTTTGTCTTGTACTAACAAGGAAGTGCAATTTTGATGTCTGAAAGCGCCTGAGAACTCTCTTTATCCTTACTACTGTCCATTCCAATTTATCCTTGTTAATTTCCTTAGCATGGGGTGAATTAAGGAAGAGAACCAGAGCTTCTTTCTCATTTACACTCCAACATTTTAAATAAACACTGAATACTTCTGTAACACAGCTGCCATGCAAGTGCTTACTTGTATCATGTTATCCAAAGCTGAAAGTAAAATGTGCTTGTCTGGTTCTTACCTGTGTTATGTATTTCCTCTGAAATGTACATGCCTTCACGATATGTTAATCCACCCAAGACAGGAGTCCCTGTTGCTGGAGCCAGAGTTGGGTCAAAGGCATCAATGTCAAAGCTCAGGTGGATTGGTCTTTGTCCTCTGTGAAGGAGAATCACTTTATAATACAAGGTATAACCCATGTGAAATAAATCACATCATGGTAACTGGGGACTGATCAGTAGGATATGACAAGCTGATCGTTTGCTGACATGTGAATAGGTTAAGTATTTTTTGCCTAACGCCACTTCCCAAAATGTCCATCCTCAAAGAAGTTTTACCTGCCCAGAAGGTGGTCAAATGTTCTTTCCATCACTTTGTGGATTCCCAAACGATCAATATCTCTCGTTGAAAAATACTGGATGCCATAGTTCTTCAAAATATAGCTGTTTAAAAAGAAAAAAATATATAAATGTTTAAAGCTATAATGTTCTGCAACATACCTCTTGCTGATGGCAGTAGGCCGAGTACGTATTTTTTTAAAAAAATAAGAAAGATATCTCCCAGTTCAGATATCCTGTACTTACTGTTCAGCAGGGTCAACATCTCTGAGGCCAATATATACAATATCTGATCGTGAAAGGCAGGGCTTTAGCCAGGAAAATCCAGGAAGCAGCGGCACCTATAGAGGAATAGAAGAATTACCATAGTCCTGGATATTTAACACTAGGCTTGTTTACATGATGGTGTAGTGGTGATGTATAATGAACACCATACTCAACTGTGTCAATACATACACATTTGGACCTTGAAGCTGTTTTGGCCAATACGGGCCCAGCTGTCCTACACCTGACCTCATAGCACAGTGCTTTGCTTGCACAATTCAATTTCAAACAGCACAAGCAAAAACGGGTCACCTGACTGTGATTGTGGCACTTTGTGTTTGATAAGTGGGTGGCATTAACCACCTGTCTTTAGCCACAAGTTGGCATACATGGTTCTCTCTTCATTCTGATCTCACAACTCCATGAGTTGGGCAAGTCACCTTCTCTCCTTCTAACCTAAGGTCACCCAGTGAGTTTCATGGCTGAGCTGAGCATTGAACCCTGACTGCCTGTATCTTAGTCCAGAAGAACAAAAAGTATCTAGCAGTTGAAAGGGAGTTATTGCGACTGCAATATGCTGTTTTCTAAACGGGGGCTGCAAGTGAGGAAATAGTAGCACATCTTTCATGCTAAAATCATGTCCAGCATAGGGCAGGGTCTGGTGTTCCCAGCTAGGTTCTATGCAGACATCAATAATAATTGAACTACCTGTCTCCTTCTGGGGGTTATTTCTATAATGTTCTGGATTTAAAATTAAATTGCTCAAGATTGTAGGCTAAGTTAAAATTGGACTTTAATGCCTGCCTTACAAACATGGTACAAAACAGATTGCATAAAATCTATTTTATAGCTGTCCAGCATAATCCCCACTTACTTTATCTTGAAGTTCTCTTAAAAGGAATGAGACTGGCTGTCCATGGAGATTTCCTGATGGGGTTGTGAGTGGAGTGTTAATGTCAGCATGTGCATCAACCCAGATCACACATAGGTGTGGGTACTGCCTTGAGTGACCACTGATTGACCCAAGCGCTAAACTGCAAAAATAAAAATAAAAAATCAGATTCAGATTTTTATCAGTCCAGTTTACTTCAAAAGTTTCTTGTATTAATTTAAGTTTGGGTTAATACACTGAGAAAATTGTGAGTTTTACAAAGGAATTTGACAGCTGTACAGTATGTGTGATAATTATATAACCTGGTTCCTGATATGCTAAAAAATGCGAAATCCACAATAAATTCTACCTAAGGGTTTTTGGCGTTCTTTTTGCAGCTGTTGGAGGTTGCCTTTCTGGCAAAGCTAAAGCAGTTTACCTGTGCCTCATATCTGGTTCTTACAGGCACTGATAGATACCTTGCTGTGCCTCCTCTGAGATCAATAAATAAAACAAGTTCATTTACTAAATGAACTTACTGTGTGTGTGTGTGTGTATACATACAGTCACATCCTTTTATAAACAGTACCCATTACTTCATAAGAATATAAGGACAGCTTTGCTGGATCAGACCAGATGCCTTTGGGAAAGCTCACAACCAGCAGATGAAGACAATAGCCCCCCCTCCCACTATTGTTCTCCAGCAACTGGTATGGTAGAGGGATAGCTCTAGAGCAGTGTTTCCAAAACTTGGGTTTCCAGCTGTTCTTGGACTACTGTTCCCATCATCCCTGACCACTGGGCATGCTAGATGAGATAATGGGAGTTACTACTCCAAAAATAGCTGAAAACTCAAGTTTTGAGAAACCCTGCTCTAGAGGATCACAAGGCTGCAAATAAGAGACCTCCAGCGTTGGGCTTCCTCAGAGAGCTGTGCAATATCCTGTGGCCCCAGAGATGCTCTCACAGGGGACCGAAGATGATTCATATTTGCCACCGGGGGACAATAATTTAACACTTGACTGTGGCCTGTCACTTTCAATCAGTGAACAGGAATTTGAACTAACGAATCCAGTTGAGGAGTGAACTTTACCCAAAGCTTTTTGAGGCTTATTTCATTCAAGAGACTATCTTCCTCACGGATCCCTCCCAACTCACCTGTGATCTCCTCCAATGGTTACACAGCTATGACCAGCGGCAACAGCTCCATTCACCGTGTCTGCCAGAACTTGGCTAGCTGATCCCACGGAGCGTGGGTTTATGATTAGGTTGTTGTAGAGATTATCGTTGGGCACCTGGGTGAAATTTAAATCTCCAAGATCATACACCTGGCAACCTGGGGGGAAAGAAGAAAAGAAGAAAGCACGTAATTGCACTTGCCCAGTCCAGTGACAGGAAATACTGGTGGTTAGTATTAACTTGGTTAATGGAGGTAGGTAAACAGCTGCTTTGCAACCATGTCGCTCGTTATTCAAGGATCCCATAGGACAGGCTTCCTCAAACTCAACCCTCCAGATGTTTTGAGACTATAATTCCCATCATCCCTGACCACTGGTCCTGCTAGCTAGGGATCATGGGAGTTGTAGACCAAAAACATCTGGAGGGCCGAGTTTGAGGAAGCCTGCCACAGGACTTGGGTAATAACCCCACCTTCATATTTGTAAGAGAAGAGTAGACATGTTGACCGATGTCTGGATTTTCACTGCACCCAAACACTTTATTCAGAAGCATGGGCAGAGCAAGTTTGTGCTTATGTAATTTGCTGCTGGTGCCCAGACTTTGTGGGCAGATGTGTCACTGTGTTCAACAACAGGGCCTGCCACTGAATGGCTTTGCCACCATCCCATAGGTCACACCCATGGCTGCTGCGTTAGAAATACAGTCAGTCTGTGCATTCCCCTGAACCAGTCTCTGCTTCAGCTCCTACACACACCCTCTCCTTTGGTTAAGGTAATTGGACCTCAGCAGTCCAGGACTTGCAATACCACTCCTCTCTTTCATCATTCCCTGATGAATGTCATCTTCCCTCGGACTTCGGGAAACCCTAAGCCTTTGCTATTTATAGGCCTAATATCTATATGGTGTGAAGTGTTTGCAAGCCCCTGCTCCCATTCTATGGCTGCCTACATGTTTGAATAAGGAAATATTTCCCAAACAAGGACATAATACCACCACTGTTTCTATCTTGATTCCTGCCCCCTACAAACTTAAGATTTAATCAGATGGGAGTATAGTCATTTATAGGAAACCTAGGATAGCTCAGTCGGGAGAGCATGAGACTCTTAATCTCAGGGTCATGGTTTCAAGCCCCACATTGGATGAAAGATCATTGCATTGCAGGGGGTTGGACTAGATGACCCCCATGGTCCCTTCCAACTCTACAATTCTATGAAAGCTTCACTATAGCAGAAAAACAGATTAAAGACATATTAAAGTGAAATTTAAATGTTAACTGAATCCCCCTAAACTAACTTTACAGTTCTTGCTTTAGCTTGTTACTTTATACTGGAAAATTGGATCAGTATTTAAAATATTCCTTATATACACATCATTCTTTTACACGGAACTCTCCATGATCTCGCATCCAGAGTGCTGACCAGATCCGCACTTCCTTAGCTTCAGTAAAGCTATAGCTTCCGGTGTTCTTGGATTAGCCATAAATTAAGTATTTTCAGTTAACAAGACCCACTCCCCAAAATGATGGGGTAATCCATGTAGTACATTTAGTGTGATTATTACATAAGTGCAAAGGGAATAACAGCACAGACACACAAAACACAGTTAAAGATTAACAAAATGAAGACTGGTCACCAAACCCACAGTGCCTATATTTTTGGCACTGTGCTCTCTTTATCTCAAAAGGATGATCAGCCAGATAAAACCCACATCATTTGGCAATACAATGCATTCAAAATCAGTCAGTCTACAAACTTCAAACCTACAAAGTTGCATCACAACCTGATGCAATGGCAGTGTACTAGGTCATCATGTGCAGATAGTGTTACTGTGCTGAAGCCTTGAGAGAGTCATCTGACACCAGGCCTGCCTCTTCTATAGGTTGTCTGCACAAGGAGTTTCTGGCAAGGAGCCAGGAGAAAGAGAAAGTGTAATTATGAAGCCATTTATATTCAGCTAGTTTCACTGACTTTAAGGGTTTTTTTTCCTCCCTCCTGCTTTTTGTTTGGAGCTCTCCCCTGAACAAGACCAAATAAATGGAAAACCAGGGAAACGCCCATGTTCCCATGATCAGCATTTATCTATCCTATGAAATCTGAGCTCTGTCCTGAGCAGAAATTATACTGATGTGTCAATACTGTATGCCGATTGCTCAAAAAAGGGGGGAATTGGCACTTGCTTTAATATTTGATTTAATCAATACTGCAGGGTGTGTAGCAGGGGCTCCAGCTATAGGGGGCAGAAGAGGCTTCAGCCCCCTCAATATTTCTAGGGTGCTGCCGTCCCCCAGCACCTCCGGCGAGTGCAGGAGGCGTGGAGGGCAATGGAGGGCGATCTTCACACTCCCCATCACAAATGGGACACCTCAAAGGGACACCAATGTGTCCTGGCCAGGGTGGGGAGTGCTGCATATGTGACATCATGCATGCTCAATGCCCCCTCCTCCAAATTTTGGGACCAGCTCTGCACGTCTGGTGTGTAGGTGATCTCAATTGCATGTGAACCTTATAGCTTCACTTGCTTCCAAATTATCAAGTCTGGTTAAAGCAAAACTGAAATGGCCTGTGCTTGACAGCTATGTAAATTAGGTTTTCAAGCCAATTTAAGCAAAGGAAAAATTCCTAGCTATGCAGAGACACCAATGGGTGTATTGCACGTTATGTAACAGACTCTGACGTTTATGTATGTCAACAGAAATGTTACAAAAGAAAACTCCAATGTGGCACTGATAAGTTGATTCATTGGCAAGCATGACAACAATGTGACAGAGGCTCAATAGGAACAGGAAGTTGAGACGACATTATAGAAAGCAATTGTCCCTTTTTCTATGTTTTTGTGTACGTACTCTATTCATCTTGCTTTGCAACTTCATCATAAGTTGGGAGTGAGTCACAACTGCTCTTCCATTTTTTTTGAATGGATCTAATTTTCATTTGTGAGATAGGTAACAATACCTTGTGGCTCTGGAATTTGTAACTGCAAGGTTTGCTCTAACATAACCAAGCTGAAAAGATTAGTTAGTGAATCATGTGACCGAATTAACCTTGTTTCCTAACAAGAAGCAGAGGTTAAATCTGCACTTGACTGGGTTGCAAGGATTGCTCAAGAGAAGCATACTTTCATCAGTTGATGACATCACGTTTACCATACTTCACAAGTCACAGCCACTTTATCAAGCTATACTTCTCTAAACTACTGAGAAAGAGCTTTCAGTTATGAAACTACTGCTGTTAAGTCTTGTCTGTACTTCTGTATCAGAAGGAGGAAAGCTGTACCAATCTACAGCAAAGGCAAAGTATCTAAAGGTGCTACAGGATTATTTTTTTTTTATTATTATTTTTTAGTTACCAAATACACTTGGAGCCACTGCTCTTCATTTTTCAGCAGCTTTATAACAAAGCTTCTTTTTGTTCATCCCCCCCCCCAAAGAACAGATAAACAGAATCAATCTCTTCTGAAAGGAGTGGAAGAATACACATGACAAAGAGCAAAATTTGGTAAATTTTGAAGCACTTATATGTGTTTTCCAATGCACTTTTGGATGTTCCAAATCCACCCCAGATTAAGGTTACCAGATTTTATTTTTTTTCAAAGAATCTGGGGACACTTTTTTATTTTTGAAAAGAGAAAAAAAGTTATTTTTAAAAAGTTATTTTAAAAAAATATTAAGAAGTAATATCTTCTCTTCTGCGGTCTCCTGTCATGCGGCCTTCCTCTGGGCCCCGGCCTGCTCTCTTGGAGTGCTAGCCGCCATGGAGTAGGCTCAGGTCGGGCCTGGGCTTGGCCACTTGTCCTTGCCCTCCCAGTGCCCTCCTACCTCTCCTGCTCAGTGGCAGCTGCGGCGGCAGCAGTGCGGCAAGGTTGGGGCTCCCCTCTTTTTTCTCCCTCCTTTCTCTCTTCCTTCTCCTCCTCTTCTACTCCTTCTCCTTACGTCAGCTCCAGGGTTTTCCTGGCCCCAGAGTGCCAGTGGGCAGTCGGCCAGGTGGCTGGGCACTCTTGCGCCTGGCTCGATTTGGGTCCCATGGAGGGGTGTCAGCAGTTCCCCCAGTTGACACACTGGGTGTCCCTGGCTCCCCCTTGGCAGTGGCAGTGCCAGCAGCAGTCTCAACAGCCTGGAGCCAACCTGGTAGCACAGTTGGCTCTGGCTGGCTTCAGAAGCAGCTCGCTGCCATGGCGCCCGCCATTTTGCCTCGCTGGAAGTCCTCATATGAAGTGTCTTGTGCCGTTGAACGAATCACACAACATTAATTCCCTACTAATAAATCTACCACACTTAAAATATAAATCCAGGGATATTAAATGAAATCCGGGGACATTCTGGGGACGGATTTTGTCCGGGGACAGATTTGTAAATCCGGGGACTGTCTCCAGGAAACGGGGACGTCTGGTAACCATACCCCAAATACCAGCAGTAGAATGCAAACAGGGCCAATGCATAGCTCAATTGCAAGTCCTAACTCATAGCTATCTAAAGCAGTGGCAGGCAGTTGCCTAATGCATAGACTACTTTTTGCATACAGTCGTACCTTGGAAGTCAATCAGAATCTGTTCCGGAAGTCTGTTCAACTTCCAAAACATTCGAAAACCAAAGTGCGGCTTCTGATTAGCTGCAGGAAGCTCCTGCAGCAAATCGGAAGCCACAGAAGCTCCGTCGGATGTTTGGCTTCCAAAAATAGTTCTCAAACTGGAACAGTGACTTCTGGGTTTGTGGCGTTTGAGAGCCAAAACATTTGAGAACTAAGCTGTTCGAAAACCAAGGTATGACTGTATTTGCAAGGAACACAAGTTGGTCTAAACATTTTCCCTTGTGCTTTGATCTTCTTGCTCAGAAAGAAGCTGTAGTTGCACCTTTCATACAACATCAAAACCCTTTTCCCTTGCCATATTACAGCTGGAGAGGACTCCAAGGGCAGATTAAATTTGGCTCCAGACTGAGGATACTCCACTCCTGCTTTCAAGGCACTTTTGGAACACAACTAAAAGGGTACTGTACCGCAACGGATTTTAGCTGTGCAGTGTTACTTCAATGCCCTCTCCTTCCCTTGCATGCTCCCCGCCCCCCTGCTAAATCTGCTCTGGGGAATTCTCCTACCCTCTGCAGCAGATTTAGGGTGTATGTGGGGAGAGGAGAGGGGAGGGGAGGGAAGTGACTCTAGCGCAACAGCTTTTAGCTACACAGCATAACTATTTAGTTTAATACCACCCATGGAGTTTTGTAGCAGATTTTGAACAGCTGATGGATCTGCATAGTTAGTTGCCTAATCTATATGGTGGTACCTTGGTTTATGAACTTAATCCATTCCGGAAGTCCGTTCTTAAACCAAAGCATTCTTAAACTAAGGCATGCTTTCCCATAGCAGCAGGGGACTCAATTTACAAATGGAACACACTCAACAGGAAGTGGAACATGTTCATATTCCAAGGCAAAGTTCACAAACCAAAACACTTACTTCTGGGTTTGCAGCGTTCTTAATCCAAGTTGTTCATAAACTAAGCTGTTCTTGAACCAAGGTACTACTGTATATGCTTTGACAATCATTTGAAGTATTTTCACAATTCACACTGTATGTTTTTTGAAACTCACAATATGAAAAAAACTGTACACTGTTTGTGAGGATGAGTCAAATGGCTATAACAAACATATCCAGATCAGACAATTAACATTAAGATCAGTTCAGATGGCAAATGTTTCAATATGTTCAATGTTTCAGGAAACTGAGATGCCTGATCAATCAACTTTTTTCATTCCTGATATAATAGCACAAATCCAATTTTTGTGTGAATTGCAGGTAGGGTACCTGTAAGAAGGTGACTAATGCTGAGTCACAGAAAAATAACTACACTGATTTAAAAGGGTTTGGCTAAAATGACAGCTGTGCTGCCAATTACATAACTTTCTGGAAATCAGGCACTGCCAGTAGAAGAGACTCATAAGGGACATTAGCACATACCTCTCATTCATCCATTCATTCACCAAAACCACAAAAGGAATATGCTAAGACTTAGCATCGAAAGAAGTCCAACTTAACACAGTGAATTCAAGTTATTGGATGCAGAAAACTATGAGCTTTAGGCCTGGTTTTGGTAAATAAACAGCTTCAGTCACTCTGTGAGATTACTTCTGCTGGAATAGACATGGGCAAATTGTTGATTCTCCAATACCACAAATGCAATATAAAAGTAATATTAAATCTTGATTCCTTGGCTGGTCATAGAATGAGGTAGCTGTGCCAGACAGGTTTTTTTTGGGGGGGGGGGCATGACAATACATTGATTTGTTAAATCATTTAATTTATTATGTTATTATATTTTTACTCCCAGGAAGAGGCACTTGTAGGATTTCCCCCCCATTGCCAAAATTGGGTATTAAGTATCTTGTTGGGGGGGGACTTTTGTTGTTTGCCTCCTAAGTCGAGTGTGAATTTCATGCTCTTTATTCAGCTCATAATAGCAATGAATTAAACTTTCCCCAAAACGTCTAGCCGTATATACATTATTTACACAATGGGCCCCGCGTGATTGGCTAATTCCGGGCTGCTCCTTTAGGCCAATCAGGTCACTGATTCACTTCCACCTGGATTGGGTGGCTCCTGCGGACCAATCAGACTGCTGCATTCTGGATCCTATTGTTCTAGGATTCAGTACATAACACCTCCCATCAAAATGTCTTAAGCCAACTGTGCCTTAGGGCAGCTTCTGCTTTTATTTGAATCCAAAATTCCAAAAAAACCCAATTTATCTAAGCTGAAATAAGGACATTGCCTCTGGCTACACAAGCTTTTTATTCTCTGCATACAGACAAAGAAGAAAATTCCTGAGGAGGAAAGGGAAGGTCACTCTAGGAGCCTCTTGAGTTCCTTTGCCTCCTTATTGAGAAGCCCTCAGAGGACACATGCCACCTCTTTCATATGTACATCAGGCTTCAAATTGAGAGGGCTTTCCTCTCAAAGAAAGGAGGTTTGTATTTCTGCAGAGAGTGCCAAATCTCTCCCAACAGCTAACTTTTGCATTAAAGAGACTCACATCAGTCATGGGGGTGGGGGAGAACTCACTTACCTTCTCTATGAAAAGCAATTGTTGGGGATGTAGCTTGGTGGTACACACTGAAGGTCCCCCGCATCTCCAAGTGGGACTTGCCTGAAACCCTGGAGAGTCGCTATGTGGACAAATACTGAGCTGGAGCAATCAGTGGTCTGACTGGGTCTAAGGCAGCCTGCTATGTTCCTACGGGAGAGGCGGTTTCTTTCAAAATAAACCTCTTACTTACCCATGCCAGTCAGCTTCCCCACCAGCCCTGCATTTCTTATGGCTGCTGGACCGTGATCCACTCCTCTCCTTTTCTGGAGGAAGACAAAACAGGAAAGGAGCGGTGATGCTATGCGCGCCTCCGGGAAAGCGGAGAAGCGGACGCCGCTGAGTCACAGCGCCGAAAGAGAAGCGCGTGGAAATTTCCACGCTCGGGAAGCCGGTTGCCCGGTGCGCGCAGGAACACTCCCCCGCCCGCAGCTAACATTGCTCCGACCGTCCATCCCTTTAAAGATATACGCATCTTAAAACACCCCCCAGCCAAAAAATATCACTGTGCGGATCTTAAGGATTCCATCCCTGCCCCAATGACCACGTGCGGTCCTCCTCCAGCATTATGGCGAAGCGTCACTCGCCCCAAGGAGGGCTTGGGCCTCACGGATCACCCCCAGGCGGGAGGGAGGATGCTGTCCTTTTAGAACGTAGTTTAGTTAAACCGCGGCCTCCCTGGTCTTAGTCCAGCACTCTAACCACTACACCAGACTGCCTTTCCTTTTCTGTCTCCCCTCCCCTTGCCCCCCCAGCTCTGTTCCTCCTACCTGCGCTCGGCTGCAATAGAGTTACAGTCTTTTACCTTGAGTGAAGGCCCACCTATCCCTCTGTCTCCAACACCCAAACACCGCCTCGTTCCCCCCCCCCCGCAGTGCTCACTCACCTGTCCCCTGGAGAAAGGGGCTCCGATGAGGGCCACCGAGTGCGCCGGTCTCTTTTGGACTTGTATCGAGGAGCCCGCCTGCTGCTTGAGGAGCCGCGCGAAGCTGCTGCGAAGCGACATGACGGAGGTGATGATGTGCAAAGCACCGAGGAAGAGGAACCGGATCGCTCGCTCCTTATAAGCAGCCGGCTCCGCTAGCTGAGCAGGCGAGGCAGCGCACACGCCCGGCCCTTTCCCCGCCCCGATGCTTCTTCGCCCGCCCCCTGGCCGCCTCCCTGGGCTGCTCTCGCCATCCGGCCAATCGCCGCGCAGCTCCGCGGAGGTGTGCCTCCGAGTGCCCCCGGGGATGCCGAGACCCCGGGGCAGAATCGTGACCAACCTGCTTTGGCTGCCTTTGGGACGCACGTCCCCCTCTCTCCACACACCCCTCCCGCACACACCCCTCTCTTCTCCTGCTGCGGGTCGCTTGCCCTTTCAGAGTTATTCCATGCACGCCATGCTCATCTACATTTCTTTTAAAAATATATTTGTACTCCCCCCCCCACGCCCGTCCAAAGGGTCAAGCAAGACATTTCAAAGACCATTTGTGAAGCCTGGACGGTTCACACTGAATTGCACCATCTCTCAATCTTCAAGCAAAGAGGTGCGTTCGGACACACCCACCCACACCCCTTTTATATACCATCTTTTCCTCCAGGAGATCAAGATATTGTACACGGTTCTCCACCCCCACCCCCATTTTATTCTCACAACACCCCTGTGAGGTAGGGTAAGCTGAGAGACTGTGGCTGGCCGAAGATCACCCAGTGAGCTTCATGGCTGAGTGAGGTTTCTAACCAGGCCCGAGTCCAACACTCTAACCACTCTTATCACTGACCCTCACAAAACCATAATCCACACGGGCCTGAGGATTGGAAAAGATAGCATAGCTAGAGGGAAGAAACGCTACTACATACTCCCACACTGCAACTGTTAAACCATTTTTGCTCCATTACTATTTCCAATGCTATGGCTTGGATGTTTTAGGGGTTTCCGTTGTTCCCAGTCCTGAAATCTATTGAAGGATGTTACACAAGTGCTTGAAATCAATCATCAAAATAAAGGTAAGAATTAAAGAAATGGGATACTTTAATTCCAGTTAGAAGTCGTAGGATTGCAGTGGGAGAGAAATCTATCGCCTTGCTTGAGGAACAGGGGCTATTCCTGTTTCTAAAGAGATTTCCTTTGCCTTCTTGAGTAGCACCCATTGCCGTGCAGGATCTCGAAGTCTTCCCGCCCTACAATCTGCTGCTTGGACTGCAGGCGCGAGGCATGAACCCAGTACCTCGTCGTACGTGCGAAGCGTCGCCCCTCGCTGGTCCGCCCTGGGAGTCCCGCCTCTACCGCCCCCGCCCCCAGCACTAGGTCCCCGAGATAGGGACGGGGCAGCCGGACTCCAGCCAGCTCTCCGATTACCAAAGCTGGCCGCCTTCCAATAAAGAGCCCGGGACCACTTCCTATCTCTCGATTGCCATCTCTGGAAACGTCCCCGAGCCAGTTCCCACCCGGCTCCTTCTCTATATATCGGCACTTTTCAAAGTTTCGCGGTCTAATCAAAGCACACTACCTAGTTCACACACACACACACAGAGAGAGAGAGAGAGAGAGAGAGGGGGGGGGGGAGCGAGAGAGAGAGAGAGAGAGAGAGAAAAGTACCCGCCTCACAATTTTTCTCCTAGGGAAAATAATGATGAAAGGGCGCGACTGACATGGATCATCTTAAACAGAGGCTGCTGTGAAAAGCGCAGAAGCCGCTATTTTGCAGGGTTCCCCCCATCCCGGAACTTGGGTCTTGCCGGCTGCCACGCACCCATTCTGACACACACACGCGCAACTCCTGAGTCACACAAAAGGGCCTGGAACCGGCAGCGCGCAGCATTCCGGCCCTGCCATTGCCCCAGTTCGGAACTCTGCCTTGCGCACTCGAAGCACCCTCCCAGCTCTCCTGGGCTTAAAGGAGTGGATATCATAGAATTATAGAATTGTGGAGTTGGAAGGGATCACGAGGGTAATCTAGTCCAACCTCCTGGACCAGAACCCATGGTCCTGAGATTAAGAATCTCATGCTCTGCCAACTGATCTATCTATCCAGTGCTTTTTTTTCCTTAAAAAAAATGTTTAGTGGTACTGTACTCTCATTTTCCTGCCAACCTAGCAGTTCGAAAGCAGGTCAAAGTGCAAGTAGATAAATAGGTACCGCTCCGGTGGGAAGGTAAACAGCGTTTCCATGTACTGCTCTGGTTCGTCAGAAGCAGCTTAGTCATGCTGGCCACATGACCCAGAAGCTGTACGCCGGCTCCCTTGGCCAGTAAAGCGAGATGAGCGCCGCAACCCCAGAGTCGGCCATGACTGGACCTAATGGTCAGGGGTCCCTTTACCTTTATTCTCATTTTGCTACTCATATTGAAATATTGCTGCTCAATGAGGCCAAACTTAGATTCACAAAATGTTTAGGGGTATGCGTACCCCTGCGTACCCCCCTGGAAAAAAGTCTGCTCTCTCTCTCTATATATAAATGTGTCACTCAAAAGTAAGTCCTACTGGTTTACTCAGCCAGGTTTACTCCCAGAAAAATGGTGTAGCATTGCAGCCTCAGTATAGTTCCACAAACTTAGTTTTCTCTTAATGTTATCATACTCCTAATTCATAGGTTCCTCTGAGTTAGATTAAAAGATATGAAACTACCTTATATTGAGACACAACTATGCACTCTCCAAATCAGCACTAGATTCCTCACCTCATGGAAACCTACCATTCAGGACATGGAAAAACACCAATCAATCTTGTAATTATCACGACTTGCTAGTGGATAATTCAGAGTAATTAAAACAAACCTACCCTGTAGGCTGCAGCTCAGGGTCTGGGAATCTGTCACCCTCCAGATGTCAGCTGTTTACACACCATACATTTAAAGCTTATTTAGAGCACATCTTCCCCAAAGAATCCTGAGCACTGTAGTTAGTTAAGGGTGCTGGGAATTTTGTTTAAATTGTACACTGGATATTTCGGGTTTTTTTGTTCATGTAAATTTTAAAGAACATGAATGTATTTCATGTTCTTTTTATGGTGAAGATACATCCTAGACTTGTTAAGTATATAAAACAGACAAGATAGAAATTGCAAAATAAGTGCAAAACGTCTATCACATCATAACACACATTTAAAAGTTACAATTAATAGAAAACCTGAAACAACAGAGCAATATAATGAATTTCGTAAGTCTATATGCAACTTAATATAGAAACTGATAGATGTACTAATGCAACTGCCATGGTAGTAAACTCCGAGGTTGCTGTTTGGTGTAAATAGCAAGTTTGATTCTACTCTAAACAGTGAAGGTAGCCCTTCTATTTGTTTCATCCACAGGAGAATATTACAATGAATAATAGTGAAATCCATGTTTACCTGGAAGTACCGTAAGTCCAACTGCATTCAGTGGGTCTTACTCCCAGGTAACAGTGCATATAGCATTACTGCACATAACTCCATCTTTCCAGGAACATCTGCACGCTAGTTGTCCCACAAGAAAATACTTTAGTTTCGTCTCTAATGAGCTCCTGATTTAGTTAAGCTGGGGATGACACACAGGGTGCAGGAGGAAGGGGGTAGTTAGCCCACCCCACCCCAAAGGAACCATAACCCCCAGATTCCCAGCTTGTTTGTTTCTTTTTTTTAAAAAAGAGCAAGTTTTGCAGAAACTGAGGCAAGAGGAAAAGTGTCCAGGCATTATTCTTCTAACTTTTTTGTGAGAAACTAGCCTACTCTCTTTCAGTGTTTTATTACCCCGCTCAGGGCTGGATTTAGGTTTAATGAGGCTCTAAGCTACTGAAGGTAATGGGGCCCTTTATATGTCCAGCTGTCCTTTGTCAACAACAAATTGTTGCTGTTTTTTTTGTGTTGAATATATGCTATATGGTAATTTATGGAACTAATAGGTATTTAAAGCCATTTGCACATAACAAAATATGTATTTTATCAAAGTAATTGTTGAGCTGAAATACAGTTAAGAAGTATATTAATAGTGAAATACAATAGTGAAATACAAGAGAGTGGGGCCCTAAGCTATAGCTTGTTTAGCTTATATGGAAAACAAATTGTGGGGAATTTGCTTTTTCTTCCGAGAGTCTACTTGAAATTCTTTGCCACAGTATTCGCCCAAGAATCCGGTAGAAGAATTGGACTTGCATAAGAATAAGAACATGGGTGGCGCTGTGGGTTAAACCACAGAGCCTAGGGCTTGCAGATCAGAAGGTTGGCGGTGAGCTCCTGTTGCTCGGTCCCTGCTCCTGCCAACCTAGCAGTTCCAAAGCACGTCAGAGTGCAAGTAGATAAATAGGTACCGCTCCAGTGGGAAGGTAAACGATGTTTCCCTCGACCTAGAGAGCGAGATGAGCGCCGCAACCCCAGAGTCGGTCACGACTGGACCTAATGGTCAGGGGTCCCTTTACCTTTAAGAATAAGAAAGGGACGGGAGAAGTTATAAAATGGCATTCTTTTCCTTTTTAAACTGGAATTCTTAACAGGTAGATAGCCATGTTGGTCTGCTGTAGTCAAAACAAAACAAACAAATAAATAAATAAATAAAATCCTCCCTGTAGCACCTTAGAGACCAACTAAGTTAGTTATTGGTATGAGCTTTCTGAAGAAGTGTGCATGCACACTAAAGCTCATACTAATAACTAACTTAGTTGGTCTCTAAGGTGCTACTGGAAAGATTTTAAAAAATAATAATTAAATTTTATTTTGTTGGGATTCTTAACGTTACGTAACATTCGTTGCTGACGTCATCCTTTACCTCAGAATTTACATTTTGCGCGTCTCTTTGAGTCCCAGGCATTGTCTGGTCCCTGCCGAAGCGTGACCAGACAAATGGCCAGCTTAGGTGTAGCCTGGGAATGAGAAGAAAAGCGCGGACGGATATCATGGGCTGAGAGGCGAGGCTCGCAGAGAAACATCCCCTCCTCGCTCGCCGGGCGGCCAGCACAAGAGACAGCTCCTCGCCCAGAAGGAGGAGGAGCTTCGCTACCATCGAGTTGGTCGGAAACTAGAGCGGAAGGCGGGCGGGAGGACGGTGGTGGCCGTTCTGCGCGCCTGCTGGGGCGTTCTCGTCGCTCCCTGGAGTGGGGGATGGCGGAGGAAGAGGGGTACCTGGCCCTGTCCGGGGAGCGCATCACGCTGCAGCGCCTCCACCACAGCGCCTCCTGCCGGGAGTTCCAGGTGCGCTGCCCGAGGCTGCAGCTGCGCTCGCTCAGCGCCGTCACGTGCTCCGTGTGGCTGGTGGCCTACGGGCTCTTCGTCCTCAGCCAGGTACGGAAGAGGCTTTGGCCGCCTTTTGCCTACGGGCTCCGCCACGTGCCGGTAGCTCGGGGACAGGGACTCCTAAAGTTCCCGCTTGAGGGGTGCCCCCCAAGTATTAGAGCAGCCACTTCACCCCGCGACTCTTCCGCTCCCCTCTTTCCCGACCCCCGTGTATGGCAGTGAGTCCCATTTAATCCAAAGGGATTCACTTCCGATTCACGGTGCATAAGGGTTGCAGCCATGCAGCGCAACTCTTTGTGCACAATTGCTCAGAAGGCGCCAGGCAGAGACTTCTTAGTCTCTGTCGACTTAGGCAGCGAGAGAACAGCATGCTTGACTAGATCCAGCAGCGCTGTTCTTTTATGTTTCTCCAGTTTTGAGATGCGGTTAACCAATGGAGTTTTCAAAAGGGGTGTGTGGCCCTTTTTGCACATTAATCTCCACAGTAACTTTGAATAAGTTCCTTCTGCTCGCCAGCAGCCCCATCCCTAACAGTGCAGACCTGTGCATGATGCTTACTTGGAAAAAGTTCCAGTAGGCTTAGAAAATTGCAGTAGAAAGCTTTGTGGGATTCTATGGAAGATCTAGTCCTGTTCCTAGAACAGTATTTATCTCTGACACATAAATATTATCATAGCTCTAGGGAACTGGAGTCCGTTAGTAAATGGTAGAAATGAATGAACAGTTGTATTTAGATAATATTTGGTGTATTGAAGGGTGGATTCCAGGCCAATGGAAAAATACAGGCTAAGCTCCCTTTCCAAGCCAAAGCCTCACCTCAGATAGAGGCTGTTAACATGACAAAAGGTGTTTATGGCCCATCCCAGAGAAATCCTTGTCTGTGCAGAACAGTTGCCGTGCTTACTGTGGACAGAGAAAGATTTAGGATTAAAAAAAGGGGGAGGGAGCAGGCTATACTCAAAGGAAAGATGTGCCTTTTAAAAACTAGGCTTGGAATATAAAACAGATGGGGAGGTGTTGCCTGGAGCAGGGGACACCTGGGATCAAGAAAGGAAGTAGAGAGAACACCATGTGGGGGCTGAAGGACAGCAGCTATGAGAGCTGGCTGGGAAGCAAGAGCAAAGGGATGGTGCTTAGGATGGCTCTGGCTGCACTACTGGGCTGCTATGAAGAACAAGCTGCTCTTGAAATGACAATGCTGTAAGATCTACACCCCTTTCATATAAACTCAGTTGTAAATATGTGTAATTAAACCATATTTCTTAAAAGACACTATAGTCTTCACCGTATTTTGATTCTCATTGGAAACACAACCTTGGGTGAGCACCTGGAACCTTTGGAATCTCATGCACTGCTTTGGCAGAGATTGGGGATGGCGTGCAACCTTTGTAACACTATTTCCTAAATTAGTCCAAGTACCTAGAAGCATGCAGCCTATGATAATCATGCAGAGAATAGACTACCACAGCAAAAGGACAGGAGAGACCCTATTGTGTTTCTTTCCAAAGTTAAGTGTTATAAGAAAAAACTGCTCCTTTTCCCTTATGGGATATCCAAGAGCCCATATAGAGTCCTTATGTAGGTTCTCTATTGGTAGGAGAAAAATACAGTGGCACCTCAGGTTACAAACACTTTGCTAACCTGGAAGTAGTACTTTGGGTTAAGAACTTTACCTCAGGATGAGAACAGAAATCGCACGGCGGCGGCACAGCAGCAGCGGGAGGCCCCATTAGCTAAAGTGGTACCTCAGGTTAAGAACGGTTTCTGGTTAAGAACAGACATCCGGAATGAATTAAGTTCGTAACCAGAGGTACCACTGTAGCAGAGGCCAACCAGAGAATATTGAGAAGCAAAGCAGCTAGTAAGCCTGGTCTTTGTTGCAACAGGGTGCTCACCCTCCCCCAAGACAGGAGGAAGGAGGGACCCAGAACATTGGTGTGCAAGCTCTTATATATTCTGAAATTGCCTACCTGTAGCTCAAGACCACCCCCCTCAAACATCATACATACATCACAGAAAGAGGTGGTCCCCAGCAGAAATTTGAGTGTGTTGCTTCTCTCCTGTCTGCCAGGATACCTGATAGTGCCTTATCTGATTGCCTTTTCTGTGTTCTATTGTGTATCTTTCCAAAGTTAAGTATGTTTAGGTGTGGGATCCAGTCTTGCCCTGCCTTCTCTGCTCTCTCATTCCTGGATTTAGAAAGAATTTTTTTGAAAATCTAGCATGGTCTGATTGTAGCAGCCTGTAAATTTACTGCACATCCTCAGTATAAGAATGTGCATGTTTTAAAATAGTAGACAACAGGTAAGCTAGACGACAATTCTGTATACATTTACTTGGGAGTAAGTCATATTGAGCTTCAACAACCTCTTCTATTAAAAGAAGGTCAGTTACTCAGAGATTGTAACTTTTTCAACTAAATTAAATTTCTATATGCTGGAAATAAATTCTGGGTTGTGTAGAGCTTTACCTAAGTATTCATATTCAGGGGGAAGTACAGCGCTTGCTGTGTCAGTTATGTTTACCCACCATGTCTCTGGATTGATTGGTTCAGAATTATTAACTAGGACTGCAATCCGATGGACACATTTTTGGGAATGTCAACAATCCTAAGGTTGTGCTGTAGCTTACAAAAAGCGACATCTCAGGAAGATATTAAATTACACAAGAGTATTCCAGAAACGAAATAAATGAAAAAACCCTATATGTTCTTTTTGGAAAGATAAAAAAGTGAAAAGCTGTCCTGTGGTTTGATATGTTCAAAGAATGGTCTTCTGTGCCAGCATAGTCTCTAAAATATCTCATTTCTCCCTATAGTTGTTAAAGTTGGTGCCTTTTTATATTTTTTGGTACCCCATGTTCTTGCATTATACTGTACTAATAGAGTTTACATGTGCTTTTTAAAACATAATTGATTTATCTTCATTTACCAATAATACATATATGAACAGGAACCATTAAAATACAATTAGATAAACAGTGCAGGTGAGAGAGGTGAAAGTCCATTCTCTTTATTTTTATATTTATCTATGGAAAGTCTATTAGATGTCCAGGCCTCTTTTCTGTTCATTACACTACTTCATAAGATTAATCTATGATTGATTTTGTTTCCCCCTTTTTATCTCTAAGCATAAGGATGATTATACTTAACCGTTTGACATGAAGGGCACATGCATAATGCACAATTCAGTTGCTGTGATCTCACTCCATATTGTTCAATAGCTGGAATGTTAGGCTGCTTCAAGTCCTTTGGAAGTTTGTCATGATCATGTCTTCAAATCAGTAGTTGAGAGAACAGGTCAGTTAAAGGATTTGGCCTAATGTTCTTGACTTGGTTTCTATTACAGAACAGTGCGGTGCTGTCTGCTGCTATATTTGTCACACTGATAGGCTTGCTTGTGTACCTGCACTTTGTGAAAATTGACCAGGAGTCTCTGCTTATTGTTGGCTCACTTGGAATACAGATGACTTCATCCTATGCATCTGGCAAAGAAAGTACAACCTTTATAGAGATAAGCCAGGTAAAAGATGTGGTCATCAACGAAGCCATCTATATGGTAAGCCTAATATGCCACTTCTTTTACTATGCTACTGATTATCTCATTTCTTCAGCAACCAGAGGGCTGGGTTTTTTTGTTTTTTGTTTTGTCTGGAAAGGATTTTCCCATGTCAGATGCCAAGGTATTCTATGGTGTTGGAGCAACAACAGAAAGGGCTCTGTTCTGTTCTTCAGGACCAGCTGATCTTTCCCCTTGAAATTAGAGAACTCTAAATGGAATCTCCCCAACAGATCTCAGTGGGAGAGGGATGGCTGCAGACCTGGTCCAACTGTGTGTTGGGGTTAAGTTCTTAATTCAGTAGGCAGATGGGTGGTGGGGCCAGCAAACTTCTTTGATTCTCTTCTCTGTTGGTTAAAAAATTATTTCTAAGGTGGCTCTAACCTAAGGAAACCTTACTGGTCGCTCTAGGATATCGTTATCCTTTCGTGAAGAAATTATCATTCTGATAATGATGTGGGTAGCGATTTCTTGTACCACGGTTGTAATCTTATAATTGGTAGCACAGAACAACTTTCTCATTGTTATATTTGTGTGTTGCTTGTTTTTGTAGCAAAAGGTTATCTATTACCTGTGCATCCTTCTCCAAGACCCTGTGGAACCTCATGTTGTTTCAGAGGTAGTACCATTGTTCCAGGTGAGTCCATCAAAGTGCACAGGAGTGTTGGAGATGGTAGAAAATATTTGTTAGGCCATGTAGACTCTGACTGTGGCCTCTTATTTTCAGAACTCTGCAGTGCTACACAACACTTTTTTACGTGATCTTCCTTTCAATCCTGGGTCCAAGAACATAGAGTAGCTGTTAGTTTGTAATTCAGTGCACCTTAGACGCAGCAGTGACATGCTCAATTGAGCATGGATTAACTGCTGAACTTTCTGGATAGTTGATCTTGCCCAGGTAGGTGGGGCAGTAACCCTTGTCACCCTTTGGTGCATTTAAGCCCTTTCTTTTCTCAGTTATGTCAGCTCTAAAGAATACAATTTACCATCTCACTGAGCCAATTAACACTTCTATAATCACGTACTAAATTAACCTGTTTTTCTATGAAACTCAGTGGCAACCTTCAAGAAGAAAGCTTCCAAATGGACTTTACACTAAGAGTTGTTTTCAGCAGCTCAAAAGGCATTAGGACTCAGAGAGCAAAGGGTGGGTGGGATGGAGTGGGAAATTACCGCAGAGGTGAGGAGTTAAATATAGAAATATTTCTGAGTTTTTGGCCCAGCTCAGTAGTAGTAGAAAGTTATAATTTTATGCCCTTTCTATTGTGTTAGCATGGGTGGAGTTCTAGGCTACTATTAATTTTGTGGCTGACCAGATCAGTGAAGGCATACAGTGGTACCTTGGGTTACATACGCTTCAGGTTACAGACTCCGCTAACCCAGAAATACTACCTCGGGTTAAGAACTTTGCTTCAGGATGAGAAAAGAAATCGTGCTCCGGCGGTGCGGCGGCAGGAGGCCCCATTAGCTAAAGTGGTGCTTCAGGTTAAGAACAGTTTCAGGTTAAGAACGGACCTCCGGAACGAATTAAGTACTTAACCTGAGGTACCACTGTAGTTTGGATAAAACTTAAGAAGTTAGGCCTTTTAAAACATCACTGCTTTGATCATTCAGGCTAGTCTCTGCAGCAGTAGATGTTCTTCAGAAAGGGCAACCCTGTTTCTCCACCCCCCTCCTCCACATTGCTTGTATCCTTACATTTTTACTTACAGAGAATGGAGAATTCGTTTTCCAGCTTGCTTTTGTCCATCATCTCAAATCAGTCGATCTGCTCGTTTGAACTCCTAGCCAGCAGCAAACCAGGGACATATACCCTGTCTCCAGCAAAGAAACAAAATAAAGCACATAAACAGAACATATGACGTAGCATTTTGGTGGGGTGGCTGGTCCCTCCAAAGTGGCTGTTCTGCCTTCTTCTCTCTCTCAACTTTTGTCAGTATAGCCAATCAGGGAACTTGGCTTTGCATAGAGGAACTTGTAGAATTAAAGAAGATAGGGTGGGACTATGAGCATGTGCTGCCAGTGTCAGGTAAGAGAGATCACCTGTGTGTGTCAGGTGTGTTTGCCTGGGTTCAATGTGTCTAGGTGCATGTGCCAGTGCCAGCTGAGTGTGTGCTCCGGGTGTGTGTGCCTGGGTTAAATGTTGATGTATACATTTATGCAAGCAATCTCTCCTAATAAATTTTGTATGTCATTTCCACTAATATGTGCATTTTATGCATACTTTTCTCTAAGATGTGCATTTTTGTACACCTTGGTTGAGGAATTGCATAGCAAAATTCAGAGTAGTGTGAATTTCAAAACATAGCTGTTTTGGTTTGTGTATTTTGTTCAGTAAGTGGGAATTCAGTAGGTTCACATTAAATGCAAACAAAATCAAATTTCTCCCCCATCCCTAGATGAAACCTTTTTTATTTTTCTCCTCCTGTAGCCATGCTGGCTTTGGGTGAAGCCTCCCTAATCTTTCAGCAGCAATTGCAGTTCTTCAACCATTTGAGTCTTTCTTGTCTCCTTTATATATAGAGCTCCAAGCCACGTCTAGACTGCCTTGTCCAAGTGTACAAAAGCTGCCAAGAAATCCTGGAGCAGAGGAAGACATATTGACACCAGTTTTTAAAGTGAAGTCTTTATCTGGGTAGAAAACTTGCTAAAATACCAAGCTTTTCTTAAAAAAAATAGTTGGGAAGCATGTTAAGGGACTTGACCATGTGGATAACTAGATGGCAGTGGATTCTAATGCACCAGAGAACTGAAAACTGCTAGTGCTTTCATGGGCAAGGACGTGAGTATGTAATCTTGAATAAATGTTATGGTGGAGAAATGGCTAAACTGGGCCCCACATCTTCTTTTTTCAACATGACGTAAGAATGATTATAAACTTTCTGTAAATAATTAACTCTACCATGTGAATGGAAATCTACAGGGAAGGTTCAGCAGAAATGGGATGGACAGGGAAACTGCCACCTTAGTACAAGTATATGGAAGATGAGAAACTGAGAACACCATTACATTATCTTCTAAAATCAATTGTGAGATCTTCAGTGTCTGTATGATATTCTTACTTATGCACTTAGGTTTGTCATTAGCAATTGATACAAATGTCTGCTAAACAAATCCTTTCACTAGTTGTTTTAGAAGCATTTTGCTGTGTTCTGTGTTGTAACAAGATAACCTGTGTTTACCAAGTTCATATGTTGTAAGGACATTTTCCAGTACACATGGAAGATCTGGCCAGAGTCTAGAGAACCTCACATCTAACGTCAAAGAAAAACAGACTTCTCATCATCCAGCCAGACAACTGCTTTTGAAATTCAGGGAAATTTCAAAGCACTTGGTCATAGGACGTGGAGAGGGTGCAGAACTGCTTCCTCCCAAGGAAAGTGTCAGAAGTCATGCTGATCTCCCACAATCCCTAAGTTTAGCTGCCTGAATTGTTGGTTGGAAATTTGTCAAATAGTAAATGCCATTCCCTTATTAGTTTGTCCTACTGCATGTGCTTTGGGCAGGAAACAACACTGCTAATTAAGAGACCCACTGTATAAGAGTACTATCCTGAGTTAAAACTATCCCAAATCTACTTTGTCCAGGCTAAAGAAGATTTCCCCCCGCAAATGCCACATAATATTCAGGCATGGGCTTTGGCAAGTCTTCAAATCAAGGGAGTTGCACCTTTGTGGAATAGCCACCAAGAGAACCCCTCTCATCACAATTTCATGGTACAAGTTTGGTGCGCAGACTGCATGGGGTCAAGAGAGCTATTTGAATAGTTCCACAAATGCTTGCCAGATTTCAAAGAAGTGCCATCACATGAAGAGGCTGCTGATGGAACTCATGTTCAGTTTCCCCTGTTGATTTCTAGGCAAGGAAGACACAAGTACATTCTTATTGAAGGAATGTGTTGTAGACTACAGCTCTCTTGTTAAAATGTGGAAGGAACTGGTTTGATATCCAGCTGCAACTGTTAAAGCTGCTCTACCAGCAGAAACCCCCTTTATTTCAGTAGGATCTTTTGTATTCAACTGAGAGGAAATAGGTCCCTGTGTTTGGCATAGAATGTTTGCTGCACCTGTTAACACCATTCCAAAAGCTAGGTAACAAATAAAACAATGAAAGAAAGAAAAATCTCCTGCTTTATTGATAATCATAAGTTTATTAGCTTTACCATCATTGCATTACAGTACATCATAGTTTTTTATGTACAAAACAGTAGTTGTGAAAACAAAGTCTTCTTTTTCACTGTTATAGCAAATTTCCAGCTAGGGGCACAGGGCTGTTCACAACTGAATTTTATAAACTTTGCTAGAAGGGAATCCTACAAATCTGTCATGGTTTCAATAGACAAGTTTTCTGAATGCCAATAAACTATAAATATATAGTAGCATCATAGTCTCTGCATCAGAGGAGAGAGCTGGATTCAGGTCTCACTGGGATCAACTAGTAAGCTGCTATATTTCAGCTCCAGCCTCTCATCTAACATGGGAGTAAGGCTGTTACTGTAAAATGAAAATCAGCAGCATTAACGAGAGTATTGGAGCATACCTAACACTATCCATGGAAACAAGCCGAAGATAAGTATATTTTCAGTGGACAGTTTGGATTTGATTGTACAGTGTTCTCAACCCTCTAACGCTAAACACATTACTTTGAAGCAAGTAAGTTCTGTTGAAATAGATGGAACATACATTCCAACTTTTGTCACATAGTTTGGAAGTAAACAGTGTCCAAGTGTGGTAGACTACTTCTGTTCTTTGTTCTCACAGTAAGTTTCAAGTACAGTAGGAAAAATTCACATCCTCAGATGGCCACAGCTCTTTCCACAAATATATAAAAAACCAGCTAAAATACAGTTGAGGACAGACAACCAACAGCTGTAACAGCAATCTGGGGGAAAATGACCCCAACCAACGTGAGAAGGATTATTGGGAGCAAAAAGAGATTAAAAAAAAAATTGTAACAATTTCACCAGCCCTCACCTGTTTTTAGCAGGAACCTTAAAAGGATCCTGTCCAAATATATGCATGGTTAACAGGATGTGCACACACCTTCCTGCCAGCTGACAGGCCATGCAGATGGAACCTGATGTATGGTTTTAGGCTGCTGCTTTGCTTCCAGATGTGCACTTTGCTGAGGTTGCAGATTCAGATGCACAGATTATTTGAGCTTTATGTGCAGATAATCCAGCAAGGGGATCTGCATGGGTGGGGCTCTTGTTCTTTTGGGACAGAAGTGTTTCCTTTGTAAGGTTTTGCTACACTCAACAAGTGCCATATGGCTTGTCCATGGATGCTGGAGAATGGCCATACAGATCAAATAAAATAACAATGATCTGCAGATCTTTATTTTAGTTATAGAAATGTAGATTATTCAAGAATGCAGTACAAATCACATTATAGGTATACATTTTTACAGGAAAAATAATCTGAACAGCAATACCTATAATCAATTTATCAGCTTTGTCACAAGTGATTATTGGAAGATCACTTATTTTTAAAGACAAGATGGACACCATTTAGAAATGTATTTGTTTGCTAACCACTCCCCTTTGAAGGAAGCGGGAGTTCCAAAGATAAGTATTGCTAAAAAAATAAGGATTTTTTGTGTTAAACAAAGCCGTAAGATGGGAGGCAAAACATCAGATGCCTTCCCATTTCAAAGTGGTCCTAGTACAAATGTCAGTAGTGAACACATCCAAAAATAAATACAATATAGTGGTTCCAACATTTCAAAGCATACACCTGAGATTATGCATCATAAAATGCACCTCTATGGCAAGAGCCAAGGGATTGTCCTTGTGTAATGCTATGGTACAGTATCTATCTAGTAGAATATATGAGGGATATTTTCTTGCAATCATTCATGTTTTTGCCAGTTCCCCCAAAAGCACACTACCTGCATTTTACTATAGTTCAAAAGTAAACATGTTAAATTATTCCACCCTAATGCTGTACCATGTATGAAAACTCATCAACCATGAAAATGTTTTAGTCAAAGTAGTTTCTTTCCCCCCATATTCAGAAAGTCTAGATACTACGTGTGCAATTGTTCAGCTACAAGGAAATCCTCTGGATCATCAAAGGAAACTTCTAATACTAAACAGCCATTCCTTAAGTATCCCCTGCATATATGAAGAAGTCATTCCGCAAATTGTCCAGGCAACTTTTTCTATTGCTGAACTGATCTTACCATTAGTACTCTTATAATCTGTTTCCAATTATTTAATCCGAGACCATCTTCCTATAGCCCAGACCCATGGTATCATTTCCTATCCTTGAGGCACAGGATGCTCAATTGATTTCACACATATTTTTTGATATCCTTTAAATAATTTTAAAACTCTAAATATACTTCTCCTGCGTCCTGATCCTATGCATGCTTACTTGCAAGTAAGTCTCACAGTTTAATGGAGCTTACTCCCAATTAAGTATGCACTGAATTGCAGCCTTACCCTTCTTTTGTTTTGGTTAAACATGCCCAGTTCCTTCAGCCTCCCTCTACAGGATTTGTTTCCCAGACCCTGTGATCATCCATGTAACTCTTGTTTCTGATATGTCAGCATGATCTGCATTCACTGTTGAACACAGCATTCCACCCAAGTTCTTTCCAGTGCCAAAAAAATTTGATACTTCTACTTCACAAGTCTTTTGCTAAGAATTCAATTATATATTATAGGGAAAATGGAACTGCAGCTGTACCTGCAAATGGGGATCCCCATATTAAATTCTCTTCTGTAATGTGTAATATTATCCCCATATTAAATTCTCTCCTGTAATGTGTAATATTATTCATCATGTGAATCACCACGTGGTGAATTTCCCCACTGCTCCACATTATTGGCTGCCACTAGTGTGGGCATCTTCAAATGGCAGTGGCCATTTCTGCCCCAATACCACAATGTTGACTTATGTTTATACTGGTACCCTTGGAAACTTTTAGATTTACCCTGGACATACTCCAACTGCCCAGTTAAGATACCTAGCCTTCTTATATTTTGTGTTTCCCCCTTTGCAACATGGGCACTTGTTCACACACTTTCTCTTTTTTACTTACTGTCTGACACTTCAGCATGAAACCATTTCCCATATTTAGCTAATCCATTAAAGCAGGAATGGGCAACCTCTGTATTCTTTAGGTCACTCCAGACTGGTCCAGACCATCTCAACAGCCTTGCAGGCACTCAGGGTCAATGATAAGGTCAGCACCATCTAACAGCAAGGATTCCACATTTGTAGATTTAATACACATTTGTCTATAACTGAGGCATTATTGTACAAGACCCCAATAGGTGTAAACATCAGAAGTGTGGAACACCCCTGTATCTCACAACTTTTGAAAAAAATCTGTTTTCCCCATGAGGGAATGTAAGGACAAAATGTTTATCATACCTTGCACAAAAGTTGGTAGGACTATTGGGATCCAGACAGTATTGCTTTTTGGTCCTGGGTATCCCTATGTTAATCTATATCAAGTCCTCCCAGCCAGTTCCTCACATCTTTAGAGTACTATATAGTATGTTTGTGAAAAATAGGTACAAAAGTAATTGACTCCAACCTTCAACATAGCTATTTCCTCTTCTAAGCCCTTTCTTTACAAGCAATAGTTCTCCCAAGTCAGGTGTCTCTCCTCACCCCCACCCCCATTTATGCAGAACAAAAGTCCTTGCAGTTGGGGAAAAGCACATATTTCCCCTCCTCAGGCGCTTTTTCAAGGCAACAATATATTATTCTAGTTGCCTACATATTATGTGAATTCTCTGATCCAGTGTGTTCGGCAATGCCATTGTTGTCAGTCTATCATCTCAGGATGTTTGCACTTGAAATAATGTCTTAAGGAATATGGTACATATTCATTTACCCAGCACACTTCAGAAGATGAGGTAGGGAAACAAAAGGTTTGGGGGGGAAATAGGATCTTACATAAATAGTGCTATTTTTGCAGGGGAGAGTGGGAAAGGCAAGAGAGTGTAAGTTGGCAATCAGGTGAAGACCCCAAACCAAGCTTTGTGTTCTGGGAAGTTTGCAGGTCAATAGCTGATGAATGCATATTTAGGAAGAAATCAATAGCTGAGAAACTGATGATTAGTTTCTAATCATAACACATGTTTAGTAAGAAGATGAATGCTGTCAAAACTCTTGCAATCGGGAGTGAGGTCTGAGAGAAATACTGGTTGCAAAAGAAAAAGCTTTGATACAGTTGAGTGTGCGTGGAATCAGCGAAGCCACCCAAAAAGATGAAACCAAGGGTGTGGTTTAAAAGTGGTTGGAGGCAATGCCGTGCTACGTGAGAACTCTAGCAGGGACAAAGTGTGAAAGATACCCTTTCTATTCAAAATAAGTAACCCTACCCCCAGCTCTAGTTCTTAAAGGGAAAAAAGATGTATAGCTCTAAACAAACCTCTAGGAAAGTTGCACTTCACCAAGGAGGTAGACCTGGAGTCTGCCTGATTAGCAGGGCACATAAGCAATGAAATCACAGCAGTCTTCAATTCACAGTGTGGCAAGACAACTCCGAAAGGCACTTGAAACAGGGCTTACAGCAGTGTAGGCCCCTTAGTGGTCCGGGGCAGAGAAGGAAAGAAAGACCTGCTTTCAAGTTCCATGAGCTTCTTAGTAGATGACGTTCTCCATGGTGAGCTGACACTCTGAGGAGGAGGCGTAGGAGACGGGTGTGGCGTCGATGAACTGTAGTTAATATAGCTGGCCATAAGGAGAGTCACTTCAGCAATCTGTTGGGAAGGTGAAAGGAAAAAAAAAAGTATTCCAATAAAATTGATTTTCTTGGACCAACTAGTAAGCTGACCTTTCGCTACAATCACCCCAAGCTATAAAATGGGACATAGAGCTATTATATAAACAGGTCCATCAAGCTCAGTTTTGTCATGTGATTGGCAGCTGCAATTCACAGCCTTGGGCAAAGATCTTTTCAAACTCAGCTACCTAAAATCCTTTAACCAGAGATGTCATGCATTGGCCAGTGTTCTTTGTTCAACTCACTGTGCATACATGATGCATGTATGATCTAAAATTTAAACATTTTGAGAGAAATTTTATTTCCCACAGAGAATAGGTGCTTATTATAACTGTAGGCCAGTTAGAAAGGATGTATGCTTTGGTGAGTCACACCTTTATGTAGAAGAAAACGCAAAAAAGCAAATATCAGGTTTCTGACTTAATGCCCAGACTGAGTAGCCTAGTCTCAGGCCACACTTCTGAGATTTTACAGGGCTTAAAACCCAGGATAAAGGTACTGCAGTGTTAATTATGCATTTAATAATGTAATTTAGATGTCAAACTGCACACACGAGCTCAGGGAAAGCAATTTATGCACTAGGAAGAAAATAATAGTAATATAATATATAAATAAGTAACTTCCTAAATATACATTTCCAAATTAAAAAGGTCTTTCTTCACCACATGGAACTTGTTCAGGCTTGGAAGAAACTTGGAAGGACCAACACTTCAGAGCTACCCCTGCGTGCTTGATGCACCAAGCACACACACATATATGCCTTTTTCTTCTGGCCCTATCCAGAGAAAGGAACATCAGCTGCCTTCTGGGGGTTTGTATTCAATGTATGTTCAATAAAAAAAAAGAAATTCCCCACACTTCGCTTTGTACTCACCTTTACAGCTGCCATTGTAAAAAGTAGTTTTTCAGGAGTGGTTTTGCCAGAGCACCTGTCCTTCACTTGACTGACCACAACCATAAAGTCATCATGACAGCCTCCAAAGGTCAGTACAGAAGAGTACGAGTAAGCCAGCTTTAAGTGCTTCATGTAAGCAGAGGATAAGATGATTAGGGACAATAAACTGCTACATAAGAGCATTGGTCTTTTACACCCTCCTCTAAACGGTTTTAGGAATTGTCTAAGCCTCGTTCATGAATAGGTTTGAACAAGTCTCTCAGTCTGAATTTCTAAAATGAAATAATAATGACAGTAAAGCATAACAGAATGCCACACGAATGGTTAAATCATAAAATGTATATAATCCAGTTTTGGTTTTTTTAAGTGCATGCCACGTTGAAGCAGCAGTTAGTAGTGTGACTTTAATGAACTAGAAGTCCATAAATTGAAAGCGGCTTTTTCTTGAAATCATCTGATTTCTCTCTTATTGCCTCTGGTTTTATTTGCCACTATCTTTCCTAAAGAAACAGTTTATTTTCCCTGATTTAATAAATACACCTGATTCAGCCAAATAAATTGTTTTGTCCTATTCTGTAATCAGAGTCAATGACAGAATGTACGCCCAGTTTCTGTCCTGCATAATTATTGAAATGTGGTTCTGGAGAAAAGAGCTGAAATTCCTCTGCCACTGTTTCTCAACATACCAAAGTATTATATTCCAGTATACTGATTCCATCTTCATTCACAGCTATCCAAAGTGGAGAGTCTTCCAAGGGAGAAGGTAGGACAGGCTGGGGAAATAATAAGACACAGTAATACTGTTATAATGTCATGCTACCATGGAGGGATAATAACAACTGATAAGTCTGTGGGTTCATATTATCTTGTGCACATTATTAACTATATCATATCTGTTGAAAGCCTGTATCACAGTGTGCATTACTGTTTTTAAGGAGATGCATGCTGGTTTCAGTATTTTAAGAATCATTAGGACAAGAGAGGCTTAGATTTATTAGCGTTTTGCTAATTCAAGGGAAGTTACATTGACTGCGAAAAGTGAATGGAATGCATGTTGTTGCCCTGATTTGGTTTTTTTTTCCAGTATCTCCATACAAATAAATCTCCTGGTCCATCCCTGAATGGTAATGAAATACAGTAGTGTTGTAATAATTTCAAGCTGCTGCAGGAATATTATGAGGGAAAAACAGGAGTCTTATATCAGGACAGACCACTGGTCTATCAGTATTTTGTACACTGAAAGGCAGCAGCTCTCCAGAATTTCAGACCAAGGCGAGAAGAAAATGGTCTGTCATATTGTCTGGAAAACTTCTTAAGTTTCCATTTTAGCTCAATAAGGATTTTCACAGGCTTGCCTTAGATACAGTACATGGAAGTAACCCCATGAGCTAGCGGAAGTGAGCAGAAGGACTCCTGCTAGCACAGTGAAGCTTCCTTGCCCTCTGTGTCCACCAGATCTACTCTGGAGGGTCATGAGAACCCCCAGAACAGAGGGCGTGGGGAGGAGAGGGGAGATCAGGAAGCAGAAATGTTTGTGCTGACAGAATGATTAATGGCACCCTCCATTTGCTTAAGTTGTTATTAATAAGGCAAAGGTCAGTGGTAGTAAATCTTACTGCATTTATTATGTAAGTGTGAAAGTTTCAGAGAGGTAAAACTCTTGACAAGTAAGATTTGGATCATTTATCCCGTTTGTCTGCTAAAGCTAGTTTTCATTGCAATTTCCAAAGGCTATGTGATGATGGCTAGCGACCCTTAGTGGTAGGAAGACTAACAGCTTGAAAACAATGTCCCTTATCTATACCGTATCCCTATTTAAAATAAATAAATAAACCCAGTGTCTTCTCCAGCTATGAAACAAAATCCAGTATGTTATCCCAAAATTATATTCTGTGGAATATAGTTTGATAAAATGTGTTTGTCCATAGAAACACAGCATTACCTTAGCAGGAAACAGTTTGGCTCCAAAAAGAGGCCATTTCCGAGCCACAGTCAAATGGATCCGAATGCATTCTTGCTGGGAGCATCCCTGCAGCGCCATCCACTTTGTAGCCAGTCGGTCAGCCAGCCGCCTATAGAAATAAGATCAATCTGTCATCTTTTTCAGCGACGGGCTTATAAAAATAGATACATTAATATAGTGTCTGTCACCTAAAGGCCTCAAAGTACCGTAATGCTTTTCAAAATATTAGATGGTGGAGTCACTACAGTATAGCAAAAGAGTGCAGAACATGGCACTTTTCACGCGCAAGCCACCAGACTTTTGTTTACATTTCAGCCATTGCAAGATTTCACAAGCTGACACCTGATTCTGGAAGTTTGCAAAATGAGTCTGACATTATGCTTGGATGCAAAGTTTGCAAATCAACAAGGGTGTAGGAGCCCCAAGGCTCCACTTAATCTGCTTCTGCAGACAGCAGCTGTTCCCACTTCAGAATGCTGTGCTGCTGACCAGGGGCACTTCCACACAGTCACTGTTTGCAGGTGGGATTCAGTCACATAGCAGCAAATACAATGAAAGCTGATTTGGAGCTCTTGCACAACAAACTCACTTCCCAGAAAGATCGGATTTTTTTTTTTTATTTTTTTTTGAGGTAGGAAAAGTGAGGGGGAGATGCACTAGGAAGTGTGGGAGAGACTTGCTTTGATGCAACATTGCCTAGCCACCCTTCCCTGCAAACAATTCAGAGTAAACGCCCATCAAATAGCCAAGGTTATCCAATCTCTCAGCAAACTAATCAGGATGAATGATCACTGAACAGATCATCTGGAAGCACCCTTAACAAAGGGCAGACTCTAACGAAGAGCCTGCTTTTTTCTACCCAGAAAGAGGTGTCAAATTTTAAAAGCAGTGCTTTTCTTCTAGGGAAAAAAAAGGTGCCGGTATTGCGTACCCTTGAGTATCCCCAGAAAAGAAAACACTGTTTATAAGAGGTTTAACAAAAGGAACATAACCTTGAATCTACCTCTCGTTTAAATCAGAACCAGTGAAGGCTGTGAATGTCCTGTGTGAGTGTCTGGACACATTGGAGGATGGATGGCGGCTAACAGATTGAGGTTGAATCCTGACAAGAAAGAAGTATTGCCGCAGGGAGAGGGGTGGGGGTGGGGGTGGGAGACTACCTGGTCTTGAATGGGGAAAGTGTGCCCCTGAAGATGGGAGTCATTTTGGACTCATAGCAGTCCATGGAGGTCAATTCTGTGTCCAGAGCAGCTGTCTACTAGCTCCATCTGGTACACAGGCTGAGACCCTACCTGCCTGCAGACTGTCTCGCCAGAGTGGTGCATGCCCTGGTTATTTTCCGCTTGGACTAATGCAATGCTCTCTATGTGGAGCTACCTTTGAAGGTGACATGGAAACTACAACTAATACACAATGAGGCAGCTAGACTGGTGACTGGGAGTGGCTGCCAGGACTATAGAACACCGGTCCTAAAGGATCGTCACTGGCTCCCAGTAGGTTTCTGAGCACAATTCAAAGTGTTGGTGCTGACCTTTAAAGCCCTAAATGGCCTCGGCCCTGTATACCTGAAGGAGCGCCTCCACCCCATCATTCAGCCCAGACACTGAGGTCCAGCTCCGAGGGCCTTCTGGCAGTTCCCTCACTGAGAGAAGTGAAGCTACAGGGAACCAGACAGAGGGCCTTCTCAGCAGTGGCATCCTCCCTGTGGAATGCCCTCCCATCAGGTGTCAAGGAGATAAAGAACTACACAACTTTTAGAAGACATCTGAAGGCAGCCCTGTATCAAAAAGTTTTTAAAGTTCGATGTTTTATTATGTTTTTATATGTACTGGAAGCTGCCCAGAGTGGCTGCGGAAACTCAGCCAGATTGGCGGGATATTAAAAAAATCCTCACCCTCAGTTTGAGAGAGTCAAGTTGGTATTATTTGAAGCTGTGAGTCTTTCTTCCTTTATAGGATGCAAGTGTGTGCTTTGCCTTACTAATCAGAATTTCTTAGTGATAGGTGTGTGTGCATTCAATGACAATTAAAGGTAAAGGACCCCTGACAGTTAAGTCCAGTTGCAGACGACTCTGGGGTTGTGGCGTTCATCTCGCTTTACTAACTGAGGGAGCTGGCGCTTGTCCGCAGACAGCTTCTGGGTCATGTGGCCAGCATGACTGAGCCGCTTCTGGCGAACCAGAGCAGCGTATGGAAACGCCGTTTACCTTCCTGCTGGAGCGGTACCTATGTATCTACTTGCACTTTGACGTGCTTTCGAACTGCGGGGATTCGAACCGCCGACCTTCTGATCAGCAAGCCCTAGGCTCTGTGGTTTAGACCACAGCGCCACTCGCGTTCCAGATCAATGACAATTAGCTAAACTCAACCCTTGTATTTGCGTCTTGTTTTTAAATACAGAATTTTATTTTTAAAATAAAGTTCAAAATAAAAGACTAAAAAGAAAAACAGCATATAACAATGCAAAATGAGCATTAGATAATATTTTATTTTTAGCTCAAAACTCCATATGGCAAAAAGCAGGCAGGCATGCTTACTCTTTTTACCTTAGCTGCTCTGCAGTAATGCTTTGCTTGTAGCGCTTGGGATAGAATTTGTCCAGGACCTGCTGGAGAAGATGTTGCATTTTGGAGTGGGATGACCTTCCAGGACTTGATGGTACTGGCCGATCTAAGTCTCCATATTCCACCTAAGGGGGGGGGGGGAATACATCAAAACAAACAATTGTTTTGTGCAAGCGATTAGTGTGTGAGTGCCTCTCTCTCTCTCTCTCTCTCTCTCTCTCTCTCTCTCTCTCTCTGTGTGTGTGTGTGTGGGTGTGTGTTTGTGTGAATGTGGAAGGCAAGCAACTATCAGAGGCATAACAAATAAAGAAGGTAACGTAGAAGTTCTAAACAGCAGACTAGAATTCAGACCAACAACTGGGATCTGCTCCTTTTCAGGATTCCATTGCCCTGTCATGCTTTCTTCTGGGAAAATTCATTCCATTCTCCCTCCCTGGTTTTCTGTTTCTACTCCCTCAAAAACTCAGTTTGTGACAAGTGTTGGATCAACATCTTAGCTAAGCCTAGTCATGTATTGTACTAGAGGCAACTCCCCACTTGTGTGGGGATTGTTTTCCTGGCTGCAACATGCGTCAACGGGATGCACGGAAGTCTGCCCCACCCCATTTCACTCCTGCCTCCTTGCAACGCTGAAAATGGCGCATGTGTCAGTGGTCTCATGTGTGCTGTTTGTCGGTGCCTGTATTGTACCCTGCTGTGCTTTACCAGCTTGTAACCTACGCTGTACTGACTTCATCAAGAAAACTTTTAAACCTTGGAGGAGTGGTGGCATCACCGAGGCAAGATGGCGTTTTGATCCAAAATGAAGTCTTGCTCAAATTTTTAACACCCCCAAGCAGGCTATGAGCTGCAGAATTGGGGAATCACAAAGCAGCACTCTGGACAACTGGTTTTCACCGTCGTCTCAGATCATCAGAGAATCACAAGCCCAAGCAACAGCCGATTCCAATGTGGCTACCAGCGCTCAATGCAGTGAAAATAACAACAACCCAGAGAGACCAGAAGCTCCATTTGACATGGCAGCTTTAGCTGCCCTAAATAAAAGAACTGCCCGAGGACTGGGGTAAAGCACTGGCGCTGCTGAGAGGAGAGATTTTAAAACGCACCCAATCTCAGATGTTTCCACAATTGTTTTTCAAATAATCAAATGATGGGACAATCGCTACACCCAAAATTAGCCCTACTATCTTTACTCCTCAGATTAAGAACATAACCAATAAAGACCTTATCCTCCATTTATCAACTGCAGCTTGATAAGTGATTGTCAAAAATCAGAAAGCTCTAAATGCAAATCTTTTTTGAAGCCTGGATTTTGCAAGTATGGGACACTGTGCATAAGGACAAACTCCATTTTCACAGTAAGAATATTGATCAGCGTTGTGGGGGAAGACTCACACTTTCTGTATGACAGGGTAGCCTTTTATTGACTTTGTTAAGAGAATCGAACATGGTTTACACCCTCCATCAACTCATGGAGCTTTATGGAGAGACACTTTCATTTGATGGCTATTTTTCTTTCTTTTCTGTACAACTGCTAAGTCCTGTTTTCTTTGTATGGGTATTTTTTTTGCTACTTGAAATTTAAAAAAAAAAAAAAAAAAAAATAAAAAATAATAATAATAATAATAATAATAATAAAGCAACCACTACCTCCACAGTGAAACCCACTATAGGATTTGGTTGTGATGCCTATGAATAAATCTTCCTTATGCTGATGGAAACAACAACTTTTAAACCTTCAGTTGTGAACATTTATGAGTTCCAAGTCTAAATAGAAGAGCCAGGACACTGACCAGATCCAGACCTGCTTAGCTTCAGCACGACAGTGTCTTCATGTGCATTTGAACCAAACCGTAGCCTTAGAACCACTACCTACTCCAACATGCTATGCAGAGATAGAGAACTTTATAGTGGTCACATAAAAATATTCAAGCTCTATCTGTGGTTCTCCTTATAGCTTGAGGGAGGGCATGTGGTTTTCCTGCCTTGGAACCACCAGTGACCTTATTGCTCCTTGACACCCCCAAGCATGAGGGTTTGGCCACTCACCTGAGCCATCAAAGCTGCCATTTCCAGAGCCAGCTCCTTATTGACAGGGAATCTCCCACTGGCTATTTCCCCACTAATCTGGAAAGCCAGCAGCAATCGTTCTCGGTCCGTCTCACCTTTTGCTTGGCTTCGGAAATACAACCTAAATGGGTGAAAAATGCCAAAGAGGAAAAAGAAACACACCAGCCACACCTTAGCACAGCATCTAGACCTTGCTCAGTCTAAGTACAATGAGTCTTTACTTACAGTTTTAAAGCTAATGTCACATCAGGGAGATTACTCAGGGTGCAATCCCCAGGGAAGTTTTCCTGCACAGACTTGCACATCTCCAGTTAATTTCAAGGGAATATGTGAAGGGGAATTTTTTTGGCAGGGACGTCTCTGTTTTATTGCTATAAGGAAGCACACTTAACAGAAGCGATGGGTCACTGTTGCTTACCAGAAAGGAGAAGGGGAAGGGGAAGGGTGGTGCAAATGCACCAGCAGAGCCAATCCAGCCAATGTCAGTGCTTTTGCACCACACCAACCTCCCAGCTGCCTCACCAGCTCCCTCCTAGTAAGCAATGGCAGCTCCGCCCCACCCAGTAAGCCACATCTGGTACTTAGCAGTTGAATAAAAACATCTGTTTCTCCACCCAAATATGCCACATCCAAAAACATTTCTAATAGGACATGTTGATAAGTCCCAGTTAAGCAGCCTGAATTAGAACTTCTGCATCCAAATTTCAGTTAGGAGAATTTCCTCAACAATTCCACCCCAATTAATTCCCCCCCCCCCAATTAATTTCAGTTCTAGTTAAATAACAGAAATTATTTTAAATAGGGATACAGTACAGTGGTACCTCTGGTTACGTACTTAATTCGTTCCGGAGGTCCGTTCTTAACCTGAAACTGTTCTTAACCTGAAGCACCACTTTCGCTAAAGGGGCCTCCCGCTGCTGCCGTGCCGCCACCTCGCGATTTCTGTTCTCATCCTGAAGCAAAGTTCTTAACCCAAGGTACTATTTCTGGGTTAGCAGAATCTGTTACCTGAAGCATATGTAACCTGAAGCGTATGTAACCCGAGGTACCACTGTATAAAGCTGGATCAAACCTTAAGCTCCACAAGACATAGGGATGCAATACCAATCCAAGCTAGCAGTGGGCAGTACCTGTTTTTATACGTTAGTTTCACGATTCTCGTGCCACCTTCATATTTTCCAGGATTCAACTCTTTCAGAGCTTGCTCCCACTTTGAAATGACATCACAGATCTTTTAAAAGATAACAATAAAGGAGACTGAATGAGGCTGAAGACAGAAACTTCACGTTAGTCATTTCAGTGAGACATGAATCCTTATAAAATATTGAATACCCACTGTGATAATATTTGAACAGGGACTATTTAGAAGCCATGAAAAACTTTTAACTATTTCTTTGGACAACAAAACAAATAAATAAATAAACAAGAGAGTCAGTGCCAACATATTTTCAATTAAATATTTACAGATGTGTATGCTGTATATATAAAACAAAATATTCACCTTTCTTTTCATCAAAAATAATTCCATATCATTAGTCTAGTTAAATAATAATCCTTACTCAATACTAAACTAAATACATGATAATGTATTTACTCAGTTAATGTGTTTGTGGGAGGGGCGGTTATTGGATTATATTGGTTTTTTGGGGGTTATGTATTTTGTGTTCTCGTCATCTGAGGCCCTTGTTCATGTGCCTCCTCCACAAGATGTCCAGAGGGTGGCAAGACAAGAACAGGCCTTTTCTGCAGTGGCTCCCCACTTGTGGAATGCTCACCCCAGGGAGGCTCACCCAGTGTGCCAGGCAAAAACATTCATCTTCTCCCACGCCTCTGGCTAATTAAACAATCTATTAACTTTTAAACTGTGTGTGGCAGGGTTATCACTTTTGTTTGTTACTGTACTATATGTTTCTGTGTTTTTATATTGTAAACCACCCTGCGATCCTCAGATGAAGGGCGGTATAGAAATTTAATTAATAATAATAATGAGCAATCATGCATAATCACCTTCATAGGGCCTTGTAGGCAGTGTTCTAGATCCCTACCAGAAGGATCGTCTGTAAATAGATAAAACCCTGAGTTCGACGACAGCCTCATTCCTGTCTCCTGGTTCAGCCGCTGCAAGAACTCATCCACGGTTGAGGAGCCATCAAAACCGACCACCTGAAATGAAACAGTTGAGAAAACAATCATGAAGACAAAATCATTGCTGATGGGTGAGCACATGGACACAGTTTAGCTGTACAGATCCATCAGCAAGTATAACCCATGGCAAATTCTGTACTGAGGCAGAAGAGGACATAATGGGTCATTTTACCCAGCCTTGATATCTTCTCAGTGTAAAGTCACCCAGCCCTCGTGTCTCACCTGGTAGGTCCCATTCATGAAGTGTACTGGGATGCTGAAGGGGAGTGAGTGGTGGTAGGGATTCCTCAGCAAAATGGACACGACCTCCATTCGGGAAGGTCTAGCTTCTCGCTCTCTAGCTTTCAAAGTGCGCTCCATTGATCTTCGACAGTAGATGGCATACTTGCCTATTTCAGTTCTAAATCAAGAAGCGGGGGGGGGGGGGGAGTAAAATATGTTTCAGAAACACCCATTGCACTATTGCAATTATTGCTTTTTCAATAACTATCATGCTGTTGCACATCACCAGGGGTTCCAGGCGCTCACCCAGGGTCAGTGCTTCCTTTTGGAAATGAGGCACAGCAGAGACTGTGGTGTTTTTATGATATATGGTTTATTTACACATATATGCAGCCTGCGCCTGCAATGGAGGGCTTCACAGCATTAACACCCCCAAATGGTATTGTTTCTCCCATAGCTGCAGCCATGGATTCAAAATTAAACATTTCTTCTGCTAGTGAGAATAAATTGAATCCTGTCCTATTAGAGCCATTCATAGAAATTGACTCCAGTTTAACCCAGACAAGACAAAGCTCTTCACCTGGGATCTGCATGCTGCTGTAGGTGATGCTTGAGATACCAAAGGAAATGTTGCTGAGGCAGGAAGAGAGGCGCGCAAAGAGCAAGTAATTGCCAGCACTGTGAAGAAAAACAGGGTTACAGTGAATAAAGCCACCATTTCTGTTGTCCTTGCCATTTATTCTCAAGACAAAAATATCATCTACCCAATTCTCATGGATGGTCGATTCACACATCACAAATGCTACCGAAGCAATAGTTTTGAGGGAGGGAGCCAGTTTTGCAAAGGATATTTACCTAGTGTAAATAGATACAACTCTACGAGGGGAGCAGCAATTTACTGAGGTTGCTTGCCTGGGTGCCCTTATCTTTAAAAATATGCTTCAGCTCCCATCAAACATGAATAAGCCTTACTACAAGGCTTCATTCAATCACTATCAGACCAGTATAAGGTCTAAGCTAGGCATTAGGTGAGTAGATCCATAGTCAGGTTTTCTGAGGCAGTGATCAACCACTTTTCAGTGTCACTGTGAAGTCTTCCATTTTATATCCAGTGCAGCTGAATGAGTATGTTCTGACTTTACCTTTTCAGTTATCATTTCTCAGGCTTTGTCTACATGTTACCCTTCTGCAGGGAATCAAACTACTTATCACACATGACCAAAAAAGTAAAAAAGAAAAAAAGTTTCTGTGGAAATAAATACAATTGTCTCCAGTGCAAATGCAAACATGTCAAGAAGTTCTCTGTTAATAAGTCATTTAAATTCAGACGTGGCAATCGGCACCTTGAACAGCAGAACATTCACCTGGATGACGGAGTGATTCTGAGCTTCCCTGCTGGTCTGTTTGACTAACTGACAATAGATTTCATTCTGTAGCTCACTGTGAGTCAGGCAGACCTGGAGTGCTGTCTGAGCCAGGGTCACATGATAATCAATAGATGGAGCTTCCACAGGAATGTTGATAAACAGCTGGCAAGACTGATAAAGGCGGGTGGAGAACAGAAGTACATTAACTGAGATGGAAGCGATAGTATCATTAAATTTTCCTCACAACCATTAACAAGTTTATCATCTACGACAACGATGACGATGACTGCAGTGGAACCTTGGTTTCTGAACGTAATCCGTCCTGGAAGTCCGTTCGCCTTCCGAAACATTTGAAAACCAAGGATCAAAGGGCTGGTTGCAAAGTCAATGGGAAAAAATGAAAAACGCACCTTGGAAGACGTTTAACTTCCAGTTAAGCGTTCACTTCCGGGTTTTTGGTGTTTGGCTTCCGAAATGTTTGGCAGCAGAGACATTCAAAAACCAAGGTTTGACTGTATTTAGATAGGGCCATCAGCATGCACTGCGTTTTACAGAAGAGATTACAAAATGACATGTTCCTGCCCCAAGGAACTTACAATTCAGTATATGGCACAGGAAGTGAAGCAGAGGCAGGGGCTTAACAGGGAAACAACATGTGGTTGTTTCAGTTGCACATGCTAAGTTACAGTCTGTGTTATTGTAGGACGTAGGAACTAGGGGACTGTGTCAAAGGCTTCATGAAAGGGTATTGAAGGATTTGAATTAAGCAAGATAATGGGCATTGTAGGTGTTCCAAAAGGCAGTTCCAAGATTACGGGGCAGCAAGAGAGAAAGGAAAGAATTTTAAGTTGCTTTTGGGCCTTGTGCAAACTTGACTCTCCCTTTCATCTTTCTTCAAAAATAAAATAAAATGCTTGAATAGTATATTTGGAGAGCCGTCTCTGTAAATACCTTGAAGAGTTTGAGGGCCTCTGTTTGCAGTGCTTCTGAAGGCAGAGTGGTGAGGGAAGCCTGCAGCCCCTCTTTGCTGTAACACAGCATAGGATGTTTCCACAAGGGAGAATCTGAATTAGTGGGAGGGACAAAGCTAGTTAGACGCTGCACAGGGCAAGGGATATTGCAAAGGAATATTAAAACTCTGGCGAATGAATCAGAAGTTGACAGCACCACGCTACTTCATCAGCATCTTTGGACTTAGAGCCATTCAGCACAGTTAGAAAATAGCACAAAGCACAGCCCACCTGGGACCATCCCATTTCAAAATGCAGGTGAGGAACTATGTGCTTGAATTTTCTGCCATGTTAAAAACTCTGCACTAGTGGAAATGCAGGACATTGGGGAGAAGGTCAGGCTAAAATCCTCTTCCCAGACTTGCTAGGTTTCAACATGCAGGGAGTTTTGTTACAGAATATCTTTTAAATATTAGGCACTCATCTGCATTCTCAAGCAATGTGCCCTGAGCATGTAAAGGTAAAGGTAAAGATACCCTTGACCGTTAGGTCCAGTCGCAGATGACTCTGGTGTTGCGCGCTCATCTCGCTCTATAGGCCGAGGGAGTCAGCGTTTGTCCGCAGACAGCTTCCGGGTCATGTGGCCAGCATGACTAAGCTGCTTCTGGTGAACCAGAGCACCGCACAGAAACGCCGTTTACCTTCCTGCCAGAGCGGTACCTATTTATCTACTTGCACTTTGACGTGCTTTTGAACTGCTAGGTGGGCAGGAGCTGGAACTGAACAATGGGAGCTCACCCTGTCGCGGGGATTCAAACCGCCAACCTTCATATCGGCAAGCTCTAACTTTTCTGATTAACACCACAACAGCAAAAAGGCCACTTATAGAAAGGTCTTGTTTCAGTTGTGAGAAGAACACCATTTAGTCTTTTTATCTTCTATAGTCCAAATATACTGCGTTTAATTAAGGCAGGCTTCCTCAACCTTGGCCCTCCAGATGTTTTGAGACTACAATTCCCAGCATCCCTGACCACTGGTCCTGCTAGCTAGGGATCATGGGAGTTGTAGGCCAAAAACACCTGGAGGTTGTCCAAGGTTGAGGAAGCCTGAATTAAGGCTCTGTTACTCCACGTCTGGCCAGGGCAAGGATGGGAGCAGAACTGTCTTTACAGTCTACTTAGTTGGATTTTGCACATTCATTGTGCCTGCTCACCACTGTGGAGATGTCATAAGAGGAAGAAAGTATCTATCTGCCAGAACATTTCCAATTCTTGTGCTTCGAAATTGTCTGTTACAACCTTGGATCAGGAGGAGGGGAAGCCACCATGTTGACAAATGACAACAACACAATAAGCTCTCTGGGAAAAATATTTTCCTTTCTACTTACTTGGGTCTCCTTCTGCATCTAGTAGCTTCCCAATCAGCTGCTCATACGCAGTGCCTGCCTTTGCACTGCTACTTCCTGCTGCTACTGTCAGATGGTACAACCAGGTATCCTTGGAATAAAAGGGCAAAGAAGACTGAGCTGAAAATCTCATAGGATCAACCTAAGAACTTTAAGCATATAGCATACCATATGGGTGTATCATCTGGCACCAGTGATAGACGTACAGGGCTAATTTCTTCAGTCTCCAGCATATGCTGCTTGTTTCTTAGTCTATAACAGGGACGCACTCCTTTCCTCACAGCTGGAGGGAAGTTATACTTTGCAAGCACTAAAATTGCAAAGATTTTGTACCTGGGAAAATATGACTGTCGCATTTTCCCAGCAAAGCATATCATACTTAATGTTCCATTGCTGATAATCTGGAGCCCTCCCATGAGTATGTAATAGAATAGGTACATTTTAAATAACAGAATTTATTATTTAAAATGCATCTATTCTATAATGCGGTTAATTATTATTTTCCTAAATACCTTCTCCTGTTTGGTACGAATGAGTAGGTAGGTGGGACTCTGCTCCGGAGGGTGAATAACCAGGGTGCAATGGGAAGAAAGTAGCCCCCCACCATTAGCCTCATAATCTTCATCAGAATCACAGGAGCGATCCACTTCTTCCACCTTTGATTCCCGCAGGTGCAAATGGCCAAGGGGGCACTGAGAAAAGAAGGCCAAACAGGTTAGGCTGCACAGTAGAAAATGCATGTGTGCATTAAATCAATACATAGTAATAAAAACAGGAGGTTATAGGCTGTGTAAGGAGCTATTGGCTAGGACCAATGAGAAAAACGCTGAATATAAAAGCGGATTAAAAATACCTTGTCTTCCTGACTGCGATAATAGTAAAATGTTTTTCCAATCAGCGCACACCAAACCAGCTTGGAGTGTCCATGTTTCACCTGCAGAAACAGCCCAGGAATAAAAAGATTTTCTTTCAACTTGTTTGCATGAGTTCATTAATTTTTCTGGAAAACTTAGAATTGCGCACACACACTTTTCTATCTTTCTCCCTCTTTGATAAAAAAACCATAATGATTATTGTGTTTTGAAATATAGTTCTGAAGATCTACAAAGGAAAGGATATTCTGCTTCCTATTAAAGATTCTTAAATTTAAATTCTTGTTTAGTATAAGACACTGTTGAGTTTGATCATATTCCTACTTAGACCAACTTGGTTTGGCTGTCTAGATTTAAATTCCAACCTGTAGAAACTGCTGTACTAAAACACTGCTTCAAACCTTGTCCGGGGGGCGGGGGATGTCCAACCATCATGTAGGAAAGAGGATCATGTCAAAATGTCCCCAACCAGCTACATGGAGAAGCCCTGGTCCGCTTAAGACAGCAGAACCTTGCTCTGAGGAGCTTTTTATTTTGGCTGCCTTCAGGCTGTTACAGTACACTCAGCAAAGCAATGAAAAAGTAGCTCTTGAAAGGGCCAGACCCTGCTTCAGCCAAAGCTCTTCTGCTTAGCCCACACCTGAGAGACGAGATGGTGAATCCGAGTTCAAAGTCTATGGGAACCAACCTATCAATTAAGTATTGCAACAGTAGGTTTGTTACGGTCTATCAATGCTGGGTTTAATTCTTTTGCGTATTTATTGTAGTGGATATTAATCTACCTGTGCTGTCCCATAGTTGTGTTGCATCTCAGCCTTTGCTAACCTGGTGCCCTCTATGTATTCTGGGCTACAACTCCCATTAGCTCAATGGAAATTATAGTCCACAGCCCCTAAGGAGCAGCAGGTTGGCAAAGGCCACTGTTTCTGGTGCAGATATGCAGTACCTTGGTGAGCCAGCCTTTCACAGTGGGTTTGGCATCACTGAGAGGGACTTCCGTAGGACTGGTTGCCTGCACCTTCAGGATGTTTTGAAGGACACAAATCCATTCTTCCAGAATGTTAGGAGAGTCAGCTGACAGGAAATAGGTTCGTTTTTCAGTGATGAGCTAAAGGTGAAGGAAATGTTACATGTTGCTACAACCAAGAATGAAGGCTTTTGCCATATTAATGTTGTTATTGCAGTAAATGAGTTGCTTTCTAATGTTCTGGCCACATTCACTAGAACCTTTCAAGGCAAGATAAAAGTGCCTTAGAAACATAATAGAGGCACTGTCACTCTTCATCTATTTTGTTACCCACGCACACACACATACACAAAGCTAGGAAGCTGTTCAGCTATTTCTCTCATTGGCATTGATGAGCTGCCAAAGGGGGGGGGGGGAGCGCAGAACTGTGATGCACTCAGTGAGATGAATTGCCAGTGTGTTGTTTATTATGACACACAACTCAAAATTTAGTTGCTCCTCAATGCCATTCGAGGATATAAAAATCAGGCTAGGTCAGGGGTCAGCAAACTTTTTCAGCGGGGGGAGGGGAGGGGCCAGTCCACTGTCCCTCAGACCTTGTGGGGGGCTGGACTATATTTTGGAAGAAGAAGAAGAAAAAAAGAATGAATTCCTATGCCCCACAAATAACCCAGAGATGCATTTTAAATAAAAGGACACATTCTACTCGTGTAAAAACACCAGGCGGGACACAGGTGGTGCTGTGGGTTAAAACACAGAGCCTAGGGCTTGCTCATCAGAAGGTCAGTGGTTCGAATCCTCATGACGGGGTGAGCTCCCGTTGCTCGGTCCCTGCTCCTGCCAACCTAGCAGTTCATAAGCATGTCAAAGTACAAGTAGATAAATAGGTACCGCTCCGGAGGGAAGGTAAACGGCGTTTCCGTGCGCTGCTCTGGTTCGCCAGAAGCAGCTTAAGTCATGCTGGCCACATGACCTGGAAGCTGTACGCTGGCTCCCTCGGCCAATAAAGTGAGATGAGCACCGCAACCCCAGAGTCGGCCATGACTGGACCTAATGGTCAGGGATCCCTTTACCTTTACCTTTAAAAACACCAGGCAGGTACCACAAATAACCCAGAGATGCATTTTAAATAAAAGGACACATTCTACTCATGTACAAACACCAGGCAGCCCCACAAATAACCCAGAGAGGCATTTTAAATAAAAGGACACATTCTACTCATGTAAAAACACGCTGATTCCTGGACCGTCTGCGGGCCAGATTTAGAAGGCAATTGGGCCGAATCCGGCCCCCAGGCCTTAGTTTGCCTACTCATGGGCTAGGTGATATCCAGAGAAGAACTGGCAGCAGAAGAAATTCCAGCGGCAGCACAGCTCTGCAAACATCGCAGGAGCACTATTGCAAGTTTTGTATAAAGGGGACATAATAACATAACAAGATCCCTGCTGGATTAGGCCAAAGGTCCCTCAAAGTCTAACATCCTGTTCTCACAGTGGCTGACCAGATGCCTACAGGAAGCCCATAGGAAGGACCCAAGTGTAGCAGTGCTCTCTCCCCACTTGGGATTATCAACAACCAGTATTCAGTGGCATACTGCCTTCGACACTGGAGGTAGAAAATAGCCATCATGAGCATAAGTGATGTCAGCAGAATTTATCCTTTGTCAAATATGGCTGATAGTTACGAAATTTAGTGTGATGTGAGAATGTATCTGTATCCTCACATCTTCCGATTTTGATGACAAATTAAGAGAATGGATATGTGGCCCTGTTGACATTTCTGATATTTTTGCATCTTCTGTTTTTATTTGTGTTTATATTTTATGTATGATGGAATAAAAGACATTCAATTGTTTTTTTAAAAGTATGTGTAATGAATCTGAACAGAGCAAAGTGCTGTAATTTAGACGTTTCTGCATTATTGACAGAAGTGCAATAATACTTGGGAGACTTTACAGGAAAGTGGGCTGTGTCAAAACCTTTCTACAGCTTTCTTCAAACATTAAAGGTTAAGTTTACGTTGAGTATTAGGTTTCAGGTCTTCTAGTATATGAACTTAATCTGCCTGATCTTTTCTGCAGGGCAAAACCATATGAAAACCAAGAACTTCAATTTAGGTTTGTCATGACAGGGAAAGTTGTCTCAATTAAAACATTTTCTCTCCCTGCCAATCTCTGTTAGTGCCCTTTAGACTTCAGAAATAAGAAACAAAGGTCAAAAGCAATGCTCACTTGGAATGTTTGAGATCCTTCACCCCGTATGATCTGGCAAGAAGAATTCAGTTCCACCTGCCCCTGGGGCTTGCAGATGACATCACTCTGGAGAGAGGAAGGAAATGCAAGAGACAATGAACAATACGATATAAGGGATGGAGAAAAGGTGAGGCACAACCTCCAGGTAACATTCTACATACGTGGCTGGTTTACTATATTCACAGCAGAGAAAGCACCAATGACATGATAATGTTGCTAATAAATATTTTAAAAATTAGGGCTGAAAACATGCATTGATCAATAAATTAATCAACAGCCCCAATTTTAGTAGGTGGGACTGTGAGTGATGGTGGTTTTTGTGTGCGTTCTTTGGAGGGAATAATATCTCGATTCTGTTACTGATATTGGGGATAAAAAAACATATCAAAGATGGCCAAAGGATGAGTAGTTTATTAAAATTACTGAATATGAGGATTTGCTACTAACTCACCGGGGACTTATAATACATGATCTGTCCGTTTCTCAACACAAACCACCGCCTCTTCCATGCCTTCACTTGGTTGCCCATTTTCAGCAAATAGCCAGATTTCTCCAGTGGCTCCTAGATGAAAGAAAACAGATATATTATCCTGTGCAATGGACAAGGTGCAAACCAGGGCTGGGGAACCTCAGACCCTCCAGCCCTCTTTAGCTGGGTTCCTTTGGGATTCCTCCAAGCCCAGAACCCCTCCCCAGTCACATCCCTCTCCCTAGGCCACACCCCTCGCCAGCTGGCAGGCACCGGATTTGTTCTATTTGAAAAGGCTGATGCTAAGACTGCCCAAAGTGCAGATGGTGTTGGTGATGGGAGGGATAGCTTACACTGCACACTCCACCATCAGTGGAATAGGATGATGTCCGCTGCAACTTGTGCTCTGGTTCAGAATAATCTTCATCAACGGAGTAGGCATCAGGGGGGATGGCGTAGTCACTCTCCGAGCTTAGTGAAGACATAGAGACACCTGCTAGAAATAAAAAGAACCCAAGAACATGCATGCTTGCCTGGTTCAATAAGACCAAGCTTGCATGCAGAAGCAAAACTATTGAAACAGGCTCACAAAACTACCAATCATCTAACAGCCTAATTAGCTAAAGGGACCCCTGACCATTAGGTCCAGTCGTGGCCGACTCTGGGGTTGCGGTGCTCATCTTGCTTTATTGGCCGAGGGAGCCGGTGTACAGCTTCTGGGTCATGTGGCCAGCATGACTAAGCCGCTTCTGGTGAACCAGAGCAGCACACGGAAATGCCGTTTACCTTCCCGCCGGAGCGGTACCTATTTATCTACTTGTACTTTGACGTGCTTTCGAACTGCTAGGTTGGCAGGAGCAGGGACTGAGCAACGGGAGCTCACCCCGTTGCGGGGGATTTGAACCGCCGACCTTCTGATCGGGAAGTCCTAGGCTCTGTGGTTTAACCCACAGTGCCACCCCGCGTCCCAAATAGCCTATTTACCAGTCATCTAATAACCCAAAATTAACATTACTAGCAAAACGCCTTGATTGCAAAGGCAAAACTGACACACCTTTTCCCTAGTGTATGACCTGTTTTGAGATGTTCATTTTTTTAGAGCTGAAGCAGCAAGACTTCAGCTGGACTAACAGAAGGATTGCAGTAAAGTTTATGAACTTTTCCCTATATGCTTGGGAGCTGACTTATAATTTATAGCAGATAAAAGATAATCTCTAGACTGGTTTTTAAAAACACACTTACTTGGCAGTAAGCTCCACTGAAGTGGAAGTGCCTAGAATTGTGCTGATAGTTCTACTACAGTTGAAGCCCCAAATTCCCTGATGATTCTGGTCTGCTACCTGCAGATGCTTTTAAATCATTTTAAAGCTCCTTCTCCCAGCAATCCAGAAAGCAATACTGTACTTCCTTCCTCTTACCTCGCTTCACTGCACGAGGACTGCCTGGTATGCTTGCTTTTCTGCATTCAGATCCTGCATTGGAGGTTCTGAAGCTCACATGAGAGCTGCAGTCATCGTCAGAGCCGGAGGACTCGTCTAAGAAAGGAACGTTGCTGATTTGGGTAGCTTTCTGGAAAACAAGCGTCCAAAGTCAGGATGAAAGGGAACGTAGGCATCACAGTTCACAAGAACCTTTCGTAAACTGCCTTGAGGTTCTTTGTTTTGTTTTTACAGTCAAGCAGCATATACATTTTACGAGAAGGGAAAAAAAGAGCTAGCACAAGAAAACCAGTTACATTGTTCTGTCTCTACACTCTGCCCCTAGACCAAAAGAAGCAAGCCCCTATAGTTGTTTATTTCATTCTCCATGCCCTAGAGCAGGCATAGGCAAACTTGGCCCTCCAGATGTTTTGAGACTACAGTTCCCATCATCCCTGACCACTGGTCCTGTTAGCTAGGGATGATGGGAGTTGTAGTCCCATAACATCTGGAGGGCCGAGTTTGCTTATGCCTGCCCTAGAGAAACACATCACCACTACCAATGGCAATTAGGGTTAGAAAAAAAAGGCAGAAGCTTAGGAAGGAGAGATACACATGATTTCTGCTTGAATCCAAGGCTTTGGCTATGGGAGAAGGAAGATCTTATTGTGGTGTTAATGCCAGGAGCCCCTCCATTGTAGGCTCAGGTTGTATATATGTGTAAATAAACCGTGTTTCTTTAAGACACTACAGTCTCTGCTGTCCCTCAATCTCAGGAAACTGTAAGCACTTGGAACCCCTGGAATCCTACACCGCTTGGAGATTAGGTTGGCGTGCAACAACATAATCTTATTTTAGTTAGTATTTAACAGGTTGTGGCAGAAAAAGTTATCTCATGGGGAAAAAAAGTAAGCCCACTCCGCCTTTTCCCATGACGTCTTTATGCTATTTTGGGCCTACTTCTGGGTTGTGCATCATTCGGACGCGTCTAACGTGGTCATTTCCTGTAATTTCAAATGCAAATATGAGCCTATCTTGAGGTCTTTCTGACTTCTGGGAAGAGGATGAGACCAGGCAGCGTGTGTGTGGTGTGTGTGCAGACATACAGCACAGACAAGATTCACTTAACGGCTATCTAGACAATTTAAGGTGTAGCCATGTGAGTATGAGACATCTTCATGCATACAAGGAGACTGACCTGGACTGAATGGTAGACTTGCAGACAACCTATTGATTGAGCCTTCATCCTGATTTGCTTGCACAAAGTTTACATGGGGGTTAGATTACATGCATGTATGTATGTATGATGGTCATCTGCCTGATTTGAATGTTCGCTTGATTCCCCCCCCCCCCTCAGTAAACTGAATAGCTTTATTACAAATGTAATTACTTTTGCTTATGGTTTTCTGCCAGTAATAAGAAATTAGATTTCCAAGGACCTATTTCCATCACATGTCTGCTTTGCATATGCTCTGTTCTGTCTAGTTTCTTGGCAGGTTTAAGAAAAACACAAACCAAAATTGTGTGTAAATTGTTCACACAACACTGGAACACACATTTTGTATACTTGTTATTTGCATTTTGTACACATTATTTCCCCTAAATATACATTTTGTATGCTTTTCAAAGCATTTCCCCATAAAATATGCACTTATATGTATGCTTACTATAAAATATACCTTACTGTGTCCATTTTATTTGTACTGAAACTGCATCACAAAATTCAGAGAAATGCATAATTCAGTTGATACCTGTATTCAGATTTGCATATGGGTCAGGACTGGAGAAATAGATCAGTTCTCTTTAAAATGTTGACTGAACAAATTTCTCCTCCGTCCCTGCTATGAGCTCTCCTACCAATTTATTGCTTTCCACATCTGTTCCCTCAGAGTTGTCCACCTTCCCATATTGGTCCTGACAAAAGTGTCATCGTTCTTACCCCTTTTAGCATGGTGTACACAGGCACAGTGACATTTCTGTAAATGAGGCAGGTGAATGTTCCAGCAGGTGAATAGCTTGAAGAATTTGAAGCTGAGATTTTTATACATAAAGGAAAGAAAGAAAAATGACAAGCTGCAGTTAGTATCCCCACAGCATGTTTAAATGGATGGGTTTTAATTAGCTAGATGGGGCTATGTGGATAATCAACATTTATGTGGTAACAGGGGCTCTGACCAAGATTAACAAATGACCATTATATATGAAACCACACTGAAAGACTATGTGTTGGTAAAGACTATCCATCTTTCATCTCCCATATCTCCATCCAGTGGCGTAGCGTGGGGGGTGCAGGGGGGGGCGGCCGCACCGGGCGCAACATCTGGGGGGGGGGCGTGCTCGCACTCGCAGCTCTCTGCCCCTACCTGGCTCACTCACTCTCTCTCACTGCAGTGCTGGCTGTGCGAATCCGATCCGAGCCGCTGGGTCGCCGCCCACTGTGGAGGGGGTGGGTGCCAGGCGTGCGGTGCGGAGAGAGAGCGAGGGACTATCTGGGGGAGGGACAGTGCAGTGGCTGCCCAGCGCAGCGCTGAGCGCGGGAGAGAACCACACCAGCCCAGCCCAGGCAGCAGCAAGAAGAAGCTGGCAGCGGCGGCAGGTTAGGGGTTAGGGGGCGCAAATTACTTGCCTTGCCCCGGGTTAGGGGGCGCAAATTACTTGCCTTGCCCCGGGTGCTGACAACCCATGCTACGCCGCTGTCTCCATCACAAAGAAAGCATAATTGATGGAGGTGCCCTTTAGTGGAGCACTAAATTTGCTTGTTGTGTCTGTGACTAAATGCCCTTTATCACCAAACATACAGTATACCAGCAAATGTGGTATAAATTCAGTCCGTAGTACATTTATCACAGAAGAGTTTACATGACCAAATGTTCCGAAAATATACCACTGGATAACACTAGTGGTATCTGGTCATGTATAGAGTCTTTGGGACAATTTTGGCTAGTACTTACTCCGGCTAGAAGAGTCACTCCCAACAGCCACTTCTGAAAGCCTCATGCCAGACTTGGCTACTGCATAGATCCGACTCTCCTAAAACAAGGGGGAAAGATCAAGGGGAAAAGACAAAGCAAAAATGTAACTTGTGGTGAACTTAAGGCAACTTGGGCTGCTTTGTCCCTTCTTCGGGTCCTGTCATCTTTACGAGAGAGTTACTAGCAACTGAACTACAAGCATATCTTTCAGGTGGCACAAGTGCGTAAGCTGTCTTTTGGATAGAAAGGGAGACACAAAAGGTCCACCTACGGTTTAATTGTAAATAGACTCTTCTTGGAAACATACACTGGGAGGGAAGAGGATGGGGTGAATGGGGGAAGAGGAGCTGCAAGAGAAAGGGAGGTGTTAATAACATTCTTTTTACCAGCTGCTTCTCCCCTACAAATAATGCACCTCCAATTCTGTTTGAAAGAGGGAAGCAGCAGTCATAGTTGCATTAGCTTGATAATGTGCAATTTCAATCTCTGATATATACCCTGAAGCAACTGTGAAACAAACAAGAAATTAGAACAGAAAGGAGAAAATAAGTTCATATCAAAATTATATATGTTCATTCTCTTCTCTGTATCATTCCAATTTTAGTATATGTGCTGCCAAAGCGAGCACTCTATATGTTCATTCTCAATACCTACACACATCTTTAAAAAAAGGAAAGAGGAACAGAGATGAAAATTCTTGCAGAGATATGGGGGAAAAAATTTACAAAAGCATCTCGGCTTCCTGTTGCTACAACTTGGGTTGGAGTATTGTTTAGGAGTTTTTGTATATTTATTTTAGATCTTATTATTATTTGTTCCAGTTCCTCCGATGGCAAATAGAATTTGTCCCTAATATATAACATGTGGATATATAACATTAGATTGAAATAACAACACCTTTGCAATATGCAGTTATTTCCAAGCTGCAATGATTTGTTGTTGGTGGGGTTTTTTTATATAAAAAATGCAGTGAATTAAAGTCTTGGGCATGTACTGAATTCTGAATATCTTACCCAAGATGGAAATCTGTGCAGCGGAGGAGTGGGTGGCTTGCCTCCTGGGTCCATCACTCTGGTTTCAGAAGTCCATGTCTCCTTATTACAGCAAGATTGCTGGTCAATCTCTTCATCCATCCCTGCCTCCTCCCCCAAACAGTCTTCCATCTCCATGTTCTCAGCTACTTCCTCATCTATATCTGTCTCTTCCACTTGTCCCCGGCAATATGAAACAGCACTTATAGGCTTAAAAGTGCCGATATCATTGTTCGCCACATGATGGAAGGAATCTGCTCCTGACTGTGGTTGGCTATAGTGCCGCTTGGCGAGCAGGATGCTGTCCCTTGGATTGCTAGGAGTCCGAACTTTGGGGAGGGTCATGCTGTTACCTAGTCCAGCTTCCCTTCCTGGGAAATTGTGGGAGGTTGAAGTAATGGATTTTGGCAACTTCAGGGCTGGAGTTGATGTTGAAAGAGAACCGTTAAGAACATTTTTCACTTCCCCAGATGAGGATGAGTGCAACCTATGAGTTCTGAAGTCAGTACTCAGTCCATCTGCTGGCTTGCACAAGTCAGATAATGTCTTGTCTGAATCACCAATGGAGTTCTGCAGTTCCTCCAGGGGAGACTGAAAAGTTAAAGCTCCATGAAACTTCACAGTCTCAGCTTGGTGGTTTGATGATGGGCAGATTTGGGTGTGTGCCATGGGGACCAGGTCATTTACCGAAGAGTTCTGGTAGTCTGGGAAGTCAGAGATAAGCCTCAGTGAGCTCCGGGAAGGCACCGATTTGTTAACCTCACCTGTTACACAGGCATCGTTCATAAATACCACACTTGCTATATAAGGAACCCCTTTCATGGATACACTCTGATATGCCTGTTTGATGTCCATTGCAAGAATCCTGGAATCCCGGTCTGAGTTCTCAAGGAGGCAGGACAATCGGTCTCGAAACAGCTGGATGTTGCAGTTGGAAACAGATTCTTCAGAAGGCACAGTCATCAAATCTGCAATTGGGAAAAGACGTCAGAACATAAGAAGGCCCATCTAGTCCAGCATTCTGTTCTCACAACCAACCAGGACCTGAGTGCAACACCACTCTCTCCACTTGCGATTCCCAACAACTGATGTTTCATTGACCTGCTGCCTCTGATGCTCAAGGTAAAACACAGCCATTGTAACTAGTAGCCATGAATTGCCTTATCTTCTATGCATTTGGCTGATTCTCTTTTAAAGTCAGCCAAGATAGTGGCCGTCACTACATCTTCTGGGAGAAAATGTTGTACTTTAATCATGTTCTATGTGAAGAAGTACTTTCTTTTGTCCGTCTTGGAATCTTCCAACATTCAACTTTCAACGACTCCAAGTTCAAGCATTATGACATAAGGAAAACAACTTTTCCCTCTCCACTTTCTTCATAATTTTATGCACCTCTTACCATGTCCTCCTTACCCGCCTTTTCTCCAAGCTAAAAAAACCCAAGTGCTGTAACCTGTTTTTAACTTTTATGTTTTTATTGTATAGTTTTGATTTGTTTTTACTGTTGTAAACTGCTTTGATATTTTTTGTGATATAGTGGTATATAGATATTTTTATAAATAAACTTTGTACAATTTTTTTTATCATGGCAATAATTGTGCCCTGTATATATCTAAACAATTAGGGTTTGTTTATTTTCCTCCTCCATCTCCATCCCTTTGGTCTTTGGTGTCATGCCTTTTAGATTGCTAGTCTGGGCAGTGACTCCCTTTTGCAAAATTTGATCTGTAAGCCACTATTTCAGCTGAAGAGTTTAGTTTCATTAATTAAATACTCCCAGGATACTGAATCAAAATACTGTAAACTCTTTTTAAAAAAATAATTTTATTAATATTATATTATTACACTTTGTAGCCAAGATCGTTATATAATCATATGTAGAAAACTTGTTCCATTAGACCACTCTTCTAAAAACAGGAATTTATAATCTTTAAGCCCAAATCATTTGAAACCCCTCCAACCCATCCATGCTGATGGTTCTGGTGATCTGTAATTAAAGGACAAATATGGCCAGGTAATACAGTTCAGATTATAACACCCCCAATAGCTCTTACAGGTCTATTCTGAGCAACAAACTAGTGAAACGGCATTCTTCATTTGTACACTAAAGGAGAAAGATTCCTTTGTAACCACCAAAATCAATAATCAGTATAATGCTGTCAAAAGTGATCTGTATTAAACATGGTAAATGTACCTGCAGTTTTCCAGGTAAACAAAACAGTAGATAAATCTGTTAATCAGTAGAGATGTCTGCAAGAGATTGATTTTATTTCCAGAGAGGTGGTTAAATTTACAAAATAAAAAAAAGAGGAGCTAGAGAGACTCATGAGGCTGGACCTCTTCTTTGGAAGTTCTGCCTGTTAATCCCAAACACACTTGGGTGCAGAGTAGAGAGACTGTGGCTATTTAAAAGTGAAGAAAATCCACTCTGCATATGTTCAAAGGCAATGTTTTACGCATTATGACTTGTCACATTGCCATGCTGAGCATGGAAAACAAGGGATTAAACCCTGGTTCAAATTAGCCCCTATGTTGGAGAATCTGAATTGAATCAGACACAATGAGACAGTACAATTATGTACAGGAGTCAATGTATCACTCAGAGCTGTCTGATTGGTGGCATTTTGGGAACACTTAATACCAGGTTATTATAGCAATCATTTTATTCCGCTAGCAATCAAAACGGATGGGAAGTTGTTTGCAAAGCTTTCAGCTGGAAAGGTGCTTGTGCTTGCAGAGAGAACTGAGGCCAGTCAGGTAATATTGGCACAGGATTGGCACCTCCATACAATTCTCCTGTGCTCCAGGTTGCTTGCCTATGCATCATGGCTATGCCTAATTTGCTGTTAGAGAGCGAGTGAGAGCAATTTGGAAAAGACAATTCTCTTTCATTTGAAATGTTAATTATATTGTAGTGAGGAATGAAGTTTTCAGGACCCAGTACAAAGAACCCATATATTTAGTTGCACAGAGGGTGAACAAACACTATAAATGCAAACTAGGCTTCCCCCAGTAACTTTCAATGTATCTATGTGCAGTAGAAAGGCATGGGAGCCCAATATTCATCATAATTGTACACTATGTGAACAGGCCCTTAGAAAATGTAATGCATGATTGAGCTGGGTGACATATTATACATGTCACAGGTTTAAAAAGGCACAACAATATTACCCATACTTTAGGTTAGGGATGGGGAAGCTGTGGCCCATCAGATCTTGCTGGACTACAGTTCCCACAATCCCCGACAATAGGCCTTGCTGGCTAAGGCTGATGGGAGTTTGGAGTTTAACAACAACTGGAGGGCTGCCACAGGATCCGCACCTGGGTTTTATTTACTAGCTGCAGGAAATAACGGTGTAGCACAGATACACTGGTTGGTCCTCGGAAATTGCGTAAGCCACATAAAGGGTGGGGCTATTCTTAGTTGTACAAGAACGAACTTGGGACGGAGAGCTTAATGAGATTTTGCAGTTCTTGTACTTAGCATGTACAAGAACAACATCGGTGTCAAAGCAACATCCATGGAACATCTACAATCCACATTTAGGTGGACCCATGAACTTTGCCTGTGAGCATCCAAACATGTCAGGAAATGACCGAGTGCGTAGTAAAAAAAGAAAAAAGAAAATCTGCTTATGATTTTCAGAAAGTAGCTTCACCCCTAGGATAATATCTAAAGCTTAATGTTGCCCCACTAAAGGTAATGGATTTTCTGCCACTGACATTAGTTATAGCCTTTACAGCTGAATTAATAGACCCAGCCATTAGTATGGAGACAGAAACAGAGATCTCACTGACAGCCTGCCTCAAAGTATATATTTTTTTAAAAAAACTGATATATATATGATGGAAAATGGAAATATTATATTCTGCTCATTCTGCCTCTGTGTACTAGAAGGAAACCACAAATGGCTAAAGTGAAACTTGCACAGAGATCTGAGGGTTCTTCTTTCCACTTTCCCTGCTGGTTCCTAGACATTTATTTTAAAAATTACATATTTACCTTGCAGCGCTGCTTGAAGGACTTTGATCTGCTCAGTCAGCTTCAGGTTATAACCCTTGAGGTAATGGTTTTCCATCTCAAGCTGTGAAACAGTAGAAGAAAACACTTTATGTTAAAAAAATATCATTTGAAGTATATTTCTTTTACAAACAGTTCTGTCCAGACTTTTGGCTTTAATAAAATTTCAAGAAAATTAAGATAATTAATTGAAAGTTCCTACCTTCTTCGAAAGGAAGGCCTATCTCTAGGAAGAGTTCTCTTTGTCTTGTATATTTACGGCCAAACAGTACAACGATCTGCTTAACCAATAAGCTTGGACTTCACTAACTAAATTACTAAACAAGTACAGTGGTACCTCGGGTTAAGTACTTAATTCGTTCCGGAGGTCCGTTCTTAACCTGAAACTGTTCTTAACCTGAAGCACCACTTTAGCTAATGGGGCCTCCTGCTGCTGCTGCGCCGCCGAAGCACGATTTCTGTTCTCATCCTGAAGCAAAGTTCTTAACCTGAAGCACTATTTCTGGCTTAGCGGAGTCTGTAACCTGAAGCGTATGTAACCCGAGGTACCACTGTACATAGGTTGTACTGTAAGCGTCTTTACTGGCCCAGTTCTACAGTTCATCGGCACACAAAAGAAGGCACACAGCTGTACACATCTCCAACAGTGCAATGCAGAAGTTTATATGTCACTGCAGAGCAGGATATCCCCACTGAGGTGTCACTGCAAGCCCCCCTTTCATGCCAATGCAGTTGTACAATTCTATGGACTAGGGGTGTGGAAAAAACAAACTGGCCATCACCTCTCTTAGTTTAGCTGTCACCCAGTCTTTAATTTTGGCAGCCTTTTCTTGGACAATTTTAGCATCATCCGCTCTCAGTTGCTTCTGTGAAGAAGAGAAATAGACAAATGTTATAAGACAGCAGCAGATCCATTTGACTTGAAGAAATTGCAGGTATAGCCATGGGCAACAGCTCACAATTCTTGCATAGCAGTAAGGAATATTCTGGAGACTTTGTGGAAACTTGCCCTACAAATCAAACTAGACCATTGAACTCAGGTGCCAGAAGGAATGCCTTTCCCCATAGTAATTTGCCTATGTGCTGAGGTCATATTTAGAGCCTCTCTACCAGGTGTTCCAGGCATCTAAAGTAAAGCTGGTGGCAAACAGAGAGAGCCTTCTCAGTGCATCTTTTCCCTCTTAATATATTCTATTATTGACTTAAATCACATAGCTGTTTCCTATGGTTATTTATTGCCAGTTGTGACAACTTAACTCTTCTGCCCCATACTTCTTTTTAAACTAATTTCTCTTTCTTCTCTTCTCTTCTCTTTCTGCAACCTGTTTGTAGTTATTAGATTTATTTATAATGAAAAAAAGAACGCCTTCTCAGTGCTGGCATTGTGTTTGTGGAATTCCCTCTGCCATTGAGAAGCGTGCCTGGCACCAACTGCATTATCCTTTATGTGCCAGGCATAATCCCCCCCTTCCAGTCTTAAAGAATTAATTAATTAATAATATTGTTCTTTTTCTAATGTATCAATTACTATTATGGGGGATATCCAGTTTTGTGCAAGCAGACACAATGAGACTTTTCCTTCCTCCCCCTCCCTGCCACAGTTCTCTCGAATCAGCTTCAGAGAGACCCGCAACACACCAGAACAGATTTGGGAGCCATATGAGGGAAATGCAAGGGGAGAAAGAGGAAGTCCCATTGCATGAGTTCACCCATTTTATTTGGGATGTCACCTGTTTTATTTATGTATGTTATATTGTTTCTGCAAATTGCTCTGGAAACTCTACTCAAGGGCAGCAATAACTGTTTCAAATAAATAAATATTGGCCTGAGAAGGGGGAGACAGACATAAATGCACTTTAGAAGCAGGAAGAGAAGCCATAATATCAGATGGTACCTTTCCCACTGGCTGCGGAGGCAAGATGTGTGTCCCAGCTGAAAATAGCTTAATTACCTGCTTTTCCAGCTGTGTCTCGAGTTTCTCGATCAGTTCATCCTTTTCTTGCACTCTGCTCACCAGCTCCTGGTATTTCTTGTGTACACTTGAACCGCTTGTTTTCATGTGGGCAAGTTTCAGCTTCTCTTCCATAACTTCCACCTGAAAGATTCCCTCACACTTTCATTGTAATGACAATGGGTGGGGAAAGGGAAGGAAACACATTGGACTCTTTGTGGGAATAGACTGCTTATTCACTAATGGACCCTTATTTGGGGCAGGGCAGATTCTTCTTAAAGTACTCTCACACATTTGTCCCTTCGTATAATCCCATCCACTAAAGTGCTGGTATCTGATGTTGAAAATATCACATTAGCAGCACTGCTCAGTCTAGTCTGAGGTAAGTCCCACTTCCAGGTAAGTGGATATACAACCTAAATATTCAAAAGCTCAAGGAAAATTTATTTTTCAGAAGATAATTAAAATAAATGCCTGGAAGGCCTGTTATCTTCAGACAGCAAGATGGTCCCAAGTATACAAGAAGAAATAAGACATCAAACATGTCTTACAGGTACATATAAGTGGGGCACTGAATCGCCACTTGGCAGGCATTCTGCACCTGCCCCTTCTTTTTCTATGAACATGTCTCTCCCTCTCTCCATCCCAGCAGCTATGTTATCCGTCCCCTTCCAGGGTTTTGGACAGAAGCTTTATAGGGATGTCATAAATAATTTGGTTGTGCCTGAGAGTACCTTCTCAAATGTAGTCTCCGCTTTTCTCTTTTAAAATGTTGACGGCGCCGGCGCCCTAGCCTACTGACCTCCTCCTCAAAGGCCTCAAATTGAGATTGGCAATGCCGTGCGGGATATTTCCCAGTCTATGTGCCAATTTCTTCATGAAAGCTGGTTATGCTCCAGTGGACATTCCTGGCCCCCGAGTTGCAGAAAGCTGTGTTTTGTCCTCCTGTCTGTCTACATTAGACAGAGAGAGGCAAACAGTTTCTCCCCTACGCTGAACCTGAAAGGCAAGCGTGTGGCACCCCAAGCCAGAAAGCTTAGCCTGTCAAGCTGCCGGTGTTTGGATCAGAGCTTGGGAATAATTACTGTCTAAGGAAAGAGCCCCTCCCAGCTGTCTGATGCCTGAGTGGTGACTCTACACTGAAACCTCCAAGCTGGGACAGTAACCATTTTGCATTCCTTATCTGAAGATAAGAGCACATTGAAGACACCATCCAAAACCCTGAACTCAAGGGCTAGAAAAAACACCCAACTTTAGGACTCAGCACACAAGTCCTTTCATTTCCTAGACGTCTTTTGCTTCCCTGCACAATATACCTGTTTGTGGGGTGGCAGCTCCACATGATGTATTAAACCACTTCCTAAGCCTGTCAGATTTAATTAAGGCATTTCGAAAGGCCTTTCCATTTCCCTTAGATAACGAGCTGGGTGGTGCCATTGGTAACAGGCAGCAGCAAACTCCAAGCCTCCAGGCCTGATTCACTCCGCCAAGTTTGGCCAGGATATGGCGGTCCAACCTGGACTGTAATTTTCCATTCACCTTTCCCCCTCCCCCTTTAAAAAGGGATGTTGAAGAATAGTATCCTTGGTAGCTTAACTGGATTCTGTGTGAGTCCCAAAAATTGCTCAGCAACTAAAAATGGTGGGAATAACCGGCCACAGAATACCTGTGATCACACCCACACGATGCTTTTAAAGCACATTTATACCACTTTAATAGTCATGACCTCTCCCAAGGAATTCTGGGGACTGTACTCCCCACAGGGCTAAAATTCCCAGCACTCTTAACAAACTACAGTTCCCATGGGGGTTTTTTGTGTGGGGGAGAGACATGGGTTCCAAATGTATGGTATGGATATGAGTTGGAGAAGAACTCAAAGGCTATACTTTTTGGGCTTTGCCCACAGAACACAGTTCTCTCGCTGCTACAGCAAGGTTTAGAAACATGATTAAAAGCTTATAAACACTGTAAGGTGTAAATGTATCACCTGAAACTTAAAACCTTTGTATAATTAGAAATCTTGGGGGGCCCATCCAGCTGTAAAGGTTTTCACATGTTATGGGACTAGTGATATCAGAGAAGCTCTTACCTGTTTCTCTGCATTTTGGGCTCTCTGTTCTGCCTCAACCACTCTTTGCTCCAGTTCTTGCATCTTCAGAAGAAAATAAGACATGAAAAAATGTTTACTACCACTACTACTACGGTAAAAGGTAAAGGTAAGGTAAAGGACCCCTGGACAGTTAAGTCCAGTCAAAAGCAACTATGGGGTGCAGAGCTCATCTCACCTTCAGGCCAAGGGAGCCAGCGTTTGTCCACAGACAACTTTCCAGGACTAAACCGCTACTGGCTCATGGAAGACTGTGATGAGCCGGCGTACAGCTTCTGGGTCACGTGGCCAGCATGACTAAGCTGCTTCTGGCGAACCAGAGCAGCACACAGAAATGCCGTTCACCTTCCCACCAGAGCAGTACCTATTTATCTACTTGCAGTTCGTGCTTTCGAACTGCTAGGTTGACAAGAGCAGGGACCGAGCAATGGGAGCTCACCCCATCACGGGGATTTGAACCGCCAACCTTCTGATCGGCAAGCCCTAGGCTCTGTGGTTTAACCCACAGCGCCACCTGTGTCCCTTTTAACAGCACTATCACCCGTCATTTTCTCATTAGTGAATTTTGACATTCATTATATGGTTGGAAAGGATACCTTCTGGTACATTTTATATGCTATTCACTACTCCTATAAGCAGCTTACTTAGAAGCCACCAGCTCACCATTAGCATTCAACTCACCATATCTCTTTGATAGACTTATGATAGATTCTGCATCACTATATAATCACTATGATGCGCAGGATCATAGTGCTATTCAAAGAGTGCTATTTACTTTATCACATATTCCCATGTCATGTTATTTACAGGTACGAGATTGACATAAATATTATGCAAATTCAACGGCATTTGGGGCCCAATTTACACAGGAGACTTCAACCTCCCATGTGCTCATCTCATGGGCTTGAGTGATTGATTGTCCTCCTATATTCTCTTGCTCCACATTCATTTTTGCAAAACATGCCCTTGAATAATGGTTCAACTGCACTGCCAGGAGCGGCCCCATTTTTTCCAGAAGCGTCCTTTATTATAGTGTTCCAGGTTGGCAGAGATACTCAGCGCCATGCTGCGGTAATACCATGCTGAAGCACTGACTCAGCATTAATTTTGACAGAGTAAATGAAAGGATTTTAGAAAGCTGGTTCCCCCCCCCCATTCAAATTTGATATCCAAGCTTCTGTTTGATCCTCGTTTTGCTGATGATCTACTACCATTGCAGTGCATGGATATTAAATCAGCTGGAATTACATTAAAAACATCCTGATCTCATGTAAGTAACTTCCCCTGCACTTCTTCTCAAGAGTCTGGCTTTCTCTGCGTCAATTCAGAGCTGTGTCTGCAGCTCCTTCCTCCTGCCCTGGCTTGGATTGGCTTCTCCTATGCCTTAATGAAGACCTCTAAATTACCTCCCCTCCCTTCACATTCTTCTTGGGAAAACAATTTCTGAACACAGACTTTCCCTGCTGGAGAGGAAAAGAGGGCTATGGGTCAGTGTCCCATAGGTTCTTTGTTCTCACAAGCTTATATACAAGAGCTCATTAATTTTAATAATTGTCATAACGTTTTCCTTGGAGGGTTGTTTGAGGAAAACCAATGCTTTTGGATGGGGAGCAGCAATCCCATTTGGGTAAAAGTGCAATAACTCCTCTTGTAGATACAGATAGGTAGCCGTGTTGGTCTGCCATAGTCAAAATAAAAAAATCCTTCCAGTAGCACCTTTAAGACCAACTAAGTTAGTTCTTGGTATGAGCTTTCGTGTGCAAGCACACTTCTTCAGATACACTGAAACAGAAGTTGCCAGATCCTTCTATATAGTGAGAAGGTGGGGAGGGGTATTACTCAGAAGGGTGGTGGGAATGGGAGATAGCTGAGATGAGCCTGCTGACGACTCTTAACGACTGTAATAGGTCTTACAGGAAAAGGCAAGGGGTCTTACAGGAAAAGGCACCCCTTGTAATAGGTCTTGCACCCCTTGTAATAGGTCTTACAGGAAAAGGCACCCCTTGCCTTTTCCTGTAAGACCTATTACAGTCGTTAAGAGTCGTCAGCAGGCTCATCTCAGCTATCTCCCATTCCCACCACCCTTCTGAGTAATACCCCTCCCCACCTTCTCACTATATAATACCACTGAGTAATACCCCTCCCCACCTTCTCACTATATAGAAGGATCTGGCAACTTCTGTTTCAGTGTATCTGAAGAAGTGTGCTTGCACACGAAAGCTCATACCAAGAACTAACTTAGTTGGTCCTCTTGTAGAGTTACTATTCCCAGAAGGGAAGAGGGATCAATGTGATTTCTCCATCGTCTCAAGAAAGAGAATGGAGTGCACTTCTGGGGATGAAGTCAACCCATTAGCAGCACCAAAGTGACCTCCCCAGGGCACAAGCTTGGGCAGTGCGTATGGAAGCCCTGCGCTGCTCAGATGACAAGACCACACACCCCCCTCGGCCACGCTGATATACTCCAAAGGAAAGCAGAGCAGTAAGTTGGCATCAGGAGTTGCTACAAGGATGCGTACAAGGCACCATCCATCTGTCTTATGGACTCTACTCCAGATTTGTGTAGGGTTTATTCCCTAGCTTTTTATTCTCCAAAATATATCCTGTAAGTTTTAGGGTCAGAGTTTCAGGGGGTTTAGGGTCAGAGTTTTCCTTTTCCTAGATGGGCAACCTTCTCAGGTTGACGAGCCCCATCTGCCCCTCACTTCCCTCTACAGCATGTGCAGAAAACCACCTTCTCGACCTTTGGACCCACTGTTGGTCTTGTCTGCTCAATCAGCTGGAGCCTGTCTTCGCACGCAGGGGAAGTCCCTAACTCACCAAGGGTCTGAGACTCATTGACTACCCTCACCTGGTTTAGCTGGTCGGTCACAGCCCTTTCCTGAGGTGTGGCTGCTGTCACATGCTGACAGCTTCTAGGAGCCACAGATGAGAGCTGAGTGCAGGGTGGGGACCAAATGTGGACAAACTACCCCAGAAGGAGCATACACCCCTACTTGGAATAATACCTGGAAATTAACATCCTTTTTGTCCCAAACCGAAACTTCAACTTCACTGCAGTACCATGGGTCACTGCACAGACATTACCATTTGCACATTATTGGTGATATTTCTGCTCTTGTGAACGATGGCAACTGTACCACTCTGACACTTGACCACTTTTTGGCATGGTTCACTGTCTCTCATGAGTAAGCTGAACGAGACTAGCATTTTAGAGACTGATCTCCCCAAGAAACCTGGGTTCTTTGAGAACAGAAGAACTCTACTTACCTCCCAACTGAATGAATACTGAAACTGTCTGCATTCATTAAAGATCTCATGGCAACCCCTGACAGCCTGCCAAACCTTCAGATAAGCTAATAAAAATCCATGTAGCCTGACTCAGTTTAAAAATAATTAGTATTCATCTTCCTTCTTACCACTTCATTGTCTTGCTGTGGGATGTTAAAACTGCTGCTCTGTTTAACATCAGACAAGAGTGTTAATTTCATGGTGCTTTTTGAGTATCATGTGTTATTCAAGGTTCCCCAGGGGCAAACTAACAATAAGCTGAGCATTCAGATTGCACTTTTTATGTATCATGTTTTGTAATACTGATGAGAAAACTGCACTGCACGGCTAATTAACTGTGAAACAAACATTGAAATGAGATGTTCAAAATTCGGTTCCTATGCTTCTGATCACTAGCCCACCAAGCTGTCCTCTCCCACGTGCTGTAGAAAGATAAAGCCCTATTATCGAACAGAATGATGTCTCAAAGGTGAGGACAGCGGCCAAAGATTCACGGCCCACAGTTCATTTGTTAACTGGGTCAATTATGCCGCCATGGCAACAGACTGCTATGTCACTCATCAACTGAATATTACCCCTCTTTCCCGTTGTGTGAACAACTGTGTAAGTAAATGCCAGTTACTAAAGACATGAGATTCTTGAACGCATTTCTAGATTAACTGGGTGAAGATGCATTGACAGTCAGTATGAACACCCTTCAAATGAGCCCATGAGAAAAGTACCCAGGAAATCCTGTATACACACATCTCCACTTCTAAGCTTAGTCAGGCATTCCTGCCAGAATCAAAGTATTTTTCTTTGGATTTTTACTCTCTTTTGTGTTAATTAGATTCAGCTCCATTTTCTCTCTCCATTTCTCTCTCTCTCTCTCAGTCCTTTTCTCTCTCTCCTGAGAGGCCCCACAGCTCATTTGTAACAGGGTCATCATGCTGCCATGGCAACAGCCTGCCATGTCACTCATCAAGAGAATATTACCCCTTTTCTCCTCAGTGTGTGCAACTGCATGGGGAAAAAAACCCCTGAGTACAAGTAAATGCCAGTTAGCAAAGGCATACAATGCATACAATTCTAAACTCCAGCATACTTTAATTTCCATGGAAAGCATCCAAAAAACATTTGAACAGTATCATTGCTAGCATTGCATTTGTTTTGAGTTTCTCAAGAGAGGCATGGCAGAACGCAGTGCAAAGAACTTTTATTACGACAGCATTCTAACAACCCTGCACATGTTTATTAAGGACTTGGGGGAAGGTTCACCCGTGTGTGTGTGTGTGTGTGTGTGTGTGCAGTCACTTGATAAGTTATCACTAGACAATTCAAAAGGTGAATGTTCAAAGCTGAATGTGTGAACTAAATCCTTCAAAAAACAACAACATTGAATTTGAAGAGCTAGGCAGGGATATGCATGGGCATCCTGTGGTTTGTTCATTCATACATACAAGTCACCACTTGATGCTGCAGTTATCAAATGAGTCACTATAAACTGCCCTAGGAATTTGTTGAGGGGCGGGAAATTAGCAAACAAATTTGTGAACTAGCCCTTAAGGCTGAAATTCTGGTACTTAAGTTGTGTATTAGAATTGTGTGATTCAGTTCTTAAATTGTTCGACTGACTAGCTAAATCACTCACTAAATTACAAAATTAGTCAGTTTTCATTTTCAGCACTAAGGCAACCATCCTGTTAGCCTGAAAATGATGAAGAAAACCTCCCCTCGCTCCTAGCACTTCTGACAAGGCTTTGTTGAATTACAGCCTTTAACTGCTTACTCTTTGGCCTTCAGAGGAAAAACCACATCACAAAACCATACAGCCAGTTACAGAGTAACCTGATCACTGAACCAAACTGCTCCCTAATCCCAACAAAGGGTAGCTTGACACACCCACACCCCTAGGGCTGGATTAACTCCAGAGTCTTCATTTCCCTTTCCACAGGGGTGTCCAGCCGTCAGACAAGTTTATTGTGCTGTCACCATTCTGTTGGAATTCCTTCCGAAAACATTGACTGGGTGAAGATTTAAATTTAGGATTTCTAATGAATGAAAGAGGGCTTGGGGTTTAAATAACAAACACACGGACAGGGTGGGAATCAGGTTCTGAAATCATGATTTCAAAGCCATCTGAGTTCTTGTCCACATCCTCAGGCTGCTCTGAAACTTATGCCAAATACATTTTTCTATAAGCTAACATTTAAAATTAATTTTATAATGTATGTTTTAATGGTAGTTTTTATTGTGATATTCTACTGCAGTTGGTGTTACTGTAATTAATTATAGTGTATATTTCAGAATGTTGTTAACTTAGATAATTTTTTTTTAAAAAAATCAGTCCATTAATAAGCAAATTAAAATATGGCAGGCAATTTCTCTATACCTTCTTATAGGGTACTGTATCAAATTTAAGTTGAAACTGTTTGATTTTTCATTATAAAGACTTGATTTTGAAACATATGTCCCTGGCCTCTTCATGGGGGGTTACAATCTCTCTTACTAGCTATCCTCATCCAAAGGTTTAAGAATAAGCAACCTTGTACTTTGATATTTTTTGTAGTTTTGTAGCTTTTTCATTATTATTATGGAATTTTCTTTTGTAATTTTGGTTGCCTATATTTATCTGTATTTGTTTAAAGCAAAATAAAAGTATTAAAAAAAGAGAAAGAATAAGCAACAAAGACTGGTTACAAAATGTAGCTTTTGCCTCACCTTCTCAGCCAAAAGCTCCCGGATCCTACTAGCTTGCAGGCGGAATTTGAAGAGCTGTGTCTCCAACGCAAGACATCGTTTCTGCCAGTCCATGCAGCTACCATTCTCAACAGCGAGCTCTGCCATTTTGAATGCCTTCTCCCTAGACCGACCTCAAGATGTCCTAAGTGAGCAAGACAAAGAAAAAAAAGACAGAAATGTCCATAATGCTATATGAATTGTCTTTATAGATATTTTTTTAAAGCACACCCAATACACATTTAAAACACATTCCTTTGACTTCCCCCAAAGAAGTCAAATGGAATGGAAGTTTCCCCCTCACAGTTACAATTCTCGGTACCCTTAACAAACTACACCTCTGGAGATTCTTTGGGGCAAGTAATGAGCTTAAAACATGCATTGGATGTGTCTTAAACATATTGGGGGGATGTTCCCTAACAGGAGAATTTCCCATGTATGCATGGGAAATCATGCCTCTTCCAATCTAGCTATGGTAACATTATACTGTGCATTGCAGGGGGCTCGGCTAAATGACCCATGGGGACCCTTTCAACTATAGAATTCTATGATTCTATGTCAGTTTAACAAAACCAACTCTGCATTCAAATTTTAAACACTTGGGAAGTTTAGCAGAATCCAGAATGAAGATTCCAACTGTAAACAAACTTTTAACAACTAAGACTTCCAGGACAAGAGCTTCAATCAAGCCTGATTAGAAGATTAGGCAAACGCAAACAGCCTAAGCCCTTAGACTATGGTATAAACTCACTGTTGTTCCAAACGGTGCAGTGAAAGAGTTAACAGAACCTTCTTATCAGCTCCTAAAGATCACATTATCAAAGTTACTCTGGTTTCCATATGGTCTCTCTCTCCCCCCAGTTTAGCTATCTTTTGGACCACCAAGCTGCACTAACTCTTAATGTTTCCCAGGGTCATTCTGGTAGCCTGTCAGTGCGTATTTAATCTCCTGGTATGTAGGTTCAGCTACAAGAGCAGGAACGATAGGCCTGTTGCTTAGCTAATGCTTAAAAATCACATAGCCAATATGCCCCTTTCATTAGAAGCCCATGAGCTAATTGAAGTGGGCAGCAGAAGACACAATGCACTAAGTGTCCTCATGGATGACAGAAGCCCTTCCATGACAAAGCTTTGGCTATGAATTATCCAAGTGAAACAGATAATAAGAGAACAAAGATAAAGCTTCATTCATTATATTTCATTGCCACAGTCTGAAAAATATTTAGCTAAGGCCCTTTGTCCATTTTAATCACCTTTGGAAGTCCCTTTTGCTTGTCCCCAAATTTAATGAATGGAAATGGAAAGATATGCTGAAAAGCTGGAGGGGTGAGCATAGAAATTAAAAACTTTGGAACTATTCTGGTGATTTAATTCAGCCTTGCAAATAAGCCCACAAAAGGCGACAGCCTCCAATATATATATTTTACCAGCCTGCCAAGGGCTGCCAGTGGAGAGAGGGAGAGCCTCCTGCAACATTTCTAAGCTGCGTGTGGAAAGGGGGACTTCACTCCTCCAGCAGCCCACTTGGTTTCTGTATTGGCCACAGAGAAGTGATGGAATGCTCCCTCTCTCCTTGGCCATCCTGCATATAATTTTTTGTCTGTCACCTATGACTACTAAAGTGCTGAAAAAGAAAGTTGAATTAATTAACGAGCAGAAAAGCTTGAGGGAACTTTTTTTGTGTTTTTCATTGGAAATCTGCCTTTGAGGGTTAATCCATTCCACCCTGTTGGATGTGGGAATGAGGGCTGCATGGATGCCATCAATGCACATAGTACTGTCAGCCATGCAAATGGAATATATATATATATATATATATATATATATATATACACTCAGCTCACATAAGAACACAGTTGAAATGTTTTGGCAGACGCCCACTCTATTTTTCTGCTGCCCTCCGTCTATCCAATATATCCATTCCTGATCACTTTCGCTACCAGGTGTGTCTGATTCATGATTGCATCAAGCTGTTGTGAGCTTCAGAGCACTGAACTGATGTGGGGGCACTGAATTAATTGCCCATAGCATCACATGAATCCAGAATGACAGAACATCCATATAAAATGAACATATAGAGACAGGAAATACTCCTTTAAAGATTTTACTGAGCACATGTCCCTATCACATTAAGCATGTGTACCAGAAAGTGATCTCAGTGGGACTTACTTTCAAGAGAACATATCTAGGATTGAGTTGCAGGCTTTTTATATTGCATCCTATGGACCACTTGCCACAGAATGGAGTAGCCTATTTTGAAGAATGGCTAGATGATACATTTCCAGTTTGGTTCTCTACACTCCCATCTTGTCAAACCTGATATGCCAAGGATAGGAGATGGTGAGGAAGAAACTTGCCTATATAATATGCATCATCATAGATTTGTGGAGTTGGAGGGGGCTTTGTAGGCTACCTAGTACAACCCTCTGTTCAATGAAGGACATCCAGAGCTAGAGAAACATCGCCAATGGATTGCTGTCCAGCAAACACTCCAGCAAGGGAGAGCCCCTCCCCACCTCCATTTAATTTTCAGGTCTGCCACTCCATTATCTTTCTATTGAAATGGAACACACATACTAAACACTGCAGAATGATGAAAATTGTACTGTCCAGGCATCCAAGACAAAAGTAAGTTAAAGCAACAATGGTATACTTCTTTCACTGCAATATGGACAGATCAGTATCGGATAGTATGGAGGGGCACCCCTGCTCACATGGCCTCTGGTCAGTCACATCACTGCTGTTCACTGAGTGGCAGAGGGTGAAGGGTAAGCTGGCAGAGAAGATGGCAGGGTGGAAACACACTGGAAGGAGGCACTCAGTTGGTTCTGCTCCTGCATCTGTACCGCACAAACCTTGCTGCAGCCTCCTCCCTTCCCATCTACTTCTCAAAAAGCCATAGCAACAGAACTACCCAGCAGTCAGGTGAGCAGTGGCACCCCACTCCCAGCAGTGAAGCTGCATGCTCCGTTACCGGGGGGCAGAGAATTGGCGGGGGCATGGCTGGTGATCCTGGGGGTGTGGCGCACATCCCAGGGGCGTGGCATGCTGCCTGTGAGGGCATGGTGAGCCGCCCACAGGGGTGTGGCATGCGTTCTGGGGGCGTGGGGTGCCGTCTGTGGGGGCATGGTGCCTGGTGCACATGGGGGTGCGGCGCGTGGGGGGGGCCGCCACAATGGCACTCTACCGGAATAGTGGTGCCAGGGGCGGTCCGCTGCCTCCACAACCCCGTTCCTCCGCGAGTGCCCACCCCACCACCAGCTACTGAGCAAGTTTCTGTTATATATATATCAATAGGGAAAAGCCTAACAGGCATAGCTGCAGTAAAATTCCATATCAAGGCCAAAAAGCTAAAGAGTTAGCCCCTAGTTACGTACCCAACTACCAAGGCCTTTTGTTAAGCAGAACATGGTGCCTTATTGTAGGAAGGCAACATTGGATCTATTACTTATAATGAAGTCATGGACAGCATTCTTTTCTCATGGGAGAACAGGCTTGAGGCGAAAGACACAGCATAAAGCCAGCTGAGTCCTTGCTTGTATCAAGAGATAAACTTGTACAGAAATCCTTGTAATGATTAGGGGGGGGGAACAAAACATTGAATTTGACCTCTTTCTTCTATCCGCTTGTTTTTTTAAAAAAAGTTACAAGAGCTCAGAACAAATTGTATTCATCATAATCAAAAGCCTACCACCCATTTTGCAATAATAAATCACTTTGCAGTACTAGATTAGTAGGTGTATTGTGCCATTTGCAGACAATCTTATGATATCCACTATGAATGCATCTATCCAGAGAGGAATGCAAAAAATGTAATCAAGGATTCAGCATTAAGGCTTGATCTTAGAGGTTATAATGGTAGTACATGCAGTTTTCTGGAGAAAACATGTCCATACTGTTTCACATATGCCTTTTTAAAAACACAGTTTATTTACCCAAAATGTTGGTTTTGCATCTAACATAACCATTATATAGCAGAACCTAACTATTTATCTTTTCTTTTTTCACTTCTCATTATGTCAAAGGTATACAAACTAATCAACATAGCATTTTAAAGATATATGTATCATGTGAAATACATATTAATGCAATTACATTTCTTTACAAACACATGCATTACATAGATTTCTTTACTTGGACGGCAGCCCTTAGTCGAATAATCACATGAGTTTTAGGGGGTAGCCAATTTCAATTCTAGGTTGCAACAACAGATACCGGTATATAGTGTCCAGATCAAGGGAAGTACATAGGACCACACTATTCTGTCTTGGTCTGACCTGACCTGGACTACTGTAACTTTTTGTCAATTAAAATGTTTCTAATTCATTAGATATTGCAGTCCTGGTGTTTCATATATACTTGCACCAAGGTGCAATACTAAAGACAGTTTCCTGCCACCTGTGCTCATTTGCCATCTCAAATTAAGACTGCAATGCTATAAACATTTACCTGGGATAACAGACATTTTAGGACTGCACTTCACTTTACCACTTCAGAAGTTTCATATCTATATTATCTGGTTTCATCTCAAACTGTATGCAGCTGGTGGAAAGCACTACCATACTGAGACTCACTTTTGCGTGGGTTATTCCATTACAAATAGCATTATATATTTGTAATTATGAAAGAAAGCGAAGGTGGGAAATTCACAAGGAGATCACTTTCAAGCTCCTGTTAAGACTGTTCTGCTCAATGAGAGTTTTGCCAGTTTTAAATCTTGCCTAGTCTCAGGGGGTGATATCCAACTAATCCATCATACTCAAAGCATACCAATTAAAATTAATGGACAGAAGCTACTTGTCCATTGATTTCAATGGCTTTAGTCTGAGTATGACTAAAGTTGGGTATAACCCAATGAGTTTAGTACAGGCTCTTTTGGGAGCTAGTTATTGTCAGCATCCATGGGAACCAAAGGTGGACAAACTACCCCAGAAGGAACACGATGTGTTCCCTACCAGAGGTACTATCCTGACACCCCATGAACCCCATGGGAGCTAGTATGGACATGGTATTTAATATGATAACTGCTGCTCTAAAGGTTTTGTTGGTGAAACAAACGGAGGACACTACACTTTAACAACTGTGCATGTGTGCCTAACCAGGCAAGATGGTGGCACAATCACCATTCCATTGTAATAGTATTGTATAAGCACTGCATCTTATGGTTTGCACCTGCATATCTCAGAGAGAGCCACTCCCTAAATTAAGCACATATCCCATTTATTGTTCTTTTGCTTTTTAAGATTCGTAAACTGCACCGTGCTTTGCATCCCATTTATAAAAGCACCTAAATCAATTGTGGGAAGGAACAAGGCCTTTTCAGTTGTAGCCTCACAGTTATGGAATGAGGTTCCCATGGAGATGAATCATCAATGTGTCTCATTTTAAATTTCAGGTAAAAGCACAAAGCACTTTTTAATACTGGGATTCTTTTTCCTGTAGTTTTATCTTTCTGCTGCTTTAATGCTACTTGTGTATGTTTTATTCTACTTTATGTTTAATTGATGTTGATTTTATCAATTTTGTAAGCCATCCAGAGCTTCGGAAGAACTAATTTTGTTCAATACATGAACAAAAAGAAATAACTATAAGCAAACACCTCAGCTATTGAAGATAAGGCTAACATGGTAATCATTTAAAGTTTAAACAAATAGTCCTCAGGAGAATCTTAATTGCTTAATTTAGCAGGTAAAGCGACCATAGAGTTAAGTTTCTCTTGTAAACATCCTTCCACTAGGCAATACCCATCTTATGCAGTAAATGAAAGTACCCTTGAAAGTCCTGGTTAATGTACCAATACTCTGTGCCAGCTGTTTTTAAAAGACCAACAGCACAATCCTAAATATGTTTATGCAGAAGTAAGTTCAATGGGGCTTGTTTCTCGAACCTGAACGTGTTTAGAATTGAAGCCCCAAACTGTTTACTATTTGCCAGAGATGGCAATGGTTAAGGCTGCTAGTTTACACCACCCATTCATTACATCGGTCATAACTAGTTCACACCAAGTCATCTGTAATAATAAGATAACACATTCCATAAAAGAGGACATTTACCTACTCCCTTCTCTCCTAGTAATTTTAAATGAAAGAAGGTATCAAAATAATACAACACCACAGGTAGTGATTTCCAGTACACAGTACAGACATGTTATAGCAGTCATCCCTTTCTGCCCTACAGTTTTAAACCCTGCTTAAATCAGTTTTGTAAATAACAAGAAAAAGCAAAGATCGCCCCGCACACCCCTAGCCTCACACAGTCTCTCACCTTGGGCAGGCTGCTCTAGCAGCAGCAGGAGGAGGAGGAGAAGGAGAAGGAGGGAGGGCTGAGGCAAGCCGGGCACTGGAAGCAAAGAGCCAAGATAGCAGAAGTCTCCCCCTCCGCCCCAAGTTGCGACTGACCTTGTATTGTTCTTGGTCAGAACAAGGTTATATTGTGCTCAGGAAGAGAGTGCTGCCATCCTCCTGCCGCTCACCTCCAGCCTGCGAGGCAAACGAGGGCTGCTTCTGCCCTGAGGGGGAGAGGATCTCACGAAAGTCATGCACACAACAGCTACGCTCGAGTCCCATTCAGCCTTTCCCCGTTCTCTGCCTCTTTTCTCCCTCTTTTCCTTCAAGCGGGAGAGCCTGGCTCAAATAGCACAGCCAGCCCTCCAAAGAAGCACAGGAACTGACATCATCGGCACTACACTTTTAACCCCTTGCCTGACAATAATATCAGGTTAGGCTGCCTCCCCTCCAAAATAAAACAGCAGGGAACTGACTTCCCACCCACAGGATTTCTCTGTGATCTTTTGTGTGTCTGTGTGGGAAATGGCCTTCTTTTGTAGCGACAAGCACTCTTGTCACGTTTTCTTTCATTTCAGCTTGGCCAGGCATTGTCCCAGAGAAGAAATACTCACTCTAGATGCATTCATTCTCTTCCAGAAAGCTACATACAAATGGGCGTAAAGTAACCAGGATTTTTGTTGGGGGGGGGGGGACAGAACCTCAGTTAGCTATGTATTTTTATTGATTTTTATTGATGGGGGGCAACTGCAGCTCCCCCCCCCGCTACACCCATGTACATACCCCTACACAACATTAAACAACACAATACACAAATCCTAAATTTGATTTTATAAAATAAAATAAGGAATTTGAAAGAGAATTTTTTTAAGCAGCTGGGTTCCAGAATCATGATTGATTGTGATTTTTTAAAATGTCAAAAGATGAAAAGGTTTTGTGGGAGGAGGAGTTGGGGGGAAGGAAAGCCAAGACATTTTGGTGCAAACACTGTAGCACACAATATCCAGCAACGAATTGTGCCCTTTCCGCATGGGTTGGCATAATAATACGCAAGTGGTCTTAGTTATCTATATGATCTATACATGTCTAAGTTATAAAAGGAAAGTGGATCTTAGCCACACTGGTAGTGCTTGGCGTGATGCAACCACACCGCATCACATAGGGAACAACTCCGTCTTCGCTGCAATCATAAATGCATTCAGACTGTGCACACATTACCATTTACTCTGGCTCTGGTGCATGCTGGTGTTTGAATCTGTGTACACACGACGTTATCCACAACAGAGAGCTGGCCCGTAGTGTCTTGAAAAATACTATTGTTTGATGTGTTTTTCCCTTAAACTAACTTCAATACGAAGGGAAAACCTAAGGCACATTCACTTCACAGTTAAGCTGAGGTGTGTGCATTTGAGACAGCCATTGTCCTTGTGCAAATGACAGGGGTTGCAGGGGCAGAGAAACGAAACAGGTAATGTACACCAGGTTCAACCTCCCCACCCCCTATTTGGTGTGTACAAGAGTGTGCAAATGTGACTCGAACACAGTTGTGAGGGCTGTGTACATAGCCTTACTTACAGAGATAAGTCCAAGGGACTTACTTCTGTGTAATAAGCATGTTTAGAATTGTGCAGTTAGTCTGGTATAAGCAGCAACCAATGTTAACTACATAAACTAGAGCTATCAAGGGTACTTTTATATATTACTTAGCATAAGGATTCCTAGTGGATTCTGTTTACATGATAAAGTCAATTTACCTGCTAAATCAAGCAGTTAAAAATTATGAAGGCTATTTAAATTATTACTGTTTTAGCCCTGTCCTGACTAAATGAGGTGTTTGCTTGGGAATATTTCTTTTCGTCCATGCCCAAGCAGCAGTTGTGCTGGTTCCTGCTTATTTGCCCCACTGTCTTTTATTTGCCCCACTGTCTAATTTTCCAGGTCCGGCAAGCAAAACATGGCACCCTGTGTCTTTTCTCCACAGCCCTTCAGTCACATATGTTTGTATCCTTGCTTGGTTCTTCCTCACCTACCAGCATATTTATTTATTAGCACCTATTTCTAACTCACTGTTGACCCATACTCATGCAAAAGGGGCCAAAGACCGACCAGGCAAGTGAGTTCCACGTGAGCCATGAAGTTTGCCAGGTGAAATTGGGCCAATCCTGACCTACTTCACAGGGTTGTTGTGAGGACAAAATGGGCAGGAAACCATGAAACCCCCTCGAGGAAAGGTGGGATATAAATGTAATTATCTGTCTATCTATCTATCATCTATCTATCTATCTATCTATCTATCTATCTATCATCTATCTATCTATCTATCTAGCCAGCCAGCCTCATCTAATGCCACTGTAGAGAACTTGTTGGTTGCTTGGCAATCTTTTGAACCAGCAGTAGTTGAATATTTGTCGCTGTTCAGTGTTAGGGTGAAATAATACGATTAAAAGAGGAATAAGGAATGGCCAAAATTCAGTTGCAGAGCACAGGCTTTGCATACAGAGGATTCCAGCATCAGTCTCTAGCATATCCAGAATAGGGCTCAGAAAATCCCCTGTCCAGAACTCAGGAATGCCTCTGTCAATCAGGGGAAGCAATACTGAGCTAGTATTATCAGTATGGTCTCACTCAGTCTTTCCATATGCACTAGCATATTGGCTGGTGATGTTATGTCACAAAGGCATTGGAAACTAAATACCCTGTTGTTGTTGTTGTTGTTCTTGTTGCTCTCCCATATATTTTCAAGAGGGTAGAGTCATTTGGAGGTACCGTATTTCTCCAAATGAGTAGGTCTTAGGATGACCAAACCCAGCATATTACTTTTCCTTTCCTAAGAACTGTCACACAGGGCAGTGAAGCAGTTCAAGAACAGAAGGCAGGTGTGAAACATGCAAACATTGTGTGTTACTACCCTCTACAGGAGAAAATGCACAATAGTATTATTATGTCAATTGTGATATAATTCATGATAACACAACATGCAGGTCACACCATACGTTTAAAGCTGTATTACACAACTTTGAACATTCATTGCTTCCCCTGCTGAAGAATATTTGGAACTGTAGTTTATTAAGAGTGCTGAGAATTGCGAGGAGACCTCTATACCCCTAACAGAGCTACAGTTCTTAGAGTGGTTTAACAATCAGTCTCTCTTCCCAGGGAACTCTGGGAAATGTAGCTGTGTGAAGGGAAAATGGGTCTTCTAACAACTCTCAGCACCCCGAACAAGCTACAATTATTATTTATTTTAATGCAGAAGTAGGGAAGCTCTACCCTGTGGGCCAGACGCAGTCCTTCAGGCTACTCTCTCTGATTCTCAGGATGTTCCCTATGCCATGCCTCTCATCAGCCTCGCTCTTCGGCCTGGAAAGCATCCTTGAACTGTGATTGGTGCTTCTTGCTTAGCTGGGTTGAGTGATGGGAGGCCATAGAAACTTATGGCTTTTGCATAGCTGGAACGGAGCCCATGGTACAAAGATAAGAGTCACATTTGTTGTTCCACTTCTATGCCTGTGACCCTGTCCAACACTGGCATACAGCCCCTGGATGTTCCCCTACAAAGGAATGCAGGCCTTATGCTGCAAAAGATCCCCTATGATGTTCCCCTGCCCATGATAAGTATAGATGAAGAGAGTGTGCTACAACTTTTTCCACAATAAACAGTAACATAGTTAAATCACTGTAGGGGGTGCCCACAATTGTGAGGTCTGAAGAGATGAAGATGATGCCTCTGCAATTGTTGCCATTGCCTGTAGACTGCTTGTGATGTCACAAAGCACTTGAGTAGAACACAGCTTGCAATGGCTGTGATATTCAGCATTGCACAGGTTTATTCTATTTGGAGGAGGTGAACTGGCAAATGGAAGGAGGCGATCAGCTGCCAGCAGAATGCTATGGACAGATAATAAGGCAAGTTTGCTTGCTGAACGGGATGGTGTCTTGAAGGCTGCTGATATCCATATTCAGAAGCTGGCTGATGTCTAGTAATGGACCTAATGGATGCTGACAGATGTTGGTGGGTGGAAGTTGGTGGAATTCACATTCAGAAGCTGATGGATGCTGCAAGGCAGAAGCAGGCTGATGTATGTGGATATAAGCTGGTTGACGTTTGCCTTAAATATTAAATATTTGTTTTTTTTAAAATGCTTATGTAAATTTATTTTTGTTATAATATTTATAAAATGAAAAAATGAAAAATTAATTTATAAAAAAGAGGAGAGGCCTGCTGGGTGCTGCTTGTGGGCTTCCCAAGAGGCCCCTGTCTTGGTAATAGGTGAAAGATGGTGCTGAATAGGCATTTGGTCTGATCCAAGATGGTTCTCCTTATGTCCTCATTGTCAGCTAATGAGCAGAAGGTTAAACCCTGTTGGCTACAGGAGTCTGCTGAAACTTGGGAGTGGAAAAGAAAAATATTTATGCAGCATCTATACAAACAAGCACAAATAGAAAACCAGAAATAACAGCACATAAAATATTTGGCAGGCTTTGAGTAACGATGGCATCTAGACAGAGTTGAGTTTAGTACTGGCATAGTTGCCATTTTACACTCAGGGAAGCATTCCCTTCCCCAGTGATTCCTAGCTCTACAGACAACAGCACCTGGCAGACAACAGACTGTGAGGCACTGAGCTTTCCAATTATGTTAATCATTATGCATGGTGGCAAATGTATTGTAATAAATAACCAGTGCTGAAGTGCCTAAGGATTTCCCAAAGGGATTTTTGAGAAAAAAAGAAAGAAAATAACCTCTGAGCCCGGCAACAATTAAAAAATGTCCAGGACTTGAGAGGCATTTATTATATCTCCATTGTTCTCTGCTCATCTAGGGAATGTTTATGCCAAAAAGTATAGCTGTCAGAATGCAGTGTATTCTCCTACCTTCAAAACTTTTCATGTTCTTTATGAAGCATATTTGTCTTCATTTTGTATGGCCCAATCACCCCTCATGCTTCTTTCATGTGATGCTCATTGACTTTTCTTCTGAATGCAGACCCTTTCAGAGATGCACCACCTCTTGGAGAGCCACCAAAATGAAAAGTTCAGAAATGGATGTATTTCATATGAAATATTAGTGTCAGTCATGTTGCCACAGCCTTAGATTCCAGCAGTAACCTCAATGCACAGACCAATATCTGTTGTATCAACAGAGGAGGCACTGAGAATCACCACTGAATGGGAGACCCCCAAGCCCACAATGCCAGGGATCCCTGGAACGAGATCATAGAATTATTGAATTGTAGACTTGAAAGGGACCAGAATTTTTTGCCCAGTGTAGGACTTGAACCCACAACCCTAAAATTTAGTCTTATGCACTGCCAACTGAGCCCTGCAGCTTGTAACCCTGAGTCCAGCAACAGGCAAGGATGCTCACCAAAAGAGCCTCAAACACCAGCCCAGCATGCCCAAGCTGGAGAGACAACTGAGTGCCAGGCTTTCAAATAAGTGGCTCTGGCATTTCAAGAAGCAACAGTCTCACAATTCTGCATAAATGTATATATTTTAATTTATAAAAAATTATATACCAAAAATTATATACTGTACCACCAACATTTAGGAAAAAATATGGTGAACAGCATAAGATCAACAATAAAAATGCATTTATAAAACAAGTACAAAATACATCACAAATCAATAGATCAGATTAATATGCATCACCCGCTCAGAAAAAAGGCTGGGTGAACAGACAAATTTTAAGAAGGTGCCCACAGGCCAATACTGTATCTGCCTGTTCTTTGGAAGCACATTCCAAAGGGCAGGTGCCAACACAATAAAGACCCTGGGCATAGGGCAAACCTTGGGCACATTGAACGATACTAAGATTTTCTTCCCAAGCCTCCACACACACCAAGATTAAGTGACCAGGCAGGATATAACAAGGTATAGTGTTTTTGAAGGTACGTTGGTCCCAAGTCCTTCACAGCTTTATACTGATGTCAATAGCAGACGCTGTATCATTCTGCACTAGCTGCAGCTTCGACAGTGGAACAGACTCCCATGAAAGGTGGTGGACTCTCCTTCCTTGGAGGTTTTTAAGCAGAGGTTGGAAGGCCATCTGTCATGTATGATCTAGCTTAGATTCCTGCATTGCAGGAGTTTGGACTAGATGACCCTTAGGACCCCTTTCATCTCTACGGTTCTATGATTCCAGACCAACCTTAATGGAAGCCTTAATAGGCTGGCACAGTACCATTATTACAGCAGCTTTGATTGCTGTTTATTAATGTTGACTTCATTACTGTTCTATAGTTGTGTACTGAAAGCCTACTATTTTGCCAAATATGCGGATATCTTAATCTATGTTGGGCAGCTTAAAACTGAAACAGATGAATGATAAATAAATCAATTTCTATTGTGTGGCTGGTCCTGGTTACGCAAAGGGATAACTAATGAGAGGCAAAGGTGTAGGAGTTGGCAGGCCATAGGAAAGGAGAATGTGCTTGTTAGCAAATTAGTTTTATGCAGTATATTGTGTGTCTGGTATTGGACGGCATGTAGTACATGATGTCCTCGCATACCAGAGCACTCCCTGCTGCACCTTTCTCAGAGTCAGCAGGTTGCTGGGTAAATGCTATGCAAGTGATGTCAGGCATCATATATCACCGAAAGTCAAGATCAAGCCCAGCTGCTGCAACTATGGATGCATTCAGAAGAAAAGAAAGATAACCAAGGAATGGAACAGCTTGGAACCCAGCCAGGGATGGGAACTTTAACAAATACCCTGAACTAGGTGGTTGGCATCACTGAAGTATGTGGGGTGATGTGACCTTTATGAATGCAAGAGCAGTGCTCCCTCAAAAGGTGCAAGGCAATCTCTTTTGTGATTCCTCTGCATTCTCAACCCTCTTCACTAGGCTTTTGTGTATCTTGATTGGCCACAGGGAATGAATAGGGAAAATCCCTCTCGCTCTCTCCCTGCTAGTACTATATAATCAGATCTGTGGGCCTTAAACCCTGTGTATTCCTGTTGACTGCAAACACTGGATGCTAATGAGACACAATGGGGAGGACAATTGCACAGACTCCCCTGCTAGCAGGGCTGGCTCAAGACATTTTGCTGCCTGAGTTGCAGGACAAGATGGTGCCCTCCCCCCAAGGCACATACAGAAGCCAATTGGACTGGTAGTTGAATGTTGCTCTATTACTGGTGAATTAGCAGTATCCTCCACTGCACTTGAGGGCAGCAGGCTAGTGTAGTGAGTATAGGGCAGTCACATGCCCCTCACAGCTTTGTCCACTTCCTGCAGCTCAGCATCTGTTGCCTGTGGCAACTCTGGCATCTGCCTCATAGTAGGGCTGGTCCTGCCTGTTTGTATCCTCAAGAGCAGGCATAGGCAAACTCGGCCCTCCAGATGTTTTGGGGCTACAACTCCCATCATCCCTAGCTAACAGGACCAGTGGTGAGGGATAATGGAAACTGTAGTCTCAAAACATATGCAGGGCTGAGTTTGCCTATGTCTGCTCAAGAGTCTCAAAAGCACACTCAGGTTCACTTTTTCCTCCCAGTTTCTTTGTACTATACTCAAGTAAAAATGAGCTCTTTCAAACAATGTTCCTGCCTTTATTGTATCTTAGTTGCAGTTTGGGAGGTTTATAAGCAGGGCTCCCCCTCCCCCGGTAATTTTATTTTTTGATCGCAAATCACATTCACTACTTTTGAAAGAAGGTGAAGGTCATCATATTGAGGCCTCAGAATCTTCACCATCATCTTGTGTGCTGATACAAAGCCAATTCTTCTCATGCTAATGGAGCTGGAGCAAAGACCACACCATTGACATACAAAATAGCAGAATAGCAAATGTGGAGGAACCTTAAGGCATGCACATAGACTAATCAGAAGGGGGGGGGGAGGGAATTAGGCAGGCCCACATCCTGAAAGCAGCCCCATAATAACTTAATGGCAAGGAATGCTGAGTGGCTGAGAAGAAGAAAACTGACAGCCAGGTGGAAGCAGGGAATAAACTAGAGTGGCTAGAACAAGAGGGCAGAGCACATTTGTGCAACCCCCCCCCCCCGAAAGAACCATCTCATTCTGGATACCGTATTTTTCGCTCCATAAGATGCACTTTTTTTCCTCCTAAAAAGTAAGGGGAGAGGTGCCACCTTCTCTGGAGGATTGAGGGCCTGACTTGACGTTGCATGGGTGTGGGTGTGTCTCTGAACATTGAGGGGCCCCCTAGGAAGAGATTGCCCCCCCCAGTGCCTCAGTCCCCAGGAGCAGGCACCCTTGATTCCTGGTTCACCCTGAAAAGCTATTTTTAAAAATTGTCAGTGACTTAAGCTTCCATAACACTTTCAAATTCAGCTCTACCACTGGGAAACTCTGTTATCTCTCGTATCCCCAGCATCAACCCTCCAGTTCTGTAACCAGACCCTAATGATACTGCCCTGCATTACAAGGTGTGTGCACAGGTTAAAGACATCAGCAGCCTTCAGCTTGAGGCCGTCCAGGTATTGTGGCCTGCCACTCCCATCAGCCCCTGCTAGAAGGGCCGTGTGAATGTGTTTGAGGGATTGAAAGGGCTGAAACGTGAAAGTTGGGAAAGTAAGAGATGAGAGCAGCTTCACTGCATGAGTGTTTTGGCCTCTGCCCCAGCTTCATGCTGACATCAGGCAAACTGTTGCCAGATGCTTGAATTCTCTGCTCTCTTATCTCTTAGGCCTTGATAGGGAAGTGTGTGATTGGAGATTATCTCACTCCCAGGAATGGGAGAGGATACCCCCTTGCTCAGCCCTCCTCACTCTGACTCATCTGACCAAGGCTTCTTATAAACATACACAGCTGGTTCAGGGCTTCCAGGAAACTCAGGGCTTTCCCCACAAAATTAACATTTACTGCAGCAGAAAGCAGGCAAAGGAAGACAGCAAGGGTAAGACTGTGGTTTGGAAAAGTGCTCTTAAATAATAATAATAATAATAATAATAATAATAATAATAATAATATATTATTTATACCCTGCTCATCTGGCTGGGTTTCTAGGCAGTTTCAAACATAATAATAAAGCAATAAAACATCAAACATTAGAAACTTCCCTAAACATTGTGTAACGCATCAAGGACTGTACAACAGAAGATCCCCAAAACACTGAAGGCCAAGATGCAAGCACAGGACCTTCTAGATCCCTGACAAAGGCACTTGCATATCGCCATAGCGGATGTCAGAAGCTTGTTTTGCAGCATGGTTGGCTGTTGGAAAAGAAAAGAAAAGTGACATTTGTATCACATTAGAAGATGGATTGTGATATTTCATGATAGGCTCATAGTCCTGTGCTGAATTTTCTTGATCATCAAGAAATATTAAGTGCAAAGGTTGATGTCTGAGATGGGGAAACGGTCCCCCAAACCCTTCCTCCCTGCCATCATTTTGAGCTAAAAAATGCAGCTCCCAAGAATTTATTCTACACTTCTGTGAGTAACAGAATTTAATATTAAGAATGCACAATTCTTAAACTTGCCTTGAAGCTGCCTTCTACACCTTTGATACCTGTCCCTAACTGTAAATGGTTGAGGGTGGGCTGTGGTTACTCATTGCTGAGGGAAAGACACTTTGCACATGATCAGAAGCTCTCTACTGTGCTTTTTCTTCACACCAGTGTTTGGTACTGAAAAAGAATTTCTGAGACAGACTAGTGGTTCAAACTAAGCCTCAGGAGGAGTCCAGTTACCATCTTTCAGACAAAATGGATGTCATGGGATTTACTATGTATACTCCACATATTATAGAATTACGACTCCTATAATCCCGGACCAATGTCTCTGTTGGCTGGGGCTGACCAGAGTTAGAATCCAAACATTGCCCTCAAGGGGGATGGATACCTAAGTTCCTGCTTCAGAGAGAAAAGTGAGAAGTTGCTTTTGCAGGCAACATTTATTATCATACTGTCTGTCGATGCCATCTAGTGGCTACCGTTATTCACTGCATTTGATGTGTGAATACATTTTCCTCACTAAAGCATTCAGGTGCCAGGGTGCATATATCCATGCAATGCTGGAGAATTTTTCTCCTCACGGCAGTGGAGATAAGGAGGAACAAGGAGTACATCTCGATAAATGGATTTATTTCATTGTCAGCAAGGCTAAGAGATAAAGGATTATTGCTGGAGATAAGGAGTATTGCCGGGAATCTGAAAACAACATTTAATAGTAACTCAGAGCCTAGTTTGAATCATAATCTGTCCTTAAAAGAACCTGTCATAAATTCAAGTAAGTGGATTTAGAAATGATGGGGATCTGTCTATATTACATCTCTGAAGTAAGACTACAAGCATAAATGCAATTCAAAATTTGTCTGCTCCCTTTGACCGTTTGCTTCTGGGCATTTGAGAGCTGATTCTGCCATTATTTCTCCCTATACACACCAATAGTCTGGAGTGAGTGGTCAGGCGTTAAAATAATTTTGAAGGAGGTTTGCCAACTGCATGTATTGTATAGAGATCTGCCTTATAGTAGGTCACCATTGTTCTGTCTAACATAGTTCTGTTTTCTCTCAAGGCGAGTGTCTCAGATGCATAAAGTACATACTATCTACAGTCTTTACAGCTTGGGCTCAGATTACTTGCATGATCACCATCCCTATATATATGTCTACACAACCACTTCGGTTTGCAGAACCAGCACTGTTACAAGGGCCACATAATAATCATTCTGCATTTCTAAGGAATTGATCTTATAGTGAGCCAGCACCTCCACTATGGAACTCCCTGCCTTTTGAGATCAGGCAGGCGCCTTTGCCATACTCTTTTCGGTGTCTGCTTAAAACAGTTTTGTGCCATCCAGACATGTAGAAGTTACATGTGTTTTATCTCTTTTTATCTAAACGGCTTTTGAATGTTTTTAATTACCTGCTATAAAATGTTTTTTTTTAATCAGAAGTTTTCATGTTTTATCATATATTTTTGTAAACCACTTGGAGGTTCTCTTACAATCAAGCAGTGTTTCGGTTTTGTTAAATAAATAAAGTCAATTAAAAACTTCCCTAGACAGGGCTGCTTTCAGATGTTTTCTAACAGTCAGATAGTTGTTTCTTTCTTTGACATCTGATGGGAGGGCGTTCCACAGGGTGGGCGCCACTACCGAAAAGGCCCTTTGCCTAGCCTCTGCCCAGACCTGCTGCCAGTCTTGTAGCTATGCAATAGGAAGTGATATGAGACTGGCTCTCCTACATCACCAGTGTACGTATCCAGGTTTGAAATGCTTGGTGTTTCTTCCTCCAATAAGTGGCCCTAGTAACAGAGAGAATCAGAGCCTAAGCTCCAAAGCTCCTGGTTTAAGACTTGTTGATCCTGACATTCTGGATGGCTCAAGGTACAATCCGGTTGCCTGGAACAAAAGGTGTGTCACCATGATTAACTTTGCCCATAACAATCCATTTTCTCCTCTTCCAGCATCCCTTGCCCCCGTCCAACATGGAGTATGAAGGCTAAAAAAAATAAAAAGGTCTTTCAAGGACAGGAAGCCTTCAATCTCTTGCTCTTTTTAAATGGTGATAGGTGAGAAAACTACCGTAATCTGGTTAATATAAACGTATGCGTGATCCACCAAACCCTATGTGTAGGGGAGTATATGTCCAATAAACACAAAAATGACTAACTTCAGATGCAGGATATGTAGAAAGAGGCAAACTCTGCCGTTCAGAGGTACTGATGGGGCCACTTCAGATAATCGACTTCTTCAGATGCAGGCTCCAGGGCTTTTATTTATTTATTTAGATTTATTAACTGACCTTCAAACATATTATCAGGGTGGCATACAACAAAATATTCACAACACTATAAAATAACACAGCACAACATAATAACCTAAAGCCAGCAACTTGCATGAGCTCTTGTGTCCTCATGCCGGCCTGACTACTAAGGTCTGCTTCTCATCTAAAGGCTTAAAGGAATGTAAAGGGCCAGAGATTTGGCTTGGTGTTTTGCACAGAGTAATTAGCTTTAGAATCACAGTATTTTAGAGTTGAAAGGTTACTTTGGAGGGCACCTAGTCTAATCCCTTGCACCATGGAAGAGATGCATCTTGGATGGCTTTAAGAGAGGATTAGACAAATTCACAGAGGATAAGGATCAATGGCTACTAGTCACGATGTCCACCTTCAGGGTCAAAGGAAGTATGCCTCTGAAAGCTGGTTGCTGGACTGGGAGAGAGCTGCTGCACTCAGATCCTACTTTCAGGCATCCAAAAGCATCTCACTGGCTGCTGTGAGAACAGGATGCCAGACCAGATAGGCAAGCCGCTGTCTGATCTGTGAAGGCTCTTCTTATGTGCCAAGCAGTTGACAAGAGATCAGGTGATAAGGTACATTTCAAGTGGAATGACATCCAACCTCCATGTGTTCATTAGCACGGCAAGCTGCCCAGAGCCTGGACACTGTACACACAGATAATCTCTGTACATGAATTAATCAGCCCCAGATTACATGTCATCATCTGCATGGTGTGACTATTGATAGCTTTATGTTCCAGGGAGAGCCAAAGCTCAGCGGCAGAGTATCTGCTTTGCACCCAGAAGGGCCAAAGTTCAGTCCTTGGCATTGCCAGTCAGGGCTGGGAATATCCCATGCTTGAAGCCCTGGAGAGCTGCTGCCAGTCCGTGTAGGTGATACTGAGCTAGATGGGGCAGTGCTTTGACTCGGTGTAAGGCAGCTTCCTATGTTGCTCTGTTGGTTGTCCTTTCTGTCGGTTCTCTTCAGATGAGCACGCTTCCATAGGTACTTGGCGTATAGGTTCAGAAGGGGGACAGATCTCATCATTTTAATAATTCAGTTGCAGCAAAGAGCTCCAGTTTCATTCATTAGAGGGTTTGTAGTGTAGGGAAAAACCTGAACTTAACAAACCAGCCCTATGGTAATGGTCGTAGCATTAGCTGACCCTTTTCTTGACCTGTGGGAAGCCTGCCAATTGCTAGGAGCAACAGAAGATGATCAAGGGGCTGTTAGCTATAGCCCAGAGGTTTAATATGTTCATGCTGCCAAGAATGCAAGTGGTAATAGCTTAACTGCTGACCATGATGTTTAAAAAAAATGGTGGCCAGCTTTTGCTTCTTTGGGCAGGGGTCCTAGGTGCAATGTGGGGCCCTGCAACACCCGGCAGAGGCTGATTCAGCCAAGACTTCAGTCTCCACCTTGAGGTCTAAATGTAGGCTTAATCACAACAAAGTCAAGCTAGGTTTTATTTATTTTATCCCTCCCCTTTCCCCCAATCCCCTGCTTTGCATATCTTCCGAGGAAGAATTCTAAAAGCTTTAATACCAGTTGCTGGGAACCACAGTTGGGCTGAGTGCAGTTGCACACGTCCCCAGCTTTCAGGCTTCCCACAGGCATCCAGTTGGGAACAGGATGTTGGCCTAGATGGGTCACTGGCCTGATCCAGCAGTCTTGTCTTATGTTGCTCACTGTTTTATGACATTTTGGTTGGCCCTAACAATTCCCTATTGTGAATTTTTGATTTTGTCTCTTATGGACCAACACAACTTCCTTTGCATTCTATATCTCATGGTGAAACCATAAACGGCTGTAAAAGTTGTTTCTTTCTTGGTGAGCTGGCTGTATTTTGGTGGTCTAGATTGGTGGTGTTGTGAGATTCACAACCGTCCCTGAACTACCTGTTCAACTTTCTAAACAGATTATTACAAAAATGCTATAAGCCTCCAGCAAATAAAATACTTTCAAAATCTATTTTCATTGTCGTCTGCACAATTGCTTTCTTCATTTAATTTAGGGTGACCCCTTTGATACAAGATAAATGCTCTGTAGAGCGGCCAAACATCCCTGCTCTCCAACCACATTGCCCAAACTCTTACTCTTAAGCCCTTGAAACCCATGATCAGAATAGTGATGTGTGGTTGCTTTTGCTGGGTTGTACACTCTTATTTGCCACAAATAGAAATTGACTCCATACAGGCTCCAATGAACTTCCTATTGCTTGGCAATGGGGAGTTTGAAGCACTATTAAGCATTTGATACTTATACCCTGCCCTTGCTGTTTGACTCTCCTGCATACCAAAGCTGTAGCACTTAGCAACATGAAATCCTATCCTAATTAGCTTTCATTTAACAATACCCTTTTGTACGCAGTTAGAATGTCAACCACTTCCCATTGAAGGGATGCAAGGGAAAGTAACACAGTATTTAAAGTACTGGGTCAATGGTTCTAGACCTTTTGCAAAGTGAAAGCCCTGCTGATATATTTGAGCCTACAGAACCCGTCTTGAAAACTAATGACGGGATTTAAATAAGGTAAGGCTGGATTGGAAGCCTAAGGGACTGTTGTCCAAATGCAGCCTGTTCTGCGGAGGTCAGGCTCCTTTGGGAATCTCCAGCCAGCATTCAGTCACGTAGAAGCTACATGTCAAGTACTTCTTCATATGACAGGTTTAGTATTGTGAAACAGGCAATTTTCAGCAACTGGTGCATGAAACACAATGTGGGAACTTGGGAAATGAAGCAGAGTGTCCTTCCACACATAGGTCCAGTAACAACATCGTCTGCATCAAACTTTAATTTTCACCATCTGTGACAGAAGTGCGTTGATCTGTCTTCCCCCCGGGGTTGGATCTTGATTGCTCCTAAAAATTTAGGGATCTAAAAGGGTTTCAGACTGGACTGTGGGGACTTCCTGTCTCTTATCTAGCAGATCAATGGAATAAAAAGCTATTACAGGTGATTGACACAATCATGTCTCTGTTTGGGTTTTGAGATGCTGTAGGGATATTAACTAAACAGTACACCAAACGTTAGACGTTCAGTGAATGCTAATATAAACTGCTAATAGTTCTTCAGGTGATGATGATGCAGCGGCCAGTAGGAAATGTCTATCCTTTTCTCTAGTCCAGGGGTTGCCAAGGTGGTAGCCTACAGATTCTGATGGATTCCAACTCCCATCAGCCCCAGCTGGCATGGCTGATAATCAGGGGTATCTCGAGGGCACCACATTGACTCCCAAGCTTTAGATGTTTAGAACAAGGCCATAGTAAATACTGGCAAATAATAAAAAAGGGGAATAAATTTTGTAATTTATCAACAACATTAACTTTGAGATCTACAATGAATACTATAATTCTGGTAAGTCTCTTATTTATTCTGGGTGCTTCAATATTGCGGTGGGAACTCCTGTGTTTACCATGGTTGTTCCCACTCACCTTTTCATTCAAGAAACAAAAATGTTGTTTGCAGCTGTACAAACTAACAGGTTACCTATGCACTTACAGATCAGTTACTCTGCCTTCACATACCAGGAAAGTCTCGGATTTCAGAGTCCTTTGAACATATGCTGCTAGGGGTACTTTCCATCTCAGGCCCTCCGGGAAGTTGTTTACAGCACATTGTACTCATTTTCTTTCTTGGAAGTTCTGACCTAAATTCTTTTCCGCAAACCACCTTCCCGGCTGATTGTGCTTCATTCTAGTGAATAATGCATGTTGTCCTCCCTGGCATGTCAGACAGCATTTGCATCAAGATTCTTAGCGGTTCAGAATAGGTCTCCTTTCCCTCTGATTTCTTTTCTCTCTTCTGTAGTTTGCGTGCTTCTCTCAGATTTTAAAGGAAAGCTTGTGTCTTCCAAGTGGAACAAAAACAACAACAACCCAAAAAACT